>NC_040102.1:15868721-16493721 GCF_003369695.1 Bos indicus x Bos taurus | reverse complement strand
TCTCCCCTTGACCGTGAGACGACAGACAGGTACACCCTGAACATCACAGTGTCTGACCTGGGACTGCCACAGAGGGCGGCGTGGCATCTGCTGGAGATCCGAGTCCTGGACGCCAATGATAATCCACCTGAATTTTTACAGGAGAGCTACTTTGTTGAAGTGAGCGAAGACAAAGAGATAAACAGTGAAATCATCCAGGTGGAAGCCACAGACAAAGACCTGGGGCCAAACGGACACGTGAGGTACTCTATTCTCACCGACACAGACAAGTTCTCAATCGACAGCGTGACTGGAGTGGTTAAAATCCTGAACCCCTTGGACCGTGAGGAGCAGCAGGTGCATTACTTAAAGGTTGAAGCCAGGGATCAAGCCAGGGAAGAACCCCAGCTGCTCTCTACGGTGATTCTCAAAGTGTCCTTAGACGATGTGAATGACAACCCGCCCAAGTTTATTCCCCCTAATTACCGCGTGAAAGTTCGAGAGGACCTTCCAGAAGGGACCATAATCATGTGGTTAGAGGCCCACGACCCTGATTTGGGTCAGTCTAGTCAAGTGAGGTACAGTCTCCTGGACCACGGAGAAGGAAACTTTGATGTGGATAAGCTCAGCGGAGCCGTGAGGATCATACAGCAGTTGGACTTTGAGAAGAAGCAGGTATATAACCTCACGGTGAGGGCCAAAGACAAAGGGAAGCCCATTTCTCTGTCTTCCACTTGCTACGTTGAAGTGGAGGTCATCGACGTGAATGAGAACCTCCATCCGCCCGTGTTTCCCAGCTTCGTGGAAAAGGGTGCGGTGAAAGAAAACGCCCCTCTTGGTTCTTCAGTCATGAAGGTGTCCGCTCGTGATGAGGACATGGGAAGAGATGGGGAGATCCACTACTCCATTCGGGATGGTTCTGGTGTTGGTGTTTTCAGAATAGATGAAGAAACAGGTGAGTGTGTTCTCTTTACGCTGGCTTGCTCTTCCCTCTCATTTCTTTCTAAAGTAAATGTCCCCCGTGTTGACTCTTTCACAGTTCCCCTTTGGCCCCTAGGGCGCAGTGCACATCCATGCTTTTTGTCCTGTTGCCTGTGTCTTTGTGTAGTATGGAACCAGAGGAACCTGAATTGAAACCATGACCCCTGATCCTGACCTCCAGGTTTGTTCTCTATCTTATCAAAAGCTTCATTGTGATTTTTCTGTAACTCTTGAGAGGCCCTTCCGAAGTTTCTCCAGCTGGTGCAGGTGCAGACATAGGCGACCACTCCGCTGCCTGGCGTGCTATTCAGATGTTGGTGCACACCCGCAAGTAAGGGAGCCTACAGAGAGAGGACCGTGTACGCTCTCTAGGTTTCATTTGAACGGCAGATGGAGGCTGTAGAAGGTGGAGTTGGAGGGACCTGGCTTTGAATCGTGGCTCTCTCAGCTGTTAATTTGATGGTCTTGGACAAATTGATTATCCTCTTAAAATTGACTTCCTCCACCTATAAGATGGGGGCACCCCAATTTACTGAAAGATTTTTGTGGGGATAAAGTGAAATAACGTGTTATCGTCTGTTGTTTAATGTCTTTTGGAAGTGGTAACAATGCTCCGTTATACATCCTTCCTCCTGGAACGAGGACCTAAAAACAGAACATCCAGGACAGCCGTTTATGCTAGAGTATATATGTATTATTTTGCATTTTGTACATACCTCTAATTTAACTGCTTTTCATGGATTTTATAGTTATATGTCAGTCTCCCCTGCTGGCGTGTGAACCGTGTTATTACTTTGCTGGGGCAGCCATAACAGAGGTCTGCCACAGACACAGTGCTTAAACAACAGAAATTTATTTTTCACATGTGGAGGCTGCAAATCAAAGATCAACGTGTTGGCAGAGTACGTTTCTCCCGAGCCCTCTCTCCTTGGCTTGTAGTTGACCATCGTCCGCTGTGACATCACATGATCCTCTCTGTTAACGTCTGTGTCCTCATCTCTTTGTATGAGGGACCGCCCCCTCATTTTAACTTCTTTTTAACTCGTTTATCTCATTTGGGGCCCTGTCTCTAAGGACAGTCATGTTTTGAGGGACTGGGGATTTTGGACTTGGACACATGAATCTCGGGAGACACAGTTCATAACAAAACTACCTTTAAGGACAGGCTTTTAGCGCATATATTTTCTGTCCTCAGCACCCACCAGATATTGCCTGATAGAAGCTGCTTATTACATGGTAAAAGATTGAATGAGTAAATTAAAGATTATTTTTGTTTTGAATGTCCTGCCTTCTGAAACTGCTAGGGAAAATAGAAGGAAACTGGGGTAACCCCAGCAGTCATCAGCCACAGATGGAGTTCGGTTTGTTTATTAATCTCACTGCTATTTCCTTTACGAATATGTCCATTCTAAAAGGCATATTTTTTTCTTATTGTTTTAAATCTTCAAGTTTTTATTCAGTAATGCCACAAATAAGTTCTTCACTCAGTACCCACCCCAGTGTGCAGTTCCATGTCTAATAGGTGTACAGCAAGTGAAAAATTTAATTATTGTCCTAGAAATAAGTGATTTCAGAGGGTACACAATTTTTAACATGTTTTTGTTTATTCAGAGGATTCTTTCTCTAGTGAATTACATACCTCTAGTGTGTGGGATAGATCTGCAGACTCATCATCTGCCACTCATCCAAAAGATCTGTAATGGTTAATTCAAGAGAAAATAGCGTTGCCAGCAGCAGTTAGTAATCACCCACCTGAAGAGTGGAATGGATCTTTTCCCTTATCATACTCTCTGATATGAATTAGTTTTCAGGTACAATGGCAACATAGAAAAATACCCAGAATTTAGTAACTGAAGCTGAAAGTATGAAGTGTTTTATGAATTTCATAAGGACAATTTTTCCTACTTATTTTTTTCTTTTCCAAGGTGGGCTTTGAACACCTTGAAAGAGAACTGTCATAGTTGAAAGATAGAAAATAGAAACAAAATCTTAATTTACATTTCCTTTATGTCTTAAATTATGTGAGCACTGTCTTTTGGGTTTTTTTCTTTCAAGTTCAGAAGAGTATTTCTATTGTTGCTTTTTAAAGACCTATTTAGAAACTAGCATTTTTGGTCTATAAATTGAAGAGACTGGAATAGTCTTACTATTGGGGGTGGGCGGATAGGGGAGAGGGTGTGCAGCCAACCAGCTGAACAGGGCAGCGTTCTGAAATAATTTTAGTCGTTTTCAAGCTGAAGGGCAGGGCTAGACTTCAAGGGTGGTAATTTAGTGAGAGGCCGGGCATGGGTTGGGATTATGGGCATCGGGTTAGGAAAGTGTATGATCAACTGTTATGCATTGGTACAAAGATTGAGATTTAAAGGTGAGAGAAAAATTGGAAATTTCTAGGTCATCTCTTCTATAGTCCTTCCGTTATAGAGGAAAATACAGCAGATTTAGGTTTATATGCTTTTGAAGTTGCATAAAGGTGATATAATAGTTTTTATACATTGCTCTGGTAAACGTTGCAAGATATTTTCTTTTTGTCAGTAGGATTATCAGCCCAAGCGTTTACAGAGATCCCCAGCAAGACATCTGATATCATGGTGTCGAATTCCTTCATGAAAAGTCAATATGTTTGTGCGATAGAAATACTAAATTAGATATGCCACTTTTCTGTTTGGGTTTTGCCTCACTGATTTTGAAGGCAGGTTGGGAGTGTGGGGAGGTGCCTGGCAGATGAGGAAAAGTAGGGGCAGTTCTGAAACACCAGTGGGTACCCCCTCAGACAAGGCAGGCAAACTCCAGCATGAGTTGGGGTTGGCCTGGCCCAGGTGGAGTCATTAGCATCTTTCTAGAAGGTCAGTATGGGCTTCCTGGTGACTAAAGAATCTTCCTGCAATGCAGGAGACCCAGGTTCAGTCCCTGACTTGGGATGATCCCCTGGAGAAGGAAATGACAACCCACTCCAGTATTCTTGCCTGGAGAATCCTATGGACCGAGGAGTCTGGTGGGCTTCAGTCCATGGGTTCCTGAAGAATCAGACAAAGAGAACTTAAGTCTCTGCTGCTTGCCCACTTCTGCTGAGCTCTCACCTTCTCCTCTAGTGATGCCTTTCATACAGGGCTGATGGCCGTGGGCCTGTTCAGAGCTGCTATGACTGTGAAGACCATGAACCTGCCTGCCTCATTGTCGCTTTGCTTCTTGCCTTTGACTTAACTTTAAACTAGATCATTGGCTGAATATAATAAAATCAAGTTTTTGTGGTGTTTTACCTATTTCAGCATTGTTACATAGGCATATCATTTGTATGCTTCTCATAGAACAGAGGACATATTCAGCTGTCTGAATTTAGTTCTTACTATTTTTAAGATCCTCCCTTTTCCCTTAAAAAAAAAAACAAAACAAAAAAACGCTGCTTAAACTTGAAATATCCCCTGACAATTTTTTTTTTTTTGGAAATGGAAATTCTATGGACTACCGAAAATATGTATTTGAGTGAACAGCCCTGTCAGCTCTGGGTGTTATGCATATTTTGCTAATTGGCTTTGCAGGGAGGTAACACATACTTGCAGTGTAGGGGTGACAGTCATTTGACTCATCAGTTAATCTCTCACTGTGTCATATGCTTTTTCCTAGAGAGGCTTCTGGGTGTTAGTGAACCATTCTGACAAATCCAAGCCCGCATGATTGAGGTTTGGAAGGGTTGAGTGTTGGGTGAAACATTATTTGGAAAGCCTGCCGTTAGAGATCAATCTCCAGTACTCTATAAAGAGTCTCCCCTTTTTGTCTCCTTAAAATCTGCAGTGAGGATTGTAAAGCAGGTTTAACAGAAATGTTACAGGAGTAGGTATCTTGGAAATGTGTAATTTCACATTTCGGTTTTTATTTGCCTGACTTTATACTTCTTAGCATTCACCCCATTCTCACTTCCAGGACATTGCTGGTTGCTTTGTCGGAAGCTTCCGAGTTGAGCAGAGTAGAATCTTAGGGCTTCCTCCTGGAGATTTGTGGAATTAATTCAGCTTAGTATTCTTGGCTGGTGAGGACCAAACCAACTTAATTATTACTTGAGCGCCAATAAAACGTTGCAGGTCTTTGCTCATTTTTAAAATAGGGTATAATTTTTAAAACTAGCGAAAGGCTTGGCCAAAAGGTTTACTTTTAAAATTGTTAACGGGACCTCATATCGAAGCAGGGTTTAGTTGAGCCCTGCTCCACCCGTGTCTGTATCGTAATGAACGCCTTCTGTGTGTGATTTCCCTACTGTCTGGAGCGCCTCAGTTGGGCTCTTACTGTAATGCAACCCGGTAAGAGTGTTCCCTTTCTGACTCGACGTATTTCGGGAGACCGTGTTTTTCACTAAGATAAAAGCAAATTTTTGAACTTCTTAGGGCTGTATTACTCTTAGAACACCAATTGTGGTTTCAGGATTGAAATTTACATTCCAGTGAAAAGACTTGGAATGAATTAACATGGAAGTAACAGCTGTTGCAATGGGATAAATCATCGTTCATGAATGACGGGAGGGAGAGTAAGGACTACGTCTTTCTTGAGAGAACCCGGCTAAGGACTATGTCTTTCTTGAGAGAACCCAGCTACAGTGTCATTCCGGGGGAGTGTTACTGCACCATTCCTAGGTCTGGAGACTGGCTTAGGGGACGAAGGAGCAATGAGTTAGCCTGGTGGAAACAGAAGGGAATTCCAGTCCAGTCTCACCTTATTGTTGACTTCAGTGAGGAGGGAGAATGCCTCTGGGGATTCAGTCTGGTTTGGCAGAGCTCTTGAGTGTTTTCATTATGATTTTAATTATTCGCTCAAGTTTAAAAAAGACCTTTTCCTAACTTAAAAGTAGGATATTCTGCATACAGCCAGGGACCCATGATTTTTCCTACGGCCACTTCTCTCGGGACAGATAGTAGCCTGTAGAGGAGAAGGAGGCTATTAATGGGCTCAAGCTGGAGGACTGAAAAGCCTGTAAGAGTGGCTGAGGGCCGGGCGGTTCCTAGAAGTGTGATCTCCTGGGGTGGGACCAGTTACCCTGCTTGGAGCTGGGTCTAGAATTCCTGGCAGCAGGAACTAAAATAGGGACTGGTGGGAGGCCGCAAGGGAGTGAAGAAATGTGCTGGTGAAAGGGCTTTTGTGTCGCCATCTCCTCCCTCGAGTGGCCACAGCTGCTTTCTGTCCTGTTCTTTATTCTCCTCCCCAGAAAGTTGAGGAGAAAGGAAACTGGTTTCATGGCCCCAGTGAGACCGAAAAAGGGGCTTTGGCAGGAAGCATGTTATGATCATGTATGTGCCGTTGCTCTGGTCGGGAGTAAAGAATCTGTGACTCTGAGTCAGAGGATGGAGGGCATGGTAGTCCTTTCTGCTGGGGCGGGGATCCTCTGGGGAGCCAGGAGGGTTTTAAGGTGAAAACAGGATCTCATTAGAAATCCAAAGGGAACTCTGTTTTGGTTTGTGGGTTTTTTTTTTTCACTTAAAAAAAATTAAATTTATTTATTTTTAATTGAAGGATAATTGCTTTACAGTATTGTGTTGGTTTCTGCCGTACATCAGCCTGAATCAGCCATAGGCACACATGTGTCCCATCCCTCTTGAACATCCCTCCCACCTCCCTCCCCATCCTACCCCTCTAGGTTGTTATGGAGCCCCGGGTTGAGTTCCCTGAGTCATACAGTAAATTCCCATTGGCTTTGTATTTTACATACTGTAATGTGTGTTTCCATGCTAGGAAACAGGGCTCAACTTTCCTTTGCTGCTGCTGCCAAGCCGCTTCAGTCACATCCGACTCTGTGCGACCCCATAGACGGCAGCCCACCAGGCTCCCCCGTCCCTGGGATTCTCCAGGCAAGAACACTGGAGTGGATTGCCATTTCCTTCTCCAATGCATGAAAGTGAAAACTTTCCTTTAGTTATTTGTGTATTTAACAAGTTGATGCTTTAGGCGCCGAGGGACGGTGCTTGGAGGAGGGGGCGGGATATAACACCCTGTGCCCTGTGGTTCCGCGTGGTCTCGTGTTGTTGAGCAGCACGTGGTGAAGGTGTGCAGTGCACTGATCCAGTCCTGCGTGGCATGTGAGGGTCAGAACCGGGAGGGGACGGGCTGGAACCACTTGGGGTGCTCTCCGGCGTCAAGCCTTTGGTGATAATGACAGTAGTGACGTGGACGTTGTGGTAATAATGAGCCACAGATACTGAGTGTCACGGCCAGTGCTGTCCTAAGCCCTCTATGTATGTTAACGTGTTTAATCCTCACAACTAAGACTCACAGCTGCAACTCACACTTGACTCACACCTGTGACTTCCCTGGCGGCTAAAAGCCGGTAAAAGCGTTTGCCTACAATGCAGGAGACCCAGGTTCCATCCCTGGGTTGGGAAGATCCCCTGGAGAAGGAAATGGCAACCCACTCCAGTATTCTTGCCTGGAGAAGCCCATGGACGGAGGAGCCTAGTGATCTACAGTCCATGGGGTCGCAGAGTTGGATGCCACTGAATAGGCAAAACCACTTGAGTGCTAAGTGGCAGAACTAGGGAGTTGTGTGCACGGGAACCCTGCACTGAACTGCCGTCACTCAAGAGTGGTCTTGCCACACTGTTTGTGGTCAGTCGTGTCCAACTCTTTGCAACCCCCATGGACTGTAGCCCACCAGCCTCCTCTGTCCATGGCATTCTCCGGAGGGAGCCCATATAAAAACCACCAGTTGAGTAGGAGTCTGGCCTGAATGGGGTGGGCTGGGCTGTTCACTTCAGTCCTAAATTTGAGGGTTGGTCTTGAAAGGAATATTGACTCAGAGACTCTCCTTCCTTCATTTTTATTCCCAGAATGATGTGTGGCTCTTTGGCACATTTAGTAGAACAGAGTTTTAGTGTTACGAAGTGGTGGCATTTAAACACTTTAGATTATTGCTCTGAAGTGTTTAGTATCTGGTGCCGAATATAGACAGTAGTGAGCTCTGCCGTCTGGTGGCGGGGGACAGGTATCTCACCTGTGTTTGCAGTTGTGACACTCTGACCTTCCCATGAATAAAAATGCCAGTCTGCCTGCCTGCCTGAACTCTGTTGGACGTTAATCGAAGCCTCTTGTCCTGGAAACATTGTTTTAGCTGGCTGTTAGGGTCCTGGCTAACCTTTAAAACCAGTTTAACCCACACAGCGGCGGGAGCTGGCTTAGCCCACGCTTCCTCTTTGAATGGATTTCCTTGTGTCCTTGTTGTCTTACCTTGTCCTCCTCGGTGCCCTGGCCTCAGGTGCTGTCCTCGCCACCGTGACGCGTGTGGCTCGACGCCCTAATGAGCCTGTTCTCCCCCGCAGCCCTCCTGGCAGGGAACCACCTTTATGTTCTGAACGTGTTGAAGACCTGAGTGTTCATACTTTGAGTGGCCTGTGTGTGTAAAGATTTAATACCCCATTCACATCCAGGCTGTTCTTTCCATGTTGCCTGCCTTGCCCAATTCTGAAAATTGAGTAAATCTTGAAACTCGAGTTGTTTGCTCATGTTGGATTTTTTTTTTTTTTTCTTAACCATTTCGTTGCTGTTGTTTTGACTTTGTGGATTATTTGCATTCACAAGCCTGGGTTTGTCAAGTTGTTAATTATCTATTTGTATTTTGTGTGCTGCTTTGCTTCGCAGCTGCCTTCATAGCATTTAGTTTTTTAAAAAACCAAGCGTATTGGTGTACAGAGTGCGTGCTCACCGTACGGGACGCAGTGCCACGAAGCACAGCCTTTCATGTCTTTGTTACTGAGGATAAATGGGCTTGGAAAGATTGTTATTCAAGGGCACATGCGGAACTTGTTGAGTTGGCAGTTATCCAGTTTAACAGCAGTGATAAAAGTGGAGGAAACTATTCACATATATACTTCAAGGGCCAGTCTTATCAATTAACTTGCCTTGGGAATTGAAGTATGCCCTCTCGGAATGTCTGCTATCGTATTTAACCTGTTTCATTGCTAGGCGTCCGTGTAGCTGAGTAAACAGATCCGTTGAAAGAGATTCTTTAGCGGTGTCTTATTTATTTTATACTGGAGAAAGTCTACCAAATGTTGTCTTCTTAATTTTAGCCTAGTTGATTTTTGCTTTTCTTTCTTTCTTTCATTTTTGATAAAGTTACCCAGCTATTTCTGTGATGTAAGACTTCTTTCTACTTTGAGCGAGTTTAGCCATATTGTACTCTTATTTCCTTCATCTTTATCACCATTGACATGTAATTGAAGTTAATATTCATTGAGTGCTTTACCTGGTGGCCCACATGGTAAAGAATCTGCCTGCAATGCAGGAGACCTGGGTTCGATCCCTGGGTCGGAAAGATCCCCCGGAGAGGGGCATGGGAACCCACTCCAGTATTCTCGCCTGGAGAATCCCATGGACAGAGGAGCCTGGTGGGCTCCAGGCCATGCGATCGCAAAGAGTCCAACATGACTGAGCTTAGATCTAACTTAACCCCACTGTGTACTAGCCCTATTTTAAGCTCTTTATTTTATTGTCTCATTCAGTTCAGTCGCTCAGTCATGTCCGACTCTTTGCAACTTCATGGACTGCAGCATGCTAAGCCTCCCTGTCCATCACCAACTCCCAGAGTCTACCCAAACTCATGTCCATTGAGTTGGTGATGCCATCCAACCGTCTCATCCTCTCTCGTCCCCTTCTCCTCCTGCCCTCAATCTTTCCCAGCATCAGGGTCTTTACAAATAAGTCAGCTCTTCACATCAGGTGGCCAGAGTTTTGGAGTTTCAGCTTCAACATCAGTCCTTCCAATGAACACTCAGGACTGATCTCCTTTCAGATGGACTGGTTGGACCTCCTTGCAGTCCAAGGGACTCTCAAGAGTTTTCTCCAGCACCACAGTTCAGAAGCATCAATTCTTCAGCACTCAGCTTTCTTTATACTCCAGCTCTCACATCTATACATGACTACTGGAAAAACCATAGCCTTGACTAGACGGACCTTTGTTGGCAAAGTATAATGTCTCTACTTTTTAATATGCTGTCTAGGTTGGTCATAACGCTCCTTCTGAGGAGTAAGCATCTTTTAATTTCATGGCTGCAGTCACCATCTGCAGTGATTTTGGAGCCCCCCAAAATAAAGTCAGCCACTGTTTCCACTCTTTCCCCATCTATTCGCCATGAAGTGATGGGGCCAGATGCCATGATCTTACTTTTCTGAATGTTGAGCTTTAAGCCAACTTCTTCAGTCTCGTCTTTCACTTTCATCAAGGGGCTCTTTAGTTCTTCTTCACTTTCTGCCATAAGGGTGGTATCATCTGCATATCTGAGGTTATTGATATTTCTCCCAACAGTCTTGATTCCAGCTTGTGCTTCATCCAGCCCAGCATTTCTCACAATGTACTCTGCATAGAAGTTAAATAAGCGGGGTGACAATATACAGCCTTGACGTACTCCTTATTGTCTCATTAGATCATCATCATAATTCATGAGTAGAAATAGATGGGAATGTACTCTGTTCATCGAATTTTGAAGTATTTATATGCACGTATTTCTTTAAACTAAGTAGTGTCATAGAAATTGATGTGGTTTAAGGTGTGACACAGGGCTTCCCAGGTGACTATGGTAAAGAATCTACCTGCCACTGCAGGATTGGGGCTGATTCCTGGGTCAGGAAGATCCCCTGAAGAAGGAAGTGGCAACCCACTCCAGTACTCTTGCCTGGGAAATCCCGTGAACAGAGAGGAGCCTGGCAGGCTATATAGTCCGTGGGTTTAAAGAGTCGGATGTGACTTACCGATTAAACAATCACAAAGGTGTGATACATTGAGGGTATTCTGGGTAATACAGAGATGGTTCTTGACCAGGGGCTTCCATCTCTCGAGGAATTCCTCCTGAAAACCTTTCTAGTCCCTATTACACGAAGTCCAGGCTCTCCAGCGTAGCCAGTGATGCCCTAGTGAACTCGCCTCTCTCCTCCTGTGTCCTTTGCCTGTGCTCCCTCGTCACTACCGCTCATCCTGTGCTGCGGCCACGTGGGGCCCCTCCCTTCCCCGATCACCTCTCTGCGCCCCGCCCTTCCTGTCTCCCTGCCTTCTGGTAATACGCTGACTGATCTCCTGATCGGCTCTTATTTTCCGACTCTGCTTAATAAATCTTTCTTGACAAGCTTTCTCCTTCATATAGAGCTGATTCTTTTCTTGCATGTGGCTTTTTTTTCCCACATTATTGTGAGTTTCACTCTAGTGTAATTGTTTATTTACAGTTCTTTTCTTCTCAGTTGTCATCTCCTTGTGAGGGCGGATGCTAAACTTTTTATACTGGGTTCATGTCATAGGCACTCAGGAAATATTTCTTAGGTTGGCCTAATAAGCCACTGTTGCCTCTCCTGAGAAGCGTTTCCTGAGACCAGGTCGTTAGTCTGATTGTCTTTATTCCCCTTTCTGTACGTATCTGACTCAGGGTTTTTTGTTTTTTGCTCTTATTCGTGTGTGTGTCCCAGAACTCAAGGACAGAGCACGGTCTTACTCATTTTCCTGCTGCTTTTAATCACAGAGGCTGACGCAGCACGCATAGCCTTTGTTCTGCAAACAGACTGATTGTACCAGATAATAATGGTGTTCGTGAAAATGGTGTAAGACATTTCTTCTCCTACCCGCCTGGATACGTGAGCCCAGATCTTCAAAACAGGCTTGTTTTCAGAACCACAAAAACTTTTCAGAACCTGTTGAAAGCTGTGTATTCTCTATTCAGAGATTCAGCAGTTTTCTTACCGAACCAGGGACTCATGAATGGCTAACTGTATTCAAGACCCTCAGTGTCCTTGGGCCCTGGGTCTAAGTCCCTCTGTCCTAGAGGTTCCAGGATGACCAGTCCTCAAAAGTTCTCATGAGGGAGGACCAGAGATGGGAGGAGCAGCGATCACAGTGGTGACAGTGGAGAATACAGCATTTGTATAATGCTCCACAGCCCGCAAGTGTCTTACGTACAGTATATGGCACTTAGTCTAATATGTGCTTCTGCGGTGGGTTTTATTTCTGCTTTATAAATGAAGGAGGTAAACCTTTACAATGGACAAATGGAAATCACTTCTTTGTGTGTTTGTGCACGTGCGTAAAATGATTCAAGAGAATCTGTTATCCAAGTCTGTTTCCAAGTGAAGTAATAACCTGTGGTTTGTTGCAAACCTGTTATCTTCAGATATTCCTGTCTCCCCATTAAGATTGATTAGACAAACGATTGTAGTAAAATGATAGGCAATATGTCCATCTTTAAATAAGCAACCCTCTGGACCAGGATTTGATATTTAGTATTGGCAGCTTATTCTTGCCTGGAAAATTCCATGGACAGAGGAGCCTGGCAGGCCGCAGCTGATGGGTCTCAAAGAGTTGGACACGACTGAGCACACACACACATGCAGACGTGTGCGCGTGCACACATATATACACAACAGCCAGCTTCCCGTGGAAATCCTACATAGCCCAAATTACATGTATGCCTTTATTTATCAAAGTAAAACAGGGTGAGAGAATGTGGACTTCTAATAATTGAATTTAACTCTCTTGACAGACTGGATTTTTATTTAAATGGCCTTAAAAAATCAGAGCATTGGGGATTTAATAAACTATTTTAGTTTTGTAAGTAGTCTTCTATTAAAAAAAAAATTGGTGAATAATGCCTGTTTTTAAGGCGACTGTTTGTTGTAAAAGGAGCATTGAATAATTTTACAGTGAAAGATGAAATAAATGTTTGTGTGGGAACATTTTCTGATCGATGTATGGGGATTCTCCAGACAAGAGTACTGGAGTGGGTTGCCATGCCCTCCTCCAGTGAATCTTCCCAACCCAGGGATCAAACCCAGGTCTCCCACATAGCAGGCAGATTCTTTACTGTCTGAGCCACCAGGGAAGCCCTGAGATTTATAGGTAATGAGATTCCTATCACTTCCAGTAAATATGTTTTTTCAGTTTTTGTTAACAGTGATTTTGGAATCATTTATGAAGTAATATGTTTTCTTTATCACAAATTGAAAGCATTTTGTTAGTTGGAAACAGCTTTTTGGAAAGAAAGCTGTTTTGGAAAACTTTTAATTTGAATTAACTTTTAAAGTATTTTAAAGCAGTTCAACCATAAATTCTTGGTTAAAAGATTCTCTGAGATCCATTTGCTTTTAGCTTTTTTTTTTTTTTAATCTTGGTCACACCTTGCAAGACTAGTTCCTTGACCAGGGCAGTGAAAGCACCGAATCCTAACCACTAGACCACCAGGGAACTCCTTGCTTTTGGCTTTTCATTAACAGTTTTACTTGCCTGTTTAGACTTAAAACTACGTGACTTCAAGCTATCTCAGACATCTTCATTTATCTTGTCACAGTGCTTGGCACACAGTTACTCATCAGTAAATACTTGTTTGGTGATGGTCGTCTTTTGATAAGGCCGGTAAATGTTTGTTCCATGATGTTGTTCTTCTTTGATCTGTTCCTCAGCTGAAGGTGTTTACATTTTTAAATGAAAAAAAAAAGATGAGTTTGCCGTGTAAAAAACAAGTTAGTTCACTGTTTGAGACATGTGAATGGAAATCCATTGCTTTTAAAGGATAGAACTAAAACAGTTTAAGGACTCTTTCCTAAGAGAGTGATGACTTCATGGAGAAGATGAAAACTGATTAGAAAAGAATGAACATGAATAGTATCCATGTTTGGTTTTAATTAGCTCAATGTTGTTGGTTTTAGAAAGAAAAGCAAACGCGTCTACAGAATATAAGGTTTAAAGCCCCTGAGTTTTCAAATAATGTGTTTTACATAAACTGTATGTTAGAACTATTCTAGCATATTTTTAGGAGAAGGCAATGGCACCCCACTCCAGTACTCTTGCCTGGAAAATCCTATGGATGGAGAAGCCTGGTAGGCTGCAGTCCATGGGGTCGCTAAGAGTCGGACATGACTGAGCGACTTCACTTTCACTTTTCATGCACTGGAGAAGGAAATGGCAACCCACTCCAGTGTTCTTACCTGGAGAATCCCAGGGACGGGGGAGCCTGGTGGGCTGCCGTCTATGGGGTTGCACAGAGTCGGACACGACTGAAGCGACTTAGCAGCAGCAGCAGCAGCAGCATATTTTTAAGAAAACCTACTTTTGTCATTTCACTTACCACAATAGTAGCTAATGAGGACAGGGACTTTGTGTTCTTGCTGTTATTACTGGTGTCTAGAAGCGTGCCTGGCATGTAGTAGGTACACAGCGGCACTTGGCATATGAGAACAATTTGCACTTGAAATAGATTATTACCAAATAATAAAAGGAGACACATATGCTAAGTAACTATGATTGGGAAGGACCTTTTAAATTTGTTCTACCTGGAATATTGAGAGAAAATTCTAATTGGGATAGAAAGGTGTCATATGTGCTATAGTTAAAACTGATCTTCCACTTAGAATACTGCTTTTTCCATATCTCTGAAATAATTTAAAGCAAAAGAATTAGGTTTACAGCCACAGCAGAATTTCAGTAGTGGTACCAAGTCCTTTTGTTATAGTTTGCCTTCTCCAGAAGCAACTTCATTTGTCAGATTGAGTTACCAACACCTAGAATTAGAAATCCTTGCTTTTGTGGCTTCCTAGGTGAGGACACCTGCTTTAGGGATTGTTGTTTTCTTGGGCTGTAGCATAGCCCGTGTAATTCTCTGGGTTGAAAAATATTTCTTGTTTTAAGTACTGAGATGAATATCCATTTCTATTGTCTGTTATTTGGCAAAAATTTGAACACTTGAAAGACTTTTAGATTGATAGAGCCTTTTTTTTATTTGTGAGTATCATTATTGATGAATTTCTTAAAGCTTGAAAGAAGTAATTACTTCTAGAGTGTTTTTGAAACTGTCAGCTTTCTGCAGTAGATTGAGCATATATACACTGGCCTCTTAAAAAGCCATTTGTTGCCGGTTGTAAATCTCTTGGTTATTTCTGTTAAAGGGATGCTGTTTACTTATAGCAAAACCTTTTTTTAAAGTATAGTAAAATTAAGGAGAAATTCAATGCCCTGACTCTAAAGAGAGTAATATATGCAAAAACCAAAAAATATTCTCATTTAAGTGACTGCATCTAGGTGAAAAAAGTTTGTTAACTAACATTTGCTCTTTGTCTGCTTTTCTTGCTTATTTAGGCATCTGATTCCACACCTTTCATCTCTATGAATAGATGGTTAGCAGTGTCCAATTCAGTTAACATTTCCCCCCTCCTCCCTCTAACATATAAGTAACTCCTTAGGATGATTCAAGGAAGAGCAGAAAACCTTTATGGAAGTTCTTCTCTGTTTTTGGGTAGAGATCTGTTCAGAGGAGGCACACTTGGTGCTTGAGAACAGTTGAGAGTTACAAGAAAAGGAGAGATGATGTCTGGGTTAAGTTTAATGAGGGAGATTAGAAGATTTAGTGGAGTAAATGCAGACAAATTCAAAGCTGAATTGAAACTTTCATCATCATTGGGCTGATTTGAAATACTGCGAGGAAAATCACGGAGAACTCTGCACCTTTTATTGGGAAGTAAACCACCTTAAACCTAGTGGCTTCATACCACCAGTTTATTTAGGTTACATTTCGGTAGGTTGGCAGCTGGGGCTGGATTCAGCTGGGTGCTTCCTTTGCTAGCTTCAGCTGAGCTCTCATGAGTTGGGTCGTTTGCTGTCAGCATGATGGCTCAGCTTCTGGGAGATGGTTAAATGGTGGTTGGGGGCCAGAGCTATAGGCCCTATGTCTGTCATCGCCCAGCAGACTAGCTTGAATTTGTTCTCATAATGGTCTCAGGATTCTAAGAGCTTGAGAATGGAAGCAGCAAGACTTCTTGAGGCCTGTGCTCAGAACTCATCTGTTGCCACTTCTCCTACATTCTATTGACTGAGCAAGGTGACTCAATGGATAGGAAAATAGACTCCACCTCTCGATGGGAGGAGTTGCAAAGTATTGTTCATTTCTCAGTCCATTACAGTCACCGTACCTGACTTTTTTCCCTTTAAGGAAACTCCTTTTGCATATTAAATGTAATAAGAATTTAAAAGCATTTGAAAATTGTGAAAATATCTATCTATAGTGCCTTGAAAATGTTCTCCCTTACATATTCATGTATACATAAGGTTTTTAATGCTGTTAAAATATTTCATAGTTTTAAAATGCTTCAAGCTGTTTAAAAGAACATTTTCATGAAAGCTAGAACTTGAGCAAAGATAGCAAGTCTAAAGACATCAAACCCATAGTCTTTATTCCCAATTGTTAGCACAGAGATTTCTGAAGTTGCTTGCCCCCAGGGGAATTTGAGGATCCCAGTTCCTGAACAGCATTTTAATGCCAAAGGCAGAGAGACTGAGTGTCTGGTAACGGCAGCCAGGCGTCTTCACAAATAGCTTTTGGCTTCTGAATGTTCTTTTGTATGCCACTTGTCTTGTTGATTAATTTGTCACAAGTTATTTCGTCCATTTATTACTTTTTCTTAGAGGAAGACTTGGGGAAATGGGAAATGGAGGGACGATCTGGGGAATATCGAAAGAGGGAGGGATATAGGAGGGTTGCTTTGCTGTCTCTTGGCTTCATGAATCTTCCTTATACATCTGTATAGCTTAAGTGGAAATGTATTAAAAATAATTTAAAGATGTATTTTAATGCCACTTAGTATTATATTAAAGTTAACTTTTATTAGAGTTATGGGACAAATGCAACAGAATAAATTGGAAAATCCCCCCATGACATTTTAAATCTCAGGACTTGAAACCAACTTTTAAATGTACCGACTGGCAACAAACTCATAAATGTACTGACTGACTAAGCATTGTGATGTTTCTGTCTGGAAATTTGGGAGATTAATGGCTTTGATCACATTGACTTATCCATGGAAAAGGAAATTTGTGGCTATCTTTTTATTTTTTTAAGAAGATATAATTAAACCCTGGTTAGTTTTATTTTCTGCAAAGAGATTAGAAAAACAAGGAAAAATAATCCTCCTTAGAGAAGAAAAGGGTAAATGACCTCAGTAAAGCGTAAATATTTGTTCATTGTTTATCTCTGTACAGTCATAATTAAATATCAAAATGAATGGTCTTGTTTCTAATAAAATTCTTTCATAGGAAATTAAGGTTCTATAACAAGTTTAATTTAGGTTTCATTAGAAACCTGGTCTAGAGATGCTAACCTGAATTTTGATATTTTAATAGTGACTCTGAAAATAGAGTATATGGAAGATCGTTTTATATAAGATAATTTGCTGCTGTTGTTTCATTGCTGAGTCATGTCCAACTCTTTTACGACCCCATCAACTGTAGCCCACAGGTTCCAATGTCCATGGGATTTTCCAAGCAAGAATACTGGAATGGGTTGCTATTACCTTCTCCAGGGGATCTTCCTAACCCAGGGATCGAACCCATCTCTCCTGCATTGCAGGCAAATTCTTTACCACTGAGCCACCTGGGAAGCCTCATCTAAGAGACTAGCACTCTTAAATTCTCTATTTGGGGATTAGAGATGAACCTTCATTATAGTATTAATGACACCTAATCAGTACAGTCTGCGTAACTAAGACAGTCTGTGTAACAACAAACAAATTCATGTCCCAGAGCAGACAATACAACCGTTTATTGGAAATACCCTATTGTTGAAGCATTTTATTCCAATGCAAGTGCCTGTATGAAAAAAATGAGCCTGTTTTCACAGCTTATATTTGCACAATTATATAAATTCTGCCAACGTTTGCTTTTATTTTTCAAATATTTAATGAAAAATTAGTGTACCAGTTGAGGCAATATTACTCAATAGGGCTGTCCATGTATATAAGTTGGTCCTAGTGGTAAAGAAACTGCCTGCCAATGCAGAGGACATTAGAGACCAAGGGTTCCATCCCCGGGTCAAGAAAATCCCCCAGAGAAGGGAATGGCTACCCACTACAGAATTTTTGCCTGGGAAATCCCATGGAGAGAGGAGGCTGGCGGGCTACAGTCCGTGGGGTCCCAAAAGAATTGGACATGACCGAGCTCCTGAGCACATGGATGCCACACACACACACCCGAGATTGATTTTACTAATGTACTTTATTTAATCTAACATATATTTCAGCATGTAATCAACATAAGTGTTGAGACCTTGCATTTTATTCACCTGAAGCCTTGAGTTGATGTGTATTTGCACTTACATCACATCCCCATGCACACTAGCCCCACTTCCAGTGTCTGTTACCACAGTGCAGACCCAGAGATTTGTGTTCAGTTACTTTAAAGAATACTTGCCGCCCCAGAGCAAGGCCCAGTCACCCAGTGAGGTGATGGCCGCACGTCTGTTCCTCCGTGGTTGGTTGGTGCACCTTGTGGGGAAGGGTGGGTGGGACGAGTTGAGTATTTCTGTGTGATGAGTTGAATGTCTGGGATGGTATTTAGTTAGGATGTTAAAAACCCATTTTGCTGGTGTTGCAGAAATTTTCTTTGTCAAAGATGCTGATGGCCTAGATCCTGTCATATAAAAATATTACAGTGGAGCAATTCTTGTGATGTTAAGCTAGTGTCAGAGTAGATGGAAGCTCATTTTGCAATCATTTAACTTGGCCTCTCTCTTGCTTTGAGTTAATGGACATTGGGAAACGACCTAGCTCTTCATTTCAAATTAGAACTTTGCTTTCAATTAAAAACTGCCTAGTGATAGCTTTTGTAAAATTCTCAGTCAATTAAGTGTCCTTTTTTTTCCAGGATAAACATCTCTTATTAAGCCAGTTCCATTGTATTGTCTTTGTGGTGCATATTTGGAATTGGTAACATAATTCTAGTCCTATTTGACATGTGGGTCAAATCTTCTTCATGTGAACATATATGATGTCTTAAGACAGTATTTTATAGAATGATTTTCCAAAGGATGTAATTAGGCCAGGTCTGCCATTTCCAAGTGAAACGAAACCTGTAGTACTTAACAAAAAAGTTCTATGGACTTGCGAAATTGCTAACCTTTGTAACTTATTCAGTTGTTCAGTTGTGTCCAACTCTTTGCGACCCCATGGACTGCAGCACGTCAGGCTTCCTTGTCCTTCACCATCTCCCAGAGCTTGCTCAAACTCATGTCCGTCGAGTCGGTGATGCCATCCAACCATCTCATCCTCTGTCACCCACTTCTCCTCTTGTCTTCAATCTTTCCCAGCATCAGGGCCTTTTCTAGTGAGTCAGTTCTTCACATCAGGTGGCCAGAGTATTGGAGCTTCAGCACCAGTCCTTCCAATGAATATTCAGAGTTGATTTCCTTCAGGATTGATTGGTTTGATCTTCCTGCAGTCCAAGGGACTCTGAAGAGTCTTCTCCAGTTACCACAGTTCAAAGGCATCAATTCTTCGGTGCTCAGCCTTCTTTGTGGTCCAGATCTCACATCCATACATGACTACTGAAAAAACCATTGCTTTGACTATATGGACCTTTATCAGTAACGTGATGTCTCTGCTTTTTAATATTGTCTAGGTTTGTCATAGCTTTTCTTCCAAGGATAAACATGTCTTATTAAACTAGTCCTATTCATATTGTCTTTTGGGTGCATATTTGGGGTGGTAACATAATTCCAGTCTGATTTGACCTATGGTGCCTAAATCTTCCTCATGTGAATGTGTATGATGTCTTAAGACAGTATTTTACAGAGTGATTTTCGAAAAGATGTGATTAGACCAGGTCTGCCATTTCCAAGTGAAGTGAAACCTATGGTGCTTAAGAAAAAAGTTCCTATGGGCTTGTGAAATTGCTAGCTTTTGTAGCTTAAAACCTGTACTTTTCATAATTCTCTCTGAGATGAAGGGCAATGATGATAAGCAGCCTTTCTGTAAACTTGCTCTGTGTTACTTCAGTTTTAAATTCATCTCAAAGTTTAAAAGTTCACAGTTTCAGCTTTGGGGATTTTCTGTGTAAATTTTGGGATGTGCACCCTGGGATTTTTTTTTTTTTTCCTCCTGTCATATCCTAGTAATGACCCTCTTTAGGGCATCTGAATGGACAGACCATTAAAACTTGCTGGCTGTATGTACCTCAACTGCTGGCCTGGGATCTCACAGATCTACCTGTTTCCTTTGGGGCTTCAGCAGTCTCACATCAAAAGTTATGAATGAAGCTTAAGTAAATATGTTTATTTTGTGTTGGCTGCTGGCTGGGAATCTGCTGAAGCAGCTGGAGTTTGGGGTTTTTTTTTTTTAACCCCTGCGGGGTGAGCCATCACTGTGACAGGTAAATAGCATTCCTTAATAAAGCTTGAGCTCTCCTCCCGCCCCTCTTCAGGACTGTAGATTGGAGGGATTGTCCTGCTCGGGCCCTATTGATTAGGTCACAGGAAAACAGAGTTGCCCTGGGGCCACCTCACGGCAGGAAATTTGCTAAAGCCCGTGTGAAAGGGCCACATGCGGGTCTCCAGATTACCTTATGAACAGGAATCGGTTCTGGGAGCCGAGTCCTTATTAAGGACCTATTAACTTCTTCAGGCATTGAAAAGCACTTGGGAGCGAAGGAACAATAAAAGGAAATTGTTCCCCAAGCCACTGAAGGTGCATCTCGTCCCATCTCTGGGGGTGCATCTGTTCAGTTGCAAATTTATTTCCTGCTTGCGGTTTCTGTTAGCTTTAAAAGTTCCCTTTAAAGGTCTTGAAAGGGGAGTTTGAAAATGATTACATAATATTGATTATTTTCTTTGAAGAGTTGACTCTCCGTAGCATTTGGGCAAAGTTGGCAGGGAACCACTTGCATTTTTAAAATGAGCTTTATTTTCCAATTAAAAGAAAGAAATATATAACCATTGTAGAGCTCTGGGAAAATGTAGGCTATTATAAAGAAAAAACTCTTAAGGTTCTGCTCTTTAGAGCATCACTGAAATGTTTTCCTAACTTGTGTACATACATCCCTATATAACTCCAAGTGCTGGGTTTTTTAAAGAGTTAATTTACATCGTACATATCGCTTTGTTGACTTTCTTTCAATATTCATATCCTTTTATGATTTTTAAATATTCTTAAAGAACTTGATTCTTGGTAAAATAGTATGCCATCACAGAGGTTAATGGTGATATGTATAACAATACCCAGTTTTTAAATACTTTTAAATTACTTTCTTGTGTGTGTATTGTTTCTCTGTTGCCCTAGCATGGATTGCAGAAAGTGGAATTACTAGGTCAGAGGAAATAAAAATTTTAAAAACTTTTTGATACAAAACAAATTGCCACATACTTATCTAGAAATGAAAGCTTCATCAGCAATTTAAGACAGTTCCTCTCTCTGCATTCTGGCTGCCACTGACAATTTGGGTTTCAAAGCAAAAACCCAAAAGATGCCAATATTGTTAGTCAAAAAAACTTACTTCATTCAAGGAACTATCATAATTGAAATGGTGATTATTATTTTGTGGCTGTATTTCTGGTGATGCGTTTGAAGATTCTGATTTTTACAAGCAAACTTTTGGAGACTGTCCTCTGATTTAATTCAACTTTTTTTAAAAAGCTCTTTCTCCCCAGTGGCATCTTAATGCTGCTTTTTTTTTTTTTTTTTAATGTATGTCTGCTGTGTACTAAAGTTCCTTTGTGGGTGGGTAGGGTGGGAAATAACTCTAAAATGAGACCTTACTTTTTATTTC
Organism: Bos indicus x Bos taurus; assembly: GCF_003369695.1. Classification (NCBI taxonomy): domain Eukaryota; kingdom Metazoa; phylum Chordata; class Mammalia; order Artiodactyla; family Bovidae; genus Bos; species Bos indicus x Bos taurus. The sequence goes on along the minus strand of NC_040102.1, from coordinate 16,472,228 downwards.
ACTTGATCTGTTTTGGGGAACACATGTATACCTGTGGCGGATTCATTTTGATATTTGGCAAAACTAATACAGTTATGTAAAGTTTAAAAAAAAAAGCATATGTTTAGTATGAATTTCTAATGTTAGCTGTTGTGAGGCTTTTCAAATAAAAACTGTTCTTTTGCTGTTAAAACCAAGAATACAAGTTCTTCTCTCTTCCTTCCCTAAGTGGTCCTTGTAAATTAATTCACTAACACACATCCATAGTTGATATATACTCAGCAGCACAGGGATCGAATTAAAACAAATTAACTTATTCATGGGATGATATGAGAACAGATTATCCAAGCTCTGTTATCAGGCAACAAGCAATTCCTTGACAGCTATTAACTCAAATTAAGTACCTGGGAACAGCTCTTGACGCTGATAAAAGACACAGGGCTCTGTTCAAAGAGAATTGTGTGAAGAATAGGTTTTTAGAAAACCAAAGTTTTGAGATAATGACTTAGGCAGTCGACCTGAGAATAAAATATTAACATTAGATTTGTAATTGAGGCAGAGTACTGCGTTTAAACAGATTAGATCTGGATGTTATGAGGTTACTACATTGATTTAAATATGCCGAGGTGATTTTATTGAGCCCTTGGAAAAAAGAACACTCATTTGGAAATCCACAAATGTCTGTTTTTTGTTAGCTTCCTGTTGCATACCTACAATGGCAGTAAATCATAACGAGTGCCTTTTAGAGTCTAATTTACCAATGAAATGATAAAGATAGGAGGAAGTATGCAGAGCAAAAAGTCTCTACGTGGTTTCTTCAGAATTTAGGTGGAGAAAATTCACAAATAGTTATGTGCACGATGCCTTATGCATTGTGGGGGACTTGTTCTAAAGGCGACAATACCGAATGGATGCATCTTTAATCATCTGGAAGTAAAAATTCCATTATTTTTCTAAACCAGACAGTAGTTGTCTCTTTTAATGGAACAGTTGGTTGATTGCAGCTCTTTGGGGCTGTATTTCCCAATGCTTCCTTCCTGTATGTATTTGAATTCTAGCTTCAGGGATTGTCGTAAGTGAGTCAGAGAGTCAACGGAGGTAGAGTAGGGATCTGAGGTTGATTCATTTATTTTAGTAGGTTTTTTGGGTGGGGGAGGGTACATTGCATTCTGTTTCATCAAGGGAAGCAGACTTCCTTACAGCAGATTCCCACAGCCTGGGTGTTTTGAAATGGACGTGTGTGCATGCTGAGTTGCCTCAGTGTGTTCAACTATTTGCAACCCTATGGACCATAGTCCGCCAGGCTCCTCTGTCCACGTGATTCTCTAGGCAAGGATACTGGAGCGGGTTGCCCTGCGCTTCTCCCGGGGATCTTTCCAACCCAGGGATCGAACTCCTGTCCCTTATGCCTCCTGCGTTGGCAGGCAGTTTCTTCACCACTCTTGCCACCTGGGAAGCCCGCTTCAAAATGGACTTGGATAAGTTACCAAGCAACCTGCCAAATGGATCAGAGAATCCAGTCTGCCAGTGTTTTTTAATTCGAGAGAATAATGTTTCTTACCTAATTTGAAGCAAATAAAATAGTCTAAGGTAAATGTTACCCCGAAGTCTTCATGGCGTAAGTAACTAAGTGTGTGTTGGCTTTCTGGAAAGCAGATTTCTGTTACTGTCACAGAATCCTATGTGTAGAAAGCCTTATACTGGCTAAATGTTACTGGCTGGAAAGTTACTAGCTAAATGCTTCAAAAAGCTAAAGAAGTTGTGTTCAAAAGAAAAGTTAACTGGATTTTTTTTTTTTTTAATGTTGACTGTGTAATCGTCACCTAAGGAATAGCTGGAGGCACTGAAGCCAGGCCGTTATTTGCTGGTTGCAAAATCTGTGATTTTAAGGAAATCTTTTTGCAGATTTTTCCTCTGAAATAGGAAATTGCAGGTCTTCGTGTATTTGACGTTCTTACTAAAAAACGTGGGTGTTTAACTCTGCGGCTAACTGCCTCTCTTGCAGTGGTTAACGCTTTGTGTTGCAGTCCCATATTCTAGCAGCTCTTTGAAATTTTATGTAAGGACACAGACCAAAATGCTTCATTACAGCTTATCCATTCATGAAATGCCAGGCTTGTTCTTCCTTTCCCCCTGAGAAGAGTTCACTTGTCTGCCTCTGCTGGTTCCGAATGCTTTGTTTGATCTGAGGGGAATGCCCTTGGACTGCCCTTCCTGTGTTGAAAGCAAGGTGAGGTGAATCAAAGTCGAGCCAGATAAGACAGGAATGTGCTTCTCGGTGACTCCTCCGTCATTTCTGGCTTTGAGACCCGGGCTCTATACTTACCTTTCTTGCCCAGGGGATTAGGGCACTGGTCTTTCATCCTCTTAGATACAGTATTTCATGCACAAGTGGAGCTTGCCTGCTGCATTCCTAAAATTCATGACTTGACTCTGGACATAAAAGAAGTTGCCAAAAATAATAAGAGATCAATATTTTCGGTTAGTCAAAACTCAGAATAGTAAACGGAAACCACACCTCTTTTATTTAATACTGTACCCTATCCAAAAGGTTTGTTTTTTTTTTTAATTTGAGTTTTTGTTTCGTTTTATTGCCATATACAGATGATTTGCCTGAAAGTGTTTCACTGTGCTGCCTCTAATATTAGTGGGGTAATGGGACCTGTAATTTTTTTTTTTCCAATTATCCCCTCCTCCCCCTCTCCCCCCACCCCAGTTACCCCTTCTCCCCTCAAAAGTTAATGATTAACCTGTGATCATTCACTTGTGAAAGGATGTTGATTGCTCGGGAAAATGCTTGGTAATTATTTGAAGTTTTCTAAAGAAGTTTCTTCGTGATTTCATTCTGCTGAAAGTGGGCCAAATATCAGTTCCACTTTCTGTGCCTGGAAATGTACAGGTGTGGAATGCAGGTGCCTTCTAGGTGAGAAGCACAGTAGCGGGTGAGTCTTGTCTGGGAGCCAACAGGAAATTTACACAAGCACTCTCTCCCTCGCACAGCCGCAGGCCTGGCCTTCCTCAAGCACTCATCACTCATTTCATGGTGTCAGGCAGAGAAGCCCTAAACACACCGTACAGCGGAACCTTAGTCTGGGCCTGGATCTAGTGCATCTGCATGAAGGGTCAGTCTGTGTGTGCGTGAGCGTGTGTGTGTGTGTGTGTTACTTGATCAATGTGTCTGACTCCTTTGACCCCAGGTACAGTAACACACCAGTCTCCTCTGTCCATGGGATTCTCCAGGCAAGAATACCAGAGTTGCTGGCCATTTCCTTCTCCAAGGGATCTTCCCAGCCCAGAATCGAATTCAGGTCTCCTTCATTGATGGCAGATACTTTACCATCTGAGAAGTTCAATTGAGACCTTATAAAAAAAATTATGTAATTTAAAAAGTCTTTCAAAAGTTTGTCTTTTCACAAAGAAGATAACATGGCTGGAGGTGACTGCTGGGATGCACCTTCAGGCCAGAGCAGGGTGTGGCCCTGACTCACCCAGCAGAGGTCCAGCTTGCCTGCCCTCCCAGTTTGCTGCTGAGGTTTCTTTTTTCCATGCCACCTGCTGCTCTACCCTTTGGAAGTCCCACTGTGAATTCTTATGCCAGTCCAGGCTTTACGCCTGGCTCCTTGAGGACCTCTGTGATAGCTGGTAATCACTGGTGTCAAGGAGGAAAAGAAGAAAAAGGCTGCTTTCGGTTTTGATGGTGTGCCAAATCAATTTTCCTCTTTGGTAATAGACTTTTCTCTTGGATATAAACCTTTGAAATAAGATTGCTGTTCTAACAAGTTAAAAAATATCATTAAAACTCAGCTGATTTCTTTCAGAAGCAAGTTTTTAATTTCAAAGAAGTTTTTCTTTGTGCTTATACATTGTAAAAAGTCTGAATTAGAGACACTTTAGGGCTTCTCCTGGTGGCTCAGCAGTAAAGAATCCACCTGCTGATACAGGAGACACAGGTTCAATCCCCTGGAGGGGAAGATCCCCTGGAGAAGGAAATGGCTATCCACTCTAGTATTTTTGCCTGGGAAATCCCATCAACAAAGGAGCCTGGTGGGCTATAGTCCGTGGGGTTGCAAAAGAGTCAGATACAACTTAGTGACTAAATAACAACAGCAACAATTTTTTGCAGTGTAGAAGTAAAATTAATGAAGCTTTGAAAAGAATCTTGGGAGGGTTCTGCTTCATCTTCCTGTACCCAGCTCTTAACTTAGATAAAGAAATCCTCTAATGTTCCTTATCTCCAGTACTAACAGTTTTATACCCTTTGATGACAAAGGGATTAACTATAATATATAGTTTAGTCTTCAAATTTTTTTTAGTAATCAAGTGTTCTAATTTGATTTTTTTTCTAGTTTTGATAATCACATCATATTTGAAATGAGACTGTATAGCATCTTCTAAAAGTAACTCTGTCCTTTATTGGGGTTCTGGGAGAGGGTTTATAACAGGCCTCAGTGACCACTTCTGCAGTCTGGATGCAAACATTTAACATATTTTTTTGTACCGACAGTGAAACAACTGACTTACGTGCCTCTGTGTAAAGTGTGGACACAGCAATCTACTAGTCCCCTGCTCTGCAGTATCCCATTCAGGACACTCAGAGTGGTTTAGTCACCTGGTCTTCAAGTGATTCTAATATTTTGCTTCAAACACTACTTCAATATAATGTGGTTTCTGTTCTTTAGTTTGTCTCTGAAGTAATGGTAGCATCCTTGTAAAGTACAAAGTTAGGGATTAAGGTGTCATGCCTGGAGAAGGGAACAGCTACTCACTCCAGTATTCTGGCCTGGAGAATTCCATGGACTGTATAGTCCACGGGGCCTCAAAGAGTTGGACACGACCAAGCAACTTTGGGCTTCCCGGATAGCTCAGTTGGTAAAGAATCCGCCTGCAAAGCAGGAGACCCCTGTTCAATTCCTGGGTTGGGAAGATCCCCTGGAGAAGGGAGAGGCTACCCACTCCAGTATTCTTGGGCTTCCTTTGTGGCTCAGCTGGTAAAGAATCTGCCCGCAATGCGGGAAACCTGGGCTCGATCCCTGGGTTGGGAAGATCCCCTGGAGAGGGGAAAGGCTACCCACTCTAGTATTCTGGACTAGAGAATTCAATGGACTGTATAGTCCATGAAGTCACAAAAACATGACTGAGTGACTTTCACATTCACATTTCAGCTCTATAAGAATCTTCCTAAATCTTGGCTCTGCTTTAGCTTCTTAAGCATCAGTATGGACTTAGTAGTAGTTATTGCCTGTATTTTTTAATACTAATCAAGTAATCCTTGAAACACATCTATTCTCCCCATTTTATATGTGAGGAAACTGAGGCACTGACAGTAATAAATAACCATCAGTCACACATTTATTGAAGTGCAGAGTTGGGACCGTTAACAAGGACACTGTAAGAATGATTGATTATATTTCTTGAAGACTAATGTGCTTCAGAGTGATGGATTTGAAGAACAGAGCCTACATTTTCTGAAAATCCCGTTGCCCTCTCCAGTTCTGAAATGAGTAATACCCTTCATCAGTGATTGGCAAGTGTGATTAGGTGAGAGTCGTGGAGAGCGAGGTAAGGTCGGGCCAGGAGTATTTTGAGCTCTCTAGTGGTTAACCTTGAGATTGTGCCACTGATGCTTACTATTCCTGATACCAGTCATCTCTCCCACAAACACGAAGCCTCATTTCACTCCCACTGGAATTTGGGCTAAGACAGCCCTTCATTTCTCTGCTAGGTACTGCTCTTGAAGGTAGGTTGGAATCTCAGGAGATGGGGTTCCACTTAGGGCTTTGATTCAAGCTCTGCAGCCTAATGACACGTCTTGTATCTCTCGATCACGGCTCCCTCATCTGTGAAGTTAGAGGGTTGAATTAGATGATTTTTATCACTTGTTTTTTAGTTCTTTATTTTATCTAGTTTGATGGTTGAAAGTAACTAAGTACCACGAAACTTCATAAAAAGTAATTAAGTACCACGAAACTTCATAAAATGCTGTTTACTTAGGAGATCAGCTGCTTCCCTGTGCCTTTGTAGAGGTATATGGGAGTATGGATCCCATTATGTTTTCCTCCAGAGGAGTGGGGGTTGAGGGCCCAGGGAAAAGTGGTAGATGAGGAGGAGAGAAACACTGCAGAAATGACTGCTTTATGGAAGCATGTTAAATGATTTATTATGGTATCATCAATAGTCACAAATATAATTCAGATCTCATGGTTATGAGTTCTCGTCGTTGAATCTTTGAATTAGCTGTTTTTCCCTTTTGGAAAACATCAGTTCTGCTAAAGGAATCTCAGTCTTTTATTCTGACCCCTTGCAATTTCTTTTGAACAGATTAGGTTAGTCTGTTGGGTTATATTTCTCTTTTAAAGACAATAATTAAAGCCATGGCTATGCCAGCATTATTTCAGAATATGCTAGTCAAGTGAGCATCTTTAAAATTCCTTGAATATTTAGTTGAGACTAAATTTACAAACACAATTATTTTGTTTTTCTGATTTGGTACTTAGATCATTTGGGAAATAACATATGTATTCTTTCCATTAATTGATATTGTTAGAAGTAAATGGATTAGCTTACGGGATCTGTGAGTTATGCTTGAGAAGTTACCAAATTATAAAGTGATCATTTATAAATTTTTTCAGATTTTAACAAATAGCTTGTTATAGCAAACCAACCAAAAAGTAAAATAACTGGAAAAGATATGATTGCTTTACTACTTCTTTCGTGAATGGTTGGATGAAGAGACAAATCTATCCAGGAGTTTAGGATTGAATCTCTTTTTTAAAAATCATTTTAAAAATGATAGAGTTGATAAGAGAACATCTGGCCTCCTTCCTTTGAACTTATCTGATATCCTGTCATGTGCTAGAAATCGTTGAGGTTTTTTAGAAATGCCAGTAATGTTTATGTCTCATGCTTTTTTTTTTCCCCTTTGCATTTTGAATTTGTATTTAGTTTTGGTGGCAGGGGCGGGGTCGGGGGAGAATTTTGGAAAGTAAAGATAATTTTCAAAACAAAATGTGAAAAACTTCCATTTTATTAGATTACCATTTACTTAACTATTAAGGAAGATGTGTTTTTAGTGTTTTGTACTTTTGGTCGGTTGTACCTTTCATCAAGAAGGTTTTATTTGTATTTATTTATATTTTTATATCATCTCTGAGACGTTTCAGTAACTGTTTTACTAGTTAATTACAAGTAGTATGCGATGGTTGAATGGCATCACTGACTCAGTGGACATGACTTTGAGCAAATTCCAGGAGACTGAAAGACAAGGGAAGCCTGGTGTGCCGTCCATGGAGTTGCAAGGACGTGGACACGACTGAGAGACTGAACAACAGAATGCTGTAATTAATTGTTGTGCAATTTTGACTATTTCTTCTAATTAGATTGTATATACTTTTCTAATATCTATGGCTACGTGGGCTGCAGTCCATGAGGTCGGTCGCTAGAGTTGGACGTGACTGAGTGACTTCACTTTCACTTTTTACTTTCATGCATTGGAGAAGGAAATGGCCACCCACTCCAGTGTTCTTGCCTGGAGAATCCCAGGGCCGGGGGAGCCTGGTGGGCTTCCGTCTATGGGGTCGCACAGAGTCGGACACGACTGAAGCGACTTAGCAGCAGCAGCAGCATGGCTACATGATATCCCTGTGCTTATTTTCATAGTCTGTATCTTCTATTGTCTCCCCCCCCGCCCTTTTTAGCAATGGTTGGGAGAACTAGAGAAGAAAATATTTCACTTGTTAATGAAATGTTCATTACTACTTTTTTAAAGAACAACTTTGGTCTCAGATGAAGTTAAGAAAAAAAAATATTATGAGAACTACTGTGGTTATTTATTCTATACAGTTAATTGTTTTCCCAAATTCAGTTCTCTGCTTTAGTGTTTTTTTAGTGTAGACACATGACAGCTATTTGAGACCCCATCCATCTACTCTTGTATAGCCTATTATTGTCTGCAGTAAGAATTATGTCTCCATCATCTCTAAGGTAATGGATTACTGTTCCCAGTGTTTCAGAGTACTTCATGAAGTTTGTTTTCCTATTTGCTTAGCATAGTGCAGACTATATAATTCCTCCCCTATCTTTCGTGATTAAAAAAAAAATTCAAATTAGGAATCTTCTGGTCTGTTGAAGTCCCTTCCTAATACCTTTTCTTCGTTTAAAGAAATGTGAATTCAGAAAATAGGTGAAGTTAGAGAGGGGACTGTGTATAATACACAGTGATGTTTTGCCTTGGTATTCTTAGTAAGGTTTAATCAAATCTTGTAATGAGTTTAGGTCATTATTGATAGGTGTTTGATTTAATTTGTTAGCATAAAACACAATTTACCTAGAGTTTATCCTAAGTTATTAGTGGTGGTGAGTGAGTTTGCAACTAGGTTAGTTTCACCTGCATTGTGAGATCTTTTAGAGACTGGGGTTTGGCAGCATATTGGATATTAAGAGTAGCTGAATATTACCTCTAAATTATAGCTTTTCAATTTGTACATTAATTTGAATTTGAAAACTGCTTTATTATTAAAATGGAATTTAATAGAGAAACAGGTTTGTTTCATTCACTGATCAAAAGTAAAAAAAAAAATGCTGTTTGGGAGTAGCTAGGAAAGGGGGGGATTTATACGGTATAGGGATTTTTATTTTCTCCAACTAGGATTCAGATCATGTAAAACACATGTACCCTTTGCATAGCTGAATGGCGTATGGGTCGCTGAACTGCATGTGGGTCTCAAGTTTTATTTTAAGAAAAGTAGTTGCAGTTTTCTGTGTTTAGAATCTGTTTTCTAGAAACCTAAACAGACTTGAGGAAAAGGAACGCTTGCTCTTCTCCCAGCCCGGTGCCTTCCAGGACTTCGGAGACAACTGTCTCTTTTGGAAAGAGCTGTGTTTATACAGTGGCCACTGTAATACTTGACTGTAGCCGAGGAATCTCATTCCATTCCTTCTTTAGCAAGGGAGTGCGTTAAGGAGTTTGGCATGAGGCAGAGTCCTCTCAGCTGACATTTGAATCACTGAATAGTCCCTTGTCCTCTCCATGTTGGAGCACACTTCGCAGTACAAGTGTTTCAGACAGTTGTTATCCGGCTTAAGAAAACCTCGAAGTCACTCTTAACTTTTAAAGGTTGCTTTTACATTTCTGAAATTTCTCAAGTTCTAGTTGATACACTTTGGATTAATCCTTTATACACGTGGGCTAAAAGAAGTATTTTTATGCAACACATATGTAGTTCTTATAGAAAAATTAGAAGATGAGAACACAAGGAAGAAAAATTTCACTTACCCTGTAATCTACCAGTTTTAGTGTATATATACAACTTCTCTCTGTCTTTTCTCAGAAAATGGAATTAATGTTATAATTTATTTTTTAAAATCATATATTACATGTTGCATCCTAAAGTTCAGTCAGGCACTGATAACCTAAAAATGGATTTGCATGACTTCTGTGCAAGAGATAGAAATAATAGAAAATAAATGTTCTGATAACTAGTCATTAAAATACTACATTGCCCTTCTGAAAAAGGCAGTTTGAAGGAATAAATTACTATTTTGTTTAACTACCTTCCCCCATAATAATTTGTTTGACTGTTCTTGGTTTCTTTAGTACTTCTTTCTAGGCCTGGCCATTTTAGGACCCGTATGTTTGTTGAATGACTGAAAGAAGGTATAAATCAGTAATACCAGATTCCAGAGTAATTTCTAGCAAGATCCAGGCCACCTTAAACGATAGTAAATCCTTTCTGATGAAACCAGTATTGTAGAGTACAGTTTTCTTTTTTAAATCTGTTATTGGAGTATTGGATATTGGTATAGGTTTTATTGAGTATTGGAGTCTGGATTAAGATGTCACCAAGATTTCTTTTCCAAAGGAGGGTTTTCTTAAAGCAGTCAGTTTTTGTCTGACACAAAATGTTTACAACTTGCTTTTAAGATTTAGAACTCCATCTCTACCTCTCAATGTTTTAAGATTAATAACAGCACATTCACAACTAACTCAGTTATGATATTCTTTTTTTTTTTTCAGTTATGATATTCTTAGCGTGGTATTCAGTAATTACAATGCCTATAACTTTATGCTTCATTTAATGTAAATGAAGCCTGCACTTCTATGTAACAGGATGGCATGATAAATATACTAACTTGATGGATACAGGATCGTGTGAATTGTTTTTTCTATCCTTTTCCCTTTTTTATCCTAAACTTAGTCACATGGGATCCTTGAACTTTGTGTGGGGATCCATTTGGCCCACATTTAGTTGGGTTTATGGGCTTCCCTGGTGGCTCAGCTGGTAAAGAACCCATCTGCCAATGCAGAAGACACAAGAGACACGGGTTCGATCCTTTATACTTTAATTCTTTTCATTCCTCCCACTATGGGCAGGTGAGGTAAACTTTTGATGTGTTGATTTTTTTATTTCCATCAATAGTGATAGATTTATGAAGATCACCTTTTTGCTGTTTAGCCGCTAAGTCATGTCCAACTCTTGGTGACCCCATGGACTGTAGCTAGTCTCTCCTCTGTTCATAGGATTCTCCAGGCAAGAATACTGGGGTGGGTTGCCATTTCCTTCTCCAGGGGCTCTTCCTGACCCAGGGATCAAACCTGCATCTCCTGCATTGGCAGGCAGATTCTTTTTACTACTGAGCCACCAGGAAAGCCCATGATCACCTTCCCAGGCTTATGAGGAAAGAACCGGGACTTGAAGAGTTGGCCGGGCCTGTTAAATCACATCTCTTCACCCCGTAAGAACAGGAAAAGCAGAAGGGAGCCCCCTGGTGGCTGTGAGTTTCAGCTGTGGACTAGTCAGCCAGGTTTTGGATTCTCTGCCGCTGCTGCTGCTAAGTCGCTTCAGTCATGTCCGACTCTGTGTGACCCCATAGACGGCAGCCCACCAGGCTCCCCCATCCCTGGGATTCTCCAGGCAAGAACACTGGAGTGGGTGGCCATTTCCTTCTCCAATGCATGAAAGTGAAAAGTGAAAGTGAAGTCGCTCAGTCGTGTCCGACTCTTAGCGACCCCATGGATTACAGCCCACCAGGTTCCTCCATCCATGGGGTTTACCAGGCAAGAGTACTGGAGTGGGGTGCCATTGGATTCTCTCTGCTCTGCAAATGGCAACCCACTCCAGTGTTCTTGCCTGGAGAATCCCAGGGATGGGGGAGCCTGCTGGGCTGCCGTCTGTGGGGTCGCACAGAGTCGGACGCAACTGAAGCAACTTAGCAGCAGCTCTGCAACTGGTTGGGTAACTTAAGGCAACTTACTCAACTTTTTGAGGCTTAAGACAGGTTAGTGAATGTAAGTGCTTAGATGACTAAGAGTAAGGGAATTCTTTAATTAATTCACTGATGAATCTGTACTATGATGATGACCTTAGTCCAGTGATTTTTCAGCTCTAACCCTCTGTGTTATGGAAGATGAGGAGAGGCCGTTGAGCTTACAGAATAATTGTGAGTATTCAACAAAATGGCATATATAAACCATATGCTGAGTGTGCATCCAAGAACTATAAGGTGGAAAAAGTAATCTACGTTGGAATTGAAAACCTTTTAAAACGAGAAACAAACTGCTAGAAGCAGTGCCGTTGGAATGTGATACGCTTGCATCCTCTGGCTCTTAATCCCTCCCTCCCAAGACTGGCTGGTGTACGTAGTTTTATCGCAGCAGTATGTGTTCAGATGATACATTTGATACCCAAGGATGATCCTCTTTAAACGAGCTTACCCATGGAAGCCCTCATTAACAATATTAATGATTCTGACATGGAAATCAGAACTTGGAACCATTTTCCACAAAGCATAAAAACATGATTTAGCAGGGCTTGCCATGGGAATGACTCTTTGCAAAGCTAAAGCAATCCCTGGACTTGAAACATGATGCTTAAAATCTGATTATGAACTTTAATTAATACGTTTTAGTAACTTGGCAAGTCAAAAAGCTTCCTCAGCTGATTTTAAAACTGCAGCAGTTTTAATTGAAAGAGTTGATAGATATACAGTTTAATTAAAATGATTTAAATAGGCAATCTAAATAATGAAAAAACAGATTGACAGTTACTGCATAAGAAGCTTTCCCTTTAATCGTTAACTTATGATCTAATTCAATGCAATATAATTATATAATTTCCTATATATAATAAGACTTTTAAGAAGTCTTTTTTGTTTGTTTAGTTCTCATTGTAATGTAATTTGTTTCATAAAGTTGTACTTCGATCTGGCACTGGAAGTAGTTTCATATATATTAATAAATACTTTTGAATATTAAATCATTGAAGCTGTCAGTTGTTATCCATTGACTCAGATTAAATGAAAGAGATGAAAGTATATCTAAGCTATAAAGAGAAAATGAAAGAAGAAGGTTATACTGGCAAAACTCTTAAAGGTCTGTTGGTACTTAAGTTTGACTTGGCTTTTTATTGTATTCATTTTAAATATGACTTAAAATTCATGGTTAGGGAAATTTACAGTTAAAAACTTTTTTAATTCATCAATTTCCTTTATTGTCCCACTGTCACTGTTTATTCTGAACCTTCCCCACTGCCCCCTCCACCGGGCATATACTTCTGTTTTTGTACTTGTGGTGTTTGAAATAGTACTAAACCAAATCAAGGTTGTACTCTATATATACAGTTTTATAAAGATTTATAGTTTCACTCAATCTGTATATTGTTGACATTGTTCCTTGTAATTAATAGACATACCATTTTTTAAAGCTGTGTCATATGTACCGTAATAAATTAGCCACGTCCCCTTTTTGTCCTGATGCTATGAAACATGCTTAATGTTTTAATGACACAGAACAGCAAGGTTTTTGCAGCATCAGATCTTTTACCCAGATCCCCAAATGTTGGGAAAACAATAAAACCAGTTTTTTCCATCTAGTCTCTGCATTTGTGCATTCTGTTGAAGACAGGACTTTCCCAGGAAATGGCAGGCTGTGTTGAGTTTCCTTTGTGCGTTTCTCCAATCAGAGGACACAGCCAGAGACTCAGAGGTGTAACAGAATGGCTGGAGCCAGACTCTTTGGGATTGAGCCCTGGTTCCACCAGGAATAAACTTAATGGTGTGACTTTGGGCAGGTGGCTGACATTGTTTCCTCATCTGAAATAGACATGGTTTCCTCTTCTCTATTTAACTCTATTAAACTAACTAACAACCCACTTCTTAGAGTTTCTAACTCTATTACCCACTTCTTAGAGTTTCTGTAAAGATGAAAAGCTTTGAGAAATACTTGAAATCGTAGCTGGTATATCGTGAACTCTGTATAATAGATGGATTTGCCGTTTTATAATAATATCACCATTACCACTTGACTTGACTTTGCTGTGTTCTTAGTCACAAATAGCTTCTCACAAAATAACACGGCAAACTCTTGCTTTTGGAAGACTGGATGATGGTCGCAGTAGGTACCGTGTTGTTCACCTTTGTGACAGGTCTTACTCTTTTTAGCCATGAGAAGACAGAGCGGTACACAGTGGACTGTGCTGTATGCTGATGTGCTGCATAGGGGCTTGCGTGGCCTGTGGGGGTTGCTTCTTAGTGGACTCATTTTGCCCTTTTTTAAATTTATCAAAAGCATGGAATATTTATCCTATTTGTGTGCTCTTGAGCATTTAGTGAAAGTGTATTACTCTCTTTTTAGAAGTATAAGTTTTTTTTTTTTTTTTGGCAGAGAATTTTTGTCTGCAAGACTATTAAACATGACTCTCTCTATATTTTCCTTATGTTTTATACTTACCAACGCCAGTAAAAATACATGATAATATCTTATATTCTTGAGGTGAAAGGAAGTATGAAACTTTTATTTGACTCCCAAAAGCATTTTTTCTGTGTCATTCCCTAGGTGGATTGTATAGCCATTTTAGCATCTGAAATGTCTTTAATTTAACAGACTCTTATCTCATTTGTTGCTATATTTTAGTCAGCAATAACTATGTAATTTTGCCAACTAATGCAAAAACAGGCAGGAACATTAAATATATACATGTTACATATTTATATTATGATCTACTGTACTTAACGTTTCTAAAAGAACTAAAGAGTTTTCATTTGTTAGATACTGTTGCATGTCAGATTGGTGCAGTCATTTTCAAGAGTGGTTAAATTTCAGAAATAGAGCTTTTTATATCAAGAAACTCATTTTATCACCTTTGCACATTAATGTTATCAAGGCAAAACTTGAGTGATAGCAGATCTTTCTTATATTTACAGTAAATTTAGAAGTTACAGTGTAAACATAAATAATTGGATTGCTGTTTAAATCTTTAGCCCAACATAACAAGGATTTTCCTATGGACACTCCAGGATCTCTCAAGGTGTTATGTTAATAACATTATCAGTCTGAATCTTTTGTTTAATGAAAATGAGATTAAAAAGAAAATTCAGAAAAGTTTTTATCACTTAAAGAAGAAACATTGCATATTCATTATCTCTGATGGACGTCTTTTGAAAAAATTTGGTAGATTTACAGAAAAGTTGAGCAGCTAGTACAGAGTTCCCATATGGTCCCCTGCCCTACCCAGCTTCCCCTATTATTGTCTGTTTGTTATAATTGACGAACTAATATCAATATGTTCTTGTTGACTAAGGCCGTTACTCAGTTCCTTGGTTTTTATCCAGGGTGCTTTTTCTGGTCCAGGATCCTACCCAGGACCTCACATGACCTTTAGCCGTCATATTTCCTTAAGTTACTCTGGTTTGGGACTTGTTTTTCATACTTACCTTGTTTTTTGATGAACATCTGTTTTTCAGCACATCCTTAATAAGCACCCATTTACCAGGCCCTGACCAAAACAGGCAACAAATCCATGCCCTCAAAAGATTTAGTTTTTAGGAGAGAGCTTATCGTTTACTCTTTAAATTTAAAGACGACTGCTTTGTAGCACATTACTAAGCACATTGCTATTTAATATGACAATTGAGCGACTTCTGATTTTTCCATAATGAGCAGAAAAAAATGGAGTAACCATTTGCAGATTAACTGCAGAAGCATAGCTGTTGTATCTCTAGTCTGTAGAAGACAGCTGTTCTTTTTAAGTGAGTATTGTTTTTACATTTGAGAAAACATTTAGTTCCAAAAGAGTTACTCTGTTTATGATGAGACTATAGAAATGGAGAAAAGAACGGTCAACCCCTTGTTGCCTCCAGGGAAAATATCATCAAAAATTACAGTTGAAGTTTTTCTGGTGGTTGACTAAGAAGCTTTTCATACAATTGCTGCCATAAGCTTGGTTGCAGAGAAGTTTAAAAAAGAAAAAAAGGTATGATGATACGGTATATCCGAGATGAGGGTAGGGTTTGCAAGTTTATGTTGCCAAATTGTTGCTGATTGTAAGTAATTTTTAGCTGGAGTAGCCAAAGAAGCTGAAATAGCAGGGTTTTGTTGAAAGCTTTGGTACTAGAACTTGATATGGGGCCAACACCTGTTAAACCAAGAAAATAGGAAAATTCCAGGAAGAAAAGGTACTCTCTGGCCATGGGAATTTGAATCAGTTGAATTCTTTTGGGCACTATAGTGACTACATATTATTTTATTTCTGCCTTAAAGATTGCTGTGTTGAAAGCATCTTGCTGACTGGTGGCAGCTGGGGAGACTGCTGGCCGTTCCTGTCCAAGGCCAGTGTTCAAGTTAACAGGCCATCAGCCATCAGGGATGGGCAGCAGAAAGCAGTTATTTTTGGAAACTTTTATTTACTTTTGGGCCACTTACTTGAGCAACTAACACTGTACCCTACAGCCTTTGAATAATTGGACTGTGTAAGGAAGATGCCATCGGTACCTGTCTAATCATGGGCCTGTTTAAATATATGGACATGAATGAAACCTTTTTGAAAGAAATTTTGCTGTGAGCAGTATTTTCACCCACATTGGTCAAGCTCTTTGAACAGTTACATTGTATTTTTTCTTTCAGCTCTATTTTTCCACTGTAGGCACATTTAAAATCAGTTTCCATAGTGACATCTGGTGGTAGTTTGGAAATCCTAGAGAGTATGTTAGGAATGATAAATATTTTTATTTAATAGCTCCAGATTTCCGGCTTCTTTCAAATTTTTCAGCTTTTAACAAACTCCCCCTGAAAATGCCTTCCTTGTATTCTTGAGATTGGAGAAACTAGCCATCTCTTGCTTCCGTCGTGTTTCATTAAAGCTGATAAATGATTCTTAGAACATTGCTGGATGGTGCGTATATACCAAGCTTGTCTGAACTTGTCTTCTGTGCTCAGCATGCACAGTGTCGAATCACACAGCAGCATCCTTACCTTGCCTGTTGCTTGTGCGCTGTAACCTTTCGACGAGAAAGGTGTCATTTCCACCATAGCCATCTCACTGGCTTTTTCTGGTACGTCTCGGATGATCTCGTCTGGCTGCAGGGAGCTCTGCCGCAGCCCTGGGCTATCACTTCTTTGTCTCTCACAGCCCAGGCTTACAGATCATCCAGCCGGTGCATGCCATTGTTGCTCCCCCAGAAAGTGAAAGAGGAACACAAAATAGGCACAGAGAGGGAGGTATTTGAAGACAAGAGGGAAATCATTAGAAGTCAGCGTATGGATGTATATATGTGCCAAATAAAATGGAGTGTGTTGAAAAAAAAATCTCTTTAAAACCAGAGTTTAGGTATTTATAGTTTTGGTTGGTTGTTTCAGGAAAAGTGAATTTATAACCCAGTGTGCAGAAAAGTAGGAGTTATTGAAAGCTGGTTTGGTAGAGGATCATGGACTGAGGAAAATGGGACTGGGTTTAGTTTTGAGAATGAGCGCAGTAGGTCGATTCACTTCCAGCAAAAGGTACCAACGAAGAAGTCTTCATGATGGAATTTTGAAAATTTGTTTCTTTTGAATGAGTTAAGATAACTGGAGTTACAGAAGAGAGCCATCTATGCATGCTAGCTGTGGCTCTAGGAAGGATGGGGGAGAGAATGGTGACAAGTGTACAAGACCTGGAATAATGACTGAAGGAATAAGGAATAACTGAGTAAGGACTGAAAGAATAAAAACTGCTGTGGCCAGATTTCTAAGTAGTTGCTTTGTTGGTTGTCTCAGCAACCAGGATGCCTATAAAGAATAACCGAGATTCTGATGAGCCCCTGGTTAAGGAGGTACCTCACTCTGGACTCTTACAAACCCTCTGCAAAAATTTCTCTGCCAAAGTATGGTCTATTCCCACCTACGCCATGCTTTCAGAATAGTGGTTCGAATTAGAATCTGCAATTAAAATAGTGCTTAGGCAGTGGACCCTGGACCTCTGTGACCAAGCAGAGCCCTGGAATCTTCTCTGCTTTACTGTCCTTTAAGTTTGGGAAGGACTCTTACCTCCACAGTGGGAAACTGCTTGTGGAGTCTCATCATGGCAGCCCCCACCCACGTCCGTGGTACCCAGCACCCTTGCTGTGGTGGTGTGTGTGACAATGAATCTGTGGCTAATGATAACAGGATAGCCTAATGGTGAAGAGCCAAAGTTCTGGAATCAGACTGGCTCATTCACATCTCAGTTCCAGCTCTTTAATTGTTGACTGACTCCTTAATCACTGTGCTTCTCAATCACTCTTATGGCTACGGCCATTTGCTTACTTTATCTAAACTTCTGCCTCCTCGTTTGTGAAGCTCGGAAGAAAATCAAATGATTCCTGTGTTCTTTAAATGATTTAATGCATGTAAGCACCTAATGAAGTCCTTGACATGCAGTAAATCCTTATACTATTAAATTATTATAAATATAGCAAATTTACTCATTTTATTATCTAAGCTTTTTTTTTTTTTAAAGAAGGGATTATTCCATATGCCCTCCTTTCCCTTTGGAAGTTAAAAATTCACCTTATTTTTTAGTAATTTTGCTCTTTTACAAGGATTTAATAAAAGACATTAAAACATGAACATCTCAGAAGTCACTATATGAAATATACATAATCAGTCCAAGAATTCATGAAATAGGAACACCTGAGTATCTCACTTAGGCATGTTTAATTGCTGATTCACGCAATTTTAGTTTCTCCCATATTTGAGTGGAGCGGCTTTGGTGTCTCACTTTGAACTGATGGTAATATCTGGCGATTCCCTGGACCTTGACACCTTCCCTCCAGACTGTGGCTCAGCAGTCAGGCGCAGACAGGTGGGCTCCCCCTCAGTTGCTAGGTTGATTGGGAGAGAGGGCAGTTCCCAGCGGAAGCATCTGTGTCATACATGCGCACTGCAGTCTGGACGCTTTCAGACCAGACTCCACGTGGAACTGGATGGAAAATCAATAGCTGTTTTTGTCTGTGATTTAAATCTTGTAATGTATTTGCATTTTCTGTCTCTTTTTTCCTTCTACCCTGACACTAAAAAAAAAAACCTATTGTATATGAATGAACACTTAATTTACTCCTTCTGAATACTGATCTGCAAAAAAATGGACAGAACAGCATTGACCGGTCTTTTCAGGGTTTTCACAGTAAATTTGGTTGGCTGCACCTTTGTCATACTAACGGTAAGACTGATGGGATTTTGTTGGTACCTGAAGTCAGAGATTCCTGGTGTTGGAACTCCAGCTCTGCCATTTCCTATGACCCTGGGAAAGCCTCATCACTTTTAATCTGAGATTTTCATTCACAAAATGAGAATAATAACACCACATATATGGGAAGATTAGATATAAGGAGTGAATAAAATAATGCATGTAAGATAGTTATAGCGCCTGATATATAGTAAAGACGGACAAACCTTTTCCTAATTATTGTTATTAAATGCCTACAAATGATGTTGAGAGGGAGACACAGCTTTTAAAATGAACTAGTTGAGGATTAGCATTCAAAAGAGGTGAGTACAAGTACCGTGTACCTGTCTTGAAATTTTCTAATAATGCTTCACCTGCCAAGTGAATTATGTTGCATTTTCATGACAGGGCAGAAATGAGAAGCATGTGTGCATTCATTTGTTTATGTAATCCTCTTAGGACATTCAGTTATTCCCTGATGTCCTTTGTTATCAATTGATGGGAGCGATAAAAAAGAAAAACTGGAAAAGATTACTTTCCCACGGTTACACAGGGCGCTCTTCTTTCAGGCTAAAAACAGATATAATTTTGCTAATTTAGTGAACAGATTCAGTATGCATAGCCTCATGTTTGGACAAGAGAAAGAGGAAAACATGTTTGACTTATCTGCTGCACAGACACCAGCTAGCTCCTTTTTTATTTAAGAGTCCTGAGTCTTTGTTCTATAGTTTTAGGAGATCCATTTTGAGGGTTTGCTAAGAATTAATGAAGCAGTAGTCGTAATGCTTCTGAATAGCAATACATATTCATTTTATGGTAATCCACTTCACATTTTAATATTTAGGTTTGCTCTTTATAAGTTGGTAACCTTTGGGGAAGGGTTAGATATAATTATTTAACATGTAAAATAAAGGAGGTCTTTTTTTATATTAATAACCTCAGATAAGCATATATATAAATTTACATTGTGATCAAAAAATAAGAAATCCAGATGTATATTTGGTCAAAATAAATACTGCTTCATTTCTGAGCACAGATTAAATTAATATTTGTTACTTTTTCTATAGTATTTTGCATTCAATGGAAAACTTTTAGGGATTCTAGAGTTGTGCTAAGTCGCTTCAGTCATGTCCGACTCTGTGTGACCCCATAAACGGAAGCCCACCAGGCTCCCCGATCCCTGGGATCCTCCAGGCAAGACCACTGGAGTGGGTTGCCATTTCCTTCTCCAATGCATGAAAGTGAAAAGTGAAAGGGAAGTCGCTCAGTCATGTCAGACTCTTAGCGACCCCATGGACTACAGCCTACCAGGCTCCTCTGTCCATGGGATTTTCCAGGCAAGAGTACTGGAGTGGGGTGCCATTGCCTTCTGCATCTAGAGTTGCAGGATTTCCAAAATTCAACCTGGATCATATTGAACACTAAAAGTAGCATTAATTCACAGTGATGCTCTTTGCTGTGGCTCAGATGGTAAAGAATTCACCCGCAGTGCAGGAAACCCAGGTTCAGTCCCTGAGATGGAAAGATCCCTGGAAAAGGATATGGCAGCCCACTCCGGTATTCATGCCCAGAGAGTCCCGTGGACAGAAGAGCCTGGTGGGCTACAGTCCATGGGTCATAAAGAGTCGGACATGAGTGAGTGACTAGTACACACACACAGTGCATAAGAGAAAAAATGCAGTGATGTATTTTGGGAAGACCAAATGACAAGATTACACCATTGAATAAAAAGGTGGTGTGTGCCCAAGACAAATGGATATGTCCGCTGTTAATCATCCTGAGACTAAGTAAGCCTGTGAGTGATTTCAGACAGACATTCTAGCCGTCTTCCTAGTAATTTTATAGCTCTACCTCTTACTAGTTGACTTGTGTCCGAGTTTGGGTCCATATGAGGACGATTCTGTACCAAGTTCAGTTAAGATATACATTCATTCTTGTTCATTCATTTAATAAATAGTTATATAAATAATAAACAGTAATGTGCTGGGTAAACTGGTATTTGACACGGAGGCTGTCTGCCCCTATGGAGCTTGTAACGTGGTGAGAGCACTGATGTTTGTAGCATCTTGATTGTGTTGCCATTTGTTTAAGGCAACACAATCTATTTAGGCAACACAATTCTATTAAAAGAAACAGAAGGATTTCAGGACGTAAGAGACCATATTTGCCCATTCATTTCTTTGGGCTGTTTTGAGACTTAAATCAGATAATTTTTGTAAAGCAAAGCACTCCACATAGTGCCTGGCACCTAATACTAATGATGACAGAAACTTCTATAAGAGTGATATTATGTGCCGAATGCTGTATTCTGATCACCGTAAGTGTATTAGTTCATTTAATCAACATACTCTTGTTATCCCATTGTATAGAAGAGGAAACCAAGATGTAGAGAGGTGAGAGAGTTTGCTTAAGATGGCTTAGCTGTGAGCCTTGCGTAAGTCAGAGTTGTCGTGTCGACTGACACTTTACCATGGAGACAGGTTGTTATTGTTGTTGACATCGTGCTTCATGCTTTTCTTCTTCCTTCGCTAGGTGTCATAGAGACTTCAGATCGGCTGGACCGCGAGTCGACCTCTCATTACTGGCTGACAGTCTACGCATCTGATCAGGGCGTGGTGCCCCTGTCCTCCTTCGTAGAGGTCTACATAGAGGTGGAGGATGTGAATGACAACGCTCCGCAGACGTCAGAGCCTGTTTATTATCCGGAAATAATGGAAAACTCTCCCAAGGATGTATCTGTGGTCCAGATCGAGGCATTTGATCCAGACTCTAGCTCTGATGACAAGCTGACATACAAAATCACAAGTGGAAATCCACAGGGATTTTTTTCAATTAATTCTAAAACAGGTATGTGTTAAAGTATTATGTATGAAATATTCATGCTTGTACGCTCTTGATTTGGGGAAATGTAAGAATTAAATTTCTTTATTTGCCACTTTTCTTTCATTTTTGATAAATCATTTTCCCTTAGAATTATTCAAGACAAGCCTTTATTCTCTGATGAAAATTTAGTCCCATTTTTTTTTTCCTTTCAATTTGCTTTTATAAAACTACTTTGCTTCTTAGTAGAGTTTCATTTACAGGTGAAAAAGCAAATATTGTAGTTTTGTTAATAGCTCTTAAATTTAGTAATGTATTTTAAACTTAACTGCAGATTCTACTGCTGCTGCATTTTCCAAACTCTTCCATTTTATGAAAACTATCAAAAGAGTTTATTTCACAGTTCACAGTACTTTTTTTTTTTTTTTAACGTTGTTTTGGAATTTTTGCATAGAGCAATGCTGTGTGTCTGCAGGCAGTAAAGGATCAGAATTCAGTAATTTTCAAATTGGGAGCAAATTTTTGAACTCACACATCAAATTTTCCTTCTGACCATTTTTTTTTTCTCTGAATGTCCAACATTCTAAGAAGGTAATTCCTTGACTCCAAAGTCCTTATAAACTACGAATGTTTGAACTTTTACATTTGACAGTGCATCAACTTTTTCCTTAAGTCTTGGTTCTCTTTATCCTATCTCACATACACAGAGGTTCAGCAGAGCTATCCTTTGTGTAGTAAAAAGTTAGCTATCATTTATGCATGAAAAGTTTGCAAGTGGAGTTTACAGACTTTCTTGATCAGAGTTAAATAGGAACTGCCGCATGACACCAAGAGAACAGTTCCTTCACAGGAGATAAAACTTCTCTTGAAGGAGGTCGTGAGCCTTTGGACCTCGACTGTTCAGTGAGTCAGTACTTTCCATAGAATCTAGTTTCCATAATCTAGATTATGAAGAGGTAGATTTATAATTTACATACCTCTGTCAGGACTTTGCTTCTTGTGTCTTATTTGGGGGAACTGTCCTGTTCAGTTTTTGAGTTGTCTATTTGATATATCAAGGAAATAATATATAAAAACCAGAATTAAGAAGGCATTCTCAGCTTCCTTGCCAGTCTTTGTTATTCTTTTTTTTGTTGTTGTTCTGTTCTTATTTTATAATTTACTTTGTTGAACTTAAAAGGAAGCAGTTTTTAAGGTGGAGAGAAGCTTGAGTTCAATATCCATGTACTGAAATGCCTGTAGAAAGACGCTTGATAAGGGAGCATGTGTGTATGTAATATTTTGTGTCTTAAAATGTATGTTAAAAAATTAGTTTTCAAACCTCTTGTCACCATATTCCAACCTGTCCTATAGACTGTCTTTCTTGATGAGTACAAGTAAACAAGATTGATTTTTGATTATACTTTTGCCTTGAGATTAATATGCTCATGCTCTTTGGCCAAATTCCGATGTGTTCCTCTGATGGAGATTAAGAGTGAGGTTTGGATTGTTAGAAAACCAGTAGCTGATTAAGAATGATTAAGCCCTATAAGAATTTAATTATGTGGGAGAGAAACAGGACTTGAGGGTCTTTGCTTTTGGAAGTATTAGGAGTAGGATGCCAGGAGGGTTTCTTGAGCCCAAGAATAAGCGCTGGAACTAAGAGATTGTACAAGAACACCCTGGTGGTTCAGACAGTAAAGAATCTACCTGTAGTGCAAGAGACCCAGGTTCAATCCCTGGGTTGGGAAGATCCCTGGAGAAGGGCATGGCAACCCACTCCAGTATTCTTGCCTGGAGAACCCCCATGGACAGAGGAACCTGGCAGGCTATAGTCCGAGGGGTCACAAAGAGTCGGACTCGACTGAGTGAGTAACAATTTCACTTTACTTTTTCAGAAAGATTGGAATCAGCAATACCTCTGGTTACTAAAGGCTTGTTTAAGCAGTGTCTTTTATACTGTTTCACTGCATTACTCATAAGTCAGTTCAGTCTCATTTTTGGGGAAATGAAAGAACTAAGAGCTAAAAAATTTAGAATGCACTGTCAAATATAAAAGAAGAAAGATAAGATATTTATAAAAATTTCAGAGGATGATTTCACAGTCAAGAAACTATTTGCTTGAAACGGGGGTTGGTCACAGACCTTGAGAAGTCTAGAATCCACAGCCTCGAGGTGGTAATTCAGGAACATAACCACCCCTTTTAAACAGTTGCTTGATTGGTTAGATTTTAAAATGTTTTCACTTTT
This sequence comes from Bos indicus x Bos taurus, assembly GCF_003369695.1. Classification (NCBI taxonomy): domain Eukaryota; kingdom Metazoa; phylum Chordata; class Mammalia; order Artiodactyla; family Bovidae; genus Bos; species Bos indicus x Bos taurus. Next base: position 16,448,748 of record NC_040102.1, on the reverse strand, counting down.
TTTTATATCATCTCTCTTGTAGATTAGATTAAGTCCTCTGTGAAGAGACAGGCAAGCAGGCTGTACATATGCCCTTTGGAATATCTGAGCAGATACCGTATGTCTGGACATAATGTGTATTTGAGGAGAAGGAGAAAGAAACTGAGAGAAATTATATAAGTTGGAGCTACTGTGGGGAGCCTTGAAACCTTGGTTATCTGTCTGCAGCCTCTGAAATGATGATGACGCTGCTGTTGTGTTATGTCTTGAAGAAACGGGATTAATGTGGCATCGCCACTCCCTTTAAGTCTGTCTGTTCTGACAACTCTTTGGAAGGGATGTCTGCTGAAACCTCAAAACCCTTCCTTATCTTTGGGGAGAAGAAATCCCATTTCGGAGTCCACAGCTAGCTCCCAGACCCTTGGGCGGTATACAGATCCTGTTGATAAAACAGTGGGGAAAAATTCATGCAGATTCCCAAGAGGTTTTATTTATTTATGAGTTGAAGGCAGATAACAGTGGAGAATAACTATAGTTAGCACTCAGGATTATTTGTTGTGAAGCATGTAGTAAAGTGTTGTTCGTAAAAATGTCTGATCATTCTACAAGTCACCTAAGTCTCTAAAAGTCTAGAAATAACCATATGTTAGCATGGGCACTGTAAAAGAAGATAGTAAATATACAGCCTCACAAGGTCTGCCTCTGGATTCTTCTGTTTCCGCAACTCAGCAGATAATTTGGGCATGATCTTCAGGGTCCAAATGTAACGCCTCGTAGGATACATGTGCCTCGGAACTTTTAAAGCAGATTGACTTTCAGTAGGCTGGTCAGGATCACTGGGGGCCAGATTGTGATAGCTGGTGAAGACAGTCAGGTAGAAGAAAGTTCCTGTGATGCGCTGACCCATCACACCACCTGGGGTCCCAGAATCATGTTGCTTAATTATTAATGGCAGAGGGAGAAAATCACCGGGCTGGAAGGCATGAGATGTGGGCTGTAGTGAGGTTTACCTCTGAGATCTTGGACAAAACTGGCTGCCAGGTCCTTAGGTTTATGATTAGTGATGAGCATCTTTGCAGCTGGGAGAGATGCCACAGCCTCGCCCGTGTGCATGTGTAAGTTACCTCTGCTCTGTTAACACTGCGTGAGATAAGCAGGGTCTCAGTAGATTGATAAATGCATGCCTGTCCTTTGGATGAGCAGATCTGATGGAGTAAAATGGGTCTACTTGCTTCTGAGTGGTGAAGAGAAATTTAGAAACCTGGTGATGATCACAACATCCAGCAGGCTGAAGGAAATCTGAATTCATTGCCATTCAAATCATTTTTTACACATCAGATGTTTACTGAGCCGCTGCTGTCTATTCAGCATGTTAAGAGATGCTCTGAGAGTTGGTAGTCTGCGTGCGTGAAATAGCAGAGAGAGACAGGTGAATGTGAGATGTGTGCCCGGGTGCTAATAAACGCCTCTGGAGGAAGTGGGAAAGTGATGATGACGGATGTGGTGGTGCAGTAAGGAGGATGAGGCCCCTTGGAAAAGTTAGTGTGCCGATACAGCAAGTAGTCAAGTGGATGGAGGGAGAAGGGGTTCGGGGGTGTTCTTCATGTTGGGACAGTTGGAAGGAGTGGTGAGGCCAAGAAATCCGGTTCGATGAGTGTATGAGAGAATGGCTGTGCTTGGTGGAAAGGCGTAAATACCAGAAGAAGGGTTCAAGGATAATATTTATGTTATTTTTATAAATAATGACCTATTTTGGAGAGTCTCTGTGCAATCCCTTGGAATGTTCTGTATAAACTTAAATCAGATGACCTCACTAAGTCCTCCTGGAGAGGAGGAAACATCCCCCTAGAACCTTTCTCTCTCCTATTGTCATAGTGGGATGCCTATGTTTTTTAAAATGGAACTAAAAAACCTTGTCTAGGACTGGGTTTGATCAGCTGAATTGGAGGTTCTCAGTGACAAGTTTGGATGAACATTTTAAAATGTATTTTGTGCCTGAAACTGCCTTTCTGCATCTCAGATGGTTCCAGTTATGTTGTTTATAGCTGGGGTGGCAGGGTGTTTCCTTTTAACAGAAGGTACAAGCAAAAGTGACTTGATCTAGTTTTCTTTTCTAATACACACTTTTGTTAACACCAGAAGTTCTTATAACATTTTTTGTTTGATTATGCTCAGTATCAGGGTAAATCTGCTTCTTTTAACAAAAATCATGCAGTTGCTTGATGTGGGAGAGAGGCAAGAGCAGAGAGTGTTAGATCGTCTGAGCCCTGGCAGCCTGGCTCCTGCACACACACATGCGTCACAGCTTCCTTTGCAGAATGTCAAGGACAGAGACGAAGGGGACCCAAACAATGGGGACCAGTGTGCACTCCCAGGCTCCGCTCTGTGGGGAACCTCAGCAAACTGGAGCCGCCCCAGCAAAGTGTCTTTCTAGTCAGTGCTATCAACTTGAACTTTTGAGGTCTGATAGGTTCGAACGGTGGAGCCTGATGGGCTGCTGTCTGTGGGGTTGCACAGAGTCGGACACGACTGAAGCGACTTAGCAGCAGCAGCAGGAGCAGGTAGCTTACAGTTGGCATGTAATTTCCAAGTGTTCATTTGGGGCCTGTGCGTGCTTTAGAAACGACTACGCTTTTATTCCCTTATCTCTGTTGGTATTTTACAAGTTTTGGACACAAAGCAAGTATTGCTCTTTACTTTTAAAAAAGTTGTATTGGAGTGTTGTTGACGTACAATCAATTGCACATAGTTAAAGCCTGCGATTGGATGAGTTTTGACATAGCTTCGCAGCTGTGAAACCATCACCACAGTCAGGCAGCAAACCTACCCATCTCTCTCCCTGAGTTCCCCAAGCCTCTCCCTTCTATTGCTGCCTCCTCCCGCCCCCAGGCAGCCACTGATCTGCCTTCAATCACTGTATATTAGTTTGCCTTCCCTAAAATTTTCTATAAATAGACTCATAGAGTATATACTTTTTTTTTTTTGGTAAAGGTTCTTACTCAACATAACTTTCTTTTGGGAGTCACGGATGTTGTAGTGAGGACCGGGGCCCACTGAAATAGTTCATACCAGGCAGTTCTAAACCTGCTTGAGCTCCAGCATCTTGCCCTTTCCCCGGAAACAGCAGGGAAGGTTGCGACCCATTCTTTCTCCTGCTCCTCCTGCCTCCTGACTGACCCCGATGCAGACCCGCTTGGCTGCAGTGAATAATAAACTGTCTTTTCAGTGACAGTGGTCTTCTGATCTGGTGGCCTCACCATTCTGGAATGATAAGAAAGCCTACATTTTCAAGCACTTTGAGGCAACTACTGTTTGTATTTCTTTTACTAATGTACAAACAAGCGTGCGTTATTTTTTTTTTCTCGTCTTTTTCACAGGGGTGGTAGCATACTGAACACGGTGATAAATATCTCGGGTTTTTCCCTTATTAGCATTAGAGGCTGCACCTTAGGAAAATTACTTTATTGTAGTCATTGATGGGCTTGCCACGTTATTATAAGAATACAGGTACATATCCATGTACCTTTCATACCCATTTCACTGATCCACTTACTTTACACTATCTAGTAAATGTTTATGGGTTGTTGTTGTTGTTTTTTGTATCTTCCCATTCATTGGGGTACATCTTCCTATTTGGGAACAAACACTGGAAAAGAAATTTTTTATGGTTAAAAATAAGTTCATCAGAAATTAAGTATTAATTAAGTATGTATTAAGTAGAGCTGTCCTTTTTGAATATAGAGTGTGTTTGTGGATATGATTTCTGTGTGTCTGCAAGAACATCTTCAAAGGGTTTAGGCTCTTTGACAACTATTGGATCTGTTTCCATCTGTTTAAAATTTTAAATGGTTTAAAAATTTCTTGAGGCTGTTTCAGCTTACTGTTTTCCTAGCTGTTCCTTTATCAATTCTGGTCGAGTTAAGATTTCATGTGTTTTGGAGCCTGATCTCTACTCTAAATCTCTTATTATTACATCTGGAGCACGTGGCACCGTTGGAATCACAGAAGCCACAGATTCCCTCTCTTTGGGCTGATTTCTGTGAGACCGTCACGTGCTTGTTACCTTTGAGACTTGACCTTGAAGGAGACGGCCCAAGAGAAGCCAGCAGCCCTTGGCCTTCCTTCTTTTGCTGCTCTTCTATGCTGTGTTCTGATCTTTCTTGTCCCACTCGTCCACTCCTGACCTCACTTTTAGATCAGGCTGAAATAAAACTTTCTCCAGAAGCCAGAAGGGCAGTGACAAGTGTAGCTTATTAAGCATGTGGCACTTTATATATTACAGCAGCCTCACGGAGTTGATCTTTACAAGAAACCCTGTGAGATGGGCAGAGACTGCAAATGCCAGCAGTCTGCTGTCTTCTCCATTTGTGTTTTTCCCAGTTTTCAAGTAAATTATATGACTTCAGCAGAGAAGGAAATGGCAACCCAGCCCAGTATTCCTGCCTGTGAAATCCCATGGACAGAGGAGCCTGGTGGGCTACTGTCCATGGAGTCACAAGAGTCGGACACAACTGAGCAACTAAACCGCCAGTACATCAGGCTTCAGGGAGAGGTAGAGGCCACCTGAGGTCAGAGCCAGGAAGACATGAGTTTCATAACTGCTGCTTCGGGATGCAGGATCCCATGTTCACTTGATGGGCTTTCGGGTTTGGGATGTACATGCGGTTTTGGATCTGTTTTTTCTGTACCTTCTCTGTTTTTTTGCTGAATTACATGATGGTTGCTTTTTAGGCGCATCTTATTTCTAGTAATATTTTCAGACCGAAAAGCACAAAGCTTGTAAATAACACTAAGTGTTTAAACTTGTTTTATTAACCGCGTACGGCAAGGATCATTAAACCTTTGCCGGGAAGGGCCAAGTCTGAAATAATTTCAGCTTTGCACGCCACACAGTCTCTGTCACAGCCACTCAGCTCTGTCACTGCGGAGTGAAAACCGCCCTCAACAGCAGGGGAATTAATGAGAATGGCTGTGTGTGCCAATGGAATTTTATTTATGAGCATCGAAATTTGAATTTCATGTACTTTTCCTGTGTCACAATATATCCTTTTGTTTATTTCTGATTAAGGATGTAAAAGCCATTCTTAGTTTGTAAGCTATACAAAATCAGTTTGGCAGTAGTTTTCTGACCCTTTATATGTTGATGTATTTACTAGATGGGCTGGTGGTACTGCTGATTTATTTCTGAGAGGGTAGAACACTTGATATTCCTGCAGTAAGAATTAAATTTATTTTCCATTACTCCAAGCAGTGAATACTTTAAAAAAGATGAGATCTGTATTTTGCTTCTCCAGGTTATTAAAATTCTTCTTTAAAGAATAGGAGTAGAATATTAGTTACCAAAGTTGAAATCTCAGAAGACATTTATCAAGTTGATGATAGACTATTATTCAGATCTCTTCTACTTTGAGAAATAACTATTTCTTGTTAGAAGATAAAATATTTTCAAGTTTTGAGATTTTTCACACTTCTTTGTGCTATTATATTCTGTTAAAAAATATTTCAGAGCTTGAAATTCCAGCTCTCACAGTTGATTTTATGTATATTTATCAAATCTTTACCATTTTCTCCATTTTTGTTTATTCCTTATTCTGCATTGAGATGTTCATGCTCAAATTAACCAAGTTACAGCTTCATATGCTTTGTAGAGGACAACTTTATACAGGGACCTTTTATTCATTGATTTACATGCTGAATAGAATAATGTAGGGTTATTTTATGTTCAATGTAAGAAATGTTCTTTAATTGCAGATAGAATAATGTATATATGTGTATATATATATACACATATATACATAAAATATATACACATGTACATATATATATATAGTAGTCCCTAAAGCATGAGAAAGTCATAAAATGCTATAATAGTGAATAGGTATGCTGGGTAACCATCCATGTTCTAGTCGAGTGTCATATTACAACTGATTTTTCTCAATCAGAGTAAATGGCATTTTATTGTGGCTGAACAAAGTGCAATAGGAAACAGCTATAGCTGCAAACAACTTCCGAGGGTTTCCGGTAACATTTGATAGCAGCACAGGAAGGAAATGAAGGGCCAGTCATTTTACAATGGGAGGAATTCATTTAAAAAAAAAAAAAAAGTTTACTTATTTGTGGTCTTTTCCCAAATATTTGCAAATATTAAGGAAGACTCTATAGATTTTACCTGTTCTTCCTGCTTATTTTTTATTTTACCATGAAGTATGTTATCCTTAAAGTCTAATAAAAATCAGATTTTGTGCACTGCTTTTTCTGCACACGTTGGAATAGATAAGCTTTTCCCCCCAAAATCTGTTAATCTTGAATCCTTAAGATAAATTCTTTCAAGGAGTATTCTGTACTTTTCTATGTTGCTGGATATCATTTGCTAAAATTATTTTAAGTACCAGTATTTTAAGATTTTGCATTTAAGTGCCTAAGTGAGATTAGCCTCTTTTACATCAACATGATGTTAACTTTATAAGATGGGTTGGGTTTCTTCCCTTCACTATCAGTGCTGTATCTGACATTTGTGGGAATGTTGAAGGCAATTCCCAGTAAATTGCATTTGGCTTTTGATCTTATGTTTATCTCATGTCTCAGCACCATCCATTTTTTCAGTGAGAAGCAGCTAGTCGAGATAGAATTAAAGCCAGAAGAGAAGTCTGGAGATTTCAAGGTGCAAATTCTTGCTCAGCCCCTGCTTGTGTGACTTTAGGCTGGTCATTTGATTTCATTCTTTGAGGGTTTTCCACGGGACTGTGAAAGTTTGAACTAAATGAGTTCCGAGCGCCCCTCCAGCCTTGACAGCCTATGAATAGAGTTCCATTTTTGGCTCCAAGCCTAATCCCGCTGGCACCAGGACTGCAGAGACAAACAATAGCTGCTCAGATGGCGGCAGCTGCCAAGAGAGCTCCAGACAGGCTGTGGTTACATGCAGCCTTAGAACACCACCTAAATAAAGACAGTGCCGTGCTGCAGAGGATCGCTGGGCCCAAGGGCCAAAGCTCCAAGGGGACGGATGCTGAGTGGTAACTGTAGAAAAACTGGAAGTTCGCTCTTGGCCTGTCAGGCAGTCTGTATTTTTAGATGCGAACTCCGGTAGCAATGCCCACCTCCTTGCCTGCCTTTGCGGGTGCTCGTCTCATCTTGCTTGTTTTGTGGTCATTCAGTCCTGGCTAAGGTCCTGGAGGGTCAAGGTGAGAACCAAGCATGATAGGGAGGATGTGGTTACTGCTTAATACTTATTCTCCAGTTGACTTGTCTAAAAATTAGCAAAATTTCATACGATTTCCATTTCACCTGTTAGAAGAGGAGTCTTAGAAATTTGAATAGGAAAACACTGTCCTTGGTCTGGTTTCTGTCCTCCCCCTTCCTGTGGTGTCCTCTGTCTACCCACTCTCCAGACCTCAGGACTTTTAGCTGGGCTCTTTGTAAATTGCAGTTAGCAGTCTTGTTTTGAGAACACTGTCACTTTATTAAAGCTGGTTGGGCACAAAGATCTGTAGACTAGATAGTACCTTGGGACAGTATTTGTCACGTGCTCCACATGGAATTCTACAGTTAATGGCTCTTGCTTTCCTGTCTCACTGTCCTTTGCTTCCTTTAATACTTTATTTTATAAATTGGAATGGTGATGGCGTTCAGTCACTCAGTCATGTCTGACTCTTTGGGACCCCATGGACTGTACCACACCAGGTTTCCCTGTCCTTCACTATCTCCAGAGCTTTCTCAAACTCATGTCCATTGAGTTGGTGATGCCATCCAACCATCTCATCCTCTGTCACGCCTTCTCTTCTTGTCCTCTATCTTTCCCAGCATCAGGGTCTTTTCCAAAAATTAGAGTAAAAAATTAGAGTAACTGACAGTTATTACTAATAATTACCGATGTATTGCCTCCTTTATTTTCCATACATTTGATTAGTTCCTGTAGTTTTGTGATAGCTTAACAACTCAGAGCAGGCACCATGGAAACTAAAAAAAAAAATTCGAACAGTATCAGCATCTCAAAATCTTGGAAAGTTTCGCTATTTTCACTGTTTAGAGTTAAGACAGCTGCTTGCAGAATTTGGGTCTTGATATAACAATATGTTTGCTATTGAAATACTGCTTCAAATTTTAACCACAGAAAAAGATTCTGACTATTGTGGATGTTAAAATTGGGTTTTGACATGTATAATTTGAAATTGGAGACTCTCCAAAGGAATAGAGATGAGTTAAATCATTTAAATTAATTTGAAAAGTCAGTGTCTCATTCACACCAGCCACATTTCCAGTGCTCGGTGACCACGTATGCTGGAGGGGCAGCGTATCACGTGGTGCGCAAGGTGGGACTTGTCCATCATCTCCAGGAGTGCTGTGACCACAGTGCCTTTCCAGAATGTATGTTGCTGTAGTTCATGCGTTTCTGTAAAACAAGCAAAAGGATGAAGACTGGCCGCAGGAGTAATCAGAATAGTGGGAAATGTTAATTAGGTGAGCAGGCTTTTGTTCTCTTCCTTGATCTTTCTCCTTCCTCTGCTTATTTTCAAGTAGAATAACTGGAAAATGACTCAAAGTAAGTTTTCTGCCAAGCAAGGTGAACGCATGACCACACAGCGTTTTTGTTTTTGTTTTGTTTTTTTTCAGAGTCAGGACTTTTTCTTTCATAGTTTTGGTTCTTTAAAAACTCCTTCTGCAGATCACAAGTTATTTTCTCTCTCCAGGCAGTTGGACCTTAATCCTATTCAGAAATTCTGTTTTTTCGTTTGCTTTTTGTTCTCCAGCTGCCATCTCATTGCATCCATGGTGCTGATACTTCAAACCCTTCCTTCCAGAACCTAAGCCTTCCATCGTCCCTCCTTGGCTTCTTCCATTCTTAATGTGGCTCCAGGCTCTGATGCTCGGTGTTCACTCAACTCCCATCTCGCCCCTTTGCTCGATGATGTTGAGTAAGCACCTTAATTTCTGAGCCTGTAAAAATGTTTATTTATTATGATACAGGTATCGCCATATGTATACCTATGGATCGAGTCAGATAATACATTTAAAGGTCATAGCACAATACTTGGGGATTTATTGAGCCAGAAAACAATTAGAGATGAATTGATTTGATGCATTAGTTAGCTTTTGTTTTGCAGCAAGGGATTCCCTGGTAGCTCAAATGGTAAAAGGAATCTGCCTGCAATGCAGGAGACCTGGGTTCGATCCCTGGGTTGGGAAGATCTCCTGGAGGAGGGCATGGCAACCCACTCCAGTATTCTGGCCTGGAGAATCCCATGGACAGAAGAGCCTGGCGGGCTACAAGCCCATGGGGTTGCAAAGAGCCAGACCTAACTTCTCAAATAAACAACAATAAACTGTATTTGCTGTCTCAGTCCGTTTCTGTTTATAATGGCATTGGTCTACAAATGGGATGTTTTGTAGGGCAAGGAAATTGTTGTCTTTTCATTTCTATTTTTAACTTGACAGAGTTGAGGAGAAAAGGAAGAGAAAGATACAAGATTCCAAGAGGCAGCACTCGCATGTGCTTTTTTTCTGCCTTCTCCCACTCTATTTTATTCTCTAAGGTACTTTTTTGGACCTGTTAAATGACGAATAATTAACTGTTGCTGGTTTTTTTTTCCTTAAACTTCACGTAAGTGACAGTTGAGAATTTTCAGAGAGTTGAAATACCAAAGTGCAGGAAATTATACAGTGTGATGTGATGGGGAAGGGAGGATTAGACCCCATACCTCTCATCTGGGCTTCAGGAAAACTAAATTCTAATCCTGGCTTTGATGCTGATTTACTGGTGAATTGGAAGAATTTAATTTGTCTCCGGCTCAGGTAGCTGAGTTTGATCATCTTAAAGGCTTCTCTCTATTTCTGAAATAGTGCACTATTTCATGAAGTATAGCTGCTTCTGGGATTTAGTGGTAAAAATAACAGATGAGCTCCAGCGTTTAAAGAGAAAGAAATGGATACATTTATTAGATATTTCATCCCGACAGGGTTAATAGCATGCATGTAGAAAAGGTATGCCCTGGATTCGTTTTTGAAAATAGATGTTTGTCAGGCAGGCAAGGCGGAGGATTAGCCGGCTTGAGATGTGAAAAAGTTCCAGAGGTGAAAATGGAAGTGAACTGCGTCATGAATTCCAAAGCTAAATGGCTCCTTGGCTAGCATTTCCATGGTGTTCTGCTCCCGGTGTGGTGGCCTGCGGTGAGGTCAAGCGCCCCTCCAGAGAGCATCCACGGTCTTCCTCGATGTTCCTGCTTCATTATAGTGTTTCGTTTTCTCTCCAGAGTTCATTCTGTGTGGAAATTCCACAGGAGGCACTCATTTTCTCCGAGGGGCAGCTGCACCTCACAGCACCCCGTGGTCAGGCTAGCCCTGCCCCTCCCTGTTGTGGTGTTAGGGACCAGGGAACTGTGGCCCTCGGGGTGGGCATCCTTTTGTACAGGTGTGCGAACGTAGGCAGGAAGCGCTGAAACACCTCACGTGTGGTTGGCTCGCAGCTCCTGTACTGGTTAGTCCACGTCTGGATCTTCGTCTTCCTTCCTTCGTGGTTATAATCACTCTGCTAGCCTGCCGGACCGTCCCCTCCTCGTTAGAGAAATCCCTTTCCTGGTCTTCCTGCCTCCCTGGCTCTCGCTTGGTCTTCTTTTCCAAGCTTCCCTGAAGTTCCTTGGCAGAGGGACTCCCTCCTTTGCTTCTGAGGCTTCTTCATGGCGTTCTGGACACTTCACTAAGGTTGGCCAACCCTCCTCTTTATTTTTTTGGTAGGAGAAGGAAATGGCAACCCACTCGTGTATCCTTGCCTGGAGAATCCCATGGACAGAGGAGCCTCTGGCGGGCTATGGTCCATAGGGTCACAGAGAGTCGGACACGAATGAAGAAACGGAGCACACACGCACGCCCTGTTCACCATTCTTCACTCTCCTTTCTGTACTTGCGGAGTAATTAAGTCTGCCCGGCCTCTGGCAACTTCTCTGCACTTCACATCTGTGCCTCTAATTGTCTTCTGCTGGACACCAGCGTCACCTAGACCACCGGCCTCAAGGCCTGACGCCTCTTACCTGTAAACACATGTTAAATGGTCCTCTCTTATATAAGCTATAAATTTATATTATTTCCAAGTTTAGTGTAGGTTATTATATGCCTCTTACTCCAATACATATGTTAAAAATCTACTCTTAACGGTTTTAAGAAATTCGTACGTTCACACATTTAAGTGTGTTTTTAAGGTAGTAGAGATACAGCAATATAAGCAAGGTACACGGGAAGGGCAGAGTCCTGTGGGCTTTGAAGGATACAAAAAAGACTGAAGTGAGTGACTGGAGTGCCCGTGTGGTGATGTTGTGACAGAGCAAATGAGAGAGCCTGGGAGACCCAGGAGCAGAACCCCAGGCTAGGCTTGTCACAGGAGACCTCAGAAGTGAGGTTTAAACTGAGAGGCTGAGGAATGGGTAGGAGCAGCTGGGATGATTAAATAAAGAAACAGTAGAATTCATTGCATTTAAATGGAATTAATATTGCATTTGAATTAAGGGAGAATTAATTTTAAGTATATAGATCAATGCAAAGAAAGAGAGGAAAACAACAGAATGGGAAAGACTAGGGATCTCTTCAAGAAAATCAGAGATACCAAAGGAACATTTCATGCAAAGATGAGCTCGATAAAGGACAGAAATGGTATGGACCTAACAGAAACAGAAGATATTAAGAAGAGGTGGCAAGAATACACAGAAGAACTGTACAAAAAAGATTTCACGACCCAGATAATCACGATGGTGTGATCACTGACCTAGAGCCAGACATCCTGGAATGTGAAGTCAAGTGGGCCTTAGAAAGCATCACTATGAACAAAGCTAGTGGAGGTGATGGAATTCCAGTTGAGCTATTCCAAATCCTGAAAGATGATGCTGTGAAAGTGCCGCTCTCAGTATGCCAGCAAATTTGGAAAACTCAGCAGTGGCCACAGGACTGGAAAAGGTCAGGTTTCATTCCAATCCCAAAGAAAGGCAATGCCAAAGAATGCGCAAACTGCCGCACAATTGCACTCATCTCACACGCTAGTAAAGTAATGCTCAAAATTCTCCAAGCCAGGCTTCTGCAATACGTGAACCATGAACTTCCTGATGTTCAAGCTGGTTTTAGAAAAGGCAGAGGAACCAGAGATCAAATTGCCAACATCTGCTGGATCATGGAAAAAGCAAGAGAGTTCCAAAAAAACATCTATTTCTGCTTTATTGACTATGCCAAAGCCTTTGACTGTGTGGATCACAGTAAACTGTGGAAAATTCTGAAAGAGATGGGAATACCAGACCACCTGATATGCCTCTTGAGAAATTTGTATGCAGGTCAGGAAGCAACAGTTAGAACTGGACATGGAACAAGAGACTGGTTCCAAATAGGAAAAGGAGTTCGTCAAGACTGTATATTGTCACCCTGTTTATTTAACTTATATGCAGAGTACATCATGAGAAACGCTGGACTGGAAGAAACACAAGCTGGAATAAAGATTGCCAGGAGAAATATCAATAACCTCAGATATGCAGATGACACCAGCCTTATGGCAGAAAGTGAAGAGTAACTCAAAAGCCTCTTGATGAAAGTGAAAGTGGAGAGTGAAAAAGTTGGCTTAAAGCTCAACATTCAGAAAACGAAGATCATGGCATCCAGTCCCATCACTTCAGGGGAAATAGATGGGGAAATAGTGGAAACAGTGTCAGACTATTTTTCTGGGCCCCAAAATCACTACAGATGGTGACTGCAGCCATGAAATTAAAAGACGCTTACTCCTTGGAAGGAAAGTTATGACCAACCTAGATAGCATATTCAAAAGCAGAGACATTACTTTGCCAACAAAGGTTCGTCTAGTCAAGGCTATGGTTTTTCCTGTGGTCATGTATGGATGTGAGAAGGACTGTGGACTGTGAAGAAGGCTGAGTACCGAAGAATTGATGCTTTTGAACTGTGGTGTTAGAGAAGACTCTTGAGAGTCCCTTGGACTGCAAGGAGATCCAACCAGTCCATTCTGAAGGAGATCAGCCCTTGGATTTCTTTGGAAGGAATGATGCTGAAGCCGAAACTCCAGTACTTTGGCCACCTCATGCAAAGAGTTGACTCATTGGAAAAGACTCTGATGCTGGGAGGGATTGGGGGCAGGAGGAGAAGGGGACAACAGAGGATGAGATGGCTGGATGGCATCACTGACTCGATGGACGTGAGTCTGAGTGAACTCCGGGAGTTGGTGATGGACAGGGAGGCCTGGCATGCTGCGATTCATGGGGTCGCAAAGAGTCGGACACGATTGAGCGACTGATCTGATATAGAGCATTCAGTTCATTCCAAACCTAGGTGATAGGTTTGCTTTTTGTCTTTCTGTGCTTAGTCGCTCAGTCATGTCCAACTGTTTGCGACCCCATGGACTGTAGTCCACCAGGTTCCTCTGTCCATGGGGATTCTCCAGGCAGGAATACTGGAGTGGGTTGCCATGCCCTCCTCCAGGGGACCTCCCCAACCCAGGGATCGAACCCAGGTCTCCTTCATTGCAGGCAGATTCCTTACTATCTGAGCCACCAGAGAAGCCCAAGAATACTGAAGTGGGTAGCCTAACCGTTCTCCAGGGGAACTTCCTGACCCAGGAATCTAACCAGGGTCTCCTGCATTGCAGGCAGCTTCTTTACCAGCTGAACTACCCAGGGAACTCTTTCGTCTTTATACTGAACTGGTAATATGGACATAAGGTCATCCTCATTAGCAGTCTGGTGTGCTGTAAGGAAATTGTAAAGTGAGGAATCGTATTTGCTAAGATACTTACTTATTGGTCACAGAAAGTTATTTGCTAAGATTTCCTGTAATGAATCATTATGTTCTATAGAGCAGAACCCTGTTTTGCTGTGAACATGACAAGCTGTGGCCTCTTGCGATGTTAACATTAAGAGCAAGTTTCTGATAGGTACATGAGGACAATTAGATGGGACTAATCACAGCGATTTTCTGTCATTTTTGAATTCCTTAAAACCACAATCAGAAAGTGTGGTGAACTTTTGATAAGGAAAGAAAAAGGGGATTAACTTTAAAAGTTTTTCGACTAATGAAAATCAAACCTGTGTGACAGTAAGCCACATTTTCACACCATTAAGCATTGTGAACCATTTGCCTTGAACCTCTTTTAATCTAGAAATATGGTTTTGGAAAAACCCCAGATTCTAACGTACAATATAGTCTTTTGTTGTCCATATTAAAAAGAGAGCGTTGCTTCACTGAATTGTGGGGAAGATAATGCTGATGTAGATTCTTAGTGACTATTTAAGGGAAAAAAAGACGTTGAATTAAATGAAAACACAAACTTTTCATTTACAAGTTTAGAGAAATGCTTTAAATAGCCTTCAGTTGGTAGTTTTGTCAAATTAGCTAGGATAATAGGGGAAAATCAATTAGAATGATAAAATCTGTTCTTAAATATGAATTATTTGAGAAATTTCTCTGTGGAAAGCCACAGAAAGCTGGGCAAAAGGAGGCTTAGTCATGGCGGTGATTTGCCACCTGAAGGCCTTACCTGATCCTCACATCTGATGTCAGAACCACTCAGGTTATACCTGTCCATCATCAACACAATTTGCAGAGGATATTTTAGTGATTGGAGGGATTTTGTTTTTAATTTGTGTGAAATATAAGAATATATTTCATTAATTTTAATGAATTAAAATATATTAAGATATATATATATAATATATAATATAAGATATAGATATTCTTATTTGATAGGAAAATCAAAGGAATAATGGACATGGGGTTTCTTTGAGGATAATGATCTTTTTCTTCTTTTTGGGGGAAATTGAAAGATTGTTATTTGACTAGCATTTACTGGAAAATCCCATTACTTTTTATGACAGTTCCTCATGTTTGAGGGTGGATGGCCCAGAGGTAATAAATCATAGTCAACATTATATTTTCCGGTAGTCCTTTTTGATATAGAAGCTTTTTCTGTCAATTCTTAATTACCTCTGCAGCAGTCACAGGAGATACGGATGAGGTTGAAATCCTGGATAATTTCATCTTTCTATAAAAATTTTTTCTGAGAAAATGTAATGTGGAAACTACTAAACAAAATTTTTAAATGGAACTGATTTTTTCCACTTAATCCTTGTCATTTATATGTTTAAGAACTATTAAGAAGAGAAAGTATGCTGTGTGCTGTGCTTAGTCACTCAGTCGTGTCTGACTTCTTACAACCTCATGGACTGTAGCTTGCCAGGCCTCTGTCCATGAGGATTCTCCAGGCAAGGATACTGGAGTGGTTGCTATGCCCTCCTCCAGGGGATCTTCCCAACCCAGGAATCGAACCCAGGCGGGCGTTACCGCCTGAGCCACCGGAGAAGCCCTGAGAAAGTATAAAGTATGTTAATAAATAATGTGTATTTTTGTCAATAAAATACACATGGCAGGCAGATTCATTACTGTCTGAGCCACCGGAGAAGCCCTGAGAAAGTATAAAGTATGTTAATAAATAATGTGTATTTTTGTCAATAAAATAATTAGCTATATATGAATGAATAATGTATTCCTCTTGAGAATAGATTAAGCGTTTACTCAAACTTCTACTCTCAGTGTGTGGTTTCAGGTACGGTGTTTTGTAATGGACTTTACTTTGTTAGGATTCATGAGCTGTTATCATTTCATAGGTCTCATCACAACCACAGCAAGGAAACTAGACCGAGAGCAGCAAGATGAACACATACTAGAAGTAAGCATTTCTTTATTTTTAATAATTTGAAGGATATTGTAATAATGTGAAGACTATTGTAATCATAAATATTATGAGAAAGAGCGGTCTCACATTAGTCATTCATAGCTGCTGCTATATTGTTATATTAGCTTCTGGTTATTAAGAAAAAGGAAAATAAAGAAAACACTGTGAGTATAGTTCAGGTCTCCTTTATACACCGTTTTATTCCCAGAAAATAAACATGCCACAACATCCAGAGCCGCAGGTTGCAAACGATGGCAGCCTTCGTTGTGTGGCCCTGTCACCCTGGTTAGAACCGCACTGCACACCTGTTAGCTGTGTGCCCCACTCTGGAGGCTGTTTTCTCAGTGAATGTCAGAGGCCGATGGGAGCAGGTATAAGATACTTAGGGCTTCAAAGATGATAGTAAGATATTGATGGGAAATAAGATTAGTTTGCTTATAATAACATGTATGTTTTTCTGGAGTCCTTTTGTGGTCATTTATTTGAAGGCCAGAGTTGGCATGGATTTGACTGTCTTAAAAAAGAATTTGTTTTTTTTTTTTGTTAAGTCACATGTGAAAAGCTTTGTGACTGGCGGCAGGTTAGGACCCCAAATTTAGGAACAATTTGATGAATGCTACAAAGCATAGTACATGGTGTATTTCTCTTTAATTTTTCCTTTTTCCTATGGATCATATGAAAACTGATCAAAAGGAAATATTTTGAGGAGTTAAAATTAAAATAGTAAATACAATTTGGTTTTATTTTGAGAGTTTGGGAAGGAAAATCATGTACTTTAATTAAAGCAGTTAACTTTACTTAAATAGTCTCGACAAGTACCCTCAGGATACATTCATTCACACTTTTATAAAAAACAGAATTTACACCTGCCAAGCTTTAAAAGGAACATAGTTCCACAGGAAACTTCAGTCTACTTTAATGGTTTTAGTATTACATTGATTAATTTGGGAGGATGTGGGTGAGGGGAGAATAACTGAGGTCATTCCTTTTAATGTACATATTGAAGGGGAAATGAACATGTAGTTTGAGGGTGAAATTGTTTCTTATGCATACAGAAGCATTCATCAGTGTAATCCTCAAGAATCTTAGATTTTCATACCTAAACTCAATACACGAATACCTAGAATGAAAGTTATTTTGCATTTCTTTTACTGAAAACCTTCTTTAATAAGTTGGCCTTCAATTTAAGTGTTTGTGTCCTCTCTACCAGAACTTCTGTACAATAAAAGAGAGCCAAGCAAAATGATCGATAGTATTAAAAGGCTTGCTCCTTATACTTAATGTGTATTTTAACTGGCTGATTTAACTTATTTTATTGATGAGGTTTAAAAGTGATAGTTTTTAAATGCAGCATGTTAAGATTCTATTTTTAAACATATATAAGAGGACTCTTTAAGTACTTAACAAAATCTTCATGTATCTCTTCCTTCACTTAAAAATACTAAGTTTGTGAGAGCTTAACATTGGTGGCTGTCACATTACTGTTAGGGTGTGTGAGGAAGAGGGATAACGGGGTAAGGAGAGAGCCAGAGCTCAGAGCTGGTTCTTCCCTATCCCCTGCCCACCGCCCCCTGCCCCGAATTGCTGTGTGAAAGTGAAGAGGTGGTTCTGCCCCCTCACGGGGCAGTGGTCAGAGAACCTGTGTGTGTCATAGTGCTGTGTGAACTGCAGAGGCTTATACAAAAGCTGATTATCATTAGGAAGAAGACACTCACTTTTTATACAGTATATCTTAAAAACATTTCTTGATACTACCTTTTTTTTAAAAAAAAAAAAAACAAAACAGGTTACTGTGACAGACAACGGTAGCCCCCCCAAGTCAACCATCACAAGAGTCATCGTGAAGATCCTTGACGAAAACGACAACAAGCCTCAGTTCCTGCAAAAGTTCTACAAGATCAGACTCCCAGAGCGGGAAAAGCCAGAACGGGAAAGAAACGCCAAACGAGAGCCTTTGTATCGTGTGATCGCCACAGACAAAGACGAAGGTCCCAACGCAGAAATCTCCTACAGCATTGAAGAGGGGAATGAGCACGGCAAATTTTTTATTGAGCCAAAAACGGGAGTGGTTTTGTCCAAGAAGTTTTCTGGAGCTGGAGAATATGATATTCTTTCAGTGAGTGAAGATCTAGTCTTTGAATTTCTTCCGTGCTTTGACTATTAGTCTAGCCTTAAGTCTCTTCTCTCACAACTTTCTCTCTCTTCATTTACTGACCTCCCTGTGGTAACCTAACAGTGGGAAGTGTGGGTTTGTTTTTCCCTTCATTATTCCAGTTATTTCTGTTCAGCGAGGCATGAAAAGGTTGCTCTTTTTATCAGGCATTAAACACATGGAATAGACAGCACGGGATATTAAGTGTTTGAAATTGGTTCAGTGTTGCTGCTGCTGCTAAGTCAGTTCAGTCGTGTCCGACTCTCTGCGACCCCGTAGACAGCTGCCCACCAGGCTCCCCCGTCCCTGGGATTCTCCAGGCAAGAACACTGGAGTGGGTGGCCATTTCCTTCCCCAATGCATGAAAGTGAAAAGTAAAAGTGAAGTCGCTCAGTCGTGTCCGACCCTAAGCGACCCCATGGACTGCAGCCCAAACCAATGCATGCTTCAGTTATGGGATGCAGCTTTTTATATGCGGTTTTTTTTCCCCTCTCTGCCCACATTTTATAGATTAAGGCTGTTGATAATGGTCGCCCCCAAAAGTCGTCAACCACTCGACTCCACATTGAATGGATTTCCAAACCGAAACCATCCCTGGAGCCAATTTCATTTGAAGAATCATTTTTTACCTTTACTGTAATGGAAAGTGATCCAGTTGCTCACATGATTGGAGTCATATCTGTTGAGCCTCCAGGCATACCTCTCTGGTTTGACATCATTGGTAAGTGTTCATGATAGTTCTCATTGTCCTGTCTAGGTCACACTGAGGGGAGCCCATTTCTGGTTTTCTGCTTTTTGTGCACATCTCAGAATTTAAAATTGATAGTAAGACCTGTAAGTGGAGAGTTTGTTTTAAATTGCATCATTTTGCCTGCAACATTTTTTTACGGTAATAACCAACATAAAAATAAAATAAAAGCACTGTGTTTAAAATAAAAGCACTGTGTATGTACCTTATTAATATAAAAGTAAGGTTTTTAAAAGTACATCAAAAGGACACAGAGAAATATAAATGTTTGGTCCAAAGCCACAGCTTCTTAATTTTTCCTTCTTGGTATATGACATATGGCACGTAACTATTTTTAGTGAATATGATTTGAATGTTTAAAATAACTGCCTGTGTGATTGTCACATGTCAGTATTTTATAGGAAATATGGTTAAAATTTCTAATTTATAAGTGGTAGTGTCAACTATGACTTTTAAGTTTGATTTACCTCGTTTTCAGTAGGAAGCAGGCTTCACTGGATTGTTGTTGTTTAGTCACTAAGTCCTGTCCAGCTCTTTGCAATCCCATGGACTGTAGCCCATCAGGCTCCTCTGTCCAGAGATTTCCCAGGCAAGAATACTGGAGTGGGTAGCTGTTCCCTTCTCTAGGGGATCTGCCCAACCCAGGGGTCAAACCCATGTCTCCTGCATTTCAGGTGGATTCTTTACCACTGTACCGCCTGGGGGATCACTAGATTAAATCAGGCTAAAAAAATTATATGCCTCAGCCAATTCTTTGCTTTTTTTTTTTTTTTTTTTCTGTCATTTAATTTAGCTAGGCATAGAAAGTCGTACAACATCCTGAAAACTTTACATTAGACTTTGATATCTTAGTATTTTAATTCTTATGTCTACACAGTATTTTAATTACAAAGATAATTAAAATCAGAGGTATATTCAGGTTGTTTCTAGCTGGAACCCAGTATCCCTTTTCCCTCTTCATCCCCGAGCTCTCCTGCCCCAGCTGCTGTCTCAGCAGGTTGAAGCTTCTGGGACACGGGGTTCAGGCTGTACCCCTTAAACTTTCTCTCTAGATAGCTGGGCTATTTTCCCAACTTTGGTCTTTGAATGAAATTGCTGATCCTGTTGACACCTGTGAAACCATTACAGTTTAGTTTTAAATGAACAAAAAGGACTCTTCATAGTCAACTGCAGTGAGAGCAGTTTGCTTGCTTTGCCTTAATTCCTGTCGCATTTCCAGATGAGCAGGCTGCCCCCAAGCAGCACCTCACACCCTCTCAGCGCCTCC
Source organism: Bos indicus x Bos taurus (assembly GCF_003369695.1). Classification (NCBI taxonomy): domain Eukaryota; kingdom Metazoa; phylum Chordata; class Mammalia; order Artiodactyla; family Bovidae; genus Bos; species Bos indicus x Bos taurus. The sequence continues at coordinate 16,428,899 of NC_040102.1, read as the reverse complement.
CCCATCCCCCTCCACCCCCGCCCCCCGCCAGCCCCCACCGCCGTGTAAGCGGACTGCCTCGGAACCGCTGTGACTGATTGCTGTCCTTGTTCTGTGCTTGCCTTCCATGCTTGCTTCTTTTTGGCTGTGCCAGGAGACACACTTGCTAGAGAAGTGTTTTACATCTTTCCGATGACTTGTGACCTGAACTGTACAGCAGAAGGTATCTGCTGAGATCACATAATTTGCCTCAGATTATGAGATCTAAAGAAAAACAGCCATTTTTCAAATTTTATTCTTTCCAGTGACCATCTGTCATTGCTTTTTCTTTTCATAGCGGGTCCATGCTCATCCATCCCAGTTGCAAATGTACTGACTTTCCATACATCCGTAGATCCTTGGATTTTTAGATTTAACTCAACATTCTGTTTTGTGCATGTACTGTTTTGCTTTTTGGTTAGATTTAGTCATAGAACTTCATCATGGTGTTTAGACTTTATTTTCATGCCATCTCATTTCATTGGTATAAGTATCTCAAGTTCAATAGCTTTGAAAAGAGAGTTTTGTCTTGAATATGATGGGGAATGCATTTGGGTGACGTTAATATTATAGAAAACTTTGCTTCATTAAGCTTTGTGTCCCACAGCAATGGGAAAAAATGTCCAATAGTGTAGAGCCAGGACTAACTGGCATTAACTTCTATTTTTTTCAAAGTTAACATTTGTTTTTAATAGTTATTTTATTAGATCTGTATGCTCTAATTGTCACAATTTTTTTAAGTAAAAAAAATTTTTAAGTAAAATTTTAAGTGGCCACCTTTGGTTACTAAATGATGCGATATGTAGCTACTGAGATGTAAAGTATTCAAAACCCTTGAAGAAACAAACTGAAAGTAATTCAGCAGTTGGTTGGTAGAATTATAAATGTTTTTTTTGTTGTTGTTGTTCTCAGTTCTTGCTTCTTCTCACTTAGTAGCTTCCTCAACAGTCATGGATCAGCCTTTTTTCTTCCTTTTTTTTCAGTAAGCAAATGTTGTCTTTCCAGTTGGTCCTTGTTTTCTGGTCTTTCAAAATGAAAGCTCCCTGGAATCACTCTGATCACTGTATCAGAATTTTTTTCTTTCTTCTTCTTTTTTTTTTTTTTAACTGCCATTAAAAATTAGAAAGCCACAAAATAATTGGTAGATTTTCATCCTGTGACCTGTTTCTACTTTTGTTTGTCCTAACTTAAACTAGGTGGCAACTACGACAGTCACTTTGATGTGGACAGGGGCACTGGAACCATCATTATTGCCAAGCCTCTTGATGCAGAACAGAAATCAAACTATAACCTCACAGTTGAGGCTACAGATGGGACCACCACTATACTGACTCAGGTAGGTGAATGGCTGATGGCACAGAATTCTGGTCTAGGGGTCCACAGGCAATGGGGCAGTTGGTTCTGCCCTCTGAGGTTCCCACATCAGAAGTTACTGTGTTGATACAGTTTATATACATGTACACACTGAGGATTTTTATTTAGGCAATGAAAATTCACCATAAACCCTGATTTAGGTTTTGAATGCAATTAGCCAGTTTTAAAAAATTTGAAAGTAGACTTTAAAAAGCCCCACACATTTTTATGCCATCAAAATCTTTTAATTCTCATTTTGAATTGTATTAGTATAAAGTATATCACTGTTGAGAACGACTTGTCCCAAGTCATTTGCATTAAAACTGGTTAAAGTGATTATCTTTTAAAATACCTTTTCGAATTGTTTTTTCCCCTTGGCTACCTTTGGTTGTGTAAAATAACTGATTAAACTGTTCTAATAATTCCTCTAACATCTTTATTTGTTCCTGTCTGATGATTAAGACATGGTCAGATCATTGAGTTTCAAATTTAAATGTCAGAGCCCTAAAAATTACATTTAAATTCTCTTCTTTCATATCAGTTCTCTTTGATTCATGGTGAAGGCTGGTTGTAGAACTTGTTAAATACTTGCTGTGTGCCAAGTATTGTTCCAAAAGCTGAATAACAGGACACAGAGTCCTGTCCTCTTTGAGTTTACATTAGAATGGTAGAAGCTAAAGGCTTGTGTTATGATTTGCTGTGTCTGAAAGGTAAAAGGAAGAAATTAAATGTTAGAAGATAAAATGCTTATGAATTCCAATTTCCTGTCTTTAGATTATAATACTTCAAATCTTAAGACAGATCATCTGCTAAATCATTTAGTTGTATTGAAGAAAAAAAATTACAGTCTGTGACGTCTTTTCAATTAATAAATGAATAGATAATTTAAAGTCAGTTGCGAAATGACCTTATTTCTTTCTCCAAATGCTTGTGATTTTTAGTGTATTTAGAATTGATATATGAATCGTGCTTTGGGGTCATTTTGAGATTGTCATGTAAAATTGCCAACACAGTATTAATTCAATCTTGTCAGTAACTGTTCTCATTGTAGAAGCTAGACTCCAGAGCATGAAAATGAGAGTAAAAGCATCAAAAGTTGTAATGAATTTAGCAGGATAATTTTGAAAGGTTAAAAAGTGTAACTGTATGGAGATCAGTTCAAGTAATTGACTAACCAGAAGTCTAGCAAAGGAAACTTAAAAGCGTAGAAATGACCCTGGGTGCCAAGCGTTTTCATTCCTGAAGATGGTATATCTACAGGTGGTATTTACCACTTAAAACGTAACTTCTGGTAATTGTAGTTTTCCTTGCTGTAGTTAGGAGCTTCATATGAAATATGGTGACTAAAATTCCCATAAAGTCCAGTAAATATGTTCTAGTTTTCTTTTCTCAGGGACACAGAAATTCTTCCATTTCAGTGCTTCAGGCATACTTCTGTAACTTAGTCTGAGTCATCCGCGGAGGATCTTGATAATATTGTAGTGAATTGCTGGCAGGGAGGGCTGATCAGAGTATCAGAGAGCAGTTCCAGGGCCTAGGCTGACCTGTCCAGGTGTGGGCGGTAAGGGAACAATCAGTAATGAGGCTTTGATTCCCAGTCTGGGGCTGAGTATAGGAAGATAGGAATCTGAGTGGGAGCAGAGAGGCAAGCACCAGCTGTAGAAGAACACGGAGATCAGAGCCAGGCTGACAAGGCACAGCGGGTAGATGCCTGTTTGCCGGTGAAACTCGGGATCCAACAGAACAGGTTTTGCTGCATCAAGGTCAGGAGCGGCAGGCGTCAGGTCCATGGATGGAAAGCGTTGCTGTGGTTATGCTGGGCGCATCCTCACAGAGGTGGGCGGTGGAGGGTTGTGACCTAGCGGTCGGTGCCCCGTTGGAACAACTGCCATCCTTGCCTTCCCGTCCTGCCGTCTTTGTTGAGGATGCTGACTGGTATTAAATCAAGGCACTTTGCTTTATCTGATATCTCAAGGTAACTTGCCAAATCCAATTTACAGGGTTTTTTTTTCTTATTTTGGAAACAGCCTCACTTTCATGTTTTCTTTCGGTGTCTCTAGAGCATCATGATTGCATACCCTGGGGCAGGCCGTTTGGGTTGAATGGGGGCTCTGCCTCTTAACACCTGTATGTGGGCAGGTACCCTCTGTGGGAAATGGGCACAGTGACTCCCTCCTCATAGAGCTCCTCTGAGGGCGAAACAAGATAACACTCCAGTGTCCCCTTCTCCAGGCTCTCAGGCCTGTGCCCCGTGAGTGCTCCCCGTGTGTTCCCTCTTGCCCATGAGCACCGGTTTGGGCTCTTGTGACGCCTCTTGGCACTGAGTCACCTTCCTGCCTCCATCCTCTATCCCAGTGATTCAGCCTGCCCTGCCTGCTGCCAGACTGTCGGCCCGACTGGAAGGATGGGAGGTGAATTTTCCCCGTTGGGCAGTTTAGAGCACACAGGCCATGAAGTTCTGTCTGGAGCACACAGGCCATGCAGTTCTCAGTTTGGGGCACACAGGCCACGCAGTTCTCAGTTTGGGGCACACAGGCCATGCAGTTCTCAGTTTGGGGCACACAGGCCATGCAGTTCTCAGTTTGGGGCACACAGGCCATGCAGTTCTCAGTTTGGGGCACACAGGCCATGCAGTTCTCCGCCGCTGCTGGGAGACAGGTCTGCTCCTGGACCCCCTTCTCCCTGCTCCTACTGTGTCACCCCTGGTCCAGGCCCTCCTCTGCAGTCTCTTAGAGACAGGATGTTCATTCCTCCCTTGCCTTCATGTCTGTGCCCAAGCTTTTCCTTCCACTCCGGTGTATTTCATCCGCCAGTCGAAAAGCTGTGCAAGCAGAGTCTGCCTCCTCCTCGAAAGCTTCCTGAATGGCCCAGACCATCTCTAGACTCCTGAAAACCTCCTTGGTAATATAGGAAACCTGTGTGTGCAAGGCACTGCCCAGTGAGGTTGAAAGCTTCAGCAGGCAGGGACGTCCACAGTTCCCTTACACCCTCCGTAAAGACAAGTGCTGAGTGTGAACGTGCCCAGAAAATATGTCAGTTGAATTGCTTTATCAATAAGAATTGTTCTTACTCCAGCTGTCCCTGTTTAGGTGGGATCAGGTGATCTTGAAGAAGGATTAAACTATTTCTGCCCAGCACTTGGTGAGAAAAATACATTTTAATGTATTTGTTGTTCAGTTGTTCAGTCGCTCAGTCATGTCCAACTCTTTGCAACCCTATGGACTGCAGTACGCCAGGCTTCCCTGTCCTTCACTGTCTCCTGGAGTTTGCTCAAGCTCATGTCCATTGAGTCGGTGATGCCATCCAACCATCTCATCCTCTTTTGTCCCCTTCTCCTCCTGCCCTCAGTCTTTCCCAGCATCAGGGTCTTTTAATGTATACTGGAAGTAAATATATAACAATTTAATTTATAGAAATTATAGCTATGACTTTTAGATCATCATTGACCTTCAGGTATCTATAGTTTTAAATGTTTACATACATAACTTTTACATAAAACTCTTCTGGGGTTTGGTGGATGCACTTAGTATTCACATAGTTTAATGTTACAGATTCACCACTGAGGTTTTGGTATTCTTAGAACAGAATGGTAGTATCATCTTCATGAAAAGGGCTCTGGTCCACATACTTGCTAACCTCTGTTAACCCCAAAGTGGTTAAACACCCTCATGTGGTCCAGGGACTTTGGCCTCTTGTGCCATTCAAACTACTGAGCTTTATTCCATATGAGCTAGTGAAGCTCTGGTTTCTTGTTTATAACTGAACTGCCTTTTGTAATCATAGTGATTTCTACTATCCCTTATCCACATGTGTCTTTTCAATCTAAAAGTTAATCTTCTTACTGTCAGGGTAAATTTTTTTTTTTTTAGTTTAGATTGGGACTCACTTTATACACATCTGTTCTTTTTTCCTTTAAGATTTTCATCCTATGCTGGCATACTTAAGAGAACTATCTCCAGTGTACTTAACATTGCTTTTAAGTGAGAAATGTCTGTACTATCTATGTGTAGTTTGTGATCAAAAAATATAAGGCTTTTAAAGCACATTCTTAATTTTCCTTCTTATTCACAATATCTTATGGGTAGAGATTTGGAGTTGGCAAGATTAGAGCAAGAACTTCAGATATTGTGACCTTTAAGTAGCATCCTCACCTCAGTAGCTTAACAGTTACAGGTGCAAATCTGATACAGGAAATCAATCTATGAAACTTGGTAAAGTAAATTTTTTATCTTTCCATGAGTAATCTAGAAATATCTCTTCTCTGGAGACCTAAGAGAAAGTAAGTATGCATTTCAGAAAGAAATGTGTGTTACATTTTTCTTTCAAAAATTAGTCTCAATAATTTAGAAAGGTCTTTATTATCTTACTCATATTAATACAGGTAGTATGTCAATGAAAAATTTAAAACGTTTTTTTATTCCAGATTTTGGTTGCCTTTATTTCTCATGTTTGAATTCTGTTTTGCTCAAAATTAGTTTTTTTCAGTGTGCATCTGATTTTTCCTGATTTTTTTTTAACATGAAAACATTGTAATTAGGAATATTGTTATGTGAGTCATTTTGTCATTGCAGGTATTCATCAAAGTAATAGACACAAATGACCATCGTCCTCAATTTTCTACATCAAAATATGAAGTTGTTATTCCTGAAGACACAGTGCCAGAAACAGAAATCTTGCAAATCAGTGCTGTGGATAAAGATGAAAAAAACAAACTCATCTACACTCTGCAGAGCAGTATCGATCCATTGAGTCTCAAGAAATTTCGTCTTGATCCTGCAACCGGCTCTCTCTATACGTCAGAAAAGCTTGATCATGAAGCCATTCACCAGCATATTCTCACAGTCATGGTAGGGCTTTCTGTTCATTGTTCTGCTACCATATGGTTCCTGGAGGGCTCCATGTGATTGAGAGTGATTTTTACCCGTAACAGGGTTGATAATATGCTGATTCTTTTAGGTACGAGATCAAGATGTCCCTGTAAAGCGCAACTTTGCAAGGATTGTTGTTAATGTCAGCGACACCAATGACCACGCCCCCTGGTTCACAAGCTCCTCCTACGAAGGGCGGGTTTATGAGTCGGCAGCTGTGGGCTCAGTTGTGTTGCAGGTTACAGCTCTGGACAAGGACAAAGGGAAAAATGCTGAAGTACTCTACTCCATCGAATCAGGTATTTTTGGAGCACTGCATAGGTTTATAACTTTGCACTTGTTATAAAGATATTTCTTCTAAAATTACTTCTAGATGTTGAAAGATTTCTGTATATCACTATGAAAACTGCTTAAACCAAAAGGAGAAAGAGGAAAAAAGTTGAACTTTTAACTCATTAGAAAGCAAAGATAGAGAGTCCTAACTACGTTTGGGTGATGTTCTCAAAGATTTCATAATGTTAGCATAATTCAAGGCTCTGAGAAGTCCTGCAGTGAAGAAAACTTTATTTGACCAATTTAGGATTTCCAAAATGATTTTAACCACACAGTCACGGTCCTCCACAGATACTCTTAGAATAAGGCTGGCCCAGTGATTTAACATTTTTCATTTAGTCAGAGAGTGTTTTCTCTGGGGCAGAGCAGGAAGCCCCATGATGGGAGTGCTGACTCCCGCAGTTCTCACTGGGTCACGTCCGATGAAGGGTACCATGCTGCTCCTACCCCTTCCAGGTTTCGCTTTTCTGCCGCTGTCACCCCATGCATCTTTCACAGCTGCATTTCACTCATGGAAGAGGGTGGTTGCAGTAGGTCCCTGGGTTGGGACAAGGACTTGAAGAAATGCTGACAAGGCTGGGGCCCTGCTGGAGTCGGGCAAGAGATAGCAAGGGTGGGAAGTCCAGCTGGAACTGTGGGCCTGGACAGCTCCGGGTGTGAATGGCAGCCCACTCCAGTATTGTTGCCTGGAGAATCCCATGGACAGAGGAGCCTGGGATCGCAAAGAGTCGGACACGACTGACTCAGCTTAGCACCCGGCAGGGCGCCAGAGGCCTGCTGCCGATTCCTGGAGCAGCAGAGTAGCGGCAGCAGAGTAGCATGCTGTTCTGTCTGTTTGCGGCTGCTCTTCAGTCGTCTGTGTCTTCATCTGGACTGTCATTTTATGTGCCAGGTGCCCTGCTAGGAGCATTCACGCTTGTGCTTGGCAGGTAGGGGCTTCCATCAGTCCACAGACGTATGTTCTTGTGAATGAGTTCTGCCCCTGATGAAGCCAGGATCTGCTCTAGAGCATGTGACTTATCCAGTCAGAAGTTACCTTGCTCCAGGACTTGCCTGACTCATGCCAAATACTATAAGTATTAGTATTAATATTAGCGCTTAAATATGGAGAAAGCAGCTTCCAATTTCCCATCTCTCTCTGCCATTAGTACAAGGCTCATACTCTCTTCCATTCTTTCCCTATGGTGATTTTAGGATATTGAGATCATCCCGTTAACCTGATTTTTTTTTAAAAATAAGTCCATACCTCTGCATATTTAGGAATTATATATCTTTCTAGGCATTAGAATTGATAGGGGTATAACTAACTCTAGATCACATAATCCAAATCTGAGCAAATGGAGAGCACTTTTTAAAAAACAGTGCTTAATCACTGTATTTTATGTGGTTAAGCGATTTTTATTTCTTAATATATTTGAAGTTTCATGTTTTTCCTGAAAATGACCAAATTTAGGCCATTTCTTTCAAATAAAACCTCATATACTGCCTGAGGTTGCAGTGTTGAAATGTAGTGTAGTGTAGTTGACTTGAATAAAGATGATTTTTCCACTGGTTCAGAAATTTATCCATTAAAAAAAGCAGCGCATTACATTTGTACATGCCTGAGCACTTCAATAAAATAATTTTCTCCTAGACAAACTGGCTGGGTTTGTGTAGGAGAAAATGCTAAATTTTCCCTTAGCTTTCACATAACTTTCAACAACTGGGTGTTTAAAATATGATTGTCGGTGCCTGACTGAAGGCATGAGAATTCTTTAAATGCCTGTAATGACTGATGGGATTAGTAATCTGGTATTCCAGGAATGGAACTGTGTCTCCACTCAAAAACCAGATAATACAGGGGGCCTATTCGGATATAAAACTTGGACTTAAGATAATTTCATAGATTTGGTAATGTAAAAATCATACTATTCCACTTGATTTTTAGGAAATGACTGCCACTAAAATGCAATAGAATTACGTGTCTGTAAATTTGTTGACACTATTAAATGGTCACACAGCCTTTGTTCAACAGTGTACTCATACTCACTTGCTCCTGACTTGTGTCATTTAATAAAGCTCAGAAGAGTAGCTATAAATTCTGGCCATAACATTGCCGGTTTAATTAGCAGCAATTTATTGAGCAAAAAGTTTGGTCTGATGACAAGTCTTTAGGGAAAATGGAAGTCCCTGAAGAATATTTTCAGAAACAGTTATGTGTTTAGAGACACATCTGTGCCATACTCTGAGCTATAGTATTTTATTTTTTTAAAGTAGATGATTGTGTCTTCAAAACTGTTGTAACCTCTGGAATTAGAAGACACTCAGTAAAAATATGTATTGACTAGAATTGGTTTTCTTCCCCAAACTTAGGTTAACCGTCATTGCAGTTGCCACTTTTACAGAGCTTGCTGTACTGTCAGGCAGTGGGCACCCACAGCGTGTCCTCCGTGGGTAGAGGCAGGTCCTAGCACAGCTCTCTGACATGCCTTTTGGGGTGTAGGTGTATATAATACAGTCACAGCTGACATGCACACATTTGCATGTTTGTCCGGATAACTGCCTTGTTCATATAGAAGGAACAAATTAAGACTTTAGAAATCAGCGATAATCTCCCCTAAAGTGAATGACCGAGGCCCCACCCTAGCACAGACTTTTGTCACTGCCCTGTCAATTTGTTCACAAATGCCATCTGTGTATTTCAGTAATGGGTGAATGTGGCTATTACTCAATCAGACAAAGACGCATTTTAGCCACTCAGCAGCCCTCGGGGTTTTTCCATGTAAATGTGACATTGCTTTCCCATCTACAAATCTGATGGTTTCTGCTGTAGTGTATATATGGGTAGGATCCATATATTAACTAACCAGCTGTGTTCCTGTTTAACCTTCTTGTTATCATTGACAAGCTCAGAACTGTCTTTATCAAAATAAAAATACTACACGTGGTAAAGAGTGTTTCTGAATTTCACATTGCTGATGAAAATTTTTATCACAGATTTCCAGTTAGTCCTTACATATTCCTTTTGTTAGTTCTTTTAAATAAGGTGCTACCTGTAATAAATGGTTGTTGGCAGTGATTGAAGTATAGTATCAGTGAGGAAAAGAAAACCAAATAGATATATATGCATGTTCAGTCACTCAGTTATGTGTGACTCTTTGCAACCCCGTGGGCTGCAGCCCACCAGGCTCCTCTGTCCATGGGATTTTCCAGGCAAGAATACTGGAGTGGGTTGCCATGCCCTCCTCCAGGGAATCTCCCCCACCCAGGGATCGAGCCCAAGTCTCCTGTATCTCCTGCATTGGCAGGCAGATTCTTTACCACTGTACCAGCTGGGAAACCGTAAATAGAAATGTAGTATTTAATGAACGTATTAATTTTTTCCAAGCTGCTGATCAACCTGTTTGGTGATTAATTTCTTTTCTTTCCATACATGTCTAAAAGTTGTTTCATTCAGCAAATATTTGTGGAGTGTCTCCTAAGTATCAGGTGTTCTTCTAGGCAGAGGTGATAAAACAACGAATAAGACAAGCCCTGCTGAAGTGGAGCCGACATTCCAGGGGGGGAACAGATAAGAACCAAGTGGCAGTATGACGTGCTGTAGAAAAGGGCCAGGGTAGCGGGACAGACCAGCCGTGATGAGTGGGACAGTCAGGGACGCCTCACTGTCGAGTTCTCCAAGAAGGAGGCATTTGGGCAGAGCCTGAGAGAGCGAACGAATGAAGAATAGCTTGGGGGGAAGGCTTTTCCAGGAGAGGACACCCCCCAAACCCACTGAGGATGTGTTTACCTGATTGAAGAGCCTCTCGGTGCAGATAGAATCCATTCACTCCTCCAAGTAAGGCCTTGAGTATTTGAAGCTTTCACTGTACAAAATAAGAGAAATGCATATAGATGGATGAATATAAAATATATTTTATCAGTACAGACACAGGAGAGTAAAGGGCGGGGATGCAGACGGTTGTCCAAGGTTTTCACGGTCCCCGTCTCAGGCCAGGCAGCCACTCAGACACAGCTGTGGACGCAGGAAGACGCACAGGTAGCTGAGAAAGGGCCTCGAAATTCCGATGAGTGCCTGAAACACAGCGAGAGAGGATCCGGGGTCACTGGCTCTCGTAAATACAGACAGGCCGGAAATTAGTGTCTGCAAGGCCTGGCAGAGGCAGTGTGACACCGTTCGCAGGCCAGGCTTCAGCTCAGCACCTCGTGGCCTGGAGTCGTTTCAGGCCAAAGTCCTGCTGCAGGTCAGGACACGGCCCCGGGGCCTGGACACGGAGCCAGGCAGACGTAATGAAAACCAGACTGGGTCTGGCCTCAGGAAGAACTATCACGGATTTTTGGAAAATGTGTTGAAGGAAGGAAATGAAGGCCGTTGAGGAAGTGTTTACTAGTAATGATGTGAGGAAGGGAGTGCTGCCTTGGGAGCCCCTGGTTGGCAAGTCACTCCGGGTATTTCTGCTCCGTGAATGGGCCAGACTTGATGGCAAACTGAGAGGAAAGCAAGAGTTTGAGAAAGCAGTTAAGTGGCAAGTCAGCCTTGTTTTGCGTCAGTTTAAGAATTCGTTTGGGGAAAATAAGTTCAATTCTATGACTCAAATAAATGATTCTGGATTCTTTGTTTAGAAAACAGGAAAGGGACGAAGGGTTTGTGGATGGATCGAATCTGAGGACCCTCACACTGCCATGATCTACCCAAAAAGATAGTAAACTGTGTAACTGTAGTAAACTGGCTTCCTCGGATAGGTTTCAGTCAGTGATGCAAAACCACGGAATATCGTGGAGTTGTACTGTTATACGTGTAGCTGTTGTAGATAATGTAGCTGTAAAAAGTCTAAAGAAAGCAAGTAAAACTATCTTAGGATTTTCAGTGTTAGCATTATTGACATTTTTGGATCAAAAAATGCTTTGTTGTGAGGCTGTCCTGTGTGTTGTAGGGTGTTTAGCAGCATCCCTGGTCTCTCCCCGTTGGATGGTAGGAGCACCCTCTCTCCAGAAGTGGTGGTCACCTAAAATATGTCCGACTGGACGTCCCTCTGGGTGAAATCGCCTCTGAGTTGAGAAACACTCACCTAGAAATTAAATTGACCTGAAAAAAATTCAGGGAATATTATTGAAATCTTCAAAACCTGCAAAGTGGGGCAGATTACATACAGGCTTCTTCATCAGTTCCCAAATGTTTAAAATGCGGACTAACTCTATTGAAGTTTGTTGAATTTAATTGAAGTCTTCCCTTTCATATAAGATTCTGGAGAATTTGCAAGCAATGAATACATTCCAAAGGGGGTTTGAGGGACTCTCGGAAATGATTAACTTCACTGCTTTATGAAGGAGAATCAGCTTTTCCCACAACACATTCCTGGTTCAACCAGAGAGAGTTTTAGCTTTAGTTGCAGAGTGATACAGGTTCTGTTTTTTGGGGGGTTTTTTTGATAATTTATAGACAAAACTTGGAAAAGTTTGCCTTAGTTTCGGTGGATAAAAATAAAACGCATTGAGAAATGAGACAAGTTGAATGAAACCAGTTCCCTTCGAATGTTGGTCAGTCCTTGTATTTTTCTCTCAACATGCTTCTCTCCGTCTCCTCCCAGGAAACATTGGAAATTCTTTTACGATCGACCCCATCTTGGGCTCCATAAAAACTGCCAGAGAATTAGATCGAAGTAACCAAGTGGCATATGACTTAATGGTGAAAGCTACAGATAGAGGCGACCCACCAATGAGTGAAATCACCTCTGTGCGGGTCTTTGTGACCATTGCTGACAACGCCTCTCCCAAGTTTACATCAAAAGAATATTCTGTTGAAATTAGTGAAACTGTTGGCATTGGAAGTTTCGTCGGAATGGTTACAGCCCACAGCCAGTCATCAGTGGTGTATGAAATAAAGGATGGAAATGTAGCTGATGCCTTTGATATTAATCCACACTCTGGAAGTATCATCACTCAGAAAGCTTTGGATTTTGAAACCTTGCCCATCTATACGTTGACAATACAAGGAACTAACATGGCTGGTTTGTCTACAAATACAACTGTTTTGGTGCACTTGCTGGATGAAAATGACAACTTGCCAGTTTTTGTGCAAGCAGAGTATACAGGGCTCATTAGTGAATCAGCTTCGATTAACAGCGTGGTCCTAACAGACAGGAATGTCCCATTAGTTATTCGAGCCACTGATGCTGATAGAGAATCAAATGCCTTGCTTGTTTATCACATTGTTGAACCATCTGTACACAAATACTTTACCATTGATTCTAGCACGGGTGCTATTCATACAGTCCTAAGTTTGGACTATGAAGAAACAAGCACTTTTCACTTTACTGTGCAAGTTCATGACATGGGAACCCCACGTTTGTTCGCTGAATACGCAGCCAATGTGACTATACACGTCATTGACATTAACGACTGCCCTCCCGTGTTCTCCACATCATTATACGAAGCATCTCTTTTGCTGCCAACCTACAGAGGGGTCAAGGTCGTCGCGGTGAATGCCACTGATGCCGATTCAAGTGCGTTCTCACAGTTAATGTACTCCATCACCGAAGGCAACATTGGGGAGAAGTTCCTGATGGACCGCAAGACTGGAACCATAACTGTGCAGAACACGACTCAGCTGAGGAGCCGCTACGAGCTAACCGTCAGAGCGTCCGATGGCAGATTTGCAAGCTTCGCGGCCATCAAAATTAATGTGAAAGAAAGCAAGGAGAGCCAGCTGAAATTTACGCAGGATTTCTACTCTGCCATAGTGAAAGAGAATTCCACCGAAGCCAGAACACTAGCTGTCATAACTGCCCTTGGGAATCCAATCAATGAGCCCCTGTTTTACCACATCCTCAACCCAGATCCCAGGTTCAGAATCAGCCGCACATCCGGAGTTCTGTCGACCACCGGCATACCGTTCGATCGTGAGCAGCAGGAGGCCTTTGACGTGGTGGTGGAAGTCACGCGGGAGCGGAAGCCTCCAGCCGTGGCCCACGTCATCGTGAAGGTCGTCATCGAGGACCAGAACGATAATGCCCCGGTGTTTGTCAACCTCCCTTACTACGCCCTGGTGAAAGTGGATGCTGCCGTGGGCCAGGTTATCCGCCACGTGACTGCCGTCGACAGGGACAGCGGCCGAAACGGGGAGGTTCATTACTCCCTCAAGGAGCGCCACGAACACTTCCAGATTGGATCCTCTGGGGAGATCTCACTGAAAAAGCCGTTTGAACCCGACACCTTGAATAAGGAGTATCTCATCACAGTGGTCGCCAGAGATGGAGGAGATCCAGCTTTCTCCGCCGAGGTCATCGTCCCCATCACCGTGATGAACAAAGCCATGCCCGTGTTCGAAAAGCCTTTCTACAGTGCCGAGATCCCAGAGAATGCACAGCTGCACAGCCCCGTTGTCCACGTACAAGCCAACAGTCCGGAGGGTCTGAAAGTGCACTACAGCATCACCGAGGGCGATCCTTTCAGCCAGTTCACTGTTAACTTCAACACCGGAGTTATCAGTGTCGTGGCGCCCCTGGACTTCGAGTCCCACCCGGCATATAAACTGAGCATACGAGCCACGGACTCCTTGACCGGCGCTCACGCCGAGGTCTTTGTGGACATAATCGTGGAGGACATCAATGACAACCCTCCCGTGTTTGCCCAGCAGTCTTATGCCACCACCCTGTCCGAGGCATCTGTAATTGGGACGTCTGTGGTGCAAGTCAGAGCAACAGATGCCGACTCGGAACCAAACAGAGGGATTTCCTACCACATGGTGGGGAATCACAGCAAGAGCCATGATCATTTTCACGTAGACAGCGGCACTGGCCTCATCTCGCTGGTCAGGACTCTGGACTATGAGCAGTTCCGGCAGCACCAGATTTCCGTGAGGGCTGTTGATGGCGGCATGCCCCCTCTGAGCAGCGACGTGGTCGTCACGGTGGACGTCACCGACCTCAACGATCACCCTCCCCTCTTTGACCAGCAGCTTTATGAAGCCAGAATCAGTGAACACGCCGCCCACGGACATTTTGTGACCTGTGTAAGGGCCTATGATGCAGACAGTTCAGATGCAGACAAGTTGGAATATTCCATTCTGTCTGGCAATGACCATAAGAATTTTGTCATCGACGGCAAGACAGGGATCATCACACTCTCCAACCTGCGCCGGCACGCCTTGAAGCCATCCTACAGCCTCCAGGTGTCTGCGTCGGATGGAGTTTTTAGGAGTTCTGCTCAGGTTCACGTGACTGTGATTGGAGGCAATTTGCACAGTCCTTTGTTTCTTCAGAATGAGTATGAAGTGGAGCTCGCTGAAAACGCTCCCCTGCATACTCTGGTGACCGAGGTCAAAGCATCCGATGGGGATTCGGGTATTTATGGTCATGTTACCTACCACATTGTCAATGACTTTGCCAAAGACCGGTTTTACACAAACGAGCGGGGGCAGATCTTTACTTTAGAAAAGCTTGATCGAGAAACCCCAGCAGAGAAAGTAATCCCCATTCGTTTCATGGCCAAGGACGCTGGAGGCAAGGTTGCCTTCTGCACCATTAATGTCATCCTCACAGACGACAATGACAATGCCCCACAGTTTCGAGCAACCAAGTTTGAGGTGAACATCGGGTCCAGTGCTCCCAAAGGGACGTCAGTCATCAAAGTCCTCGCCAGTGATGCCGACGAGGGCTCCAACGCCGACATCACCTATGCCATTGAAGCAGATTCTGAAAGCGTTAAAGAGAATTTGGAAATCAACAGAGCGTCCGGCGTAATTACTACAAAGGAAAGTTTAATTGGCTTGGAGAACGAGGTCTTCACTTTCTTCGTCAGAGCTGTGGACAACGGGTCCCCACAAAGAGAATCGGTTGTTCCCGTCTATGTGAAAGTGCTCCCACCAGAAATGCGACTTCCCAGGTTTTCAGAGCCGTTTTACACCTATACAGTTTCTGAAGACGTGCCCATCGGAACCGAAATAGACCTCATTCGAGCAGAACACAGCGGGACTGTCATTTACAGCCTGGTCAAAGGGAATACCCCCGAAAGCAACAGAGATGAGTTCTTTGTGATCGACAGGCAGAGCGGGAGGCTGAAACTGGAGAAGAGTCTTGACCACGAGACCACGAAGTGGTTCCAGTTCTCCGTGCTTGCCAGGTGCACTCACGGTGACTACGAGCTGGTGGCTTCTGTCGACGTTAGCATCCAGGTGAAGGACACCAACGATAACAGCCCTGTCTTGGAGTCTAGTCCATACGAGGCCTTTATTGTTGAAAACCTGCCGGCAGGGAGCAGAGTCATTCAGATCAGGGCATCTGACCTGGATTCAGGAAGCAACGGCCAGGTCATGTATAATCTAGATCAGTCACAAAGCGTGGACGTCATTGAATCCTTTGCCGTTAACATGGAAACGGGCTGGATCACCACGTTGAGGGAACTGGACCATGAAAAGAGAGACAGCTACCAGATCAAGGTGGTTGCGTCAGATCACGGTGAGAAGGTTCAGCTCTCCTCCACAGCCATTGTGGATGTTACGGTCACTGATGTCAACGACAGCCCCCCTCGGTTCACGGCCGAGATCTACAAAGGGACCGTGAGTGAAGATGACCCTCCTGGGGGCGTGATTGCCATCGTGAGCACTACAGATGCTGATTCTGAGGAGATCAACAGACAAGTTACATACTACATAACAGGTAACACATGTAAAAGGTTTAATTTCAAATCAAGTGGTATCAGAAGCATGGATTCTGAGATACATTCTTTTATGGCAGTTGAGAGTTAAAGATCAATTGTAGTATATTTAAAATAAGTAGAAAGTAACAATCTCTTAAGCTGTATTTCAAGTTCTTTGCCTGAGCAAGGCCAGTCCTTGTTTCATTAGTCAGATTTTGATTTTTATGATTCATTCTGTCAAACTTTATACGTAGTATATAAAAAAGATATTACAATTTAAAAAATACAGTTGCAGTGTAGGCGGAAGTGTTGCTGATGGTCTTTAAATTCTGTTTGGCTTCGTGCTGTGTTCAGATACACATTTTAGTGCTACTTGCTTTGTTTTTTGGTTTTGTTGAGGCTTGGGGGAGCTTAGTAAACGGGAAAGCTAATAAAACACATATAAATGGAATTATTTTTTAAAAACTTTTAAGTTATATATCTTTTATACAATTTGTTTTTCCTATTACTTATTCCTTTTTTTTTTGAATTTCGACAAATTGGCTGTCATCTCCTTCCTTTGATTTCATAGGCGGGGATCCTTTGGGGCAGTTTGCTATTGAAAATATACAGAATGAATGGAAGGTCTATGTGAAGAAACCTCTAGATAGAGAGGAAAGGGACAGTTACCTTCTGACCATCACAGCAACCGACGGGACCTTCTCATCCAAAGCTATAGTTGAAGTCAAAGTCCTCGATGCAAACGACAACACTCCCGTTTGTGAAAAGGTAGGCTACTCCTGTCTGTAAGTTCATGTATTATGAATTCAGATTTCTTTCTTAAACCTTTCAGTCGGACAGTCACATGGTGCTACTGCACGTGGAGTAATTGAGATGTCTTCCACGTTGTAAGTTCTTAGTGTTTAAGTCGAGATGGGGTTGATGGAGCCAGAGTTGGAGTAGTTTCAGAAGTACTTTTGGGGTATGTTTAAAAAGCTTGAAAACATCATTCAAAAATACTGTGAATTATGGACAGGATTACAGTTGTGTGTTAACTCGAAACATGCTCTGTTACATTTTCCTGAAGGGATTCCCTTCATCTGGGGGTGAGGTTATAGAGGAGGGGATATTAGGCCAGGAGTTCTTGATACACAGCTCTCTTCTGCTCCAGCAGACTGTATTTAGAGCCCTTGCTTTTGCACACACTGGAGGAACCCAGAGGTGCAGGGTGTGGCTTCTGCCCCCGCGGAGCCCATAGTTTTTAACAGAGGACAACATGGGTACCAAGGAAGAGCTGTAGTTCAGCATGTGGGGTTGTTAGCTGTGACTTGACTCCTCTTTTGTAAGAAAAATAGTTCTGCAGACCCCTTGGATTTTAGTTTTATTCATTTCCCATGTGTTCTGTGACCCCAGTTAAATGATTTCTGTTGCTCCCTTGGCAGTCATCTTAACTTTCAATGTTCTAAGTTAACGGTATTGTTTACAATCTTTGTAGACTTTATATTCTGACACGATTCCAGAAGATGCCTTTCCTGGGAAGCTGATCATGCAGGTCTCTGCGACGGATGCAGATATCCGTTCCAATGCTGAAATTACTTACACATTATTTGGTCCAGGTGCAGAAAAATTCAAACTAAATCCAGACACAGGTAAAGGTGGAATTTGGGCAAAACAGATTCTGTTTCAACAAAGTCACATATTCAGGTGGTTTTGGATCACACAGATAATTTGAAATTGTATTTTTTTCTTGTAAATTTTACTCTCCTACTATAAAAATGGCATCTTTTAGAAAGGTAAGCAATAATTAACTGTAAACTTTATGGTGAGATAAAAAGTTAACAGCAGCAATATCACCTACTTGAATCAAGGATTTAACATTTATAAGTTTTTTATATCACCTTCTTTAAAAAAGGAAAACAACTCAGAAGTTAAAGTATATCGAGCTTTCTGCTTTATCAACTTTCCATATAGTTTGTTTTATTGAACTTGTGACCATAAATTTATAATTCAGAATATTAATTAAAATGATTAATGATATTTTACCTATTTTTAAACCTCTAAGATTGTATTTCTCTTTGAATTTATATTTTGTTAAAATTGGGGATCAAGTAACAGTTTTCTATTAAGCTTGCCCCCAAATTAATTACAGACGTTTGAATCTAATTTTTGAGTCAATTAAAAAATACCTTGAACTTGGTAAATTGGCAACTCTTCTGCTTTTTGACGCTGTATATAATACAAGAGACCCCAGCCTGGAGATCTTTATGGCTTAGAGCTGGCCCCTAGCAGGGTTTGACAACCTCCAACTCAGAGGGCTCCCCCAGCTGTTGACTCTGTCACCCACAAAATTATTCTCCAGAGAAAGGCCATTATTCGGATTTTATAAATGTAAGAGGAAGAAGCATGTCTGCTAGCAGTTACATCTTCACTTTCAAGTGAGCACCTGGGTATTTGTTTGTTTTTAGGGGAACTGAAAACATCAGCCCCCCTTGATCGCGAGGAGCAAGCAGCTTACCATCTTCTCGTCAAGGCCACCGATGGAGGGGGAAGGTTCTGCCAAGCTAGCGTTGTGCTTACATTAGAGGACGTGAATGATAACGCCCCCGAGTTCTCTGCTGATCCCTACACCATCACCGTGTTTGAAAACACAGAGCCGGGCACACTCCTGACCAGAGTGCAGGCCACGGACGCGGATGCAGGTATAGCCCGGAAGATGCTCTTGTCTTCAGACTGTGGCCTGAGGGGCTGTTTTAAAACACATTCATCCCCTTCCACGTACCTAACCTGATGCATGTTGAGTAACTCACTGTTGTTGTTGTGTTAGCATTGGGATTTCCTCGGTGGCCCAGTGGTTAAGACTTCCCCTGCCAATATAGGGGGTGTGGGTTAGATCCCTGTTTGGGAAGTTAAGATCCTGTACGCCTTGTGGCCAAAAAACCAAAACATAAACTATATTGTAGCAGATTCAGTAAAGACTTTAAAACTGGTGCATATCAAAAAAACAAAACTTAAAATGTGTTGGCATTAAAAATTGAATGAAATCTTCAGAATAAGGAACTCATTTTTCATGAATATTCAAAATCTCAAAATTGTTCATGGTGAACTTACTGTGATGCCTCTAAAATTCTAGCCTGTGATAACTGATTTTTATATCCCATTGAATTAATTAATAAAGGGTTATTTTTTGGTGAATAAAGCATTTGTGACAAAGAGATTTAGTATCATAGGAACATAACAGAAGCAAACAGTATATTGTTTTAGTTTTACAGATCTTTCAAGTTTTTTTTGGAGAAAGTAAGACTCTAGGATATATATTCATAGCATTTTGATAGCAGAGAATAGAAATAACTTCTTTGGTCATTCCTATACTGAAGAGTTAGAATATCAAATATATTAATTTTCAAATAAATGTTTGTCACTGAAGCTAAGTAGTAAGTAGGCTTTATTTTTAAAGATCTGGGTTTTTAGAACATAAGTTCCTATATAATATGGTCTTAAAAAAAGTCAAATGAGTATGAAATTATATTTGTTTTAACTCAGTGAATCTTTCATTTAAAAGTTACATTTTAAAGATCGTAGTCAACAAGAATTTTTAAATAATATGTATTAGCATTTTCCCTTTTCATATGTATGCTACATGTATTTTTTAAATTTATTTTTTAATTGAAGGATAATTGCTTTACAGATTTTGTTGTTCTCTGTCAAACATCAACATGAAACAGCCATAGGTGTACATATTTTTAAGTAGCATGCTTACATTTCTTGAAATAAAGCATTCTGACATGATGTGGTGTCTTGACAGGACTGAATCGGAAAATCTCCTACTCACTGCTTAACTCCGCTGATGGGCAGTTCTCCATTAATGAATTATCTGGAATCATTCAGTTAGAAAAGCCTTTGGATAGAGAACTCCAGGCAGTATACACTCTGACTTTGAAAGCTGTGGATCACGGTTTGCCCAGAAGGTTGACAGCTACCGGCACCATTGTCATATCTGTTTTGGATATAAATGACAACCCGCCCGTGTTTGAATACCGTGAATACGGTGCCACGGTGTCTGAGGATATTCTCATTGGGACTGAAGTTCTCCAAGTGTACGCAGCGAGTCGGGACATTGAAGCAAATGCAGAAATCACCTACTCTATCATAAGTGGGAATGAACACGGAAAATTCAGCATCGACTCTAAAACAGGTAACCTACCACTCGAATGTGAGGAAGCCCTTATACTGCCAGAAAGTCTAGATTGCTCAGCACTTTACTGGTACAAAGACAGGTCATAAGTTGTCAGTAGATACCCTAAAAAAGAGAAAACTCAAGTTTCGTTTGTGTTGTTATCTGAAGTGGGATTCATAGTGGGATTCATTTAGAAAGCTTTAAAACTATAGATCTATACCGGAGAAGGCAATGGCACCCCACTCCAGTACTCGTGCCTGGAAAATCCCATGGATGGAGGAGCCTGGTAGGCTGCAGTCCGTGGGGTCGCTAGGAGTCGGACATGACTGAGCGACTTCACTTTCACTTTTCCCTTTCATGCATTGGAGAAGGAAATGGCAGCCCACTCCAGTGTTCTTGCCTGGAGAATCCCAGGGATGGGGGAGCCTGGTGGCTGCCATCTGTGGGGTCACACAGAGTCGGACACGACTGAAGTGACTTAGCATAGCATAGCATAGCATAGTTCTACACACTAAAATCATTTCTGGCTTGTCTGTTATAGATATGAGCAAATTTAAGGAGAAAATTAAAGCATCGTACTCTAGTAATTTAGTAAAGATATAAGATGTAATAAATCAGTAAAGATAAAGAGTGGAAAATAGTAGAAAATTTTGCATAATGGCCCCTTGTGGATCTCATATGAAATAGCTTCCCAAGTGAAACAGGAGTTGTGACCTCTTTGATCTTAGATTCAGTAGGGGCACCTGATAATTCATTAAACTGACTTCTTCATTATGCTAGCTGTGTACAACTGACAAATACCTGGACTGAGTTCCTTAGTGAGGGACTGCCAGTGGGGTCACAAGTCACTGGAACTCTTGACTCTGGCTGCATAAATACTTTTGTAGTCTTGTTAACCTGTCGACTAAAATAGCTATAAGGAAGTTGCTCTCTCCATTCAAACTGTGTTTAATTGTATGTGACTATTTCAGATGAAGGGTAGGTGTGTGATGACGCGATCTTAAAATGTATTTTTAGCACATATAAAATTGTTATTTTTAGGACTCTTTAAGTAGGATAGACTGTAAGGAGGTTAAAAAGAAAGACATTGAAAGACA
Organism: Bos indicus x Bos taurus; assembly: GCF_003369695.1. Classification (NCBI taxonomy): domain Eukaryota; kingdom Metazoa; phylum Chordata; class Mammalia; order Artiodactyla; family Bovidae; genus Bos; species Bos indicus x Bos taurus. The sequence goes on along the minus strand of NC_040102.1, from coordinate 16,407,462 downwards.
TTAAAGGAATTATTAAATCAAAAAGGGATTTAAAAAAATGATAGAATGTAAACAAAGAGTTATTCAAGAGATTTTTAAAAAGGATATGAATTTCTGTAGAAGTAGGAGAAGGAAAAGAAAATGAAAAGCCAAAGATAGTTTTTATGTTTTCTTTCTGTTCTATTAAAGTCTGTAGTAAACTGTCATTTAGAAGAGATAAGAAATGTAATCATTTTTGTAACAGGGATATGGTGAGTACTGAGCAATTTAAGTTTAAAAGCAATTTAAATATTCCAAAGAATATCAGGAAAGTAAAAGCAATAAAGTTCCCAGGATGAGCCAATTCCTGTTTTAATTATTGAATTAAGAAATTAGAAAACATACGTAAGTGGTAAGTAAACTCTTGAAGATTTCAGTCATAGGAGGAGAAAGTGGTGGCATTTTAAAGCACTGGAAGTAACTCTGATTTTCTACTCAGGAGCCATATTTATCATTGAGAACCTGGACTATGAAAGCTCTCATGAGTACTACCTGACTGTGGAGGCCACTGACGGAGGCACCCCGTCACTGAGTGATGTTGCCACCGTGAGCATCAATGTGACAGACATCAACGACAATGCCCCAGTGTTCAGCCAAGACACCTACACGGCAGTCGTCAGCGAGGACGCTGTTCTCGAACAGTCTGTCATTACGGTGTGTATCTTTCCCTCTGCAGTTTTCTTCTGAGTCTTTGCAAGAATTTTTCTAGGGATTTATCCAGTTTTCTTATTGTTGCTGCTGTTGTTTTAATTCTATTTGTCTGTTTGTTTATTTCTGGCTGTGCCGGGTCATTGTTGCTGTTTAGGGTTTCTCTAGTTGTGGAGAGTGGGGGTACTCTATCAGTTGCAGAGCACAGACTCTAGGGCTTCTGTAGTTGCAACACGTCAGCTCCGCAGTTGTGACTCCTGGGCTCTGGAGCACAGCTCAGTAGCTATGGCACACAGGCTTAGTTGCTCCGTGGCATGTGGGATCCTCCCAGACCAGGGATCAGACTCGTGTGTCCTGCACTGGCAGGCGTATTCTTTCCCGCTGAGCCACCAGGGACGCTCTCATCCAATTCTTAGAGTGGCCTTCCTTGAAAATAATTGGAAGATGAGGAAATGTCTCTTATTAACCCAGTTACTGGCTCTATTATAAGTAACTGCTGTTGATACCAGAAATTAGCTCAATAGACTTCTGTCACATCCTCATCTGTCTCCTAAACAGGAGTGTGATGTTTTCTAGGTTATGGCAGATGATGCTGACGGACCTTCAAACAGCCACATCCACTATGCGATTATAGATGGCAACCAGGGAAGTCCGTTTACAATCGACCCTGCTAGAGGAGAAGTGAAGGTGACCAAACTTCTAGACCGGGAAACAGTAAGTGGAGAAATGAAATTGTTTACAGATTATCAAATAAATAGATGGAAGTACCAACATTTTGGGAGATGTCGAAAGAACCAGCCTTGTTCTCAGGAAGTGACAAGCAGAATATAAATACCTGAAAAGCAATTACAGTATGAAGATCTCCGGAATATGTGATTTGTTTCATACTTGTGGAGTTTAGAGAATAAAATTGTGTATTTAGGATGAAACTGCTGTTGGTACCAAGTGTCTTGAGACACTTCGCAGAGCTAGAATCTGGGTTTTACATAACAGCAGAGATTTGGGAGACGCTAGTGTTGAGAGGAGGGAATTCCCCATGAGGAACTGGCAGAAGGAAGAATGGAGAAAGGCAGTCACGGGGTGTATTTAGGAGATTTTATTCAGTTGTGTTGGAGGAGAGCGATCTTACAGACAAGTGAGGGAGAGGAGATACATCAGGTGTTTTAGGAACAGATTTCAGGCCACAGACAAAGCCAGGATGCTAGGTTCAGGCTCGCACTGCGGGCATTAGGTGGTTACCGACGTCTGTGCACCCAAGTGCAGCAGCACAGGGGGATGGTCTCTGAGGACCAGGCCTGCGGGAGGTCTGAGTGTCGTGAGGGGGTAGGAGGACCTGTGACAGTCGTTACAAGGCGACAGGAGCCCGACTGGGGACAGCAAGCAGTGACACGTGAGTGACGAGACAAATGCGGACGCTTGGCAGAGGAAGAGTGAGGACCACAGAGCTGAGCCGTGGCCCGCCACGGAGAGCGGAGGTGGCTGATGCCTTGGTGCTGTTCAGGCTTGCCGTGACTGAGGAGTGCCATTAAAGGAGCCCACAGGGCATAGACTTGGCACTGGGGAGAGGTGCTCGAATGTGGTGATGGGTGTGCTGATCTGTCAAGGAAAGTGGCATATTCAGTCAGTAAAATTGTTCAGCCGGTTTGGGGCCACTTTAGTCCAACTTGAGACTTGAAAGCTGGAAATACAGAAAAGGCATGTGCTTCTGGAGATGATCATGGAAGTGATCTGAGGTTTGGAGGTAAATGTGAGCGAATGAGGAGAGAGGCAAGCCCTCCCTCCCTGTCTCCATCCCTCCACCGATCCACCCATCTACTTACTTACTCACCCTCTCTCACAGACAGGAGGGGAGCTGCCACAGAGGCGATGAAGGGAAGAAGTGAAAGAGCCTCCGTTCAGGGAATTAGAAGGGCATCGGGGGTAATGCAGACTGTGATTTCAGAAGAATAGTGGGCACATCCAAGTTGAAAGGCGTTTGGGGAGATAGTGCTGAGATACTTCATAAAATCTCCATTCTTTAATTCCTTTTCTGACCCGTTATTTTTGAGCAGGGACTTTCCAAGAGATTGGGAAGCATGACCATTAACGCTTAGGATTGCAGTGCTGCTGGGCAGAACAAAAGTTAGTGTTTTTGACTTGAAACCAACTTCCCAAAACCTTGAGTAAACTCATGTCCATTGTGAGGTGGCAGGTGAGTTCCCCAGGCAGAGTCGCCCTCTCCTGTGGGCATGTGGGCATGTCTCACAGGACTGGTACTTCACAGCACGTCCTCCGGGGTGCAGCCAGCCTCCTGGCCTCTTCACTGCTTCCTCTGAAAGAGAGACCTTAAAAGGAGCTGTCCTAGAAAAGCAGCCACCCCACTTAAGTCACCTTTTCTAGTAGGAAGTCACAAAGAGAAGGGTCTTGGGAGATTCAGGCAGGTGACGGCAATCCAAGTGCAACGTTGATGGGGAAGATGAGCTGGAGAGTCCTGAGCATTGAGAATGAGTGAGCCCTCAAGGGCCGGAGACAGCTAGATGTGTGTCTGCTTCTAGCTGAGAGTCGCACTGGGGCAGAGGGAAGGTTGCACTCTTTGACACGTGTGCACGTTTTTTCTCATCATTTGTGTTCCTTTTCTGTCTTAATTTCTGTTAATAGATCGGCATGTTTTCAAAGTTAGAACACCTTAACAGAGCAAGTACGTTTTTGAGAGGTACCTGAGATCCTCCTCCGTGTTAGTAACTTTTTCTGTCGGGCAGACACATTCCCTTCTGCAGGTGGCTTGTGGCCATGCCCCTGTGTGAGGTTAGGGAATCGCCCGCCTGCAGGGCTCAGGGGACGGAGACCCTCAGATCTGCCCCTCTGGGGGTGTCAGAAGCACGCTTGAGACTGAACCCTGTTCTTTGGTCTTGTGGAGATGGACACGCTTCTCTTTGTGTTTTCCCCAACAAGATTTCAGGCTACACGCTCACCGTGCAGGCCTCTGACAATGGCAGTCCCCCCAGAGTCACCACGACCACCGTGAACATCGACGTGTCTGATGTTAACGACAACGCCCCCGTCTTCTCCAGGGGGAACTACAGCCTGATCATCCAGGTGACTGTGGGTCCTGGGCTCCTGGAATGCGTCCTGTTGAAATGTGTGCTCTCACGGGGCTCGATTGTTCGTTCGAAATAGCTTTCCTTTTCCAAAGACGGCTTTTGAGAAGAATGGGAAGGGTGACATTACAGGGCTCTCGGTCAGTACTGAAAGATGAGCCATTTCCAAAATGCTTTCGTCTGTTTTTTTTGGCTTTGGTTTTTAAGATAGGCTCAGTAGCTTGGTTCTTAACCTTACCTTCTGCCCTGCGTTTCCTCCTTGCCCCATGCAGACCCTCCCACTCCTCCGCCAAGCACCTCTCCCCTCCCCAGTCTCTCTACACACCCCCTCCCCTCCAGTCCCCCCTTCCCCGCCCATTCTCCCTACCCTTCTTCCCAGCACCACCAGCCCTTCTCCCCTCTCCTCCTTCCGAATGAAGCAGCGATGTCTGTCTGCTGTAAATGCCCTGTTGTAGAGAGCTTGCACGGTGTCTTGTTGACAGCTGTGTGGTTCTCTTCCCTTCTGCAGGAGAACAAGCCCGTGGGGTTCAGCGTGCTGCAGCTGGTGGTGACGGACAGGGACTCCTCCCACAACGGCCCCCCCTTCTTCTTCAGCATCGTGAGCGGGAACGAAGAGGGGGCGTTTGAAGTCAACCAGCAGGGAGCCCTCCTGACGGCGGCCGCCATAAATAGGAAAGTGAAGGATCATTACTTACTGCATGTTAAGGTATTTACGCCTTTCTTCATGGTTTTTTTTTTTTTTTTTTTTTCTTTTTTTTCTTTTTTGAGGACTCATAGAAAAGAGCCACTGCGGTGATCTATCTTCTCATGTGTAAACAGCTTATGCCTCTTGAGAAGACAAAACTGCAAAACTGAATTAGAATTACAGTCTGGTTTTCTTTTTTTTGGTCAGATCTTCATTTTTATCCCATAGCACTTGGCAAGGGCATATTTATTTATTTGGTTGCTTTATCATAGACCTTCCCAGCTGGCGCTAATGGTAAAGAACCCGCCTGCCAATCCAGGAAACATAAGAGATGCGGATTTGATCGCCTGGGTTGGGAAGATCCCCTGGAGGAGGGCATGGCAGCCCATTCCAGAATTCTTGCCTGGAGAATCCCCATGGACAGAGGAGCCTGGCAGGCTACAGTCTATGGGGTCACAAAGAGTCAGACACACCTCAAGTGACTTAGCACACACTTTAGCGTAGATGTTGGTGGAGCTAAGTTTCAGCATGAATCAGTGAAAGGGCCAGAAAGAAGTATTTATCTTGTGGTTTCTTTCAACAACCCGTACATGCCAGAACTGTACACGATTAATTTTACCACTTGGTCACTGCTATTAACAATCTCTTTCCTATGAATTCAAGCATCATACCCCCAATTCCACTGTGACCAATTAACATAGCTACTCTGAAAAAGCTTTCCACCCTGTCCCTTGATAATGCTTCTCACACAAAGAATTAAGTATCTATCAGTTGGTCACGTTTTAGAACTTGAGCAGTGTAAATATATTTGTATTAAGAAGTTGTGAACGATGACACAGACGAAGGTGATTTTTCCCCCATTCCCCGCAGGTGGCAGACAATGGAAAGCCTCAGCTGTCGTCTCTGACGTATATTGACATCAGGGTCATTGAAGAGAGCGTCTATCCTCCGGCGATCCTGCCGCTGGAGATTTTCATCACTGCTTTCGGAGAGGAGTACTCGGGCGGCGTCATCGGGAAGATCCACGCCACTGATCAAGACGTGTACGACACGTTAACCTACAGCCTCGACCCGCAGATGGACAGCCTCTTCTCCGTGTCCAGCACAGGGGGCAAGCTGATCGCGCACAAGAAGCTGGACATAGGGCAGTACCTCCTCAACGTGAGCGTGACGGACGGCAAGTTCACCACCGCGGCCGACATCACGGTGCAGGTCAGACAGGTGACGCAGGAGATGCTCAACCAGACGGTCGCCGTCCGCTTCGCCAACCTCACCCCGGAAGAGTTCGTCGGCGACTACTGGCGCAACTTCCAGCGAGCTCTGCGGAACATCCTGGGCGTGAGGAGGAACGACATTCAGATCGTCAGCTTGCAGCCCGCCGAGCCTCACCCGCACCTGGACGTCTTGCTGTTTGTAGAGAGGTCGGGTGTCGCCCACGTTTCCACCAGACAGCTCCTGCAGAAGATCAACTCTTCCGTGTCAGATGTCGAGGAGATCATTGGTGTGAGGATCCTGGAGGTGTTCCGGAAGCTGTGTGCGGGCCTCGACTGCCCCTGGAAGTTCTGTGACGAGAAGGTGTCCGTGGACGAGAGTGTGATGTCAACGCACAGCACGGCCAGGCTGAGCTTTGTGACCCCACGCCACCGGCGGACGGCCGTGTGCCTCTGCAGAGGTAACGCACGCGGGGGTGGACATGGGCGTGCGGGCCGGTTCATGTCACAGCCTGCGATGGTGACACAGTACAGATCTGTTTTCTTGAAATTCCTGTTCATTAGCTCTCCCTCTCCCCTCTTTTTTTTTTAACAAAGAGGGAAAATGCCCACTTGTACATCATGGATGTGAAGACAATCCGTGCCCTGAAGGATCGGAATGTGTCACTGACCCCAGAGAGGAGACCTATACCTGCGTCTGTCCAGGTGGCAAGTCTGGTCAGTGCCCAGGTGAGAGGTTCAATTAAGAATAAAAGAGGGAAAAATTGTAAAAGTGTTAGTCCCTCAGTCGTGTCTGACCCTTTGCGACCCCATGGACTGTAGCCCCCCAGGCTCCTCTGTCCATGGGATTCTCCAGGCAAGAATACTGAAGTGGGTTGCCATTTCTTTCTCCAGGCGATATTTCCTAATCAGGGATCGAATTCAGGTCTCCTGAACTGCAGGCAGATTCTTTCCCATCTGAGCCACCAGGGATGAAATGACATCTAACTATTTAAATTGCCGTTTTTATGGCTCCTTGTGAAAGTTGTCTTTTCATTTGTTCATGGCCTGGTAGCGCTTCCTCTTCAGGGATTGGCCAGTTCATGCTGTCTGCTCGATTGTATGGATTATTTGTCTGTTTCTCATTTTTAATGGATGGAACTCTGTATAATTTTGAGCATTAACATTATTTACGTGTTAACAGACCCCACTGTCTGTCTGTCACTGGTCTTTTGTTTAATTTTTATTTTCTCATTTCTGATTAATTTTACAAAATAGTTTTCATCTCTGGATTGATTCTGGTTTCATCGTTTTTGTAAAATATGAATTGTTTTACGTCTTGCTTGAGAACATTTGGCAAACCACCTTGAGGCTACGTATTTTTCTAAATTGTTTTCTAATGATTTTTTAATGGATATTTCATATGTGGATCTCTTATTTATCTTAGAATTCATTTCTCTGTGTTTTACAGTAGTCTGACTTATTCGCTGCAAATGGAGATCCAGTTTTGCTGTTGCTGTTTTTGAAACAAATAGACATTTCCCATTGAGTTGAATTTTATACTGTAAAATCGTAGATCCAAAACTTGAATTGGGGCATGGTGGTGGTGGGATAACATATAAATATGCTTAAACTTGTTCTGATTTATTTCTTCTCTTTGTGATTCCCAGGGAGTGCATCCGTAACATTTACTGGAAACAGCTTTGTGAAATATCGTCTAATGGAGAATGAAAACAAGTTAGAGATGAAGCTGACCATGAGGCTTCGAACGTACTCTGCCCATGCGGTTGTCATGTATGCTCGAGGGACCGACTACAGCATCTTGGAGGTGAGTGTTTGTGCATATTTGTATCTGAGCTTGTGGGAGACTTTAAAAGTATAAATTCCATTGTATATTCAGATGGCCCATTTTTTAAAAGAATAAGATAAGCTACATGAAATGATTGAGTTCTTCCTTTAAATGATTCATTGATACCAACACATAAGTTCTGTGGGATGAAAGGCTCTTTTTGCTCTACAGTAACATAGACATTCGGAGAAGGCAATGGCAACCCACTCCAGTACTCTTGCCTGGAAAATGGTAGGCTGAAGTCCATGGGGTTGCTAAGAGTCAGACACGACTGAGCGACTTCACTTTCACTTTTCACTTTTATGCATTGGAGAAGGAAATGGCAACCCACTCCAGTATTCTTGCTTCGAGAATCCCAGGAACGGGGGAGCCTGGTGGGCTGCTGTCTATGGGGTCGCACAGAGTCACTCGGACACGACTGAAACGACTTAGCAGCAGCAGCAGCAACATAGACATTTATTTCTGTTTTTTACAAACATTTTCAGGTTCTTATGACCATTACATTCAAACTCTGATATTAATCTTACTAATATGGAGAGTTTATGGAAAGGTCCTACATACACTTGAAGAGATGATCAGCTTACCTTCTCTTTTTTTTTTTAATCAAGAGTGATTCGTTTTTGGCTTTAAACAAAATCTGATGCTCTTCTGTTGTTTGGTTAGCAGTTGTCAGTCACTTACACAATGCCTTTAGGTTACGTAGTTGGAACTTTGATATCCCTGAGAGGCCTGTTTTTATTATTTGTACAGTAAACCAAGAAGCACGTGTTCTATAGTACTTAAATGTGAGGCCTTGGGTTTCCCTGGTAGCTCAGCTGGTAAAGAATCTGCCTGCATTGCGGGAGACCTGGGTTCGATCCCCGAGTCAGGAAGATCCCCTGGAGAAGGGAAAAGCTACCTTCTCCAATATTTCTTGCCTGGAGAATTCCATGGACAGAGAAGCCTGGCAGGCTACTCTGCCAAAGAGTCGGACACAACTAAGCGACTTTCCCTTTCATCCCTACTTGCTGCCTTCAGGTGGCAGACCCAGCCCCTCCTTTAGACGCGTGATCCGAGGCTGGGCTCGACGATTCCGCGAGAATAACACGCACAGTGATTGTCTCTGTCGCAGATCCACAACGGGAGGCTGCAGTACAAGTTCGACTGTGGCAGCGGCCCCGGCATTGTCTCGGTGCAGAGCATCCAGGTCAACGACGGGCTGTGGCACGCCGTGTCCCTGGAGGTGAACGGGAACTACGCCAGGCTGGTTCTGGATCAGGTCCACACCGCCTCGGGCACAGCCCCGGGGACACTGAAAACCCTCAACCTCGACAGCCATGTGTATTTTGGGGGCCACGTCCGCCAGCAGGGCTCGCGGCACGGACGGAGCCCCCAGGTGGGCAATGGTTTCCGGGGCTGCATGGACTCCATTTACCTGAACGGGCAGGAGCTGCCCTTAAACAACAGACCCAGGAGCTACGCACACATTGAGGAGTCGGTGGATGTGTCTCCCGGGTGCTTGCTGACGGCGACAGAGGACTGCTCAAGCAGCCCCTGCCAGAACGGGGGCGTCTGCCACCCCTCCCCGACGGGAGGTAAGCCTCACACCAGAGCCTCCCCTAAGTGATCCGTCCACGTGTGTGCACTGGGGCGAGGCCTCCCAGCGTTTCTGCTTTTCTTCTTCGTGTGCAGTTTGGTCACATACTGCAGCCGGTGTAAGTGAAGCTCGAGTGGAGCTGGGTTTAGGGTTCATCCTGGGAGCGGCTGGAGGGGTCAGTTTCTCTCCCACTGAGCAGTGGCCTCACTACATTGCGTTTCCAGACGTGTGTCATTCTGCACCCTAGCCTCAGGAAACCACGGCTGACCCTGAATGCCTTTCCAGCCATAAGGACTCCAACCAGGGGGTTGGAATTGGTTCCACATAGTTCTCCCTAAGCCTCCTTTTACCCGCCGGCCCAGTGAGGGGCCTGCCAGCCTTGCTCACTCGAGATGGGGGTGGGAGTGTGGTTTTCCAGAAGGCCTTGGGCCCCCTTGGGTAAGTTAGGATGACCTTGATCGAGTCACGAGTTCCCTCTTCAGTCCTTCGTATTTGTTGATACCAGCGGTGAAAGGTTTGGTAATGCAGACAGCTTTGTGCCCAGAGGGTATAGGGGATCGAATAGGATTTACAAGTCTTAGAGAGCCAAATTTTCACTTAAACGTAAAAACCAATACCCTGAGACTTCTCTTTCTGAGTTACTGAGTGATAGTACTTTGGGTTCCCGTTTGCCGGTTTAGGTTATTACTGCAAATGCAATACCTTGTACGTCGGGACCTACTGCGAGGTGAGCGTCAACCCGTGTTCCTCCAACCCCTGCCTGTACGGCGGCACCTGCATTGTGGACAACGGAGACTTCGTCTGCCAGTGCAGAGGACTGTACTCTGGTCAGAGGTGCGTAGGTTTGCCCAGACTCCACCACTCACTGCAGCAGTCGCACTTCCGGTGTCGTCGTGTGTGCGTGCAGTGTCCACATTCACTTGCTCCTGTAGGTACAGAAAAAACACTGGGTTTTTATGCTTACTTTTCCCTTGTCCTTCAGGTGCCAGCTCAGCCCCTACTGCAAAGATGAACCTTGTAAAAACGGCGGAACGTGTTTTGACAGTTTGGATGGTGCTGTCTGTCAGTGTGACTCAGGTTTTAGGGGAGAAAGGTAACTGACTTCTTTCAAGATCTGTGTTTGCAGCTCTCTGTAGGGTCACAGTGATTGGCAGATGCGACAAAACTTCAGTAATTTGGACTGTGTTGCTTTAGAATTTGAATTCAGAGCTCATGGTGACTCTTTGTATAATTTATCTTTTCATTCTTTAAAAAAAAATATTGAACAAGTGAACATGATATAATGCTTGGAGTACTATATGCTTTGAATATAAAATGCTTCTATATTTTAAAAATGTTATTTATAAACAAGGAACATATGGGTACTTGCAGGAAGTAACTGGAAACAGTAAGATTGTTTTTTTTAAAAACAGATGCTCATGGGGTTGTTACCTATCTATAAGATAGATGACTTTTTTTTCATTGTTTATGTAGCATCTAAAACATTTCTCAACTCTTTAGGTATCTTTTGTGAGCCTTGCATAGTCTGAGAGGTGATCAGTATTTTTGATGAAGAATATGAGGCACTAAAGATGCCTCTTGTCGACTTTGAATGAAATGGTTTTCAGTTCCAGGGACCATTTCACCTTAGACTTTCCCCCAGGTTCAGTTTAAAAACTTGGTGCTTGTTACATACAAGTGCCTAGTGCTATACATCTAGAAAAGCCTTCACCTGCCCCTTTTGTTAGAAGGCTTGAAGTGTGACCTGCCTGCAGGGATTCACATAACATTTTGTTCTCGTAGTAATTCTGAATTTCACCGTCAGTCACGTGGTTTTCATTCATTAATCTACTTGTATCTTAGTCAGTACTCAATATAGTTGACAAAAATGTCCCAGTAATCAAAATTGTAATGCCAGGTGAGTATAGGGGTGTTAGAGGAGGATGCATTTTGTTAGAGGAGGAAGGGTTTGAGCGGTGACGGGAGGACCCGCACAGGTGCCAGAGATGCCCACTGGGAAGGGGAGGGGAGGAGGGGGCTTGAGGGGACTTTCCTGTGGGCGATTCTGTAAGGGTGAGGAGCTAAGGAGGGTTTTCAACATGGAGAAACATCTAAAAATGAAAAACAGAGAGTTTTCTGGCCTTTCACATGCTGTATGGAGCAGTCATAGTCCCCTGTGGGAAAGTTATTGGAGAAATTTAATCCAGCCCTCTTGGAATACATTTATTAGCATGCACTTGTCTAAATCTCTGGATCAGAAATAGAGACAGACTGACGTTTAGCCAATGAGTTTGAGTCAGTCGTCTGTTGAATCCTTAGAAAAATGGCAGCTAAACATTGACGTGACATGTTTATCTCTCAGGTGTACAGGGTGTAAACTCAAACGAGTCATTCCTCCACGAAGGATTTTTGTGTAGTTATTGTTGATAGTGTGTTTTGGCTGTTCTACGTCTGGGTCAGTGTTGCTAAGTCACTTCAGTCGTGTCTGACTCTGCGACCCCATGGACTATAGCCCGCCAGGTTCCTCTGTCCATGGGATGCTCCAGGCAAGAATACTGGAGTGGGCTGCCATGCCCTCCTCCAGGGGATCTTCCCCAGCCAGGGATGGAACCCGTGTCTCCTGCGCTGGCAGGTGGGTTCTTTACCATTAGTGCCACCTGGGAAGCCCCGGTCAGTGTTGGCTGAGTCTTAACTAGGAAGGGATGAATAGCCTTTAGTCTCTATGATGCTGCCAAGGCCTCTCCTAACCCTGGGCTATCTCGGCAGGTGTCAGAGCGACGTGGACGAATGTGCTGGCAACCCCTGCCGGAACGGGGCCCTCTGTGAGAACACGCACGGCTCCTACCACTGCAACTGCAGCCACGAGTACAAGGGGAAACACTGCGAAGACGTGGCTCCCAACCAGTACGTGTCGACCCCCTGGAACATCGGCCTGGCCGAGGGGATCGGCATCGTCGTCTTCATCACAGGCATCTTTCTGCTGGTGCTGGTGTTCGTCTTCTGCCGCAAGATGATCAGTCGGAAGAAGAAACCCCAGCCCGAACCCGAGGACAAACACTTGGGACCCAGCGCGGCTTTCTTGCAAAGACCGTATTTCGATTCCAAGCTGAATAAGAACATTTACTCCGACATACCACCCCAGGTGCCTGTGCGGCCCATCTCCTACACCCCAAGCATTCCCAGTGACTCTCGAAACAACCTTGACCGCAACTCCTTTGAAGGGTCAGCTATACCCGAGCACCCAGAGTTCAGCACCTTCAACCCCGAGTCCATGCATGGACACCGGAAAGCTGTGGCCGTCTGCAGCGTGGCCCCAAACCTGCCTCCCCCGCCGCCTTCAAACTCTCCTTCTGACAGCGATTCCATCCAGAAACCTAGCTGGGACTTCGACTATGATAGTAAGAATGGTTTTCTTCTTTTCGATAAAATGTCTCTGACCTCGCGGCAGTGTAGCATCTTTGTTAGTGATGAACGTGCCCAGACTCCACAGAGCTCTGGTACGACTGGGAACCTTTTCCTGGCTTCGCATCTCTGACCGAGCACTGTGGCCACGATGTTGCTTTAATTTAGGAATTGAATCTAGTTGTGTTCCATTCATCTGGAAAGATCATTTTGTTTTTGTAATTGATCAGGATTCTCAACTCTAATTGGTGGGGGGATTTTTATGACGAAAAATTGGGAGGGCATTTGCATGATAGGATTTTTTTTTTTTTCTCAGATGTGGCTGGAAGAAGCGACAATATTTAAGTGGCCTGACGTCTATTGGATGCCTAGAAAAAGCTATATATTACCATTTTCAAATAAAATTTTAATTCCCCATGTTGTCTGATAGTCTCCCCCACAGGCCGGTTTATTGAGAATTTCTATTCTTATGAGTCTGCAAGCTGTATTTATAGGTTTTGTATTTAGTATCTTGTTCTGTTTTGGAGATGTTTCTTTTCTTTTCTTTTTCTTTCAATGTTCTTTCATTGAATAAATCCCAGGCAGTCCACGGGTCAGGATACAGCAGGGAAGAAAAGAGAGTCTCCTGCCTTCATGGCATGTAACTCTTTTGTCTGTCATCTCCTTTTAGCTAAAGTAGTGGATCTTGATCCTTGTCTCTCCAAAAAGCCGTTGGAGGAGAAGCCATCTCAGCCGTACAGCGCCCGGGAAAGCCTGTCCGAAGTGCACTCCCTGAGCTCCTTCCAGTCGGAGTCGTGCGATGACAATGGTGAGTAAACACGCATCCGCAGTGCTCACCGTCCGCAGCCCCACTCATGTGACACAGGACAGGGACATAGTCGCTGATTCCATCTCAGACGGTCTTCACACTCACGTCAGACCACAGTTACACAGCCTTGCATGAACATCCGCCGGGGACGATGTTGCAAACATCCTTCATGCTTAGGAATTGGAACGGTAGTGACTGGTCATACTAAGAAAGAAAACGTAACTGATTGAAAGATAAGCTCTGTCTGATGGGTTAGTTCTGCAGCGACCTTTCTTCCGTGACAGTGAATGCTATAGAAGTTATGTGGATTTTTAAAAAAAAAACACCTCGTACCGGCTTCCTTGAGCACACCTGCGTTGCACACACGCTCGCACCCCCACGGCCCTAAGAGGAGATGCGATAGTCTGACATGGGCAACTTGAGCAGCACCTGTGATTGTTACAAGGTTCTATTTGTCTCTCCCCACCGACTCCTCTGCGGCCTCAGCTCCCATTTGGATCAGAGCGTACTGACTGAGAGCGCAGTTTAAGAGATTGCTAGTAAGTTGGATTATATTTCTAATGAAGAAGGTTTGACAGTGGGATCTTTGCTGCCAGTTTTGTTCCTTTGAGGGTGAATGGCGTTGATAAGCAGCTTTACCATATTAGCACATACCAGTAGAGAAAACTGTCAGTATCCAGAAACCCAGTAAAGTGAGTTTTTAGTGGAAATTTTTGAATGTCAGAATTAGTTTGATTGTAATTTTTTTGCATAAAAATGCCATGTGTAAACAGTTTATTGATAGAAGGAAATAACTCACTAATAATTATTTGATTGTAAACCCAGAGTAGGTAGTCCATAATACACTGCAGAGACCATTTCGAAACTAAGGATGGCCATATGTATGTTCTATTCATTCCTGAGCCATTTCAAGCATGTTATATATGATATGAAGGTGCAACAGTGTTTATTATTTAGCGATAAAGTATTTGGACAGAGCTCTGCTTATCAAACCAACAACAAAGTAGAATTCTTTCTTTCATTAGGTTTAATTCTAAAACATTATAGAGTTGCCAGTTTACATAATCATTTATATCTTTGTCCTTAAATGCTCTTCATAAATCTCAGAATTTTGCCAGTATTTTCTTTCTTTTCCTAGGTTTTTTTTTCTTTTAACTGAAACATCATTCTTCTTAATAGTCTTAGATACTTTTAGTAAGCTATGGTCAAACTAGTTATGAAAATTAATTGCCAGATAATACAAGGTGAGAAAAAATATATTATCCAGGAGTGTCTTTATTTTAATCTTTATCATAATTTTAATCATTATGAATCATAAATTTGAAGCCTGTATTAAGAGTATATTTAAGTCATATTTCTAGTTTTCTAAGGCTGTTGTAATAGATTACATAGTGGCTTAAGACAAGATAGATTTGTTATAGGTCTGCAGTTTAGAAGTGTGACGCTTGTCTCAGCAGGCTGAAATTAAGATATCAGCAGGACTGTCTCCTTTCTGGAGACGCCAGAGGAGAGACCCTGTCCTGTACCTTTTCCAGCTTCTAGAACCTCCCCACATTCCATGGCTCATGGACTCCATCTGTCAAAGACAGCAGCACTGCGCCTCACCGGTCTGTCTGCTGCAGTCCTAGCTCTCCAACCACAGCTGGGAAAGTTTCTCCCCTTAAGAACTCTTGCCATTACATGGGGGCTGCACAGATCATGCAGGGGAGTCTCTTCATCTCAGGCTCTTTAACTTCATCACATTAGCAAAGTCCCTTTGGCCAAGGATGGTAACTTGTTCCCAGGGCGAGGATGTGGCCTTTTCAGAGGGCCATCCTTCTGCCTGTTACATGCACACTTATTTATCTTGGCATAAATACTTTGAAACAGTTTGATACAGGAATGAAAAGGGGATTTACACAGGAAACAGCCAGGCAGACAGTCTGCGTTTCTCTGCTGGTATGTTAGCTCACCAGCTGTTAACTCGTCTGCAGAGACAGGAAAATTGGGGTGGGAGTACAGAGAACAGATACAAAGCCATTTTTGTATTCATATTGCATATTTTACCTTATTATGCAGCTCTTAATTTTTTTCCTGCAAACAATGTATGAGTGTATTAAATGGACCTAGAAAATTGGCTTAGCCAAGTATTTGACTCTTTGAATGTGAAAGCTTTTGCCCATGGGATGTTAAAATCAGGGTGGTTGTGTCCTGACTTGATTCATAATTGTAATTGTAAAACAAATTTATGGCTGAAAGTTCTTTTCCTAAATTACAGTATAATATGGTTACTCTTTATTCCTTTGATTAATGATAACAAATATATAACTTGATTGGAAAAACCTGAGACATATAAGGAACAAGTGCAAAGATCATACATAATTATATAGCTATGTTTCAAGTATTTACATCATTAAACTATGAGGTAGAAACTGTATAGTATGCAGAAATCATATTTAATGCAGGTTCCTGACTCACTGAAGGTCTTTCTAATTTACTGCTCTTGTGCCTTTTCACAAGCTTCCATAGTGACTGTAATACACCTTGTCAATGCTGTCGTTGACATGGTGACTGAAGAAGGTATAGTTGTGTGTGTGTTCTGTGTTCGTGTTCACAGTGACTGTCCCTGGAGTGGTGTGCTTTTGCTGTTATAGTGTTGTACAAAGTCCTTATGTGATGGTTCTGAAGAGGTTGAATACTTTTATGCTATGCAGGTGTGTCCATTCATAATCCAGAGGTATTGCAAAATATCATTATGTATGTATGTTACATATGTTACCTATGTCTGTGGTCTTTGTTACTTTTTTGTGGTTCACAGTGAATTTACACAGTTGCCAGAAGTCACCCATAGGGTCTTGACAACTGCCTTTACATGGAACAGTATGAAGAAATTAAAAGTAATTCTATCTAAAAAAATGTTTTAATATAGAAAATTCTCTTCGTGTGAATAGGAGTAAAACTAAGTATAACACAGCTTTTATAATTGCCTATACCTGAGTCTTCCCTTTTGTATTTTCCCTGGTATGGTTGAGGAAAATTGTAGAACATGATAGAAGGCAATATTTTTATATTTGGTTGAGTAAAAATCATTTTCTAGGAAGCTTTATCTGTTCAAAATTTTAAGAAATTCCTGCCTTAAATTATTTCAAATTAGCCCTCCATCAGTGCACTGGAATTCAAGTTATCACATGCAAAGTGCACAGGTATTTTCAGACTAGAAATCAGATCACTGTAGGGCTTGTGAAAAGCTTAATCATTAGGCCTTAACTCCAAGATTTCTGATTGAGCAAATCTGGTTGGGGCCCTGAGAATGCACATTTCTAACAAGCCAGCCCCCAGTTGATTCTGATGTTGCTGATTTAAGAACCACACTTGGAGAACCACTGGCCTAGACCACTGGGGCCCACGAAGCTTAGGGAATCCTTTCTGCTGGGACAACAAATAGGTTTGCTGAGACATGGGTAAGAGAAGGATGGTTTCAAGCCAAGTTTGATGGGTGCAGCTTACTCATTTCGGTTACTGGCGAGCCTTACACTTAGTTTCCAGGAAGTTACCTTGTCTTCACTTGGCGTATCAGAAGGGGATCTATATTTTGTCTACTGAACCTTAGTTCTCCCATGATGGAACCCTAATATTTATATAATATATTGACTGAGTTTAAAGAAACAGAATTCGAATAGTTCTTTCATGGTAATCTCTTTCGTTGAAAAATGTCTTTGACATATTAAATATAAATTGAGTTTAAAATGGAAAACTAAGAATAATGGAATGGCTGTTTAGTAAACAGAAGTTGTCAATCCTCTTTTTGGAAAGAAACTACCACATTTTTAGCAGGCTTTTTAGAATAGTTCCAGAGGTAAATGTTAGCTAAATACTGGCTTACTCATGTTTTAGAAATCACCACAATTTTTTCAGTTTTTGATTTAAATTCCTAGAAGAGAACTGTCAACCAAATCTTATTTGTTCCAAGTTACTTTATCACTGGGTTTTCAAGAGCATCATTGAATGCACAGAAAGCATGGGTCTACTTTAGAAAATTACTTGTCATTTATTTCACAATAAGAATTACAATGATAGTCAATGGTTAGTGCTTGACCTACATTATGTGATTTAATCCTCATAATAACTAAGGGATTTCCACCTCCATTTCGAAGAGAAGAGCCTGAAGCTTAGCCAGGGTAAGCAGCCTGCCCTGCGGTCACGTGATTCACGTTGACTTTGCCCCATGCAGAGTTCTGTGTGCAAAACAAGGACTCCAGGAGAGGGAGAGGCCAGACAGATTTGGGTGGGCTCAGGGTTAAGGTCAGCTGATGGTGTCTCTAAGGAAAGGTGGACAATGTGAATATAAAATCATGTTCACCCAGGGCAAGGTCTGGTGAGGTTTTCTTTTAGCTCTTCATCAGTATCTAAGTGTGTTTGTGGTTTCTCTGAATTACGGACATGTGAAGGCTATATTGTGCCGTAAACTTTGTGTCTGTCATGTAGCTATAGCTTATGTATTTTGCATTATCACCTAAGCAACCTGATGTTACCCAGCGTTAGGAAAAAAAAATGATTTTATAATCTTTCTCAGTAACATGAGGGGGTCATTTAAATTCCTTATCAGTTTACATTTTATTAGAGCCTTATAGACTCCATTTCAATTACTCCTAACAAAATTTTGTGTTTTCAGGAGTAGCTTGCCAGAAACAAGGGAAAGAAAGTAAAATCCTGTCCGAGTTTCCCAGCCACATCCCTAGTTCATCATCCCTCATCTTCTCCCTCCACTCCCACGTCCCATTTTATTTGTGCTACACAAATTTCTCACCGTTTGGGATTTTCGTAGATAATGGCCTAGAAGGCACAGTACATGGCTGACTGGGCCTTAATAAAACAGTTTATATTGTGTTATGGACTTATCTTTATTGCCTTTTCAGCCGTCTTTCTCTTTTAATTACAAGTGTTTTCTTTTCTCTCTACTCTGCAACCAAAAGAGTCTTTGGCTGCTCCTGACCTCAGCAAATCAAGAGGTGACTTATGCATGCCAGTTGTTCATTCATTTTTCACTAAACACATGGGCGGAGACTTGACCCAGTGCTGACTTGCTGCACGTGTCTGCACCGTAACTGCTGCCTCCTCGTTCGCCCCTGCATTCTAAACGTGCCTGCCTCACCTTCACTGGCTGCCAAAGGATTTCAAAAATCCTGGGGTGGGGGGCTACCCCCAAATTGGAAGGGTTTTTTTTTTTTAATAATTATACCTTTATATAGTTGAAAATGACCCTTAGTCCTTTTTAAAGAAACAAAATTACTGTAGTTTATCAAAAATTGTATTACATTTGTCAATGTTAAATTGCCTTTCATTTGATTTTGAGGCATGCTTTGCTGTGTTACTAAATTAATATAATTTATTGTCTTTCTGAGGACTCATGGAAAATAGTACAATTGTAATATTAAGTTTATGACATTCTAAAGGAAATTTATTTTTAAAATTTTGCATGCTAAGTGATTACTTTTATTATCTGAAAGACACATTCGTTGGTATCTTTTTTTAATGACAAGTAGTGCAGATCAGGTGACATTCTTGAGCCGCCTTTCTGCAAGGACAAAATTTCTTTATCAAGGTCCTAAGGCTGAACTAACACTCTTCTTCATAGAGGGCAGAGGGTTTTCAATGACTGCAGGAAGCTGAAAGGATGATTGGAATCGTTTGAAGAAAAGTGCATGTCCTCTAGGCGCTAGCATACTGCTGCTTCTGTTAAAGACTTAACGTTTCTTTGAAAGTTAGGTACTTACCTAAAACTGTAAGTCCTCATTTCAGGAGCAGAGCCTAACTCATAGAGGGTCTCAGAAGCGGCGCGGGAGGGGAGGGGGTCAAAGCAGGGACCGAGGCTTCCCCCGATGGTGGCCCTCGGTGCGCGGGACGGATGCCTTTGCGCCTGTGCGTGCTGCATACACTGGGCCCTTTGCCGCGGGGCACACGCTGGGGAGGAAAACACTTTGACATCTGGTTTTCTTTTCCAACAAGGGTATCACTGGGATACGTCGGATTGGATGCCCAGCGTTCCTCTGCCGGACATCCAGGAATTCCCCAATTACGAGGTAATCGACGAGCAGACCCCCCTGTACTCTGCCGATCCCAACGCCATCGATACGGACTATTACCCCGGAGGCTACGACATCGAGAGTGACTTTCCGCCCCCTCCAGAGGACTTCCCCGGCGCGGACGAGCTCCCGCCCCTGCCCCCCGAGTTCAGCGACCAGTTCGAATCCATACACCCGCCCAGGGACACGCCGGCCGCGGGGAGCCCGGGCTCCGCCTCCCGAGGCCGGCAGAGGTTCCACCCGAACCAGTACCTGCCCAGCTTCTACGCCGTGGACCTGTCCGAACCTCAGAAAGCCGGCGCTGGCGACGGCAGCGCCCGCAGAGAACCCTACGCCCCCTACCCTGCGGGGTACCCCAGGACCTTTGAAGCCCCCGCCGTGGAAAGCCTGCCGCTGTCGGTGTACGCCTCCACGGCGTCCTGCTCCGACGTGTCCGCGTGCTGCGAAGCCGAGTCGGAGGTCATGATGAGTGACTACGAGAGCGGAGACGATGGCCCCTTCGAGGAGGTGACGGTCCCTCCGCTGGACTCGCAGCAGCACACGGAGGTCTGACCCCGCAGACTCGCCCCCCGCCCCCACCCCTCCAAGTGCCTGAACCCCAGCGAACCTAGAGCGATCCCTGCAGCGGATGCCCTGTCCTGCACCGTTCTCTGCAGCAGCGCTTGCGCCCCTTCTTCTGGGGAGCCGCCCCCGGGCATGGCTGCACTGAACCCCCACCCGCGCCTCCTGACCTGTCCGCCATCGCCAGTGTCCTGACCTACTGTTGTCGGATGCGGTTGACGTCTGCCGCACCATTTCCAGACTTTATTTTTTTTTGTATTTACATTTGTCCCGTGTTAAAACAATGAAGCGAAAATCAGCTCTCCTCTCTCTTGTTAGCATGATTCATGTATTTATATAGATTTGATTATTTTAATTTTCCTTTTTTTTTTGTAAATTTTATGTACAGATTTGATTTTTCATAGTTTTCCCCTAGATTTTCAAGATAACTTCGTGCATTTTGTTTTTGACCGGATTTTGGTGGTGTTCGTGTCATTTACCTAGCACCCTGATTTTTTTTTTTTTTAATATAACCAGGGTTTCACTCTGTCCTTTTCAGCTGAAGTAGGACATTTCATTCATACATTTCAGTATAGTCATTCATTTCCAGCTGTACATAGGATGAGGACAGATCTGATCCATGAACATGTCTTAAATAAATGGGTTGCTGTATTTTAGGATTATAAACATTTTTCATTATTGGAAAGTGTAATGAGGACCTTCTGCAGAATCGTTTAGAACCAAAACCACCACGACACAATTTTTATAGTGTCTGTATATTTGTGATGCAAGGTCTTGTAAAGGTTTTTACTGAAAACTACCATTAACCAGTCTTTCTTACTGACAATAAATTATTAATAAAATACTTTAGCTTTGCTGCCTGTTTTTTCCTCCGTATATATACTCCTGTTCAGGATTCGGTTAATGAATTGAGAAAGAAGGGTGGATGGACATAGAGGGATAGCTTTTTTGGCTTAAATGTGAAAAGTCTCTCCCAGCTATCAAAACCAGACTGTACTTACAGATGTTGCCACTAGGTGGCAGTATATGGCCACGTGATACCGCTCAAAACTATAGGTATAGAGGCCCAGCACTTTTTTTTTTAAGCACTCATAATAAACATTTTCTAACATTTAAAAATTTTTTTCTTATACATTATTTTATTGCTATTACTTGGCCATAATTTCAGTGCATGTATAGTTTTCACCTATGATTTATATCACAAACAAAGCTTTCTGTGAAGCATTTTACCTTTCTCTTGTCAAAGAACACATCCTACTTCTATAGGATTTAAAGTGAAACCCAGAAGTCATCTTCCATGTGTATTTATAGTCAGAATCCATCCCTCTGTCCCACAGCTACTTGTTCAATACTGACCACGTGCCAGCCACTGTGATAAGAATTACAAAGAATCAGGCGTTCCTATAACTTTGCAAAGACGCATTTTCCCTTTTATTAAATGACATGTTATCTAATACATATAGTTTAAACATCAAAGAGAGCTAAAATATGCACAACCAAAAGCAGCAAACTCACATTTTGCTGAAACCACTTGTAACTCTTTAAGCTGTTTTTCTCATTTTTCCTTTGAAATTTTTAAGTGTATATATTATTTCTTGAGTCACAAATTTTAGGAATTGCAGAAGATGATGTAACCTATCAAACCTCTAAGCCTCTAATTCTCTTGTTATCCTCCCATATTGTTACAGCTTACTTTTTTGGTTTCATTCATTCATAATGTTTTCATTGCTTTGATGATGTAAATATTTACCACAGAGGTAAGTAGTATATGATGTTTCTTTCCATCTACTTTGCAACTTTCTTTCTTTCTTAATTGCCTTAACTTTTCTCTTATTTTTAAAAAATTTGTTAGTCTTTATGTATCTAAAAAATCTTTTTGATCACCTACTGAGTGTTGTTCTATATGGACAAAAATTGCTCTTGTCATCTTAGATTTTATATGAAGGGAGGATGGATGACAAGGGGAGATGGTAAATCACTAGGATACAAAGCAGTGTATGGAGTGATGAGCACTAAGGGGAAAACTTAGTACGTAGGAAGGAAAGTGATGGGGAGGGTTGGGGACTGGAGGTGAATTAGTGGAAGACCTCAATGGCAAGCTGGGATTTGAATAAACAGCTGAAGTTGATAAGGGGGAATGATGCCAGTGGGACCACCTGGGGCACCAGCATTGCTGGCAGAAGAGCTCGTGTAAAGGCCAAGGTTAGAAGGTTAAAGAAGGGAAACAGGTGTGGTCTCATAGATTTATAAAGTGCCTCTTGGGACATGGTCAAACCTACGAGAGGACCTCTGCTGATATCCAGAGGTCTTTTACTTCAAGAATTCACTTCTCCAGGGAAGGGACCTTCCATTTCTGCTTGAGAAATACTGTTGCTCTTATTTTAAAGTTGACTGGGTGGGAAGACTGGCGGTTTTATCATGCACTTAGTCCCCCAGCTCTCATTCCAGGGAACAGTCCTGCTCAGCACCGAGCTGAGAGGCTGGGGTCTGACAACTTGTATACAGCTGAAGCAGCCCATACCCCTGGGACTCACCCCGTTCATTGCCCATTTTCCAATGAGAAATCATTGCAGGCTGCACGACCTCTCCAGGCTGTGAGGTCTGATTCCTCCTCTGCGAAGGCAGGATTTATCACTCCCCTCACCACCCATCTTCACACGCTATAGCGTGCTTTACAGTTGCTACCTCTTACTTGCTTTGAAAACGGTTGCTTTTTAACTTTTTCTCCCTTTCCCTGCCTTGGTTTTTCAAGAGAAGAAATACAGTCCTCTGCCATCTTAAACTGGACGTCTGGAATATGCTCTTAACCGTTGATCCCCAGTGCCTAGAAAAACATCAGTATGTTAGTTTCCTGTTGCTCCATCGCAAATTACCGGAATGTGGTGGCTTAAAACACCCCGCATTTGTTAGCTCCAGCTCTGCACGTCAGAAGCCCAGCATGGTAGGACCAGGATCTCTGCTCACATCTTGCAAGGCTGGAACCAAGTTTTCCTCTGGGCTGTGGCCTCCTGAGGTCTGGGTCCTCATCCAGGCTTGCATCTTGTGGGCAGATTCAGTTCCTTGGCGTCATTGAGACATAGGTCCCCATTGTCTTACTGGCTGTACAACTTGAGTGTCTTGCTTTCTCACTGACCGAACCCACTTTTTTGGCAGCCTCTGACTCAGGTTCTAGCTCTGTGATCCTCTGATAATTTAGTAGCTTACGCTTCAAAGCGAGCAGAAGAACTTCCCTCTTGCTTCCCATCTCTGACCTCAGGAGGGGCCCAGTCCCTGGTTTAAGGACTCACCTGATTGGGTCAGGCCCATCCAGGATATTCTGCCGTTTGACTAATTAAAAGTCAAATGATTAGTGGCCTAATCATGGGGATTCCTGTTGTATTTGCACATCTTTGCTCAAGGGGGAAATTACACTACTGCTCCCCAGGTGGGGTTCTTGGGGATCGCCTTGGAAGTCTACCCACCACCATTGGCACTCTGTCGGTTTTTATTTTGCCAATACTTTGACCTTCCAAAACTCCAGACCATATTTCAAACTGAAGACTACTAGCATTTTTTTTTTTTTTTGAGGCATCATCCAGAGCTAGTTAGAAATGAATAAACAGATTATACAAAGGTTTCAAATGAAAATGATTAACATAACACCAACCATATGAATTAGTGTTGAACACATTTATTACAGACAAATTAAGCAACCACATAGAACTAGCATATGATTGTCCATTTTTTCCTTAAAGACTCTGTTTCCATTACCCTTGGTAGGTATAAGTCAGGGTCTGTCGCTTTCCCCAACTAGACTTCGTTTTGACTGTGTGTTGCCCATTTAGAGGTCCCTTGCAAAATTCAGATGCCTTAGAAAATTCTACTGCGTATTTCTGGGCACTGCTAAATGTCATTTCCATCTGGGTTCGGTGTTTTATATACTTTTTTTTGGTGATGTATTTGAAGGCCACTTGTTATTTGCCACATTCGTTGTCTGCTGCCCTTGGAAATTATGATTTAGTTGAAAAGAGATCAGCAGACTAAGTATCCATTAGAAAAAAAAATGCTAGTTTGAAACATTTGAACTTTTGAATTTCGATTTTGGACTGACTTTTTTCAATTCGGTCTCTAAAATTTAGATTCATGTGTGTATGATGGGAAGAGTCTATTTACATTAGGTAATTGTGCTCGTCACATTTATTTTTATCATAAAGTGTGTGGAGCTATCATACAAATCTGCAGAGTGTGAGAGATGTTTTCCAGGTGCCGAGAGATACCCAGCGCCTTTCCGGAAGCTGCCTTAAGCTTTTGGGTTTTTATTTGTGACAAGAAGAAAGAGGCCGCCTAAGTTCGCACATCCCTCCCAAAGAAACGAAGCTTCACCTGTGACTGGGGGGTTGATTTTAAAAACATGGTGAAGGAGGAAGAACGAAGAGTGACCCAAGACACACTCGCTGTACATGAGTAATATGAGTTCAGAAGCTGTTGTCTACTCCTTTTAATGGAAAGGCTGAATTAAGCTGCGAGGAATCAGTGCTTTGAGTTGCTAGAATGACCAGTTACAGAATTTTGCCTGCTGCTATTTATTGATCATTAAAATGCAAATTAGTAGCCAAGTTATCTACAAGGGTTAGGAGAAGCTTTGACTCTTTGAGTTCTTTTCCTTTAAGAACGTTGCTGAGGGACTTCCCTGGCGGTCCAGTGGTTAGGAATCCACCATGCAATACAGGGGACACGGGTTCAACCCCTGGTCAGGGAACTAAGATCTCTGGAGTCCACGTGCCGCTACTAGAGAATCCAGAGAGTCTATGTGCCCAAGTGAAAGATCACGTATGCCAAATATTTAATAAAAAAAAAAAAAATGCTGCTGAAAGAGAATTCCTCTCCTGTAACCTGTTTGCGTGTTCACAGAGGGTCGCTGGGCGTGTTCATCCCTGCCCCTGTCTCCTAAATAGCCACTGAACTGCTGCTGACTGCCAGACGCTGCCAGGCTCTCAACATCTTCCCTGGGGTCTCTCTTCTTGGCTTCCTCTCGTGATTTCTTAGGAAGCAGCTTAGTTCAAATTTTTAATGTTTGATAAGCATCACAGGAGATTGATCAGGGCTTCCCTGGTAGCTCAGTCAATAAAGAATCCGTCTGCAATGCAAGACACACAGGTTCAATCCCTGGGTTGCGAAGATCCCCTGGAGAAGGAAATGGCAAACCCACTCCAGTATTCTTGCCTGGAAAACCCCACGGATGGAGGAGGCTGGCGAGCTACAGTCCATAGGGTTGCAAAGAGACACGACTGAAGCGACTTACACACACATACTCAGAGACAAATCCATTATTGTTTTGTGTGTGTAGTCTGATTCTCTTTTCTGAGTATGCTACCTAGGTTTGATTTACAAACTTGGTACTTTGTATCCAGTTTTGCTCCCTGCTTTTCACCGCTTCACCATGTAAATGATCCTTTTTAGAAAATGCCTTTTTAAAGAGTTTCATAGAGCGTATGAAGAGCATAATGTTTCTGTGCTTTTATAGAGCATAATGTTTCATCATATGGATTTGGAACCTATCTATTTTACTACGCTTAATGATGTTTATGATTTCTCACAGTGGTCCCAACATTAATGTCTTTTTTAATCCAATATTAATGTCTTTGTAGATTCATTTTTGTTCCTCTTCAGGACAGATTTCTAGGTACATGGATTGTTTTCAAAATATTGCCTACAAGAAAATTTAGACCTAAGACAACAAAAACGGCAGAACTTTGACGGCATTTTTACATTTCCTTACAATCGACCTAGTGCTCTTGCTGTGATAAGTCACTTCAGTCGTGTCCAACTCTTTGCGACCCCATGGACTGTAACCCACCAGGCTCCTCTGTCCGTGGGATTTTCCGGACAAGCATACTGGAGTGGGTTGCCATTTCCTTCTCTAGTGATATTTCTATGCACGCTTTTTTCCCCTGCCTTTTCCACGTTACAGCATGGGTAGGAGATGATGTTTTCATGGTGCGGTGACATGAGGCGCTAGGCTTCTCTAAACCAGAGGTCTTGGCCGTGTGTTTCAGCGCCCTGGGCTCCTCCCAATCACCCAGCAGGCTGGAGGGTCAGGACCTTGGTGCCAGAAAGCTCTGGTCTAGGGGATGCTGGACAACCCTGCTCTTTTTCCTGTTCCTGTGAATTTATTTCTGTGAAAAATAAAGTCTAGACAAGAACTGATTATCGTCACAAAATTTGCCTTCATTTCCATTCAGTCTTCAGGGACTCCATATAAATATACCATCTAGGTTTAGAGTCTATTGGACTTGGAGAAGTATCCCCACCCCCGCCCAGCGCCCCCAGCCTCTTTTTCAGTTGATAGGGGTCCCCTCTAGTGGCCATTCCCCACTTTCACCAGCCTGCTGAGTCTGGTCAGTCACTTTTTGACGGTCCAGTGTGGGCTGTTCTTTCTCTTTTGCAGACTGGCGTTCATTCCGTGAGGGTTTTCCCCTGTGGCTCAGCTGTAAAGAATCAGCCTGCCAATGCAGGAGACCAGTTTCAATCCCTGGGTTGGGAAGATCCCCTGGAGAAGGAAATGGCAACCCACTCCGATATTCTTGCCTGGGAAATCCCATCGACAGAGAAGCCTGGTGGGCTGCAGTCCATAGGGTCTCTAAGAGTCAGACACGACTGAGCGATTAAACAACAACCAATTCATTCCATGAACTTTCTGATTGCTCTCCATCTAAGGCCTGTGGTTCAATTTCAATTAGTGCGCCAGCCGAGAGAGCGTTGCTTGTCAGAATGTAATTTTCTTACCAGCAGTTTACAGCTTCGACTGCAAACAGAATGAGCCACTTGAAGAGAATGACAAGTAATTTTTTCCCCAAGAAAACCTCTGCTTCTGTGAACACTTGGGTCATTAATGGGTCACTGTGCTGTTGGAAAGAGTGACCACAGAAGAGGCTCCATTTTCGATGAAGCTGGACATAAAGAAGAAAGGAAAGGCATAGCATTTGAATGAAAATGTCATGGGACCAAATAAATCTTGAGCAGAGCTGAGACCTTTCGCAGGGTCTGCAAGAAAGAGATGAGAAGTGTGAGCTCAGTGATTTCTAAACCAGAGCCATCATCCAATTATCTTAAGGGGTAAAGTGAAATTCTCAAAATGTCTCATGACTCTTGCTTCCATTTATTTTGATGTTTATGGATATTACCTAACAGTTTGAGGATGAGGAGAGATAGGAAAAGAAACAAATCATCTCCCCAGAGGACATGTCAAGCCCTTCATGCCTGCCACAGACCTAGGAGCACGGTTCCATTTCTTGGCCACAGATTTGAAATGTGAACCCCACCTGCAAATTAGGATTACAAATGACATTTTAAAGTGATGCTCTTGTGATCTGAATTTTTACCTCCAATGAGTATTTTTCCCTTCTTTCAAAAATAAGCCTACTTTCAAATAGATGTTTTAAGTTAGGATGGATAAAATAAAACTTCATTCATAAACCTTATTAAAAACATGAATTCTTTTAATTAAACTGAATGTTCAAAATACAAAACTATTCTCCAACTAAAAGCACTTATTGGACTGAGATAGTTATTAATAATAATAAATTCTGAGTTTTATTTTAATGATAAAAACGCTGAGTGCTTACTTCTAAGGAGGAGCTTCACAAAATTAAAAAATATCCTCAGGTCATGGTTCTTCTATATACTGTCTATGCCATGGTTTTGAATGATCCATGCTTCTGGAGACCCACCCCCCCGCCACACTGAATGACAAGGCTAGGTTTGTTCTTTGCTAGAATAATAACATCAAACCTTCCTGAGTCTATGCACTGGGCTTTCTTCTATGACTCTAGCAAGATAAGATTTACAACTATGGTGTGGGGGAGTATCTCTTATAATCCCCCCATTTATATAGAGAAATGGAGACATTTGTCCATGATGACAAAGATGCCACGTGGAAAGCCCCCTTCATCCTTGGGAGCCCACCCTCCTCTTAATGGGAAATAAGATGGGAACGTTCAGGGTCAAGATCACAGCTTCCTACCCTGTGGCCCCTCATTGTCTTACCTGCTTCATTGAACAAAATAAAAATAACATTCTACATTTCATCTTGGCCCAAGTACTGGTGCTTCCGAGGCTCGCATGCCCTTCCTCACTCTGCCCCTTGTCTGCTTCGTTCATCCATCCTCTGAGTCATTCAGCTCCTTTCATCTTGTGGATTGCATCAACAGATATTAATCTCTACCCTTTGCACATAAAGTGAACAAAGCTTACTTATGAGTAGTCATGACCTTTGACCGAGAAATATTCCAGGGTGGTCCAGGGTTGTGTGCTATGAAGCAACACATTTAGTAAAAACTGAACTACGAAACTTTAGCACTCTTTTTTCCCCCACTCCTGAAAAAGCTCCTAAAAAGCTAGAATTCTCCCCACTCCCCAAAAGCTAGAATCCTCCAGACTAGAATACTGGAGTGGGTTGCCATACCCTTCCCTAGGGGATCTTCCCAACCCAGGGAGCGAACCCAAGTCTCCTGCACCGCAAGCAGATTCTTTACCATCTGAGCCACTAGGGAAGCCCAAAAAGCTCTAGTATTTGTTAATGCTGAAATAATAGTTACATGCCTGGAGTAACAGAGTAAATCAAAATCAGGACGGTCTCCTTATGACTTATGAGTTTTCTGTATGTGAATTTGAAACTCAGGCAGCACGATTCTGACCCCTATGTATCTGGAGGACCTTGGCAGTGACTGTCATGGAGGCATGGAGATTATTATCTGTAAGCAATATGCAGTTAAAGATGTAGTAACAAACACAGCTTCTCCCTTCGTGGATTTCGGGTGCTCTGATGCTTTCACAAAAGGAGACAGGAACACAGAGTGAACCCTCTTATCCTCTGTCAAGGTGTACTCTGGGGACAAAGTTGATTCGTCCCCAGGCTTGGAACATTAAGGCAGCCAATGAAGAGGGAAGGACATGGCTTACTTCAGGAACTCTGCCCACATCACTGTGAAATCATTGTAATCTGTTAAAGTGTTTCATGTGGTGAGCGAGCCCCATGTCATGAATATCCTTCCCCAGTACACACACACACACACAAACACATACACACACACAACACCCCCAGTGCCGTTTCATCTCCCTGAGTGTGGTAAAACCTCTTATTTACACAACTGTACTTCCTGAGTTATTAAGGTTCAGACTCACTGAAATTTTTCAGAAGTGCTTGGTAAATATTTAGTGTGAGATTGCTCATGGAATGCAGGCCCAGGGCCTGATACAAGCTGATGGAGCCCCGCCTGGAGAAACCGGATTCTTATTTAGAACAAATGGACTGAAATCTCTCATTAGGGCTTATGATGAGGTCCTAGCTCTGCCAGCAAGGAACTCGGGGCTTGTCTTCTCTGTTACAATGAGGAAGAACCAAGCTGCCCTAATCCTTTACAAATGTCTGATGCTTCAAGCTGTAGGAAAATTCTTAATGACGGTCAGCTGTGGGGATCTGTGTGTGTGTGTGTGTGTGTGTGTGTGTGTGTGTGTGTGTGTGTGTGTATTTGTATTCCACTTTGTCGCTGTATTTGAGTACAGCAGGTAATATTCTAATTGATATTGAAACAGAGCAAGACACTGTGCACCCCCACCCCACCACGTGCTCTGTCTGCCTTTTGTCCACGGAAAACTTAAGCCAAAGAATGTGTTTAATTTCATTCATCCTCAAGGGCTATAGATTATATTCTGAGCCATCTCCTTTGAGCCTTTCTGTGGGCACTGAAACCCCCTCCAGGTGAAAGAGGTTAACTACATGATGACCAGACTAGTCACGACATAAGCCGCCACAACTCTGAGAGCTGGCGTCAAAGAAATGGGAGCACGTCGATCCTGGAACTGGAACTGAAGACAAGTACACTTGACCAGATCACCGCAGGACCAATTTCAAGATGATTGGCAGAGCTGACGGTGCCATTCCTGCATTAGCCCCCTCTTTCCATCTATAAGAGCTCTTGCCCAGTGAGCATCAGCAGCGGGAGTCGGCCTTTGCAGGCATGGCCCCCTCCCCTCTGTTTCTGGCCTCGGAAGTAAAGCAAGCTTTCCTTTCCACCAACCTTGCCTCTTTATCGGTTTTTGATGGGTGGGCAGCTGGACCCAGACACTTTCAATTACAGTTTTTGGTGCCTCAGGTGGGGCTGCTGAGCTGACTCCAGGGTTTTCCTGAATTCACTCGAGGCCAGGACAACGCGCAGGGATGGCTGCGAGGAACCCCCGCTCCTGGCTCACCGGCCCCGGGAGGAGGTCTTAGGGGGACGTTTCTAGCAGCTGCTGAAACCACTTGTTTCGGGGAGCCTCCCCGCTTCTCCCCTGCCCTGCAGCGGCTGCCAGCGTACTCTCTTCTCTTCCTTGGTGGAGCAGAAACATGCGTCCGGAAGAGCTGACAAGCTCCAAGGCTGAGTAAGTCCACCGGTGTGCACCGGCTAACTTCTCTTTGGAGTACAAAGTGCTGTTCGGGCGTTTTGCCAGTTGGTTCTGAAGGCCGTTTGTGTCGCGGAGGTATTGGTTTGATTCCCTTCCCAGCATCCTCCTGGCGGCTTTGTGACCCTCCTGTTTGAAGGTGTGTGAGCAGATATTCCCTTTGTGTGACTGGCATCTGTGTTGTCTTCTGTAAAATGGTAAATCCAGGTTCAATTCATTAGAAAAATTGTAGTATGAGATTATGACTAAAGAGAAAAATTTTTTTTAATGATTTATGAAATGGTATTCTTTAAACTCTGGGGGGAAAATGGTCGAGATGAAACTCTTTTGAAATTCCGAAACTTTTTTTTCCCTTGCATATGCAGTTAAAGAAAGCTAGTTTGATAAAATACTGTTTTCAAAATCCTGACCCCAAGAAAACAAAACTATGCTTAAAAGAAAGCTTGAAGTGAACTCTTCTGTCCTCAAAATACAAACACAGTCCACTTTGCCTGAGTTCAGTCTTTCTTGGGTTAATTAGGAGAATTTCAAAAGGTGTTTGGGTTTATTAATGGCTCAGAGGGTAAAGCGTCTGCCTGCAATGCAGGAGACCTGGGTTCGATCCCTGGGTCAGGAAGATCCCCTGGACAAGGAAATGGCAACCCACTCCAGTACTCCTGCCTGGAAAATCCCATGGACAGAGGAGCCTGGTAGACTACAGTCCATGGGATCGCAAAGAGTCAGACACAACTGAGCGACTTCACTTTCACTTTGTACCACATTAAAGAGAAATTATGCTGTGAGAAAAACATAAGATTTTAGAAGTTATGGAATATGTACTTATTTGCCAATCAGTAGATGCAGGTGTAACAGTTCAATTGCTTACTTCTTGGTTTTGTTAAGGCTTTTAACCTTAACAAAAGGCTATACTATACAATATTATGTAATTACAGCTACTAAAGTGATAAGGGAAGCAGTCCAGTGTGCAAAGCAAGTAGGATGTGTGTTGTCAGTGAGAGAAGGTATAAATAATGAAGGTGGTTTTGTTGAGAAATGATAATAATATTGTCCTTGAGCTGTTGTTCCTGGATGGGGAAGAATATGCAATAAATCATATGGAAAACATTTGATAACTTTCAGATCATACTGCTGAACTGGATAAGAAATTTAAAGAATACTAATGGAAATCTATTGTTTTGCTTCAAACTATTTTTGACCCCAGTGTTCAGGATGGAAAAAAAAATTGTCTAGTGGAGTTATCACAGAGGATAATTACTTATGATGTGTGTCACAGCTGGCTTTAAGTTTACTGGGAAGAGCGCCTGTACAATGCTTGTGTGACAACTGGGCAGTTTTATTCACAATTGCCAAAGACTTGGAGGCAACAAAGATGCCCTTCCTTAGGTGAATGGATAACTAAACTGTGGTACATCTAAATAATGGAATATTATTCAACACTAAAAATAAAGGTGCTATTAAGCAATAAAAGGGCCTGGGGGCAGCTTAAAAACAAATTCCCAAGTGAAATAAGCCAATCTGACAGAGCTACATACTGTATAATTTCAGCTAGAGGATGTTCTGGAAAAGGCAAAACTATGCCAATAAAAAAGATCAGTGGTTGCCAGAGGTTGGGGGGAAGAAGGGAGGAACAGGTAGGGCACAGAGGATTTTTAGAGTGAAAATACTCCATGATTTTATAATGATGGACATACGTCATTATACAATTGTCTAAACCAACAGACTGTACAGCCCCAAGAGAGAACCCTAATGTAAACTACAGCTTTGGGTAAGAAAGGAGTGTTAACATAGGTTTATAAATGGTAATAAAAGTACCGCCTTGGTGTGGGGCGCTGACCGTGGATGAGGCTGTGTAGATAGCAGCGGGGGTATATAGGAAATAGCTGTCCTTGCCTTCAATTTTGCTGTAAACCTAAAATTTCTCTTAAAAAAAAAAAAAAAAACAACAAAATCCTATTACTCAACTCATTTGAAGTATCTATTAGTTTTCAAATTCCGTCCTCAATGCTCTCACTTGGGACTCGTTTCACCTCTGTTATCTCACATTTACACCCACAGTGTTCACTGCCATTTGGAGGGTAAGGACTATATTTTACTTTTTCCAACAGTGCGGTTCTCCCTACGGTGCTCATGGGTGTCAGCTGAACGCTGGTATGACTCCAGCATATACCACAAGGCTTACCCAGGACGTGGCCTCTGTTGCTTGCCTCGGGCTTCTTCTAGCAGCTTCCTAATCAGGGGCCTCAGGCAGGAGGGCAACAGAGGGCAGCCCTACCTGTGTCATTTGGACCCCACGTTCCATATAAAAGTACCAGTCCCCAAAGCAGGATTCTAAGAATGAGCCGGAGAACCATTTTGAAAGGCATGGTGTTTGGCAACACATTCCAGCTCAAGCCCAAAGGATGCTCCTCTGACCCTGTCCTTTCACACAGGTAACAGCATCCAGGCTCCTCTACCACAAAGGATAGGGCAAGAGAAAAATGAAAGGCAGGCAGGCAGGTTCTATGATGCTTTTTCTGGGAGGATCTCCTGATTAAAAAGGAGGTCTTCTAAACTGTCCTCTTTGCATCAAAACAAACAAAAACAGCACCTGGGACAAGCCAGCATGCCCCTCCGGCTCTCCAGGGCTGGAAGCAAGATAATACTTAAAAGGAGAGGTCCCAGGTGGTGCTAGTGGTAAAGAACTCAGCTGCCCATGCAGGAGACATAAGAGACTCAGGTTTGATCCCCGGGTCAGGAAGGTCCCCTGGAGAAGGGCATGACAACCCACTCCAGTATTCTAGCCTGGAGAATCCCTTGGACAGAGGAGCCTGGGGGTTACAATCCATACGGTCGCAAAGAGTCTGACAGGACTGAAGCAACTTAGCATGCACACATCCTAGGACCTGTTCCCTTACCTTATTCACTAGCACAAAAAGAAGCCACGGACTGTATTTTAAACATAGAGCCAAGTATGTCCATTTTTCTTAAACAAGTACATTCATGAATGAAAGGAAATTGATTTCAAAGACTGTACCCTTAAGGCCTGGATACAGAAAAGATATAAAAGTAAAACCTGGGATACAGGTGAACTGGTTTATTTCCTGGATAATTTAATCAGTCTTTGGCTGATTTATTGAAAAGTTCCAGACTGCTGTTGGCTTGCCTCATCTCACACTGTTTGGGAGTCACTCCCACAGCCTGGTGGCTGGTAGTTAAATATTGAGGTTGCAGATTTCTTGGGTACCTCCAGCATTTAAAAGGAGGCTTGTTTTTAAAAGCTGTAGGGTGAGTGTGTGCCTTGCAGATGTCTGCAGGGAGAGTGCGGGGATTTGGCGGGTAAAGGTGTTTAGGTCTGTAACTGTTCCTGGGAGAAGTCTGATAGAGAACAATTTCCTGAATTGAACAGCTATAGACATAAGCTTGTGGCTCCTTTGAATCTATTTAATCCCTGACATTTGAAAGCACAATGAGTTTATGATTGCTGTGAGCCAGTGTTCTCAGTGGAACCTTCTATCATGTCAAGCCAACAGCATTCTCCATTCTTCCTACATAGTGGAAGCAGGTAGAGGCGTACACAGAGGTTGAGGGCAAGAATTTGTCGCTTTAAGGACAGTGTTCAAGAAGTCCCCAAAACAGCCTTTGGGGAAAGATGATCACCATTACCGATGGCCTTTGCAGCATATGAGGCAGAGGTGAGGGGTTATGGTGCGACCCCTGACTGCAAAAGTTCCTTGAATCTTTTTTCATCTCTTACCATCTAGGAGGTTAGATGAGTTACTTTTTATAACATCGCATTTTACAGATGAGGAACCTGGGGCGCATGATGGTTATCTAAGGTACCCCGATCTGAGGGTTGGAGCCCAAGCAGTTTGGCCCTGATTTGGGGAAATGTCCCAGAGGGGACACTGTTTAATGGAGCATGGAAGGGTCCCTGGACCAAAGAGCAACGTTCCTTAAGAAGGCGCAAGGACCATGTGGGAGAAGGCAAGGGTGGGATGATTTGAGAGAATAGCATTGAAACATGTATATTACCATATGTGAAATAGATCGCCAGTCCAAGTTTGATGCATGAGACAGGGTGCTCAGCGCCCGGTGCACTGGGATGACCCTGAGGGATGGGATGGGGAGGGAGGTGGGAGGAGGGCTCAGGATGGGGGACCATGGCTGATTCATGTCAATGTATGGCAAAAACCAATACAATATTGTAAAGTAATTAGCCTCCAATTAAAATTAATATTAATTTTTTTAAAAAAAGAAGGCGCAGGGCCCCCCTGGGGCGCAGGCGGCGGCCCGGGCTCCCCGCACGGGGGCGCTGTCCGCACAGGCAGCGGCGCCCCGGGCGGCACCAGGTGTCCCGGGCGGGGCGGCAGGTGCGGAGTCCTGCCGCCTGGGGCTGGGGAGCCGGGGTCATAAAAGGCGGCAGGGCGGGATCTCGCCGCTCTGGGGATCCGCCGGCGCCGGCCCTGCCCGCGCGATGGCGGGGCGGCTGTGGGACTCGCCGGGTGGGACCCCCAAGGGCAACGGCAGCAGTGTGCTGCTCAACGTCTCGCAGCCAGCGCCCGGCGCCGGAGACGGCGCGCGGCCGCGGCCCTCGTGGCTGGCCGCCACCCTCGCCTCCATCCTCATCTTCACCATCGTGGTGGACATCGTGGGCAACCTCCTGGTGGTCCTGTCCGTGTATCGGAACAAGAAGCTGAGGAACGCAGGTAGGGGCTTTCAGGACCCGGCAGGCTGCACAGGCAAGCCCCCATCTTTCCCCGACGGCAACCTCTCCCTGTTCTGCCGCTTTTGCAAGCACGCAGCTGCCTCGGGCTGTCAACTGGCTCTTTCCTAGAAAAGTTAAACTTTTTTTCTTAAATCCTGGGGCCTTGAGTCATATTTTAAAATAGAGACCAAAGTACTTTTTCTTGAACCTGCCCATCTAAGATGTGTTTCCATGAAACAACTAAGAAGCCTTCAATTTCTAAGTCAGAGTCAGATTTTCTTTATTTTTGTTGGGAGGGGGGGAACTCACTGTACAATTTTCAGTTTCTGAGCTTAATTAGATTGAGAGAGACCACATACAGGTTTCAGAAAATTCCTTTCAAATCAGATCAATGAATAAATCAATTGCTTGGTTTGACATGTAACCGATTTTTCCCAGCGTTGTTCAAATATGAGAAAATAGGTAAGCTGGCAAGATGATAGGGAAACTATTTTTAGTTTTGTTGTCAGGAAGAGTTTTCGGGCTTTAGCATACAAAGAGGAGCCACACACACCTATACCTGCTTGGAAAAGTGACTGTTATTCTCCCCTCGTTAAACAAATTTACATTTTAAACATTGATACTGATGTAATAAAGAGGGTGTTTTCACATACTGTACTACTAGAGCTAACTTTGTGCTTGAGTTAAACTTCATTTTTTTTCTTCTCCAAGCAATGAATTGAAATTAGTTTATCCTTGGTGGAAGCCCCAGAATGATGTGTCCGTAGGAGGACACTGGCTATTTGGACCTCTAAATGATGACTAGATGGCTACTTCTGTATTTGGAGGCACACTTTTAGGAGGTGAGGGTGGGGATGGGAAGGAACCGTGTGCTTACAAATTTGTTAAAAGCAGTATTTTTGTTCTAACTGGTAGTCAGTCAACTATTTGATTTTGTTGAGTTCCTTCCGAGAGGGCTCCCTTTTTTCTGTAATGCTTGGCACTGTCCGTAGTTTAAGAATTAATCAGCACCTGGTAATATGAATTGAATTGGAGTTGGCCCATTGAATAGGCTCACTTCACTGACTGGCTGAAACGAGGTTGCCGAAAGGAATTCTGCCTTTGGAAAGAGGCTCCTAGAAGAAAATGTAGACTGTAGCTCCTTGACACTGGTCTCGGCGTTGATTTTTTGAATCTAACATCAAAAGTATTGCGAAAGCAAAAATAAGTGGGACTATATCAAACTAAATGTCTTCTATACAGCAAGGGAAGTCATACAAAATGAAAAGGCGTCCTATGGAATGGGAGAAAATATTTTCAAATTATATATCTGATAAGGGGCTGATATCCAAAGTCTATAAAGAACTCATACAGCTCAATAGCAAAAACCCAAACATCTGATTAAAAAATGAGCAGACAATCTGAATAGACATGTTTCTGAAGACATGCTGGTGGTCAAAAGGTATAAAAGAAGATGCTTACTATAGTTAATCACCAGGGAAATGCAAATTAAAATCACAATGAGATAGAACCTCACATCTGTCAGAATGGCTATCATCAAAAAGACGAGAGAGAACAAGTGATGGTAAGCATGTGGAGGGAAGGAACCTTTCTACACTGTTAGTGGGAATGTAGACGATGCAGCCACTATGGAAAACAGTATGGAGGTTCCTCAAAAAATTTAAAATAGAGCTACCACAGGATTCAGCAATTCCAATTCTGGGTATTTACCCAAAGAAAGCAAAACACTAACTTGAAAAGATATATACACCTCTATGTTCATCACAGCGTTGGTTACAGTAGCCAAGATATGGAAGCAAGGTAAGTGTCCATTGACAGCTTAAAGGATAAACAAAATGTTGTGTAAATGCACAGTGGAATATTACTCAGCCATACGGCAGAATCCTGGCGTGCTGCAGTCCATGGGATCGCAAAGAGTCGGACACGACTAACTGAACTGAATGGATACAGTAGAATGAAATCTTGCCATTTGTGACAACACAGATAGACCTTAAGGACATTATGCTAAGGGAAATAAGTCAGCCAGAGAAAGACAAATAGCATATTATCTCTCATACATGTAAAGCCACTCCCCCCCCCCCAAAAAAAAAAACAAACTCATGATATAGAAAACAGATTGGTCGTTGTGGGTAGATTGCCAGAAATGGGTAGAGAGGTTGAGACAAATGGGTGAAATGTTTTTGTTTTCTTTTTTTTTTTTAAGTTAAATGGAATTTTCTTTAAAAAAAAAAAAAAAGAGGATATGGGGAGACCAGCGCTATGAGCCTGGTATGAGAATTCTCTGTCATATCCCAAGAGCAGAGTTGAGAAGCCTGCTTTCTCACCAGGACTGATTTCCTGCCAGTCCCCACTGGACCCTGGATCTCCAGGTTCTGGGCATGCTCGCTCTGATTATGATGGGTTAATCTGCAGTGCAATAGTCTCATTGCGTTAGTGATTGTTTTGACTCCTTGGATTAGGGTTTAATAACAGGACTTTGGGCTTTCAACCCTAAATTGTCAAGTAGGGTGTAATTCTCAGATCTTTCTCCAAGAGCTCACCTCACTTCGTTGATATCAACAGTTGCAGCACTTGGAAAGTTTGAATCCTACAGAACCTTTCATTTAAAAAAAATATCCACATGCCTGGAACAAGTCTACTTCTTACCTTACGAAAAAGAACTTAGGCAGGGTGCTGTCCCGTCACACTGCTTTGTATTTTGTTTGCTGAGCAATTTTTTGATAGAGTTTATAAAACATTGCATTCCTGTAGCTAACTGGGGGACAGACCTGTGGTGAGCTTAAATATTTGAAACTTCTAGATAGCATATTCAAAAGCAGAGACATTACTCTGCCAACAAAGGTTCGTCTAGTCAAGGCTATGGTTTTTCCTGTGGTCATGTATGGATGTGAGAGTTGGACTGTGAAGAAAGCTGAGCACCGAAGAATTGATGCTTTTGAACTGTGGTGTTGGAGAAGACTCTTGAGAGTCCCTTGGACTGCAAGGAGATCCAACCAGTCCATTCTGAAGGAGATCAGCCCTGGGATTTCTTTGGAAGCAATGATGCTAAAGCTGAAACTCCAGGACTTTGGCCACCTCATGCGAAGAGTTGACTCATTGGAAAAGACTCTGATGCTGGGAGGGATTGGGGGCAAGAGGAGAAGGGGACGACAGAGGATGAGATGGCTGGATGGCATCACTGACTCGATGGACGTGAGTCTGAGTGAACTCCGGGAGTTGGTGACGGACAGGGAGGCCTGGCGTGCTGCGATTCATGGGGTCGCAGAGTCGGACACGACTGAGTGACTGATCTGATCTGACTTTCATAATTGGGGATCTTTATTCAAAAGGACCACTATTACAATTCAAACTATTTAAGGTTTTCTAGAATGAATGGTGGGCTTTCCAGGTGGCTCAGTGCTAAAGAATCTGCCTGCCAATACAGTATACACAGGAGATACGGGTTTGATCCCTGGGTCAGGAAGATCCCCTGGAGAAGGAAGTGGCAACCACACCAATATTCTTGCCTGTGAAAATCTCACGGACAGAGAAGGGTGGTGGGCTACAGTCCATGGGGTCACAAAAGAGTTGGACGTGATTTAGTGACTAAACAACAACAGAATGGATGGTAATATGAAACAGTGATAGAGAGCACTGATTCGAATATGAGTTTTGGGATCCTTATGAAAAATTATGATTGTACAGTCCGTCAATTTCAGTTAAATTTATTTTATTGGTATTAAGGATGAAAAGATGGATGGGAGAGAATGGAAGAGGTGAGATAAGAAAATAGAAATGCCAAGGCATCTTAAACTTTGAACTAGGACTTTCTTCTGGGAAAGTGGTAGAATGGCATGATTGTCTAAGCTCCCCTCCTCCTGTTCATCAGAACCATACCAGACGCAGACATCAACCCCAGCCAGCCACGGGATCTTAGGTGCTGACAGACTGTCTGCTGGGCTCCTGTCCAAAATTTGCTATTAAGAACCAACAGTATCGTATTTGCATCTTCTGAGCAAAGTTCGTAGTGTAATGGAAAGATTTCTGCACTGAAACATTGGCATTCATACTTGCTAACTACCTTGTGATCTAAGAAATCAGTTAAGACATCCAAGCCGCACATTTCACGTTTGTCAAATACAGAAAATATCTAATCTTTTAGCCTCACAGATTGTTGTGGTTACCTAGTGAGATGATGTATTTGGAAAAGGATACTTTGCAAACTTTGCATGTGGAAATTGATGCATATGTTGAAAAAGATAAGGCAGGTGTAATTGTGTTTTTTTCCCCTAGGTACACCTAACACAGGCGTATTCTGTTTATTAAAATAAGCTGTAGACTTATGACTTATGAATTTTTCTACATACATGTTATACTTTAAAACTTTAGGTAAAAAATAAAGCAAGATTTATTTATTTAAAATTTAATTATCTGGCAGTATAACCTCTGTAGAAAATAGGCAATAAGTGGAAGTAAGCAAAACTAATGGACTCTCACCCATGGCTGATTTGTTCTGCATTGGAGCGCCACAAACCTCTGAGGCTAGTATCTGCACCCTCATAAATTATAAGCAGTGAATTAGAAGGAAGATTGACACATATCAGGGAATGGTACACGTGGCAAACAGCATGGGTAGAAACAGACTCATTAAAAGCAGATCTGGAAAGCTGAACAAGCACAGCCTTTTATGGGAACTTTGTACAGAAACAAATAACTGCCCCGCATTAACCAATCCCGAGAAGAACAGAGCACAATGATGGATTTGTTACCTATGACCCTGAGCCATCAAGGAAAGATCCTGATCACATTCAGGATGTTCTGCTTAAGAAGACAAGGATGCAATAGTTTAGAAAGACACCTGAGGTTTATTATTATTTTTCAGTCTGGTGCATAGTGGGGTAAAGTTTCAGTAGAGTTAAAAAAAAACAAAAACGTTCCCAGAGTGACTGCAAGACTGGGTGATCGACACTGGTATTCCACTCCCACCCTTGTTTCTTTCAGGTCGATACTGAACATTATTCCTGTCTATCCTGTGTCACCAGTGGAAGGGCTGCACAAACTCTGGAGAAAACATGGAGCCTCTGCCTTGACTTATGAATTTTAAACTTGGATGCGCCGGGGCTGGTCATAAAATGCTTTTAGGTCTTAGCAATGCCTACCTAATATTATTTTCAAATTCAGGTATAGCTTAGTAAAATGCATAAAACATAAGTGTACAATTTGGTGTATTTTAACATTTATTTACATAAGTGACCATCACTTTTGGGAAGTGAAATAAGGGTGTTGATAGATGGCAGTATTAGTCACAGCTTGAACTAGAATTTATGCAGAATCCAAGTACTGAAAACCACCAACCTGAAGTTTTTCTATCATCTCCGGGAGTTGGTGATGGACAGGGAGGCCTGGCGTGCTGCGATTCATGGGGTCGCAAAGAGTCAGACACGACTGAGCAACTGAACTGACTGACTGATGAGCAGATCGTTGCCTGTGTTGAACTTGACTCTTTGCTTGTATCCTTTGCTCAGGCCATGAAGGACAGTGCTCGCTGCCGTCTCTGTTAGCCTTGACCACACTCACCTCCTGGTCATCAGTTCTGCAGCCCAGGTCCCAGTGAATGTGTTCATAGCTGCTTGATTGAGCCCTTGACCATTCTCATCACCTGCACTAGTTTTTTTTGCCTCCTTCCCCTCCTTTCTCTGTTTGCCTTCTCTTTTGTTCTTCTCCATTGTCTGTTTTTCGCTCTTTGGTCTCTGATTTTCTTCAACCACATAATTAGACTCAATCACTTAGTAAAGGTCATACCTGAATCTCTTTTTCCTAATTGGGTCTGTTGGGCATCAGCAAAAAATAGCCCTGAACTTGTAAGTGTGTTGTGTTCTACAAGTTCACTCCCGGGTGGCTCAGACGGTAAGGAGTCTATCCTCAATGCAGGAGACCTGGGTTCAATCCTTGAGTCGGGAAGGTCCCCTGGAGAAGGGCATGGCAACCCACTTGTGTATTCTTGCCTGGAGAATTCAATGGATCAAGGAGCCTGGTGGACTACAGTCTATGGGGTCACAAAGAGTCGGACACGACTGAGCGATTAACACAATATTAGAAGAATATTGTTTATGATATTGATATGTATATGATATTTTGGTTCTTATGCTAGCTAGTCCACAAGAGCATTCAGACCAACAATATGGCTGAAATAATCTTCAGAATTGCTAGGTCACCTGAAACTCGTGAGCTTCTGAAAAACAACCTGCCTTGTCTGAATTCTAAGCCTCTTGGGATCCTGTGAGGATGGGAAAGGGTGGTGTGGGTGGGAGTGGGAGGGAGCTTCCCTTATTAATTCAGAAATGTCAAGAGAGGGTTCGGGTTCATGACATGATAATAGAGAATGGATTTAGAGTCAGAGATAGGGTGGAAATAAGTATAAGTATGTGCAGCTGCTCGTAAGTTGAGAGCTCCTGTGTTGGAGACCAGTAAATCAGATCCTATAGGGAGGTGTGGAAGGAGCTTGGGAAGAGAACGGGTCCAGAACCGAGGCTCTGGGCCTTCTTTCCTGAATGGATCTGTGTTAATCCATCATCTCGTTGGACTGTTTGCACTTCAGTAAATTGATGGACAAGATCTCTGAGTCCTTTCTGATTCGGAGTCCTTTGATTTACGTGATTATGAAACTGACTACGAAGTTGGGAATCATAGTGCTATGAAACTGACTAGACTCGTGGTTGCAGTGCTGTGTGTGTAGATGGTGATAATTGGTGTCATAGTTCTTATGAAAGTACGCATCACTTGTCCTAAACTATCTGGTTCATCTGTCATATATTGGCTGGAGGAAAATATCTTAATGGCATGTTGTTTCTCCACTTTATTTCCCAAGAAATGTTTACAAATCTTAGAAATTTTCCATATCATGTTCCCTCCTTGGAAAAGCATGAAGTGACCGACTACCCAGAATAATTCGAGCCTGTTCTGGTGGGCCTGTTTCTGGTTGCGGAGCAATGGATTACTTCTCTGGGACACAATGAGGTACTCATGAGTTTGGGCAGAGTGAGCCAGGGACACACATGATGAGCTGACCAGCAGAGTATGTGAGCAAGCAATCCTGAATGCCTCTGGGTGGGCCATCAGGGACAGATGGGCTCCTCCAGGCCTGTCGTGACCCTTTCAAACTGTAACCACTCAGGAGGAACAGCCTCAATAGATGGCCAGCCTGGCTATTCGATTTGCAACAATGCACACCTGAAGAACAGCGGGTTCACATAAGCCAACGCTTCCCTCTCACGGAGGTGTT
Source organism: Bos indicus x Bos taurus (assembly GCF_003369695.1). Taxonomy (NCBI): domain Eukaryota; kingdom Metazoa; phylum Chordata; class Mammalia; order Artiodactyla; family Bovidae; genus Bos; species Bos indicus x Bos taurus. Next base: position 16,365,240 of record NC_040102.1, on the reverse strand, counting down.
CAAAGGCGGATGTTAGAAGTGGTTCTAAAATAAAGACTCAAACAGTCTCTCCCGCAGTATCAATTTGGAATGTCCGTGTGGAGGTCATAAAAGTGGCTTAGTCACATAGTTTCCTGGTGATTTAAAAACCAGAGTTCTGTAGACTCTTTAAAGCCAAAGAAAAACACAGCAGAATCTAAACTATTTATATATGAACCAAGTGCCCGAATCCAAAAAGGGAAATAAAAACAACTCATTTTCAACACTTCCGAGTCATTTTATCCTTTCAGGAACTTTCTTAAAAAAAAAAAAATTATTTATTTTGCTGTGCCAGGTCTTCGTTGGGGCATGCGGGATCTAGTTTTCCTAAGCAGGGATGGAACCCGGGCCCCCTGCATTGGGAGCATGGAGTCTTAGCCACTGGACCGCCAAGAAGTCCCAGGAACTTTCTTTTTCAATACGCATTCATTCTGCACCTTACATTCTCTTCCCACTGTCAACGATGCTCTTGTGTGGTATGCTGAATATCCATGACATCAGCTATAAGGTAACTAACATAGTAACAAAGGCCTAGATTCTAGGATATACAGTCTTCCTCACTGATCTGTCTGGTGTTTTTAATGGTAAATCTAAACCTTTTGTAATAACACCGAAGCCTCCTTTTTATTGCTCTGGTTCATATGCAATTTTGCAAAAACCGCTGGCCATCTTTGGTCAACATTTCCATTTAACACATAAATATTTTACAGCATCCATATCAAATAACCAACCCCGATTATTAAAGGAGTTCAGCTTTTCAACCCTACCGTTCTATTTTTAAGTTATTTATGAATTTGTGTTTGAAGCGTTTTTCAAGCTTGAGAAAAATTAGAGGAGGAAACTGCTGGAATTGTACTTTGTGTCACACTGTCACAGACAGCAAATTTTGTCCAATTTCTGTGGATAAAGTGGAAAAATAACTTCTTATTTGGAATGTCTACTGCTTTGTACTTACAATATACTTTGTACAGCAATTTACACTTTTCAAAGTACTTTCCCACATTTTGTTTTATTTGTCCCTATAACAGCCTCCTCAGGTGGATAAAGGAAACTAAACCCCAAATTCCTAGATAAATGATCAGTATTTCTTATCTCAGCACACAGCCCAATGTAGTACAGCGGAAGGCGCACAGCAATGAATGTCAGAAGACCCAGGCTGAGTCTTGTATTTGCAATACTCTTATTTGTGGTTTGTTTAGAGCCCAGTTTCTCAATGTCTCTAAACCTCAGCTTCTCCATCTGTCCAGTGGGGTACTTATCTCACAGGGATGCTGGAAGGATAAACTTAGATTCTGCCCACCCATCCACCTATCTACCTATCATTTTGAAGTCATAAAATACTTTATAAGTAAAAGTATTACTATGTTATCCCTGGTGGCTCAGATGGTAAAGAATCTGCCTGCAATGCAGGAGACCTGGGTTCGATCCCTGGGTCGGGAAGATCCCCTGGAGAAGGACGTGGCAACCCACTGCAGCATTCTTGCCTGGAAAATCGTCTGGACAGAGGAGCCTAGTGGGCTACAGTCCGTGGGATCTCAAAGAGTGGGACACAACTGAGCGACTGACATTTTCTTTTCATGTTGTTATTAGTGTGTATTCTGTGAGTAGTTCTTCTTAGGTTGTTTTTATTTATTATTGCTCAGGGTTTTTTTTTTAACCTATTTTTTAAAAGGAATTGGAGGCTATGCATGGCAAGAGATGTAATGTCAGAAACTGAAGATTTAGGATCTAATTCTCCTGCAGCATTATGCAAATTTATGGAAATTCTCTGATGCCTCAGTTTTCCCATTTGTAATGAACATTACCTTTCACAGCAAAGTAGGGCTGAGATTCTGATTATTTCAATATCCACCCTCTGAGAGACTGATTATCTCAATAGCCAAACTGTTCTTTAAGTTAAAATGTATTAGTCCTGGAAGCTACAAAAACTTTCTCAGACAGGTATGTTATTATTGAGAAAGTTATGATCTAACTTTTATGTACAAACTTGTAGAATGGAGAATGATTTCAGGCTAATGAAGTTAATGTTTAATAAAATCCCTAATCTAATGTATTTCTTCTCAGACTGTTGTTTTCTTCCCGTTATTCTCCACGATATTTGAAATTACTGACTCAAGGCAGTATGTTACCTTTAAAGACATTTTATTGATGTTTTCCTTTGCATGCTTAGGCATTGTTTTTTAAAAGTATTTTAATATGGAACTCTAAATTTTCCAGACTTGTCAAATTCCCTGGAAACATTAGGGCAGTGGTTTTAGATTCCTAAATACATGATTGAATTTGGGTCCACATGACTAAATTTGGATCTTGCATTCTTCCCATTATTCAGTCTCATAAGAAAGCAGTAATTTTCAGCATTAAATTAATCATGGATGAGATAGAACTTACTTTTGCCAGCTTTCAGAATCATTTTTCTCTTGGCAATTTAGAAAGTCAACTAAGAATAAAATATAAACCTTCTGGTTTTATTTCTCACTAACATTTGAGGGTTCTGCTTTTTTAAAAAAAAAATACCTGCTTTGAAAAATGTCTGCCTTGGAAGTCATTTTAAATCTCCATTGAGTCTCCAAGCTTGTTTTGCTCATTTTTTATTAACACTTTTGAAAAATAAAAACTAGAACATTTGAACATTTGAGGTGAATAGTAAGATCGTTACAAGGTACCTTGAATTTCCCTATTTTTCCTACATATTTTTTCAGTTGTCTAACAGAAATGCCCTATCTTCTAAAAATAAATACACACACTAAGGATTTTCTAGGCTACCAAAAGAGGCAATTAATGGATTGTTTTTAAAGAAGCATTTTTTGCATGTTGAGGACATTGCATGGTGTCATCAATATTATCTCTTCTCATTCACAAAGTTGATTCTTTAATCAGCAACCTAATCTCAACTTTCAAATAGGTTAGCTGACCTGAAACCAGAGGACTCTGGGTGATAGCTCAAGGAAATTTAGTGAAATTTAATAATGCTGCAAATGAAGGATAAACTTTTGGGCTTTCTGACTGACGTTCTCTAAATTTTTTTTTCTCCTACAGAGCTGTACATTTTTGGCAACCACACTGAAGAAATTAGTCTTAGAGAAATGGACAAAAAGAAAAAAAAAAAGAATCTACTTGAGTCTGAATACTCTTTAGACTATTTTAGGGTGAATTTGAGTTGTTGAGCTTATGGCTTAAAAAGATGCTTACTTGCTTTGATGTTGAGCACTTTTGGTGCTGATTGAATTGAGTATTTATTTAAATAAGTATTTATTGAATACCTTCTATATAAGACAGAATACAAATCCTTTTTGGTTGTCAAAATGCAAGCCACAATGTTAAGCATATGTAAAACATGGCTCCTATTTCAACAGATTACCTTCTCTCAGATCAGTTCAGTACAGTTGCTCAGTCATGTCCAACTCTTTGCGACCCTGTGGACTGCAGCACACCAGGCTTCCCTGTCTATCATCAACTTCCGGAGTTTGCTCAAACTCATGTCCATTGAGTTGGTAATGCCATCCAACCATCTCATCCTCTGTCATCCCCTTCTCCTCCCACCTTCAATCTTTCCCAGCATCAGGGTCTTTTCCAATGAGCCAGTTCTTCGTATCAGGTGGCCAAAGTATTGGAGCTTCAGCTTCAGCATCAGTCCTTCCAATGTATATTCAGGACTGATTTCCTTTAGGATGGACTGGTGGGATCTCCTTGCAGTCCAAGGGACTCTCAAGAGTCTTCTCCATCACCACAGTTCAAAAGCATCAATTCTTTGGTGCTCAGCTTTCTTTATGGTCCAATTCTCACATCCATACATGACTACTGGAAAAACCATAGCTTTGGCTAGATGGACCTTTGCTGGCAAAGTAATGTCTCTGCTTTTTAATATGCTGACTAGGTTGGTCATAGCTTTTCTTCCAAGGAGAAAGTGTCTTTTAATTTCATGGCTGCAGTCAAGGTACTTTTAAAATTTTGTTCTTTTATTTTCAAATAAAAATAAAACATGGAGTATAAAGGTGTAAGACTCAGAACATGTTATATAACAGGAAAACTTTTCAAGTTGATTGGTAGGTGATAGCTGGAGCTTAAAGGAGTCATGAGCATTTTTAAAAGTGTTACCTCAGGATGAAAGAATAGAGGGTAATAAACAGAGAAATGTGAACTTTCCTTTAAGGGCAAATCAATGAGAGAACATCAATAGAGTCAATAGTAAGAGTAGAGACAAGAATAGAGACAAAAGCAGAGCTTTGAGGAGAATATATTGGCCCCATATCTTGTGAAGAAATTAATATAGCCTGAAGAAATACCTATTGGGGAAGGTTCGAGGACCAGCCTGATAACTTAAATTCATAAAAATTTTCTCATGTATCTATTAAATGGCAGATAATAAATGTTTATAATCAATGGTTTGTATTTTCTCTTATGTAATTTTCTGAAACACTTGCTGCTGCTGCTGCTGCTAATTCGCTTCAGTCGTGTCTGACTCTGTGCGACCCCAGAGATGGCAGCCCACCAGACTCCCCCGTCCCTGGGATTCTCCAGGCAAGAACACTGGAGTGGGTTGCCATTTCCTTCTCCAATGCAGGAAAGTGAAAAGTGAAAGTGAAGTCGCTCAGTCATGTCCGACTCTCAGCGACCCCATGGACTGCAGCCTACTAGGCTCCTCCATCCATGGGATTTTCCAGGCAAGAGTACTGGAGTAGGGTGCCATTGCCTTCTCCTCTGAAACACTTAGGAATACAAAACTCTCTTGTGATCTAGAAAGGGATAATGTACTTTTATCTTCCATACATTCAATTTCTTTTTTTTTTCCTTTACTTAAATACTTGTTGGGTGTCTCCTAGGTGCCAAGTCTGGGATAATATCAGAGCTTGGGACATAGTTCTTTGGCAAAACAAACACTATTCCAGTTAATTTTAAGATTTGGTTTACATTTTAATGTATGCTTTTACGAGTTTTATTTGCTAGTTTTTTTTTTTTTTAAGTTTTAATTTCATTTGTGCCCTTTTTACTTACTTATTCTACTAGCTGACATTAATTATTTCCTCTATTTAGAGTTTGAAGTACTTTCAGTTATTCTCATTCTTTTACCAAATAAGCTTTTTAAAAAGATTGCTACATGTAATATATATATGTTTATATATATCATGCATATACTATATAGATGTATGCCTTTTAAATACATCAAAAAAAGAACAAAATTTTGAAGTTTTAAAACTTAGTTTTATGAGAATCTTATAGTTCTGTATTGTTAGCATTTTTTATTTCTCCTCATTTAATTTTAGCATATAAAAAGGGCAATAATATGATTGTACCGTTTCTAATATTCACTTCTTGGCCACCTGTGTGGCATGTGAAATCTTAGTTCCCTGACCCGGGATCAAACCTGTGCCCCTTGTGTTGGAAGCACGGACTCTTAACCACTGGACCACCAGGGAAGTCCCACCAGTTTTAATACTGACAGGAATTTTTTTTTTAACTTAGCAATTTAGAGTTCTTCTCTAATTAACTGGAGATATTATTGAAGTGAAGTAAAGTGAAGTAGCTCAGTCGTGTCCGACTCTTTGCAACCCCATGGACTGTAGCCTACCAGGCTCCTCCGTCCATGGAATTTTCCAGGCAAGAGTACTGGAGTGGGTTGCTATTTCCTTCTCCAGGGGATCTTCCTGACCCAGGGATCGAACCCAGGTTTCCCACATTGTAGGCAGATGCTTTACCATCTAATTTGTCTACTGAAGCTGGCATTTCCCTGAGACCTTCTACCCCCAATGACTCAGTGGGGAAAGAATCTTCCTGCTATGCAGAAGACACAGGAGACATGGGCTCGATCCCTGGGTCAGGAAGATCCCCCGGAGAAGGAAATGGCAACCCCCTCCAGTATTCTGGCCTGGAAAATCCCATAGACAGAGGAGCCTGATGGGCTACAGTCCATGGGGTTGCAAAGAGTCAGACACGACTGGACTAACACACACACATCCCAAGTAGAGTTAACAGAGTTTTTTGATTACCTTTTTAAAAATGTGGTTCAAGTATTCCATTTCTGTCTTTAAAGTTTCATCCTTCATTCTGTGATATAAAAAATAGTGCAGACGTGAGTAATTTGTAGTCAGTGTAAAGATGAAAGACTGGATCAATACAGCTATAATATGGGTATTTACATATTACAGGTGTCTCCCTGAACCGTCCTTCTAAGAACAGAATGACCAGATCTAGAAAATCAGCAGAATCCTTAAGCAAGATTTCACACCTTTAAAAACTCAAAATTGAGCTTGGGCAAGAGGGTCAGGTGTATTACCTTTTTTTTCTCAAGTTTTTTTTTTTTTAATTGAAACATAGGTGATGTGCAGTGGTACGTTTCTGTACTATATTACTTTATGTTGAGCTCCTTATGGTGTTCTTAGTCTCTTTTATTGTAGAGAGGCTGTATTTATCAAACAGTTAAGAGCAGCTAGTCGTCATCTGTGTTCAGTGTCAGGGAGTCATGGCCAAATTAAGGAGCAGAATGGGGAGGTGCAGCGTGACAGAGAAAGAGACTGAAGACCCAGGAAGGAAGTAGGACGGAGGTGGCCAGAGAGCCAAGCCGTCCTCACACGCAGTCGTGTGTTATAGGAACAGCGTCTTCTACTATTCAGGCAAGGTAGTCTAAGGACAGGTCTCCTAGGATCAGGGTGTTAGGTTTCAGAGACTTTAAGGAGGATGAAGGCTGAGAGAAGGGGTCAGGAAGAATGTCATTGATGACTGAAGAGAGGTTTGAGCAACGTGGTGTGAGTAGCGCCCAGGTATTCTAGAAAGTGAATTCAAAATTGGTGGAAAGGAAATAGAGGGACAGCCTTGCTTGAAAAATTGGGGGGGAGAGGAAGAGGATGATAGCTGCAGGGACAGGAGGGTAAGAGTAGGTTTGTTTGGGGACTTCCCTGGTGGTCCAGTGGTTAAGAACCCACCTACCAATGCCGGAGAGAGACACGGGTTCTATCCCTGATTAAGGAAGATTCCACATGCTGCAGAACAACTAAGCCAGTGCTCCACAACCAGAGAAAAGCAAGCACACCATAGCAAAGACCCAATGCAGCCAAAGAGAAAGTTTTAAAAAAGAAAAGCAGGCTTATTTGCCTGGAGTAGGCCCTTTGCAAGGTGACAGGGATCCAGGCAAGAGCCAGGGCGGATGAGACGCTTCCTCCAGCCCTGGTGTGCGTCTGCTCTGGGGAGCCACCTTTTATGAAGCTGAACGCTGTTTCCACCACAGCCAAGGAGAAGTAAGGAATGCATTGTTTATCCAAAGCCAAGCACGTTCCATGTGTTCTCTTGCATCTTTACCTCGGCTGTTAGTATCGTGACTTATTACATATGAAGAGACTGAGGCTCTGATTTAGCTGAGGTCATCTAGTAAGCAACATAGTCAGGATTCAAACTCAGGTGTGGCTTGTTTCGGAGCATCTGGTCTACTCTCCCTCTGATAATCTAAAAAGACACGTTTCTGAGATACAGTCCTTTGAAGTTTAAGAATATAAGATGGCCGGAGTGCTTTGATGTGCAAAATAAGCCCTTCTGCATTCCCTGTACTGCACCCCATCACCTTCAACATCTCAACTTTCCCCTGTCCTACCCTTAACGTTTAATATGCACATGGAATTTTTTATATCATCCAGGTTTATAAACAGAGTCTTCATTAAACCAGATTTCTCAGAGCTGGGTCTATGGATTTCCTGCGTAAAACAAATGAAAAATGTTTCCAAGAGTAGCTGAAGCTCATCCCCCTCCCCCATTTTAATTGATCTTTACCAGTTTAATGTTAAAGTCTAGGCACAGCAGGTTTTTTTGCGGGGGGGTTGAAAAAAATCTGTATGAGCAATGAATTCAGTGAGTCTCTAATCATGCTCCGCACATGGGTGAAGTCCAGGCTGAAAATGAAAGAAGGAATGAATATCAGTCTGTTGAGAAACCCAAATTCGGGCAGATAAGAGCACTCAATTTCTGCTCTGGACAGGTGTTGTTTAGAGACTAGGGATGTATTAGTTCATCCAGGAAACTGTTCTTGGTACCTGTTATGTGCCAGGCACCTTGCTGTCAGGGAGGATTGAAAGATTCCTTCTCACTGTCCTAAATCTCAAATACAGTCTTAGAGGAAGACAGACCTCCACGCACAGGTGGAGGTGAGATGTAGGAAGCATGTCCACCCCTAGCGAGGATGCAAGAATTGAAGAGTGATGCCAAGAGGCATTCAGAGTCTATAACTTGTACCCAAAGAGGTTGGTTGTTTGGTTTGTAAGATGGCATAGAACTAGCTCCTCTTTTACCACCGAGAAGCTGATGACTTCTTTCAAAAACCACCCAGACTCATCATAGAGCTGAAGGTCTGTCTTATTTTGCCTAAAAGCTGAAGTTGAGAACAAGATCAGAGGTTTGGTGCTCATGGTTTGTAGAAAGTGTGCACTCAGGAGGGAGCAGAAGTTAGTGAGGGAAGGAGACCAGGCAGGGAACGAGTCAAGCAAGGGTGAGATCACTGGTGAAGCCTAGACTTGGCCTGACCATGAGGCGAGGGCCTCTAGGAGTAAATCCAACCATGCAGTTGTCGCCACTCGAGGCAGGAGGGCTGGCCTTTGTGCTCCAGGGTCAGCTGGTCATTCATTGTTCCACTAAGGGCATTTCTCTGGAGAAGGGCGCAGCTGCAATAAATGGAAGCACCCAGCACTCATCAGAGTTTCAGGGATAAATGTGTTTCATTTATATACATTGAAGATGCTATATTTATCGTGAAGAGTTGGCTCACATGACTGTGGAGGCTGAGGCATCCCGCAGTCTACCATCTGAAGCTGGAGTCTCAGAAGAGCCAGGGTAGAGTTCTAGTCTGAGCCTGAAGACCTTCGAGTCAGGAGTGTCTAAGGCAGAAGTCCCAGTCCAATGGCATAAGACCGAGGTTCCCGCTCAGTAGATAGCCAGCAAGGCTGAGTTCTCCTTTCCTCCAAATTTTTGTTTCTTTAGGCCCTCAATGAATTGGATGATGCTCATCCACATTGGGGAGGGCCTCTGCTTTACTCAGTCTACTGATTCCAATGTACTTTTTTTGGAAACACCCTTAGAGACACACCCAGAAATGTTAAACCACATATATCAAGGTAGTGTCAAGTTGACACATAAAATTAACCATCCCAAGCCTGAAGTTCACAGACAAAGCGGTTGAGAAGAAACAATGGATGTCAAGAGGGAGAGTGAGATCAGACTTGAACCTTGGAGGAAGGACTGGAACCCAGTAAGCCATTAACAGAGATTATTTTAAATTTCAGAGTGCATCTCTATGCTGGTTGTATAGACTCCTAGATGTCTGTAAAAGCAGATCTATCTGGAGTTACCCAGAGCTAAGATGGAAGAGATGACCTTACAAGGTGTCTAATTGTGATTACTCTTATCTGGTAGAATTCTTAAATGAAAAATAGGAACTATCTTTCCTCCTCCTCCCTGTCACGCCACACAACACACACACACACACACACACACACACACACACACACGGCAGCTGTGGCAAAGCCTCTAGCTGAGTTCCCCAACAACAACATCTGCATAGAATCTAAGGCTTCATTTTTCTCTTCTCCTCTTGTAAAATAGGATCATTTCAAAGAAAAGTAAATGAATCATCTGATTATGGTAATTATTTGAACAGAAAAGAAGCATAATCACTATAAAATAAATGGAGCAGAGGATTAAAGCCATGAAAGAAATTTGTGACATCACTTATTATCTTATTTTAAAACTTAAAAATCCATATCAAGCCCATTTGTCATCATAACGTTCTGGGTAAAAATGTACTGTTTTGATGACAATTTTCATTTGTAGCTGAATTTCATATATTCTACTCGTTTTTAAGGTATTAAACATGCTGAGTCAAAAAATTTATTGAAATATGCCCACGTTAGAATTTAAACATTTCATTGGTAATTGAAATTGAACTGTGGGAAAAATAAATTTTCTTTTATTGCTTCAATTTGGCTTAGTATAACCAATTTTCAAAGAAAATTGTTTTCATGACAATCTATCTGAAATTCCTACTTACATGCAAAACCTTGCCTTTTTTAGTCACTGCAGCTTTTTTACTTCACTTCTTTGCAGCATTTTTCAGGACGGAATAAAATTTTTCAGACAGAAAACTCAGAGAGGTTATTTTATTTCAGATGTTGAGAGAAGACAATTTAATTTACTTTCTTGAACATTAGAGCAGAAGTCTCAGCTGGGTACTATTCAGGATACAAATATCAGGCAGACCATCTCAGGGGACGACAGTGTGGACACAGAAGAAAGCCAAGTTTACAAGTAAATGTAGTCAAAGCAGAATACCCCCCAGTCTGCCTGAAACGTTCTTCCCACTCTGTCCAGCCCCCTCCCTTCCTGTCTCGTCTTCTGTACATACTCATGTTGTACTTCTTCCTTCTCTTTTAAATTGTGTTTGTTTTTCTAAGATTGAGGGTCGGAGGAATCCTGCCCATTCATTCCCATTTCCCCAGAACCTGTGCACTTAATACATTTTTACTGAATGGAGTTTATTACAACAGTTCCTAAATTGAAAGTTGTAAACATAAAGTGATTTAGGAACCTTCAAAAGAGAAAGCTCTTCTGTGGTGAGGCAAACAAGTGAAGGTTCTAAGCATTTCTTTTAACGCAGACTGGGAGGGCTGGGGAGCAATGAAAAGTTAGATGAGGAGCTGCTCAGGGCAGAAGAAGAGTATGAAACAAAGGAAAACAAACCACAAAAGTAAATACAGTAAGTCCCCTGCATGTGAGCCTTCAAGCAGGAAAATTTCAAAGATGTCAGCGTGCATTCACATGTCCAGCCACCTAAGTTAGTTCTGTTTGAGGAGGCACTGATAGCTTTTGAGGCACAGGAGCTGAACATAGAATGATACACAAGGGTTGTAACAGCCTTTCTTCACAATGCAATTCAGTGCTACTGTTATCTATGAGAACAAAAAGAGCTACTATCCAGACAACACAGGATCAGATTTTTCAAGAGGGGAGATAGAATTGAATCCAGCAAGGAACCAGAACCTGTACCATCCACACGAGGCATGAGTGAAGTTGCAGCTTGCCCTCCATCACCTACTGCTGACAATTGGCTCTACCATCTCCCACCTCCTCTCCCCGCTCCTGTCAGTAATTCCTTTTGTCTGTTCACTTGATGACAGCCCCTGTGTGCCAGCTGTTGTTCTGTACTACTGTATTTCAAAGTACTGTAAAATTCAGTTCAGTTCAGTTGCTCAGTCGTGTCCAACTCTTTGTGACCCTATGAACTGCAGCACACCAGGCCTCCCTGTGCATCACCAACTCCCGGAGTTCACCCAAACTCATGTCCATTGAGTCGGTGATGCCATCCAACCATCTCATCCTCCATCGTCCCCTTCTCCTTCTGCCCTCAATCTCTCCCAGCATCAGGATCTTTTCAAATGAGTCAGCTCTTTGCATCAGGAGGCCAAAGTATTGGAGTTTCCACTTCAACATCAGTCCTTCCAATGAACATCCAGGACTGATCTCCTTTAGGATGGACTGGTTAGACCTCCTTGCAGTCCAAGGGACAAGAATCTTCTCCAACACCACAGTTCAAAAGCATCAATTCTTCGGCGCTCAGCTTTCTTTATAGTCCAACTCTCATATCCATACATGACCACTGGAAAAACCATGGACCTCCAGATGGACCTTTGTTGACAAAGTAATGTCTCTGCTTTTTAATATGCTGTCCAGGTTGGTTCCTTCCAAGGAGTAAGCATCTTTTAATTTCATGGCTGCAATCACCATCTGCAGTGATTTTGGAGTCCCCCAAAATAAAGTCAGTCACTGTTTCCACTGTTTCCCCATTTATTTGCCATGAAGTGACAGGACCGGATGCTATGATCTTCGTTTTCTGAATGTTGAGCTTTAAGCCAACTTTTTCACTCTCTTTTTCACTTTCATCACAAGGCTCTCTAGTTCTTCTTCACTTTCTGCCATAAGGGTGGTGTCATCTGCATATCTGAGGTTATTGATATTTCTCCCAGCAATCTTGATTCCAGCTTGTGCTTCTTCCAGCCCAGCATTTCTCATAATGTACTCTGCATATAAGTTAAATAAGCAGGGTGACAATATACAGCCTTGACGTACTCCTTTTCCTATTTGGAACCAGTCTGTTGTTCCATGTCCAGTTCTAACTGTTGCTTCCTGACCTGCGTACAGGTTTCTCAAGAGGCAGGTCAGGCGGTCTGGTATTCCCATCTCTTTCAGAATTTTCCACAGTTTGTTGTGATCCACACAGTCAAAGGCTTTGGCATAGTCAATAAAGCAGAAATAGACATTTTTTCTGGAACTTTCTTGCTTTTTCGATGATCCAGCAGATGTTGGCAACTTGATCTCTGGTTCCTCTGCCTTTTCTAAAACCAGCTTGAACATTTGGAAGTTCAAGGTTCACATATTGCTGAAGCCTGGCTTGGAGAATTTTGAGCATTACTTTACTAGTGTGTGAGATGAGTACAATTGTGTGGTAGTTTGAGCATTCTTTGGCATTGCCTTTCTTTGGGATTGGAATGAAAATTGACCTTTTCCAGCCCTGTGGCCACTGCTGAGTGGCCAAATTTGCTGGCATATTGAGTGCAGCATTTTCACAGCATCATCTTCCAGGATTTGAAATAGCTCCACTGGAATTCCATCACCTCCACTAGCTTTGTTCGTAGTGATGCTTTCTAAGGCGCACTTGACTTCACATTCCAGGATGTCTGGCTCTAGGTGAGTGATTACATCATCGTGATTATCTGGGTCATGAAGATCTTTTTTGTACAGTTCTTCTGTGTATTTTGCCACGTCTTCTTAATACCTGTAAGATTAAAAATGTGTAATTTTTTTGTGTGTTTGTTTTTTATGTATTTTGGCTTCCCTGGTGGCTCAGATGGTAAAGAATCTGCCTGTAAAGCAGGAGACCTGGGTTTGATCCCTGGGTTGGAAAGATCTCCTGGAGAAGGGAATGGTAACCCACTCCACTGTTCACCCCTAGAGAACCCCATGGACAGAGCTACAGTCCATGGGGTCACAAAGAGTCGTGCATGACTGAGCGATTAGCACGCTTATGTACTATGTGTGTGAAAAGTATTATAAACCTATTACAGTACAGTACTCTCTAGCCGATTCTACTAGTTGGGTGCCTAGGCTAAGTATGTTGGACATGCAAACAAATTGGACTTAAGAATATGCTCTCGGGACAGAGCTTGTCCATGTATAGGGGACTTAACTTTAACATCCTTGTAAAAGAGCTTGTAAAATTTGACTAGCGTATACTTAACTTTAAAATATGTTGAATTATTGTGTTCATATAAAATTGTTACTTACCCTGATTATCTAGAGTTCAATTTTTCTACCTCAAGTTGTTTATAAAATCTAAAAGCATTTCTCCCTTTTCCTTCAGATTGAAGTGAGGGAATTGTAGAGCATTTATTGATCACCTATCATGTGACAGACACTGCTCAGTACTTGACAGAGATGGCCTCATTTAGTCCTCATCATACTCTGCAAAGACAATGCCATCATTAGCTCCACTTACAGAAGAGGAAATTGAAGTTTGATGTGATAATGTAACTTGCCCCAGTTAGACAGCTAGTAAGGGGCGAAGCCAATATTCTAACCCAGCCACTGATAATGGGATGCCTTTTTTAATAACTATGCTATGGATGAGGGCCCTCTGTTTTCCAGGAACAGGAATTTGAGAACCTTTGAAGAGTTAGAGATAAAAGGCCTGGAACTTAGGGAAGTCCTGCCTGGCTTGAGGTTAAAAAAAAAAAAAGCGGTATGAGGTTTCTCAGATAATGTAGACGATTCCAGAATAAAAGATATGATGTGAGTATCCTCAAGATATATATTTTTTAAAGCACAAGAGAAACCAAGGAGTTAAAAAGAGAACAGTTTTGACCATGAAACATGCCTTGTTTGGGGAATCCAGGAGCTTGGGAACAGTGGAGTTGATCTGATAAGGACAATGAAGAGTTCAGTTCCCAGGGAGATGGCTTCCACTTCTTTTAGAATGCGGCAGAAGCTGTGACGTCATGTCACCTGAGTGGCAGACCCAGCTCTTTTTCAAAAACTGTGAAAGAAAACCCATGCGACCCATGGAAACTGGCCCTAACCACAAAGGAAATGGCAGCCCACTCCAGTACTCTTGACTGGAAAATCCCATGGACAGAGGAGCTGATGGGGTTACAGCCCATGGGGTTGCAGAGAATTGGACATGATTGAGCCACCGACACTTTTCACTGTCTTTCAGTAACTGTGATATCGGGTCATCCGAGCAGCCGACACAGCTCTTTCTTGAATACCTGTGAAAGAAAACCCATGCAACCCGTGTGAAACTGGCCCTAACCCATGTTTTCTAAACCTTTCTCTTTTAGGGAATGTGTTTGTGGTGAGCCTGGCAGTTGCAGACCTGCTGGTGGCCGTGTATCCATACCCCTTGGCGCTGGCGTCTATAGTTAACGATGGGTGGAGCCTGAGCTCCCTGCATTGCCAACTTAGTGGCTTCCTGATGGGCTTGAGCGTCATTGGGTCCGTTTTCAATATCACGGGAATTGCCATCAACCGCTATTGCTGCATCTGCCACAGCCTCAGATACAACAAGCTGTATAGCAGCACGAATTCCCTCTGCTACGTGTTCCTGATATGGATGCTGACGCTCGTGGCGATCGTGCCCAACCTGTGTGTGGGGACCCTGCAGTACGACCCAAGGATCTATTCCTGTACCTTCACGCAGTCCGTCAGCTCAGCCTACACGATCGCCGTGGTGGTGTTCCATTTCATCGTTCCGATGCTCGTAGTCATCTTCTGTTACCTGAGAATCTGGGCCCTGGTTCTTCAGGTCAGATGGAGGGTGAAACCTGACAACAAACCGAAACTGAAGCCCCAGGACTTCAGGAATTTTGTCACCATGTTTGTGGTTTTTGTCCTCTTTGCCATTTGCTGGGCTCCTCTGAACTTCATTGGTCTCGTTGTGGCCTCGGACCCGGCCAGCATGGCACCCAGGATCCCTGAGTGGCTGTTTGTGGCCAGTTACTATATGGCATATTTCAACAGCTGCCTCAATGCGATCATATATGGACTACTGAACCAAAATTTCAGGCAGGAATACAGAAAAATTATAGTCTCATTGTGTACCACCAAGATGTTCTTTGTGGATAGCTCCAATCATGTAGCAGATAGAATTAAACGCAAACCCTCTCCGTTAATAGCCAACCGTAACCAAATAAAGGTGGACTCCGTTTAAAAATGCGGAGCATGAATGGCAAGATCTGAACACTGCTCCAAGCCTTACTCATTTTCATTCCCTCTTGGTAGATGCCTAGAAAAACAATGTGGAGGAGAAAGCTTACAGTCTTCAGAGTGTGTCTCTATATGTCTGAGCTAATGTGCTGTCAGCATTTTGAACAAGTCTCTGGTTCTACTTACCAAGAGAAACAGAACATTCAGTGAGTTATATGTTCATTGAAGAGTATAGTTCAGGGAACAGAGTGGGAGTTAATTTTAAGGAAAATGCTGAATGTATTCAAGTGGAGAAAGTGTGCAAACTTTTCTTTTATTGCCAAGTGCCACCAAGGTTCAGTTCAGTTCAGTCGCTCAGTCGTGTCCCACTCTTTGCGACCCCATGAATCGCAGCATGCCAGGCCTCCCTGTCCATCACCACTCCTGGAGTTTACTCAAACTCATGTCCATCGAGTTGGTGATGCCATCTCCCCATCTCATCCTCTGTCGTCCCCTTCTCCTCTTGCCCCCAATCCCTCCCAGCATCAGAGTCTTTTCCAATGAGTCAACTCTTCACATGAGGTGGCCAAAGTACTGGAGTTTCAGCTTTAGCATCATTCCTTCCAAAGAAATCCCAGGGCTGATCTCCTTCAGAATGGACTGGTTGGATCTCCTTGCAGTCCAAGGGACTCTCAAGAGTCTTCTCCAACACCACAGTTCAAAAGCATCAATTCTTTGGTGCTCAGCCTTCTTCACAGTCCAACTGTCACATCCATACATGACCACAGGAAAAACCATAGCCTTGACTAGACGGACCTTTGCTGGCAGAGTAATGTCTCTGCTTTTGAATATGCTATCCAGGTTGGTCATAACTTTCCTTCCAAGGAGTAAGTGTCTTTTAATTTCATGGCTGCAATCACCATCTGCAGTGATTTTGGAGCCCAAAAAAATAAAGTCTGACACTGTTTCCACTGTTTCCCCATCTATTTCCCATGAAGTAATGGGACCAGATGCCATGATCTTAGTTTTCTGAATGTTGAGCTTTAAGCCAACTTGTTCACTCTCTTCTTTCACTTTCATCAAGAGGTTTTTTAGTTCCTCTTCACTTTCTGCCATAAGGGTGGTGTCGTCTGCGTATCTGAGGTTATTGATGTTCCTCCCGGCAATCTTGATTCCAGCTTGTGCTTCTTCCAGCCCAGCGTTTCTCATGATGTACTCTGCATATAAGTTAAATAAGCAGGGTGACAATATACAGCCTTAACACACTCCTCTTCCTATTTGGAACCAGTCTGTTGTTCCATGTCCAATTCTAACTGTTGCTTCCTGATCTGCATATAGGTTTCACAAGAGGCAGGTCAGGTCGTCTGGTATTCCCAAGGTAGTAATTGCTTTTTTCTCCTCCACTTTTTGAATATTTCTAGTAGAAAAACAAGCAATGTGTTTTACTTAAAAATGAGTACATGGAACAAAAAAGGGAAAGTGAGATGAGTAACTCATTACACAGAGAAAGGCTGAAAATAAATCAGTGAATAACTCCACAACCACTGCCATCACCAAGTCTTCACTTGGCTGGGTTAGCATTGGGGAGCTGCAGTCGTGATAATCACAGTGATCCTCTCTATTAAAAACTGTGCATTCAACTAGATAAAGAACAAACTATGTGACAGAATTCTTTTCAAATGTCAGTAACCATAGTATTTTAAAGCAGTAGCTACATAGAAAACTGTGTTCAACTTTGTTAGACATTTGGTTTATTATTATCTTGTCACTGAATATCATTATCATTCATGTCACTGACCAGCTGTTTTGAATTTTTCTCTCTTAATTTATTGAGTCATCTAATCAGGTAAAAGGTCCACAAAGGTCTGTCTAGTCAAAGCTATGGTTTTTCTGGTAGTCATGTATGGATATGAGAGTTGGACTGTAAAGACAGCTGAGCACTGAAGAACTGATGCTTTTGAACTGTGGTGTTGGAGAAGACTTTTTTTTTTTTTTTTCAATTTAAATTGACTCTTGAGAGTTCCTTGGACTGCAAGGAGATCCAACCAGTCCATCCTAAAGGAAATCAGTCCTAAATATTCACTGGAAGGACTGATGCTGAAGCTGAAGTCCCAATACTTTGGTCACCTGATGCGAAAGGCTGACTCACTGGAAAAGACCCTGATGCTGGGAAAGATGAAGGCAGGAGGAGAAGGGAACAACAGAGGATGAGATTGTTGGATGGCATCACCGAGTCAGTGGACATGAGTTTGAGCAAGCTCTGGGAGTTGGTGATGGACAGGGAGGCCTGGCATGCTGCAGTCTATGGGGTCACAAAGAGTTGGACACAACTGAGTAACTGAACTGAATTGAATCAGTTAAAAATGCCAAAGAATCAAAGAGTTGTAGATTCTTAGATATAT
The DNA here is from genome assembly GCF_003369695.1 of Bos indicus x Bos taurus. Taxonomy (NCBI): domain Eukaryota; kingdom Metazoa; phylum Chordata; class Mammalia; order Artiodactyla; family Bovidae; genus Bos; species Bos indicus x Bos taurus. The sequence continues at coordinate 16,347,613 of NC_040102.1, read as the reverse complement.
GTGCTAAATGCAATGAATGTGTTCTTGATTGATAATCGATTTGGGCAAGTCAATTGCTAAACCAGAAAGTTTTTCTTTTATAGGTAACTCAAAACAATATTCTGTAATAGCTCAGTATTTTATTGCCCTAATAATACTGAAAGTCTAGAAGAAGAAGGGAAAAAGCATGAGTAAACTATGGTTTCATAAACTATGATTCTAAGTTTAATCCAAATACTATTTGGAAGTACTATGAGGTTTGTGGCATGGAGTGCTTTGCAGAAAATTAGAACCAGATTTTCTTGTATTTTAAAGTTATGCAAAAATAACAACAACAACAACAAAAACAAACTATCACGTTCTAGAATGAATTGGTGTTTTGCAAATATATACAGAAGACAAAACTGATCTGGATATGTTTGCTAATATCTCTACAGCTATATAATCAGAATCTCCTTGGAAATTTCTAGGGTCAATTATTGTAAAAGATATCTCTGATAATTTGTTTGATCAAGCATATTTGAGAAATACTAAATTATTACAGATTTTATTTTCTTGGGCTCCAAAATCACTGCAGACAGTGACTGAAGCCATGAAATTAAAGGATGCTTGTTCCTTCCTTGGAAGGAAAGCTATGCTATGCTAAGTCGCTTCAGTCATGTCTGACTCTGTGCGACCCCATAGACGGCAGCCCACCAGGCTCCACCATCCCTGGGATCCTCCAGGCAAGGATACTGGAGTGGGTTGCCGTTTCCTTCTCCAATGCATGAAAGTGAAAAGTGAAAGTGAAGTTGCTCAGTGAAGTTCGACTCCTAGCGACCCCATGGACTGCAGCCTACCAGGCTCCTCTGTCCACGGGATTTGCCAGGCAAGAGTACTGGAGTGGGTTGCCATTGCCTTCTCTGGTAAGGAAAGCTAGATAGCATATTAAAAGGCAAAGACATCACTTTGCCAACAAAGGTTCATATAATCAAAGCTATGGTTTTTCCAGTTGTCATGTATGGATATGAGAGCTGGACCATAAGGAAGGCTAAGCACCAAAGAACTGATGCTTTTGATCTCTGGTATTGGAGAAGACTTTTGAGAGTCCCTTGGACTGCAAGGAGATCCAACCAGTCTATCCTAAAGGAAACTGAATATCCTAATTTTTCAGTCCTGAATATTCATTAGAAGGACTGATGCTGAAGCTGTAGCTTCAATACTTTGGCCACCAGATGCGAAAAACTAACTCATTGGAAAAGACCCTGCTGGTGGGAGAGATTGAAGGCAGGAGGAGAAGAGGCTTCAGAGGATGAGATGGTTGGATGGCATCACCGACTCAACAGATATGAGTTTAAGCAAACTCCAGGAGATAGTGAAGGACAGGGTAGCCTGGTGTGCTGTAGTCTATGGGGTTGCAGATATTCAGACAGGATTTAGCGACTGAACAACAACAACAAATTATAGTTTGTGGTGAAGAAGTTGATGGTGATAGTGATGCGGGGATGTGTGTGTATGTTTGTAAGTTATCTCTAAAACTTTTCCCATCAAGTCATTTATATGTTAAAGGTCTAGTCAGAGCAAAATTAAATAGTAAAGATCATTTTAAAGCTAATGTTCCAAATTTCAGATAACATTCAAAGAGATTAACCATGGTAACTCCTTTTGAAAGATATTATACTTCGTTCTTGATGCTGAGGATGAATTACTGTGTTGCTAACTATGTGTAGTATGATTTCTTGCTCTTCATAGCATTTTATTTCTTAATTTATACAATAGCAAAAATACGGCACAGAAGCTATGGCTTTTAAAAATTATCTGCCAAGTAGAGTACCTCACCTGAAGATCAAGTATGTGACTTTAAAGTCTAGAAATGTTTTTCTTCTCTATCATCAAAATATTAACTCGTTAAAAGAATGACAGTGAAAAAGTAACTCATAAAGATCAAAGACTGAGATTTCCTCTATTGAAATCACATTGTAAAAGACATGTAAGCCTTCGAGACACAGATCAGCGGTGTCCTCACTGTAATATTAATAAATAGAAAGTGTTTCTCTCCTGAAAAAACCTCAGATAGGTAGGTAATCTGCTGTGCCTGATTTCCCCAGTGAGTAAATTACTTTGTGAACTGTTTGAAAGATTAACTTTATGTGTTTTTTTTTTAATTTATTTATTTTAATTAGAGGCTAATTACTTTACAATATTGTATTGGTTCTGCCGCACATCAACATGAATCCGCCACGGGTTAAGATTAACTCTTTAAAAACTACTAGATTACTATTGATCCAATGATAAATACTGTTGCATAGTACAAAATGAATAGCTGGCAATGTGCTGCATTATTAAAGGGAGCACATTTTCATCAGGTCTGCTATGTTAATTAACTATAAGCCTCTGTTAAGGTAAACTTCTTTAATCTATCAGAATTACTTACCAGTGTAATAGTTTTTGTCAACCTTCCCTCTGTCTCTTAGAGTACTGGTGGTGATATGAGGGTTAGCAGTGAAACGAAACGACATTTTGAAGTGGCACAATTTACAGATTTTATGAGTATTTGGACTGTCTGTAGCTTGCATTTCACTGCCTAGGCTGGCTGCTTTGTGAAGCTGATAGCAACACCTATGTTATAACATGAGGAAATACCTTTTTTTTTTTCTTAGCAGAATCTGGATACGCAAAGTCTACACAAGACTGTTTGATTAAGGACAAGAATAGTAAAAAAAAAAAAAAAAAGCAAAAACAAAACAAAAACTATCGTTATCTTTTTAAAAAGTCAATTGCTAGAATCATGTGCAATTTCTAGCATAATATTATTTACAGTCCTATGCTAATATCCAGTTGTAGTGGACAGACTCCAGAATCTGACCATTCCAATTTATATCATTCATTTGCATATTAACTCTGGAGGGCTTGCCTCAATTGTATTTCTTTCTGAAAAATTTAAATCACACAGAATTCTGTTTTGTCCCTGTTTGCCCCTACTGAATCTCACTTTTAAACATATGTTGTATTTCTTATACCTGTTGGAACATATCAGTTTGGGACTTTTATTGCCTGTGTTTTATTATGTAACCTTCATAATCACACAAAATAGGATTATTTTTGTTTAAAACTAAGGAGTTAATAGAATATTGTGCTTTGAGGAAGGAGTAATTTCAGTTTTCTACTTTATTTCATGTTTCATTACCGTGTATTTGGGTATGTAAATCATTTATGTGCATAAACAATATTATTTTTTGACAAAGCAGCAGAACTACTTGATTTTAAATATTCTGGGAAGCAGTGTGACACTATAACCAGTCTTGGATATTAAATCTATAATTGCTCATTGAGTAAACACATTCAACTTGAATGTTGTGTAATGAATAATAATTTTGACCATTTTTTGGACTGTCTCTGATGCATTATCAAATATTTCACTGTGAATAAGCAAACACATCTGGACCATAATAGATGCATATCAAATTTAAATGACTGAATGTTACATTTGAGAGTTATCTGAGCATAAGCGCTTCCCAAGTATGTCAGTGGTAAAGAATCTGTCTGCCAATGCAGGAGACACAGGAGATGGGATTTTGATCCCTGGGTTGGGAAGGTCCCCTGGAGGACGAAATTGCAACCCACTCCAGTATTCTTGCCTGGAAAATTCCATGGACAGAGGAGTCTGGCAGGCTACAGTCCGTAGTGTTACAAAGAGTCAGACACAACTGATCATGCACACACAAAATCTTTAAGCAGCCTTTTCTTTTTTAAAAAATAATTTTCAGAATTTTTTTCACTGTTTTACTTTACTCTTGTGCTTGAAAATCTTCGTTTAAAAATTATTTTGTACAGAACAAAAAAAGCTAGATTCTCTATAAGGATGAACAATAGTTTTGTTATTTTTGCTTGCAACTTTTGTAAATCTCTCAGAAGAGCATGTTGGTAAAAATTTGGGGGAAAAGGGAGATTTTAGTTGGGTCTAATATTTATGTTGCTGATGAGTGAGTACTTATTTTAGTAAGGGTCTTTTGGAACACCAAAGACTGAATGTAAAGGAGAATTGTAAAATGTAGGAAAAGACCAAAATATTTGGCTAAAGTCTTAACCTACATATAATGTAGCAATAACAAGTAGGGTAAATTTTAGGAATAAATTAAGCGGGTACCAGGAGATGGTCTGGTAATTGTCAGGTTTTTAGATAGATGTGATCTAAACTTTTGTGCCAAGTTCCGGAAATGTGGGATATATCCTAACTGGGTTCAGCTTACACTACCTGCCCCCGGAAGTATTGCACAAGATGTGCGATCATCTTGTTTTGTTTTGCTTTTATTCTCTGTGGCATGTGGGATCTTAGTTCCCCAACGGAGTGTGGAGTTTTAACCACTGGACCACCAGGGAAGCCCCTCAATCACCTTACTTTAAAGTGGCAAAGGGAAATTTAAATTCCACTATGAGACATCAGTCATAAAGGAATATATAATTACAATCACAAGCCTTAATCATTTTTGTAGTATGTACCATCTTCAGAACAGAAACAGTTTAAATTAATAAAGATGATTGTTTCAGTCAATCAGTTCAGTTGCTCAGTCGTGTCTGACTCTTTACGACACCATATACTGCAGCACGCCAGGCTTCCCCATCCATCACTAACTCCCGGGGCTTGCTCAAACTCCTGTCCATCAAGCTTTCTTCATAGTCCAACTCTCACATCCATACATGGCTACTGGAAAAACCAGAGCCTTGACTAGACAGACTTTTGTCAGCAAAATAATGTCTCTGCTTTTTAATATGCTGTCTCAGTCAGTCAGTCAGTCAGTTCAGTCGCTCAGTCGTGTCCGACTCGTTGTGACCCCATGGACTGCAGCACGCCAGGCCTCCCTGTCCATTGCCAACTCCCAGAGTTTACTCAAACTCATGTCCAGCCATCTCATCCTCTGTCATCCCCTTCTCCTCCTGCCTTCAATCTTTCCCAGTATCAGGGTCTTTTCAAGTGAGTCAGCTCTTTTCATCAGGTGGCCAAAGTATTGGAATTTCAGCCTCAGCATCAGTCCTTCCAATGAATATACAGGACTGATCTCCTTTAGGATGGACTGGTTGGATCTCCTTGCAGTCCAAGGGACTCTCAAGAGTCTTCTCCAATACCACAGTTCAAAAGCATCAATTCTTCGGCACTCAGCTTTCTTTATAGTCCAACTCTCACATCCATACATGACTACTAGAAAAACCATATCCTTGACTAGATGGACCTTTGTCAGCAAAGTAATGTCTCTGCTTTTTAATATGTTATCTGGGTTGGTCATAACTGTCCTTCCAAGGAATAAGTGTCTTAATTTCATGGCTGCAGTCACCACCTGCAGTGATTTTGGAGCCCAGAAAAATAAAGTCTGACACTGTTTCCACTGTTTCCCCATCTATTTTCCATGAAGTGATGGGACTGGATGCCATGATCTTAGTTTTCTGAATGTTGAGCTTTAAGCCAACTTTTTCACTCTCCTCTTCCATTTTCATCAAGAGGCTTTTTAGTTCCTCTTCACTTTCTACCATAAGGGTGGTGTCATCTGCATATCTGAGGTTATTGATATTTCTCCCAGCAATCTTGATTCCAGCTTGTGCTTCTTCCAGCCCAGCATTTCTCATGATGTACTCTGCATAGAAGTTTGATAAGCAGGGTGACAATATACAGCCTTGACATACTCCTTTTCCTATTTGGAACCAGTCTGTTGTTCCATGTCCAATTCTAACTGTTGCTTCCTGACCTGCGTACAGGTTTCTCAAGAGGCAGATCAGGTGGTCTGGTATTCCCATCTCTTTCAGACTTTTCCACAGTTTATTGTGATCCCCACAGTCAAAGGCTTTGGCCTATTCAATAAAGCAGAAGTAGATGTTTTTCTGGAACTCTCTTGCTTTTTCAATGATCCAGCAGATGTTGGCAACTTGATTTCTGGTTCCTCTGCCTTTTCTAAAACCAGCTTGAACATCTGGAAGTTCACGGTTCACATATTGTTGAAACCTGACTTGGAGAATTTTGAGCATTAATTTGCTAGCGTGTGCTGCTACTGCTAAGTCACTTCGGTTGTGTCCGACTCTGTGCAACCCTATAGACGGCAGCTCACCAGGCTCCCCTGTCCCTGGGATTCTCCAGGCAAGAACACTGGAGTGGGTTGCTATTTCCTTCTCCAATGCATGAAAGTGAAAAGTGAAAGTCAAGTCGCTCAGTCGTGTTCGACTCTTCTCGACCCCATGGACTGCAGTCTACCAGGCTCCTCCGTCCATGGGATTTTCCAGGCAAGAGTACTGGAGTGGGGTGCCATTGCCTTCTCTGGCTAGCATGTGAGATGAGTGCAATTGTGCAGTGGTTTGAGCATTCTTTGGCATTGCCTTTGCCTTTCCTATGCGGTCTAGGTTGGTCATAGTTTTCTTCCAAGAAGGAAGCGTCTTTTAATTTCATGGCTGCAGTCACCATCTGCAGTGATTTTGGAGCCTAAGAAAATAAAGTCTGCCACTGTTTCCATTGTTTCCCCATCTATTTGTCATGAAGTGATGTGACCAGATGCCATGATCTTAGTTTTTTGAAAGTTGAGTTTTATTTAGGGATATTTTTGTTGAGTTTAACATGAGAGAAAGTGATTGTGTGTGAGTATCTGTGCATATATGTACATACATATTGTATGTTTTAACTAGTTGACTGCTTTTTGTTTCATCTTTTAATGTTGATGATTTCAGAGAATGTGAATGTTCTCCACAGCTTTGAAAAGTGAAAAGATTACTTGGGTATTGTGCTCTGTTGTTAGTAATAATGAAATGATGCTTTGTCCATAGGAAACAGTACCTTTCCTATGAGGACATGTTACTGTTTTGATTACAAGAGCGCTATGATTAACATGAGTGTTTCAAAACCAGTTAGTTAGTGTTGCTTTGATATATAAGATACTGATTCTGTCTTTTTATGGGTCATCCGGTGCTCTAATTCCTGATAAAAGTGTTACTTTGACGTGAGTGATGTGAGCATATCTGTCTTATTAGCATAGAGGGGAGAAAATAGTCTTGTTCATTTAAAATAGAAAAAATTGTACCTTCTTTTGCCATGATGAGTGTTTAGCACTCTGACCATTGAGCTAAAGTTTAGACAAAATCAAAATAGAAAGTATCAACCTGAGTTCTGATATTGCTTTATACTTGTCACCGTTTTCTTGTTGTTTGAGTATAAATTTAAATGAAAACCTACAAAACCTACTTTTTCAAAAAACAGTTTATATTTTTGAAAAAGTAACCCATCAGGTAATATACTTCGTTTTTCTTTACTTCTGTTTACCTGTCTGTACCTAGTAACTGCCAAAGATGAAATTCAGTGGGATGTTTGCTTGTATTTATTTGTTCTAATAAAACTTATATATGTGTATATGTATATATATCTGTATACATGTAAAGATGACTGATTTCTTGTCATTATTTTCAAGGTGGTTAGTAAGTTTTTCCTGTTATTTGTTGGAAATTATAAGCTGGTTAATGATGGAGGGTCATTTGATAGTTATTTAAGATATATGCCTGTTTGTCAGCAATAAAAGCCTGTCTTTCTGTTTTTGGCATTTTACTTAGCAGAATATAAATTACACGGCTATTCATATGTGTGTGCACTCAGTTGTGTCTGACTCTTTGTGGCCCTATGGACTGTTGCCCCCCAGGCTCCTCTGTCCATGAGATTTTTCCAGGCAAGAATACTGCAGTGGGTTGCCATTTCCTACTCCAGGGGATCTTCCCAACCCAGGGATCGAACCCTCATCTTTTGTGTCTCCTGCATTGGCAGGTGGATTCTTTATCACTGCGTCACCTGGGAAGCCCATGTTCGTATATCACATATTTATATATTCTTGTCCATCACAGAAGTGGACTTAGATTAATTGAACATGATTTTCTCCAGCTTGATATGTGCAACCAACAAGCTGTATTCTATTCCAAATATTAATTTGTTGCTGTATTTAACAAATGTGTTTCTATAAAAAAAAATGTTTTAAATCCCAAAACAATTGTTTTTGTTCTCTATACATGCGTGGGATTTATTTCTTTATTTCTTCCTGCAGCCTCTGAGGGTAGGGAAAAGACAGCTTATATTCTAGACCTTGGCATGACCATTTCCTAGAAACAGGAAAAGGAAATTCAGGCCATGTTCAAGTCAGTCCTTGACTTGAATGTATCAGTTTTTTGTTACTCTGTAACAAACTACCCCCAGACTTACAGGCTTAAAGAAGCAACATTTATTAATTCACAGTTTCTGTGGGTCAGTGATTTCTGGTCTTTGGCTGGTCTGAGGAAAGCTCTTTAGATTAGAGTCTCCCAAATGATGTGATTAGGTGTAAGCTGACAATGCAGTCATCTCAAGGATCGACTGGGGGAAACGTGACTTCCCAGCTTATCCACCTGGTTGTTGGTGACATTCATTTTCTTGGGGCTCTTTGGACCCAGGACCTCAGTTCCTTATTATCTCTATTTGGAAACCATCTTCTCTTCCTTGACCCGTGCGCCTCTTTATTAAAGCAGGTCCCAAGAGACAGAAGCAGGCAAATAGAACCAGAGAGGGGAGTGAAACCAAAGAAAGTCAACTGCTTTTGTAACTAGTGTCTGAACGAACATCCCCATCACTTGGGCTGCACTGCTCTTATTAAAAGCAAGTCACTGGGTCCAAACAACCCCCAAGGTAGGTGATTACCTAAGGGCGTGAACGGCAGGGGTAGAGATCATTGAAGCCACTTTAGAAGCTCCCTATCACACCCAGATACCCCTAGACCCTCGGGACAGGAAGAAATGGTCCATTTCTCATGTGAAAGTCTGTTGTTCCCCCACCCCCTTGCCTGAAGGTGAGGCGGAAGCCTCTGCCTTGAAAGACAGCAAATGCCCAGCTCATGCTCTATCCCCATCTTCCCTCCCCTCCACTTGAGTCATGCTGCTGCTGCTGCTAAGTCGCTTTAGTCATGTCCGACTCTGTGCGACCTCATAGATGGCAGCTCCCCATCCCTGGGATTCTCCAGGCAAGAACACTGGAGTGGGTTGCCATTTCCTTCTCTACACTTGAGTCATAATTAGAGTTAAAACACTCCACCAGGCTAGGGAAGTGCTGGGAATAGTAAGAGAGGGAAGAGGATACAACCCAGAGAAATTCTAGAACATCGCTCACATGTAAATCAGAGCTGGTTAGTACATGTCGGGCTGGATCCTAAGGATTCTTGTTCAAGGGGAAGGAAACTTAGAATTTATCAATTATGAGAACATTCTCTGTTCTTCTGGGTGAACACTGAACACCCTGATGAGGCTAATGGGTTGGTAATGTGGTTCTTAGAAAGACTGAAGAAAGTGATAGCCCATATGAAGAGTGAAACAGAATGTTCAAATTTCCTTTGCAAATGCTACAAGAAAGTGTAGAAAGATTCAGAGAGTGTGTAGCTAGAGACACTGGATATGGAATGAATATATTAATGGGCAGAAAACCAATCAGATGAGTGTGCTCCCCAAGACCACCAGTAAGAAATGTCATAGATGAAGTGTGTTAGCTGCTCAGTCAGGTCCAGCTCTTTGCAACCCATGGACTGTAGCCTGCCAGGGTTCTCTGTCCATAGAATTCTCCAGGCAAGAATACTGGAGGGGATTGCCATTCCCTTCTCCAGGGGATCTTCCCGACCCAGGGATTGAGCGTGGGTCTCCCCCATTGCAGACAGATTCTTTACTGTCTGAGCCACCAGGGAAGCCCATAGGCCAAAGCTATCAGAAATTCACGAGTGAGAAGGTCATCACTGTGGTGCTCAGTATAGGTGTCCAGTTCTGTAAGCTCAGCCAATGTTAGGAAATGTCAGTACAGAACTGGACTCTGTGATAGCATTGGGAGTAGCAGGATGCCAAATAATAGTGCTGGAGACTTCCCTGGCTGGTCCGGTGGTTAAGACTTCGCCTTCCAATACAGGGGGTGCAGGTTCCATCCCTGGTCAGGGAGCTAAGAGTCTACATGCCTGAATGCCAAAAAAACAGAACATAAACAAAAGAAGCAATAGTGTAACAAATTCAATAAAGACTTTTAAAATGGTCCACATTAAAAAAAATCTTAAAAACAATACAGTGTTAAAAACAGAGCATTTAACCATTGGCAGCAAGGTGGGCAGAGTCATTATAAAGCCCGGAAAGGTTGGAAGAACAGCCTTCTGCCCTGCTGACACTAGCTTCTCTGTTGCTGCTTTTCTTCAACTAAGCTAAAGTCTGTGTTATAATTCTGAACACCCATCATCTCGGACAACATTGAGTACATCGTAAATTCTCAAGTGCTTGGAGTTTAAAGTAAAAAGGAAAGAGCTCTTTTTTCTAGCTGCCTAAGCCAAAGAAGAGTTTAAAATAAAGCTAGGAAAGAGAGAGAACGTAAAAACAAATGAAGGAATATGCTGAGATGTTTCCTAGTAAGTCTGTCTCAAAAGGTGGGATTGTTTTTAGTCATTTCATATTTTTCGATTACTCTAATCAGTCTATTTTCTATTATTCTAATCAGTTTCCTCTAATCAGTCTCTGTTTCAATGATAGAAATAGTGGATGATTTTTTAACAAGGGGGACATGTGGCAATATCTGAAAGCATTTTTGTTTTGGGGGCTTCCATGGTGGCTCAGATGGTAAAAAATCTGCCTGCAATGTGGGAGACCAGGGTTCTATGGAGAAGGAACTGGCAACCCACTCCAGTATTCTTGCCTGAAGAATCTTATGGTCAGAGGAGCATTTTTGTTTTGGGGGCTTCCATGGTGGCTCAGATGGTAAAGAATCTGCCTGCAATGTGGGAGACCAGGGTTCCTGGAGAAGGAACTGGCAACCCACTCCAGTATTCTTGCCTGGAGAATCTCATGGTCAGAGGAGCCTGGCGGAGCATGGGGTATGGGTGGATGCTGCAGGCACCTAGTGAGCAGAGGTCAGGGATATTACAGTGGATGGGACAGTCCCCTGCACAGAGAATTATCCAACCCCAAATGTTAATAGTGCTGAGATTGAGAAAACTTCATCGCAGTCACAGGAGCAGTGTAGCAAAGTCATTCAGAACTTGGATGCTGATACCATGGTACCTGAGTTCAAACCCCAGCTCTGCCACTGACCGACCAGCTGCATGACCTTGGGCGAATTACTCAGCCCTTAGATTTCTTCATGTTTAAATAAAGAATATGGCACTTTTTATTCTGTACAAAATAATTTTTTAATGGAGATTTATTCTCAAGCAAGCAAAAGGGTGAAAAAGAAATTGTGAAAATTATTTTTTTAAAAAGAAAAGCCTGCTTCAAGAAGACTGGGTATGTGCAGGCTCAGTTGTGTCCAACTCTCTGCAGCCCCATGGACTGTAGCCCCCAGGCTCCTCTGTCCATGGGATTTCCCAGGCAAGAACACTGGAGTGGGTTGCCGTTTGCTAATCCAGGGGAATCTTCCTGACCCAGGGATGGAACCTGTATCTCTAGCACCTCCTACATTGGCAGGCAGATTCTTTGTCACTTTGGCCACCTAGAAGTCCCAAATGAGTCTATAATCATACTTAAAACAGTACTTAAGCAGTGTACTTAAAACAGTGTCTGCAACGCAATAATATTGTAAGTTTGTTAAGGAAAACACTCTTTTCATGAGTTTTATGTTCTGTAAGTTAGAGACGCTATCCGTTCTGAGGGTGTTACCCAGTCTCGTTATCAAGGAGCATATCTGAGCAGATGTTGTGGACAGAGTTGAGCCTTGATTGACTTCATCTCCCGTGGCTGAACGACAGACAGATCTCTGTTTTGACATTGATATCCGTGACCATCTGAAAAGTAAAAAGCGTGCTGTGCTAAGTCGCTTCAGTCATGTCTGACTCTTTGCAACCACATGGACTGTAGCCCGCCAGGCTCCTCTGTCCATGGGATTCTCCAGGCAAGAATACTGGAGTGCGTTGCCATGCCCTCCTCCCAGGGGATCTTCCCGACTCAGGGATCGAACTCATGTCTGGCATGTCTCTTGCATTGGCAGGTGGGTTCTTTAACCACTAGCACCACCTGGGAAACTATAAAAAGTGTAACTAGTTTAATTCAACTTTAACACGCCAGTTGAACCTTTCAGTGTTTCTCTAAGAGGACTGAACTGTAGTAGATGAAACAAACCAGTGGGTGAATAAGCTCTTTCAAATAAGAGCTGATATGTTGATTTGAAGTTTTCACTGAATTCCATGTAGGGAGAGCCACACGTGGTCAGCCACTCAAACGGCCAGGTCCAGTTCAACAGAGAGGACGCTTCAAGGTTCCTCAGACAATTAGGGTAATTAATGGAACTGCACAGAATAAACACACTCTTTCTTGAGAGGAATCATTTTCTATGGCTTTTTCCAGGTTTTCAATGTATATTTTTTATGATTTTAAATTTATTTTAATTGGAGGATAATTACTTTGCAATATTGTGATGTTTTTTGCCATGTATCCACATGAATAGGCCACAGGTATGCATGTGTCCTCCCCTACCCTGAACCACCCTCCCACCTCCTTCTCTACCCTCTCCCTCTGGGTTGTCCCAGAGCAGTGGCTTTGGGTGCCCTGCATCATGCTTGAACTTGCATACGGTCGTCTGTTTTACGTATGGTAATGTACATGTTTCAACGCTACTCTCTCAGATCATCCCACCCTCGCCTTCTCCCACAGAGTTCAGTGGTCTGTTCTTTAGCCTCGGTCTCCTTTGTTGCCCTGCATGTAGGATCGTCAGTACCATCTTTCTAAGTTCCATATATATGCGATAATATACAGTATTTATCTTTTTCTCATCTTATAAAGCAAAGAGTATAGTATGTCTGCATGTGTGTGTGTATGTGTGTGTGTGTTTAAAGTACTCATCATAGTAACTTCACATCTGAATTGCAAAAGCACAGTGGTTATCTACAAGTAGGTAAATTTCCCCTGTATCATAATGAATTTTCTTAAAACATGGATTTTTGTCTCCTGATTCTTTCTGGGAGCTGGACCCATAGGAGCGTTAGAAAGACTGAATCTAAAACGTACTGTATTATAACTTTTATAACCTAAGGATAAATATAATCAGACCATACCTTAGTCTTTCCTAATTTACCTTAAATATAAGACTTCTGAAAATACTTGGCAACTGGCTTCCATTTCCTTTGCATTTAAGTCTCTATGTTGCAAGAGAGGGTAGATAAATAAATTAAAATTAATTAATATGTGTTTTCATCATTGATAACAATTTCTGTGTCCTGTAGGAATAGTCAGGTTCTGGGAGCAGCTGAAATCAATATTTTAGGGTCTCATTGTTTCAGTAATCATGCTAACAGGAGTCACTATATATTAAGAATAATCATTAATTGGGGTGTGAGATAACAAAACATAATCTAAGGGAAAACAATAGTACTATACACAAACCCTGTGATATATATCATTTTCTAAGAAATGACATTGGTTAATTACGAAAATTCAGGTTTGAAACTTGTCAGTTCATGGTATACTTAAAACTCCAAGATGTTTCTCCGAGAAAAGAAAGAAGGCCTCCTTTGCAGGCTTTCATTGTAAGTTCTAGGAGAGGAAAAATTCTGTTTGCTGCAGTGTAGCAAAATGAATGCAGGGCATGTAATTTTAATACTTGTGTCAGATTTAAATTATAGCTATATATTTTATTCATGTTTCTTTATGTGAACAAAATAAAATTATTCAACACTAGTTCCAATATAATTGTATGATTTCTTAGTTGCCAGTAAAAATAATGGTGTATGTTTCAGAGTGAAGTCTTAGCTATGCTAAACCATGAGGGAAAACATTGATGAGTAGTCTGTTTCGCTGGTTAATGATTTTTTCCTCCATAAAAAACCCTTAAACTTAAAAATATCTAACCCCTTTTAATGAAAAACTTCTAAAGTCTTATATCATTAAAAATGAAAAGAATACAAGCATGTGATTAAAATTTCAAAAGGAATGGGAAGGTATAAAGTATCACTTCTACTCCCAAATGCTCAGTTTCATTCAGCTGTAATCACTATGAACAATTCATTGTGGATTTTTAATGGATTTTTATATGAATATAAGCTATAGTCTTTTGAGAAACATAGGAATTCATATTATAACTATGAGTAAATACCAAGCCTGTCACTTGGTTCATCTTGAAGATCTTTCTATATCAACAAATACAGAGTTCCTATATCCTAACTTGTACTCTAAACACCTGCCATTCCCTTTATACAGATAGTTCAGAGATTAAACCAGTCCTCCACAAACAAAAATTGACAATTTTTTTCTATTTTTCACAAGTAGTGAAAACGCTAGAATGATCTTACTCGTACATATTCCTGCCCTACCTGTGTGTGTGCATGCAGATAATTGCCTAATAATGAAGGTGGTATTTGTATCTTAAAATGATAGCTTTTTCCAACATTATATACAAAATGCCTTGTCAACACTAGGTTTTATTTATCTGTTCAGTTTTTACCAACAGGAACTGTAAAAGGCAGTAAATTACATTATCTTGGTTTTCATCTTGCCTGAATTTACACGGCCATACACTAATTGGCCATCTTTATACCTTTTAATTTTCTATTAAATTTTGCTTCCTTTTGATGTGGAGGAGTACTTAGTACTTCTCTAAATGATTTTTTTTTTCTGTAAATGTCATGTGTTTCGAACTTGAGAAAAGCCTGTGTTGTGCCTTATTTGCACGAGCAGGCCGTCGGGCGGGCTGACCGTATCTTCTGCCTTCAGTGGCTTTAATCTCTCTCTTTCCCTCTGTGTTAGTATTTCTGGTCCTTCCTTGCTGCCACCGATTTACTTTGCATCTCTGGTCATTGTTTCTTGCTGTTTCTAATTTCAGTTCAGTTCAGTTCAGTCGCTCAGTCGTGTCCGACTCTTTGCGACCCCATGAATCGCAGCACGCCAGGCCTCCCTGTCCATCACCAACTCCCGGAGTTCACTCAGACTCAGGTCCATCGAGTCAGTGATGCCATCCAGCCATCTCATCCTCTGTCGTCCCCTTCTCCTCCTGCTCCCAATCCCTCCCAGCATCAGAGTCTCTTCCAATGAGTCAACTCTTCACATGAGGTGGCCAAAGTACTGGAGTTTCAGCTTTAGCATCAGTCCTTCCAAAGAACACCCAGGACTGATCTCCTATAGGATGGACTGGTTGGATCTCCTTGCAGTCCAAGGGACTCTCAAGAGTCTTCTCTAACACCACAGTTCAAAAGCATCAATTCTTTGGCGCTCAGCCTTCTTCACAGTCCAACTCTCACATCCATACACATTTCTAATTCATTACGTTTCAAATGGCATTCAGTCTTTTATTTCCTTTCCTAAACCTCCAGTCTCTTGTTGACCTATTTTAACTTTTTGTTTGCTTCATTCCTGCTCTGTTTAACTGTTTTCCAGAGTACAAAAAGTGCATTAAATATATAATTCTTCACTCCTTTGTATGTTTCCTGCTGAACGTGGGCCTATCCTTATCTTGTATATGATACTCCTTCTTACGATGCCTTTGCATATTTACTACCCTATAGTGCCTATTACCCAGCAGCACAGCAAGATCTCCTCGGAATAGTTTTGAAAATTCCAGTGCCAGGGATCATTCCAGACCTCACTGACCAGGCATGGCTCTCCTTAGGGTTGGAAACCAAAGGAGGGCTGAGAAGCTTGCCTCTTAAAGTTCTCCATACATCATTTTATATAAGGGTATGGAGTATCTATGGAGTTTGATATCCTTGGAGGGGAAGGGTTCCAGGAATCAATATAGGACCATATCCCAGAAGCATTTGATTTAAAAAAAATATTTATTTATTTAGTTTTGGCTGCACTGGGTCTTAGCTACAGCATGCAGGTTTCTCTCTAGTTGAGGGGTGCATGTTTAGTTGCCCCATAGCATATGGGATCTTAGTTCCCCAACCAGGGATTGAACCCCCATCCCCTGCATTTCAAGGTGGATTCTTAACAGTTGGACCACCAGGGAAGTCCCTCAGAAGCATTTTTAAATCACTTAACAGATACAAACCACCTTACATAAAATAAACAATAAGAAGTTACTATATAGAACAAGGAACTACATTCAAAATCATATTGTAATTTACAATGGAAAATAATCTGAAAAAACCATGTATGTATAACTGCGTCACTTTGCTGTAGACCCAAAACTAATCCAAGTAAATCAACTGTACTTCAATTTAAAAAAAGTCAGTTAAGGCTCATTTTGTCTGAGTCAACTGACATTTCTTTAGCTTGCTAGAACATACCTTGCTGGAGTCTAGCTTGGGCTAAAGTAGAAACGAGGTCTAATCATGTGGCTTTTCACTCCTCTGAGGATTAATCTTGGGCAGTGTCTTTCCAATGCCTTCCCTTCCACTGGGGTGGCACGTGCTTTGGGCTAGGAGGAAATGAGTGTCTTCTATCTCACCCTCCCCGCAGAGTGGTCTCTCACCCTGGCTTATGTCCTAAGGGGTTGAGGAGTCCATTGTTCTTGTTGCTGTTCAGTTGCCTAGTCATGTCCGACTCTTTGCCACCCCATGGGCAGTAGCATGCCAGGCCCTCCTGTCCCTCACATCTCTCGGAGTTTGCCCAAGTTCATATTCACTGCATCGGTGATGCCATCCATCTCATCCTGTAATGAACTCTTCTCTTTCTGCCCTCAATCTTTCCCCAAATCAGGGACTTTTCCAATGAGTCGTCTGTTTGCATCAGGTGACCAAAATACTGGAGCTTCAGCTTCAGCATCAGTCCTTGCAGTGAATATTCAGTGTTCATCCCCCTTAAGATTGACTGTCTGATATCCTTGCTGTCCAAGGGACTTTCGGGAGTCTTCTCCAGTGCCAGAATTCAAAGGCATCAATTCTTTGGCATTCTGCCTTCTTTATGGTCCAGCTCTCACAACCAAACGTGACTACTGGAAGACAATCGCCTTGACTATATGGACCTTTGTCAGCAGAGTAATGTCTCTGCTTTTCAACACACTGTCTAGGTTTGTCATCGCTTTCCTGCCAATCACCTTTTGATTCATGGCTGCAGTCACTGTCTGCAGTGATTTTGGAGCCCAAGAAGAGGAAATTGGTCACTACTTCCACCTTTCCCCCTTCTATTTGCCATGAAGTAATGAGGGCAGATGCCATGATCTTAGTTTTTTTTAATATTTAGCCTTAAGCCACCTCTTTTACTCTCCTTCTTCACCCTCATCAAGAGGCTCTTTAGTTCCTCTTCACTTTCTGCCCTTAGAGTGGTATCATCTGCATATCTGAGGTTGTTGATGTTTCTCCTGCCTATCTTTTTTTTTTTTAATTTTATTTTATTTTTAAACTTTACATAATTGTATTAGTTTTGCCAAATATCAAAATGAATCCGCCACCGGTATACATGTGTTCCCCATCCTGAACCCTCCTCCCTCCTCCCTCCCCATACCATCCCTCTGGGTGGTCCCAGTGCTCTAGCCCCAAGCATCCAGTATCGTGCATTGAACCTGGACTGGCATCTCATTTCATACATGATATTTTACATGTTTCAATGCCATTCTCCCAAATCTTCCCACCCTCTCCCTCTCCCACAGAGTCCATAAGACTGTTCTATACATCAGTGTCTCTTTTGCTGTCTTGTACACAGGGTTATTGTTACCATCTTTCTAAATTCCATATATATGCGTTAGTATACTGTATTGGTGTTTTTCCTTCTGGCTTACTTCACTCTGTATAATAGGCTCCAGTTTCATCCACCTCATTAGAACTGATTCAAATGTATTATTTTTAATGGCTGAGTAATACTCCATTGTGTATATGTACCATAGATTTCTTATCCATTCATCTGCTGATGGGCATCTAGGTTGCTTCCATGTCCTGGCTATTATAAACAGTGCTGTGATGAACATTGGGGTACATGTGTCTCTTTCCCTTCTGGTTTCCTCAGTGTGTATGCCCAGCAGTGGGATTGCTGGATCATAAGGCAGTTCTATTTCCAGTTTTTTAAGGAATCTCCACACTGTTCTCCATAGTGGCTGTACTAGTTTGCATTCCCACCAACAGTGTAAGAGGGTTCCCTTTCTTGATTCCAGCTTGGAACTCATCCAGCCCAGCATTTCTCATGATATGGTCTGTGTATAGATTAAACAAACAGGGTGACAGCAGACAGCCCTGCCATACTCCTTTCTCAATCTTGAACCAATCAGTTGTTCCATACCTCGATGGCATCCTCCTTTAGGGATTTGAATAGTTCTGCTGGAATTTCATCGCATCCTCTAGCTTTATTAACAGCAGTGCTTCTCGAAGCCCACTTGACTTCCCACTCCAGTATGTCTGTCTCTGGGTGACTAACCACTCCATCATAGTAATCTGGTTCATTAAGATATTTTTCATACAGTTCTTCCATGTGTTCCCTCCATCTCATCTTGATCTCTTTAGTGTCTCCTGGGTCTCTACCATTGTTATCCTTTATTGTGCACAACTTTGGATGGCATGCTCCCTTGCTGCTTCCGGTTTTCCTGAAGAGATCTCCAGTCTTCCCCCTTTTGTCGTTTCCTTCTATTATTAAGCACTGTTCATTGAAGAAGGCCTTCTTGTCTCTTCTAGCTATTCTTTGGAACTCTGCATTTAATTGGATGTATCTTTCCCTCTCTCCCTTGCTTTTCGCTTCTCTTTGTTCTTCCGCTATTTGCAAAGCCTCCTCAGATAACCGCTTTGCCCTCTCACTTTTCTTTTTCTTTGGGATGGTTTTGTTCACCGCCTCCTGTACAGTGTTATGACTCTCTGCCCATAGTTCTTCAGGCACTGTTCACTAGATCTAGTCCCTTGAATCTATTCATCACCTCCACTGTAAATTCATACATGTTTTGATTTAAATCATACTTGTCTGGCCTAGTGTTTTCCCCATTTTCTTTAGTTTAAACCTGAATTTTGCTATGAGAAGCTGATGATCTGAGCCATAGTTAGCTCCAGGTCTTTTTTTTTCTAACTGTATACAGTTTCTCCATCTTCGGCTATAAAGAATGTAATCAGTTTGTTTTCAGTATTGATCATTTGGTGATGTTCACGTGTACAGTCATCTCTTGTGTTGTTGAAAAGGGTGTTGGCTATGACTAGTGCGTTCTCTTAGCAGAATTTAGTCTTTGTCCTGCTTCATTTTGTTCTCCAAGGCCAAACTTGCCTGTTATTCCAGGTATATCTTGACTTCCTGCTTTTGCATTCTAATCCCCAGTGATGAATGGAGCATCTGTTTAAAGTGTTAGTTCTAGGAAGTCTTCAGGAGAAGGCAATGGCACCCCACTCCAGTACTGTTGCCTGGAAAATCCCATGGATGGAGGAGCCTTGTAGGCTGCAGTCCATGGGGTTGCTAAGAGTCAGACACAACTGAGCGACTTCACTTTCACTTTCCACTTTCATGCATTGGAGAAGGAAATGGCAACCCACTCCAGGGTTCTTGCCTGGAGAATCCCATGGATGGAGAAGCCTGGTAGGCTGCAGTCCATGGGGTAAAAAGTCGGACACGACTGAAGCGACTTAGTAGTAGTAGGAGGAGGAGGTCTTCTAGGTCTTCATAGAACTGATCAACTTCAGCTTCTTCAGCATCATTGGTCAGGGCATAGACTTAGATTACTGTGATATTGAATAGCTTGCCATGGAAACGAACCAAGATCATTCTGTCATTTTTGAGGATGCACCCAAGTACTATATTTCAGACTCTTTGTTGTCTATGAGGGCTACTCCATTTCTTCTATGGGATTCTTGCCCACAGTAGTAGATATAATGGTCATCTGAGTTAAATTCCCCAATTTTGGTCCATTTCAGTTTGCTGAGGAGTTCATTAGTGGTTCCTAAAGCAAGACCCCTTGGTCTGGATGGCTTCAGGTTTGGGGATGAGGTGGGGTAAGATGTAGCAGGGGACAAGGCTGTCACCTCTCTCTGGGAAACTCCGACTCTGGTCTTAGCAGCAGCCTAGTGCTACTTCTGGATGGGCTCCTTCACCAGCCTGGAGGAACATACGTTTGCTTCCTTTTGCCAAGAGTCTTCTCTAGCTGCTCTGAGCTTCACTTCCTTAATGCACGGAGGGAATTAGGAAAACTCTTCCCAAACTCCCTAACTGTTCCTTCCCAGACCCCTGGCAACCATAAGTTTGTGAGTTTGGGATGGACATGTACATAGTGCTATTTTAAAGTGGATAACCAACAAGATCCTACCGTATAGCACATGGAGCTCTGTTCAGTGTTATGCAGCAGCCTGGATTGGAGGGGGTTTGGGGGAGAATTGATACATGTATAAGTATGGTTGAGTCCCTTTGTTGTCCACCTGAAACTATCACAACACTGTTCATTGGCTATACCCTGATGCAAAATTAAGTGTTTTTTTTTTTTTTTAAAGAAAACTTAATTCTCGAGGCTATCGAGATAAATACCCAAGTTGACAACTGAGTGTAAGAATGTAGCCTGCCCCATCTTGGAAGCTGGGAGATGGAAATTGTTTATCTGGCCCCAGCATTAGTCAGTAGTGAAAATGCTATACACTCCTTCCCCTCTGCAACCTCAGATTCTTCATTTATGAAATTCAAGACTTAAAATCCTGTTTAATCCTGTACCTCTGAATTTCTTTTGGAATCTGGGCTCAGTTATAGGTGAGTTTTTACTCCCTCTGCTGGTAGATGTAAGTAAAACAGCAAAACAAAACAATTTCTTGCAGAATTCTGGTCAGGTCTCCCAGTCCTCATGTAGATGCATTGCTTGGCTTTTATTGGCTGTGGCATGTTTACATCGATATCGTCTTTTATGTTCTCTTTAGAATATGTAATTAAGATTTATTAAAATGTCTCAGCTCTTTTTCTTTGACCATAATTTAGGCTTTTAACAAATAGTATTTTAGGTTAGGGGCTTCCCTGGTGGCTTCGTGGAAAAGAATCTGCCTGCCAATGCAGGAGACGTGGGTTTGAACCCTGTGTCAGAAATATCCCCTGAAAAGGAAATGGCAACCCACTCCAGTATTCTTGCCTGGAGCCTGGTGGGTTACATGGGGTGGCAAAAGAATCGGACATGACTTAGCAACTCAACAATAGCAAATTTTAACTTAGAAGACAAAGTAGTTCAAATTTTAACTCTGTTCAATATCAAAATTTCTTTAAGTGTTATTTGACATTTCTTCATCAAAGAACTCAAAGAGAATACCAGCTTTGCCTTAGACCTAAATGATCATCAAGTAAAAAATAGTGATATTCCAAATTATTAAACCGTAAATGGCACCGTACTGGTTTAAATATAACTGGCAGTTTGGGAGCAATTTGGATTTATATTTCTAAAATATGTGAAAAGATCTATTAAGTACCTCTGTGATTTTATCTGCAAATGTCAAGTAAGTTTATCCAATTTTATTCTTCACCACGTTTACTTGTTTTCTGCATATTAACCTAATTGTTTCAGCATATCACAAGTATTGTTGGGGTTGATTACAACACTCACGTGACTATCTAGAATATGAATTTAAAGAGTTCACAACAGGACACAGAATCACATTTGTTTGATTGTGATGGCTTTAGAAGTAACAAATTATAATTGGAACTAGATACACACATAAGAAAAGAGCTAGACAGAATTATGTGACAGTCATTCTGTTAGATTCAAGGCCATTTTCATCTATAAAGTTGTCCGGAATTGAACTAGGAATTTCAAACAGGTCATCTTATTGATTTCTTTTTTAGTCAGGTAGTTAAAAAGACTCAAGAAAAAAAAATCTTCCCTTGAAATGGGGAAAAAAAAGAGAATAAAGGGATATGGTATTTAAGTTCTGTTACCTGATTTTACATTTTTCACAATAGTATATAAACCAGCTGTTCTCAAACTTTAATGTGCATGAAAATCAACCAGGGGGCTTATGTAGTACAGATGACAGGGTAGTGTTTTCAGAGATTTTGATTCAATAGGCCTGGGTAGGAGTCAGGATTTCACATTTTTTTAAAAACATCCTGATTCTTGTACAGGTGATTGTTAAACTGCATTTACAGAGGCATCAGCTACAATGCTGATGACCCGTCATTATGCTTTTCTACCCTTTCATAAAACACTGCTAGGCACAGTTGATATTTGGCTGTATTAAGATATGTCAGAGCTAATTTTGTGAGAAAATGTTAAGAAAATTTTAGATTCTTGTATATGTACTTTCATCTAATAATTCTACTAAATTATGACAGAAGCATTTCCTCATTTGTATACCATTATGAGTGTTAACGGGCTTCCCAGATGACGCTAGTGGTAAAGAACCCACCTGCCGATGCAGGATACATAAGAGACACAGGTTCAACACCCGGGTAGCGAAGATCCTCTGGAGGAGGGCACAACAACCCACTCCAGAATTCTTGTCTGGAGAATCCCATGGACAGAGGAGCCTGATGGGTTACAATCCACGGGGTCGCACAGGGTCGGACACGACTGAAGCCACTTATCACACAGCACACACATGAGTGTTAACATACATTAAAGGTAAAAGTAAGTGTTACACTATAAAGATCTTTTCATCGTTAACTATCATAAAGCCTTGGAAAATTCGTCTCTAGCCAAGGAGCTTGGGAAGAGTCTGAGGGTCTGCTATCTACTTTACTATTGCTTTTTCCCTTAATCTAAACTTTTTAGGGTACAGGCAAGACTTCAGAGATGTTGAGGGTTTGATTCTAGACCAATAAGTTGAATATTGCAATAGGCAACTCACATGAATCTTTTGGTTTCCCAGTGTATATAAAAGTTATGTTCACACTTTACCATAGTCTAGTAAGTGTGCAATAGCATTATGTCTAAAAAAAACTATGTAAATACCTTAATTTAAAAATGGTTTATTACTAAAAATGCTGACCACCATCTGAGTCTTCAGTGAGGAGTTATTTTTTTGTTGTTGGTGGAGGGTGTTGTCTGGATACTGATGGCTGCTGACTGATCAGGGTGGTGTTTGCTAAAGGCTGGGGTGGCTGTGACAGTTCATTAAAATAAGACAGCAGTGAAGTTGGCCCCATCAAATGACTGTTGGTTTCATGAATGATTTATCTGTAGCCTGCAGCTGTGTTTGATAGCACTTTGCACACAGTACAACTTCACTCAAGACTGGAGTCAGTCTTCCCAAACCCCGCTGCTGCTTTGTGGATGAAGTTTATGTAATTTTCTCAATCCTTGTTGTCATTTCAACAATCATCACATCCTCTTCACCAGGAGGAGATTCTGTCTCAGGAAAACACTTTCTTTTTTGTGTGTGGATGTTCATTCATTTATTATCTGGCTGCCCTGGAGATCTTAGTTGCAGTACTCGGGGTCTTTTCTTGCACTGCATGGACTCCAGTTGCAGCACACGGGCTCCAGAGCATGAAGGCTCAGTAGTTGTGGCTGTGGGCTTAGTCACTTAGTTGCTCCACAGCACGTAAGGTCTTAGTTCATGGACCAGGGATCAAACCCCTGGCATTGCAAGGCGGATTCTTAACCCCTGAACCACCTGGGTAGTCCCAGGAAACCACTTTCTTTACTCATCTGTAGGAAGCAACTCCTCATCTGCTAAAGTTGTATTATGAGATTGCAGCAATCCAGTCACATCTTCAGGCTCCACTTCTAATTCTAGTTCTCTTGCTGTTTGTACCACCTCTGCAATTACCTCCTCCACTGAAGTCACGAACCCCTCAAAGTCATCTCTAAGGGTTGGAATTAACTTCTGCCAAACTCCTGTTAATGTTCCTATTTTGACTTCTTCCCCTGAATCACCATTGTTCTTAATGGCACCTGGAATGGTGAATCCTTTCCAGAAGGTTTTCCATTGACTTTGCCCAGACCAATTATAGAAATCATTATCCATGGCAGCTATAGTCTTACAAAATACATTTCTTCAATAAAAAGGCTTGAAAGTCAAAATTACTCCTTGATCCATGGACTTCAGAATGAACGCTGTGTTAGCAGTCATGAAAACCACACTAATCTCGTATACCAGAGCTCTTGAGCAACCAGGTGCATTATCAATCAGTAGTAATATTTTGAAAGGAATCTTTTTCTAAGCAGATCTCAACAGTGGACTTACAAAATTCAGTGAACCATGCTGTAAACAGATGTGCTTTCATCCAGGCTGTGTTGTTCCATTTCTAAAGCAAAGGCAGAGTAGATTTAGCAAAATTATTAAATGTCCTAGAATTTTAGGAATGGTAAAAGAGCATTGGCTTCAACTTAAAAATCACCAGATGCATTAGTCCCTAACAAGAGACTTAGCCTGTCCTCTGAAGCTTTGAAGTGAGGCATTGACTTCTCTCTAGCTATGACAGTCCTAGAAGGCAGAAGGCATCTTCTTTCAATATATATCATTGATAACATCAATCTTAAAGGTTGAACTGACTTTGCACATTCCACGGACAAATATTTACTGAGCATCTACTAATATTTCTGGTCAGTGTTCAAGGCAATAGGATTCAGCAGTGAACAAAACAGACTCTGTCAAAAAAAAAAAAACCAAACAGTCCCAAGGGAATTCGAGGTTTATCTCCAAACACTGCAAAGATGCTGAGGTAAAACAGAAGACATTGTATCAGACAAATTTTTTAGCAGAAAAACATAAACTAAAACTCACTTTTTTGGTAAGAGAATTTTTGGGTTCATATAAATGCAAAATCCGAAAGTCTACTTGATGTGAAGTTTAGCTCCGTATATCAAAAAGTCACAAGGATCCCAGTTGGCATCTGTCTCACTAATCTGCTTTTCCTGTTACACACAAGACCTTTGAAGGCCAAGGATGTCTCAGCTGGCACCAAAATGGTTACTGTAGTTTCAGTTCTCCAGCCTCACATCCAAGAGAGGATGCCTTTCAGAAGCTCCTCAGACCAGAAGAAAAGACTTTAGTTTTGCGCAATCCCCAGAATATACCACCTGGGTTTTTATTAGGTTATTTGCCCCTCTCTAAGAAAATTTTTTTGGCAAAGGGATAAGAGATTTGGCTTCCCTGATAGCTCAGTTGGTAAAGAATCCACCTGCAATGCAGGAGACCCCAGTTCAATTCCTGGGTAGGGAAGATCTGCTGGAGAAGGGATAGGCTACCTACTCCAGTATCCTTGGGCTTCCCCTGTGGCTCAACTGGTAGAGAATCCGCCTGCAATACAGGAGACCTGGGTTTGATCCCTGGGTTGGGAAGATCCCCTGGAGAAGGGAAAGGCTACACACTCCAGTATTCTGACCTGGAGAAATCCATGGACTATATAGTCCATGAGGTTGCAAAGAGTCAGACACAACTGAGCAACTTTCCCTTTCACTTTTCAAGGGGTAAGATATGTTGATTGACTAGAGCCCTTAACATTTCACCTTTGGAGTTGGAGGTGGGTTTTTCCCTCCACCCAAATTGGAGGAGACTGTCCTCCAAAAGAAAATTTTAAGAAAAACAATTAAAATATAAAGTGAAAGCGTTAGTTACTTAGTCATGTCCAATTCTTTGTGACCCCATGGACTGTAACCCGCCAGGCTCCTCTGTCCATGAAATTCTCCAGGTAAGAAAACTGGAGTGGGTTGTCGTTCCCTTCTCCAGGTGATCTTCCTAAGCCAGGGATTAAACCTGGGTCTCATGCACTGCAAAGCAGATTCTTAACCATCTGAGCCACATTCCCCGATGGCTCAGAAGTAATTAAAAGATACTATATATAGTAAAAATAGCATGTCAAACACTAGTACCTTCAGGCTACCTGAAGTGTGAATTATATTGTCAGAAACATGAATAGAGTTTGTAGGTTTTGATCTCCTTGGCCACTTACAAGAAAGACCCGGCCTCTGGGCTTATAAGGAGTATAATAGGTCATCTTAGATATTCTCAAAACATGTTAATATTTTTAAAAATATATTAAATGAAGGTTAGGACATCTGGAATCTTTTATAATTAACAGTTATTCCTGTCAGTTCAAAGGAAAAATGGAGAACATGTTTAACAAGGATTAAAGGATCTCCTTTTCATGTTTTATTAATTTTTAATAACTCATAAAAATTTCTTGGTGACATCAAGGTCTTCACTCTGTTTCAACAAGGTAAATTGAGAGAGAAAAGTATTTTCAAGGCAAGTCAGAATATAACAGACAGTAAACCACTGCCTAGATGCCTGTGGTGGATTCTGGACAAATGTGTAGATTGAAGGCTGACACTTACAATGTCTGAGAAAAAATAGTTGTCTTTAAGTAACTGCCATGGATTATGAGAAATGCAATAGTCAATATATTTTTTGAGTGACTGTGTAACTGACTTCAAAGTTTTAGCTTTTTTTCTCCAAAACGTTCTACATGTAACTTTTTTCACATGTATAATCTTTTACTTTCAAGCACATGTCTACAAAATACATTTAGGCCACAGTTCAAAAAACTGAAGGCATTGTTAAAATTGATTTCTCTTCTTCAGATGATGATGAAAACACGAGGCTGACAAGAAGAGGCTGTGAATTTTAGAGTTAGCCTGGGTCAAGCCACCGCACACCCCTTTCTGTGTCTAATATGATTATGCTTTCATTTCTCTGATTAAGTGGCAATCTGGCTAGTGACGTCAGAAGTTTCATCTGTCATGTAGATATGCCTTTGCTGTTTTAACCTAAATCCCACCAGCGTCTAGCGGTAACTTGATCAGGTTCCTTTCTCCTCGATCCTCAGGAGAATTTAAGGACAGTAATTCACCCAAGGATCTCAATTACAACTGCGGATGACACACAGTCTCCTCTTTAAGGCTGATTGGAGCAGAGGCGTCTCAGTTACCTACTGCTGCATGGCGAACTGCCCTGATATTCAGGGGTTTAAAACAGCGACCATTTTATCAACCATCCTAACTGTTGTCATTGTTCAGTTGCTAAGTTGTGTCCAACTCTTTCTGACCCCATGGGCTGCAGCACGCCAGGCTTCCCAGTCCTTCGCTATCTCCCGGAGTTTGCTCAAACTCATGTCAGTTGAGTCAGTGATGCTGTCTATCCACCTCAACTGTGGGTCAGGGATTTGGACTGTGCTCCTGTGGGTGATTCCATTGTACACAGCATTGACTAGGGACAGCTGGTGGCATTTGGTGGACTGCTGGTCTGATCTGGAGGATCTAAAGTGGCTTCGCTCCAGGGCTGGCACCTTGGTGGGCATGATGGAAGGCTGAGCTTAGCTGGGCACCTGTTCCTTTCCATGTAGTCTCAGAGTATTTTCCTGTGTCTTTCAAGCCAGGTGGTTAACACAACAGCTCAAGGCTCTAAGAGAGACCCTTGTTCTACTAGGGACCCTGATAGAAGCTTCAAGTCTTCTTCTGATCTCACTGTGGAAACTCTTCTTCCAAGTTGCTCCTTCTATATTCTACTCCTCAAGCAAGTCACTAAGGCAAGGACAGTTTTAAGGGGGAAAAATATTAGACTTCATCTTTCAATGAGAGTAGAAAGGAATTTGCAACCATCTGTATCCTGCCTTAGGCAGAAAATCCATGGATTGCTAGGCATTCATCCAAAGCCATACTGAAAAAATAAATTTGGTAAATCACATCCTTCTCTTGGTGACTGGAATCCAGAAAGTGATAAGATGGGACAGGGATCAATGATGAAGTGGGGTACAGGTGGCCATTAGAGGACAACTTTGAGAGAAAGAGAATTTATAGATCCACCTTGCAAGGGATTACTGGGCTCCTGAGAGATGGAGAGATGGTGAGGGCAGCTGCCTAAGTCCTGCTGGCCTTTTGATACCAATCCTCATGTACCTTTTAAAATTTCATTTTGTTTATTTATTTTTGGTTGCACTGGATCTTTATTGTCATACACAAGCTTTGTCTAGCTGTGATAATCAGGTGTGGTGCATGGACTTTTCATTGCAGTGACTTCTGTTGTTGGGGAGCACAGGCTTTAGGGTGCATGGGCTAAGCTGCCCTGCAGCATGTGGGATCATCCCAGACCAGGGATCAAACCGGTGTCCCCTGCATTGCAAGGTGGATTCTTAACCACTGGACCACCAGGAAAGCCCAATCCTCGTATATCTTGATGATGACCCTTGCTATCTTGGAAGTTAGTTACATGAGCCACTATTTCTCAAAACCAAAAATTTACTAAATCAGCTTTTTACTATCTGTATACCATGTTTTTGCAGAATAAATTTGACTTTTAAAACAAAATACTACATCTTACTGCATCTTCTGCGGCAACATTTACTTAAAATATTTCTCATGTAGAATCATACTAAATGAACTCTTTAGAGTTATGGATCTACTTTAGTTTTTCTATTTCTCTCCAACCAATGTTGTATCCAGTCTCAGCCACATAAAGTGTTTATTAGTTCAGTTCAGTTCAATCGCTCAGTCGTGTCCGACTCTTTGCGACCCCATGAATCGCAGCATGTCAGGCCTCCCTGTCCATCACCAACTCCCAGAGTTCACTCAAACTCACATCCATCGAGTCGGTGATGCCATCTCATCCTCTGTTGTCCCCTTCCCCTCCTACCCCCAATCCCTCCCAGCATCAGAGTCTTTTCCAATGAGTCAACTCTTCGCATGAGGTGGCCAAAGTACTGGAGTTTCAGCTTTAGCATCATTCCTTCCAATCTCCTTTAGAATGGACTGGTTGGATCTCCTTGCAGTCCAAGGGACTCTCAAGAGTCTTCTCCAACACCACAGTTCAAAAGCATCAATTCTTCGGCGCTCAGCTTTCTTCACAGTCCAACTCTCACATCCATACATGACCACAGGAAAAAACATAGCCTTGACTAGATGGACCTTTGTTGGCAAAGTAATGTCTCTGCTTTTGAATATGCTAGTTTTGAAAAATGTTCAGTCTGAAGAGAAAGCATATAACAAGTGTAAAAAGCACACTGTCCTGTCACCCATTTGCAGAAATTTTAGTGGGATCAACAGAATCCATCCTAAGTAAAATCTAAATGGCAGGCTGGGAGGTGGGAACATCTCAAATGGTTCAAACATCATCTCTGACTTTAAGGACACTGCTGCTGCTGCTGCTGCTAAGTCACTTCAGTTGTGTCTGACTCTGTGTGACCTCATAGACGGCAGCCCACCAGGCTCCCCGGCCCCTGGGATTCTCCAGGCAAGAACACTGGAGTGGGTTGCCATTTCTTTCTCCAATGCATGAAAGTGAAAAGTGAAAGTGAAGTCACTCAGTCGTGTCCAACTCTTAGCGGCCCCATGGACTGCAGCCTACCAGGCTTCTCTATCCATGGGATTTTCCAGGCAAGAGTACTGGAGTGGGGTGCCATTGCCTTCTCCTTAAGGACACTATGTTCAGGCAAATAGCACTTCACGCAGAGCCCTTTCTGGAAGAGAAACCATCACTGCCTTTACAAAGCCTTAGTGTTCTTTCTTGCTTCTTAGGTGCCATCTTAACTGGACACTGAAACAAATGTTTATTTTCTTATACAGAAGCGCAAAACTGAAGGTGAAATTAAACTATGCATTTTTTATGTGCCACGTACTTCGCTGATCGCTCTCTGAGTATTCTCTTTGGTGCATATATGTGTGTTGAGACTGTGGTCATGCTGGGCTTAGTGATGATCCTTTCCTGTGAATGTAAACTATTTAAGGTAGAGGCCACGGGCTGGTCTCAGAAGAGGGCGCCAGGCCTTGCATCCCCAGAAAATGTTGCTGAAATTTGTAAAGGTGGGGAGGGTAAACCCCACCCCTCCGCCAAATGTGATTTAATGAATAATAGAGTCTAGCCACTAGGGATCAAATGAAATTAAAATTTTCTATGTGTTTTTGCTACTTCTGCAAACAGAGTTTTTGCTTTTGAGGCAAAGATACTGTCACTTCCACCTTATGATTGAACATTTAATTAAACAGAATGTTACCTTAGTTTTTACACTGTACTAGGAACACTGCAATTAGTCGTGAGGATGAGGTCTCAAAAAATTGTTCTATATAAAACATAGTGTACTCACCAAAAGCCGATTGCCACAGAAAATATTATTTCCAATAAATATGAATTGAAACATATCTAAGTAGATGTTTTTTGTCTGAGCATTGCTGTATAAATCATCATTTTTCTCCATCTCCTGCTGGAAATCATAAAGGAAAACCCTCCATTTTGAGCAAAACTGGGAGATGGATGTAAACGCTATAGTTAAAAATACCTGTATCATATGTCAAACACAGTTGAAATCTTGCAGAAATATGCAGGCAAACCAGAAGAATAAAAACATGAAGAATTATGGGTACCTAAGTGGCCGAATCTCAGGAAATGGCAAGAAAAGTACACCTCCTGAAAATGGTGGCCTCAGCCTGATTTTTTGGATTTTCATGCAGTTGCATTTTTCCCCAAGCACCCTGCTCTCATTGGCAGCTCTCTTATTCTCCCCAGGTGAGGAGGAATAACTTATCTCATGTGTGATTTAGAGAACCCCCCGCCCCCTCTTTCCTTCAGAGGGCACCAGCTCCCTTGCCCCCTACCCCGGCAGGGTCCTAGGCTCTGTCAGTTGAGCATTGCCTGAGAATGGTGGGTGAGCCTGACCAGCCCTGTTTCTTGGTCTGTTCAGGCAGCTATAACAAAACACCATTGACCGGGTGACTTATGAACAAGAGAAATTTTTCTCTCACAGTTCTGGAGGCTGGAAGTTCTAGATCAGGTGACCCGCATAGTCAGATTCTATGTCTGGTGAGACCTTGCTTCCCAGTTAATAAATGTCTGTCTTTGGCTGTAAGTCACGTCGTGGAAGCATCTCTTTTATAAGGGCACTAATCCACCTGGTGCAAAGAGCTGACTCATTGGAAAAGACCCTGATGCTGGGAAAGATTGAAGGCAGGAGGAGAAGAGGACGACAGAGGAAGAGATGGTTGGATGGCATCACGGACTCAATGGACATGAGTTTGAGTAAACTCTGGGAGTTGGTGTTGGACAGGGAGGCCTGGCGTGCGGCAGTCCATGGGGTCGCAAGGAGTCGGACACAACTGAGAGACTGACCTGAACTGAACTGAATCTCTCTTCTGAGGGCTTCACTCTCATCCCCTAAGCACCCAAAGGATTCACCTAATACCAGCACAGTGGGCATTAGAATTTCAACATATGAGTTTCTTTGGTGGGGGAGCACACAGACAATTAAATTATAGCACGCGGGGTCTGGGAGTTAGGCGTTTTTGTGGTCTTAGAATCAAGTCATATTCTTAACGGCTCTATCAGTGACAAAAGCTGACCTTCTCTCCATCTGCTGGGTTCCTTTACTGGTCTCTGGGTTGGTTCAGGACTGAGGAAGTGTGAAGCATGGCCTCCCTTTCCCTCTCGCCTCCCCCGTCCCCTCCCTCATCCCTTCCCATCCTCCCTTCTGCTTGCCTTTCCTCAGGGTCAGAGGGCTCAGTCCTCACGGCCCTCAGTCCCCAGCACGCCACCGTCAATGGACCACGTGAGGACTCTCTCTCTAATTTTATTTCTCACCCATGTGTGTGAGTGCTCAGTCGCTTAGTCGTGTCCGACTCTTTGTGATCCCATGAACTGTAACCTTCCAGGCTCCTCTGTCCATGGGATTCCCCAGGCAAGAATACTGGAGTGGGTTAGCCTTCCTCCAGGGGATCTTCTCAACCCAAGGATTGAACCCGTGTCTCCTGTATTGCAGGTGGATTCTTTACTGCTGAGCCACAGGGGGAGCCCTTCTCACCCACTGACCCCCTCAGATCCCAACCAAACTCATCACTTTATCCAAATGTAGAATGATTCATTCCTTCCCTCTTCAATGTGGGAACTTCCATTGAAAGCTCATAGTGTGCCTGGAGTGAAAACTGACCGTTTGCCTCCCTCTTAACCCTTCCCACAGGGACAACTCAACTAAACATGCAGGATATCTAGGCATTAAACTCCATTGACAGGGAGGATAGAACAGGCTAACCCATGGCCTTTTCTTTCCCGTGTCTTCCCCGATGGATGTTAAGGTACAGCTTCTTCTTGTCCACAGCTTCTCTGTGTAATGCCCTAGATCAACCTCATACGCAGAGCAGGGGGAGGATAGACCCAAGGGACAGAGCTTGATTTTTGCTGTTTCATTGTTCAGTCACTAAGTTATATCTGACTCTGACTCTACAGACTGCAGCACACCACGTTTCCCTGTCCTTCACTATCTCCCAGAGTTTGCTCAAATTCATTTCCATTGAGTCGGTGATGCCATCCAACCATCTCATCCTCTGCCACCCTCTTCTCCTTTTGCCTTCAATCTTTCCCAGCATCAGGGTCTTTTCCAATGAATCAGCTCTTCGTATCAAACGACCAAAGTACTGGAGCTTCAGCTTTAGCCCTTCCAGTGAATATTCAGGGTTGGTTTCCTTTAGGACTGACTGGTTTGATCTCCTTGCAGACCCCCAGGCGGAAATATGCAGACTGCCAATGCCGCACAGAGTAGAGTAGGGGTCCCAGCCTTTATGGTCCTGTTCTCCCGCATTTCCCTTTGGACCAAACAGCCTGCTATTGACTAGTCCATCGGCCCCAAAGTTACTTCATTCAACGTGTGGATAATTCTGAATTGGTTCGTGTACTCCAAAGCTTTGCTCATTGGAAGCCTGATTGAGCTGATGTAGTGCTTCCTTAAGCCCTAAATCTCTTTTTTCGATTCACATCTCCTTGGAAGATAAACATCTCTAATACTATTGCATGACATTTTTTTCATTCCATATTACCCCAAGGGTAGAAAATCATAACAATACTATTGAGAAACCCAGCCCACCCCTGGCATCCACTTTCTTGAACAAATTATAATACGATATTTTACACAGGAAATGTTGACATCCATTGCTGTCACATGCCCAGTTTCTTGTAGTTTCTGCTTTGAGTTTACCTCCTAGTGAAGTTAGTGGGATGGCCAGCTTTCCCTCAATCATGCTAGCTGTCCATAGCGCAAGACTTTTAGGACACTCTTCTGTCTGTTCAAGTAGGGCCATTTCTGCTAGTTAAGAATCTTCTAGTGCACAGAGTCTCATTGAAAAGGAAAGCAAGACACACAGGAGAGAAGAGAGGAAAATGAAGGCTTCTTTCAGCACTTCCTTTAATGCCTCAGTCTGTGAACCCAGGTTTTGGAAAAAAGAAGTGTTCCACTCTAAGGCTGCAGCCTTTTCTAGTGCGATTGTTTCAGACAAAATAGCTTCTTAGAGATTCAGATGGCAGGCACGTTGTTTTTATTTTTGTTTGGCTGGTTTTTGGTTTGTTTTGCTGTGCTGTGTGGCCTGAGGGATCTTACTTCCCTAGCCAGGGATTGATCCCATGCCCCTTGCAGTGGAAGCACAGGTTTTTAACCACTGAACCACCAAGGAAGTCCCAAATGGCTTTAAAAGTTAAAAAGTTGAAAAGGTTCCCCTCTAGTACTGTCAACTATCTTTTGTCAGATCTGGGCAAAATAGGAAAATAGTATTCCAGTTCCACCGGACACATCAACAATCAGATCTAGTTGCAGAATTTCACATTGCTCTATGTTTTTCTAATTTATTCAATGGATATAGTTTGTAACTACTGTTATTTATTTATTTTAATGCTCAAATTGCCCCCAGTTTAGCAAAGAGAAGCCAATTAAAATTGGCTCTCTGTTCTTTTATATAGCCTATCATTTTTGAGCACTTCTGGTACCAGATATCCTGGTTCCATCTTGCACTTTCCTACCTTATACCTTGTACATATTCTGGAACTATTTTCCCAATAACTAGTATATGCTCAAAATGGAAATCATAACATTTTTTTCTTTCTCATCTTACGTCTCGTAGGCACATTTTAAAAATAAAGTACTCGAACCAGATGTTGTTCCCCTAAAATTATGATAAAATGTATAGCAAAAAGATATAAAAGAAAAAGCAGTAAAAGAACAAATGTTGTTTTGCAATTAGATGTTGTTTATAATAACTTGGTTCCTGTTATTGGTAAGGACCACCTGTCTGGGATAACCGCTCAATTTAAGTGAAAGCACAGTCTGAAGTGAATAGATCAAATCACTTACGGGAAATAGCTCTTAAGGATATTGTGGGTTTTAGCAATGTCCACACATGTGCAGTGTTGAGTCATTACATAATAGTCATCAGGGCAATTTTTTTGTATAGATCATTAATATCTAGGCAGAGCATGAGAAGTTTGACTCAGGGAAATAAAAATTGGAAACAGTAAAACTAGAATGAAGTAAAAGCTATAGAACACCTGCATGAGGAATAAATGCATAAAAGAAATGTGTGTCATCTGCTCATTTGTTGATCACCCACTGTGCGCCAGGCACATATTGGTTCTGGTTCTCTGGAGAATGCTGACTAATGCATTGGCTGAGAGGAGAGAGTACTTTGATGGGGAGAGTGGAAGAGA
Source organism: Bos indicus x Bos taurus (assembly GCF_003369695.1). Lineage (NCBI taxonomy): Eukaryota > Metazoa > Chordata > Mammalia > Artiodactyla > Bovidae > Bos > Bos indicus x Bos taurus. Next base: position 16,313,465 of record NC_040102.1, on the reverse strand, counting down.
GGAGCAGGGATGGGCAAGGGCACCCTTCAGAAGAACAGGACGCTAGTGAGAATCTGTGTACAACTCAGGGAACCCCACTCACTGCTCTGTGGTGACCTAAATGGGAAGGAAATCCAAAAAAGAGGGGATGTATGTGTACAGACAGCTGATTCGCTTTGCTGCACAGTAGGAGCTAACACAGCATTGTAAAGCTACTATACTCCAATAAAAATTAAAAAAAAAAAACTGGTCAGAAACATGACCAGTGGCCAGCACTGTGAGACATGCAAAATAGGGATGCAGTCATTTTTCACAGGCATTCTTTTACTTTAATAAAGTCAATTCTCATCTTCCTTGTTTCCCACTAACTTTATCTTTTTTCAAATAGAACTATTTATCTCAATTCATTAACAGTAAAAGAGAAAGGCAACTTGAATTCCTCCTATGAGAACATCCTCGTAGTTGTCATATCTACTAGGAAGACAGAGCTGAACTCCAGAGAAAGACCTGTTCTTGATCTAGCAATCTCTGATTTTTTTTAAATTCAAATAGCCAGCCACACAATTTGGGGTCATAAAATGAGGTCTACAAACTGCAGTGATTTTGAAGTGATCCAGAATCCCATAACAACAAAATGTCATAACCAGAAGTACTTTAGATATTCATTTGTTTCTTTAGACTGAAGTCATATTTTAATGGAATTGCAGTTTGCTAAAGATGAACTGACATTTTGTTACTTGTTTCATCAAATGTTCTATTTCCTGAGGAAACAGAACAGCAAACATGTACACTATATTTATTCCATCTCTCTCTTTTTTTTTAATTAATTTTTCTTTTTTTTTTTTTTTGGCCACACTGTCTGGCACATGTGATCTCAGTTCCCTGACCAGGGAGCGAACCCGCACCCCTTTCAGTGGAAGCACAGAGTCTTAGCCACCAGGGAATTCCCATCCATTCCTTCTCTTTTAAATCATATTCTTTTATTCTCTGACTTCATAGAAAATAATAGGATAAATTGCGATATGTATTTGTTATCACCCTTAAGGTAAAAAATTTAAATCCTTAGTGTAGGATTATCCTTGAATTCCCAGGCTCTGCTCACCCTCTTCCCTCTGCCCAGAATGTTTTCATCCATCCTCATCTTCACCTGGCAAAGTCACGTCCCTGCTCCAAGACTTACTGTCACATTAATAAATGTGACTTAAATGTCACAGTCGAAAACCTCTCATATATCCCCCCCTCCCCCCAGCTTCTGCAACCAGGTTGAGTCACACCCTTACACACTCTCAGACCAAAGTCTAACTTGATCAATGAACGTGCCCAGCACTAAACACAGTCTTTGGGATGTGTTAGGCACTCAGACGTTTCTGTCACATAACATCAATATAGCTCCAAAGGCTAAAAGCTGGAAACATATTTATTACACAATTAACACAAATAATCTTTGATCCCGAATGTCTTTTTCACTCAAAGACCTCGTGGTTAAAAAAATGTGCTTGTGATGGTTCATTTTATGTGTCAACTTGGACAGGCTACAGTGCCCAGTTGTTTGGGCAAACCTAAGCCTTGATGTTGCTGTAAAGGTATTTTTGTAAATGTAATTAATACTTATAATTAATTGACTTAAAAGTAATGCTAACACTGAAATCTTGCCTGTATTCTCAGACTACTGGTCTGACTTGCAGATTTCAGTCTCAACACTGTCACTCGAGTCCCGTTTTCCAGCCTGCCAAAAGACAAACACAAAGATAAATAAATAAGTTTATTAATTCATAAATGAATAAATCCAAGTGAAAATTTATCCACAGTTACTTTTTAAGTAATAGCATTATCTCAAACATATGTCAGACTCAATCAATGTTATATATTTCCTTAAGATATCATTTTAGAAAGTAAAAGAATAAAGGATATTCACTTTCTATTTATCTTTCCATATATTTATATCTAAATCCTTTCTGTGATCATTTAGGGTAATATATAACATTGACCAAAATAGAATATATATGTTAACTCAGAGCAGCTCCCAAATCTGAAAATATATTTTGAATTATAACTCTTTGTACCCATTATGTGATAAATTTTAAAGCTTTTCTGCATTATTTTCATATCATTTTATTGCTGTCTTTCCCTTAATATGTGAGATGTCAGTGTGTACCTGGCAAAAATTATAGTCTTCATTCCCGTTAATAAATTTTAGCTGACCCACCACCCTAGAAAACTCATAAAAACAACTTCATTTGCAATTGGTATGCAATTGGTATGTTATTGCATATGGTATGCAATAACATTTCTTAACAATGTTATTAATATTTTCTTTGAAGCTTTTAAAATTCAGTGGTTCTAAATGTAACATCACTATACTTCAATCCTATTACCCAATTTTTTTGAGGTCATGAAAAGAATTTGACAGCCACAAAAAGAACTCTGGTTTGTTCATACAGCATCACACAGACTGTCAGTGTTCTGTCTTGAATAGGCTATTCTATGAGAGGTAAAGCCTGAGAATTTCCAAATTGCTGCTATTATTGTAGGCTTTAAAACTTTTATTATGAAAATTAGTATTTTCAATACCCTATATTGAAATAGCCATTTCAAACACATATCAACTCCAACTTAATGGTATAACCATCCCCGTATTCTCATCATCCTGTTTCCAAAGTTCTAAGCTCAAAGACAATCTTGTTTTATCCACCCCCTCCCAAGTCTCTACACTCATATTATTTTAAAGCAAGTGCAGACATTATATAGGTTTAATCTGAAGTGTTTTTGTATGTATCTCTAGAAGATAAGAACTCTGAAAATAAAATAACCACCAACTTCCCATCTCGTATAAAAATGTGATAATTCTTCAGTTCATAAAATGTCCTGTCAATATTAACTTTTCTACTTGTCTTATAAATGCTATTTAAAATTAGTTTGCTCAAATCAGGATCTAGTTGGGGTCTTCTAGAGTGATTCATTGAGATAGCTCTTAAATTTGTTTTAATCTATGGATTCTCCATCATCTCCTTTCCCCCTCTCATTTTATTTCTTGAAGAAGGTGGATTATTTTTCCTGCAGTGCTTTCAGTGGTCTAGATTTTGCAGACCATTGGAAGTTTTCTAATGTCTGTTTTCATCTGTCCTCAATGTTTTTGCAAATTAGTAGTTGAGTATACAGACTTGATGTGATTTGCTTGAGTGATTTATTTAATTTGGGGAGGAGAGGCAAGATCACTTTAGAAGTTTTCTTCAAGAAGGTTATTTGTTTTCTTTTTAAAAAACTTGATTTTATATTGGCATATAACCAATTATCAATGTTGTGATAGTTTTAGGTGGAAAGCAGAGTGACTTAGCAATACATATATGTATATCCATTCTGTCCCATTCTGCTTCCCTGGTGGCTCTGATGGTAAAGAATACATCTGAAAGGCAAGAGTTGCAGGAGACATGGGTTTGATCCCTGGGTCAGGAAGATCCCCTGGAGAAGAGAATGGCTACCCACTCCAATGTTCTTGCCTGAAGAATTCCATGGACAGAGGAGCCTGGCTGGCTACAGTCCATGGGGCCACAAACACCTGGACATGACTAAGCGACCAACATTCTACCCCAAACACCCCTCCCATCCAAGCTGCCACATAACATTGAGCAGTATGCTATCCAGTAGGTCCTTGTGGGTTATCCATTTTAAATACAGCAGTGTGTACATGTCCATCCCAAACCACCTAACTATCTCTTCCTCTCACCTTTCCCCTCTGGCAACCATAATATGGAGAGAAAGCTCCTTTCCAATTGTCTCTTTTTTTGGTGTTAATAGCCATTTTAACTATCAATAACATTCATTCATTCATGCCTGTGTGCCATGTCGCTTTAGACGTGTATAACTCTTTGCAACGCTATGGACTGTAACCCATCAGGCTCCTCTGTCCATGGAATTCTCCTGGCAAGAATACCGGAGTGGGTCACCATTTCCTTCTCCAGGAGATCTTCCTGACCCAGGGATCCAACCCACGTCTCTTTTTGTCTCTTGCATTGGCAGGTAGGTTCTTTATCGCTAGTGCCACCTGGGAAGCCCTCATTTATTCATGAGAAGTTGCTAAAGGGCTATATTCTAATTCTATCACTTCTTTCCATTTACTAGCTGGGATATTTCTATGAGTAAATCTTTCTCATTTACTACTTGGACATTTGCTGATATGGTTGGTAAAGAAATAGCAGGATACATGATTGTTCCCCTTTATTTAGAAGTTTTCAGATTATTGAATTTATCACCCACCAATCATGACCCTTAGAATGTGTGTGTGTGTGTGTGTGTGGCAGTCTGTAGAAAGATCACTTGCAAGAAAGCTAAGTATCATGCAGGGAAAGCTGACTGGCTTTACTCTAGCAAATCCAACACAAATCAAGGGTGGGGTTTTCAGAATGGACGATTCTGAATCTGACCTGACAGCTGACATCTCCTGGCGGATAGACTCACCTTATTCAAGGTCCTGGATTTGAAATACAAAAACCAGAAGGGTGGTTTGTCATTTTCAATGAGAAAGAAAACTCTCCAGCCAATAGGAGATTTGTGATCACTGGCCAGTGTTTTCTCTCCTGGAGAAAAATTTAAATAAGGAGCTGCAATAGTAAATGAAATTTGCTTGGTGGATCTGGTGTCATGACAGCTGGCCTATTAGATAAGTTGTTAGCCGGTGTCACGGCCCCATGCGCCTGATGCATCTCTCTGCTCTAGAAATATACTTGCAAAGGAACTGTTTTGTTGAACCAGAGATGGTGTTCAGACAATTATTTCCCCTGTACTCCTTGGATTGACACATTTTTGTCTTTCAACTTAACAATCAAGGGTTGGTTTGATAGGCTTATTTTATTCTTTAAGGATGACTTTTTCTTATCTTCACTGGGAGCTGGAGGGGGAGCAAAACGTTTCAACCTGAGAATGAAAGTTAAAAAAACCTATTGATATGTTCATCAGAGAGGCACTCACCAAGACCTGCTGAGAGAAAAGACCATCGGGCTCAATAGAAGTGAAAGGGGATGGACAGGGAGGGAAGAGAGTGCTGGACGTAGGGTTAGGATCCTGTGGAGACCCAATTCCAGCACACACCCGTCATAAACACACGCAGCAGTAGAACAAGATCACAGCTGAGCCCAGAGCCCCTGCCGTGAAGCCCAGCACAGGGCATGACTGTGGTGTGGGTGGGAGCCAAGTGGTCAAGGACCCCCAGGCAAGTGGAGATGTGTTCACTGGGCCAGATGGCATGGATTTTTAGCAATTAAAACTATCAAAACCCCTGTGCAACTAGACAAATCAGGCTTCCTTCTTGTTCTCGCTCTGTGGCCCTGGAATTCAGAATTGACCATTTAGCCCTCAAGGCCACCTGCTGCTGCTGCTACGTTGCTTCAGTCATGTCCGACTCTGTGTGACCCCACCAGGGCTTTAATTTGCAGGGTTAGAAGTATGGTCTCAGAGAGGTAGAAAGTCTGCTTCTTTTGTATAAGGCATCTGAGAAATAAAGTTGGTGACCAGAAAAAATAAGAAATTTTATCTGCATTTGTACCATAAATTAGTGATTTAGGTTGCAATGGTTATAATCACCATCATCCTCAACTTCATCAACAGTCATCATTTGAGAAGCCCCGTGTACACAGTACTGGGGTCAGAAGTGGAATATTTCCTGCCACGTGGTAAACAAGGATGCCACAGTCATCAGCAATTACAGCACCATGGGTGGTGAGCTGGTGAGCCCTGAGGGAACTCAGGAAGGAAAGAAGACCTGCCATCTAGCAGCCATCAGACTGCAGCCACTCCCTATGGTGAGCCTTGGAGAAACCCAGGTGTGAAAATTCAGGATACTGGTCCCAGATAGGTGAGGTGTATATCAAAGGAATGAATTCTGTGAGCCCAGACTTCTGCATCTCCCCACACATAGAAAAACACTACATTTCTTGAGATATCTGGTTTTCTTTAATTTACAATAATCTTTCGATTTTTCAGACTCCCTTCCCTTTGTTGCAAAACTTCTCCATGTCCTAGCTCCCCACCTCACCTCCTCTGAGCAGTTCTCTCAGGGTTACATGAGATGCTGCCTCCTGGGCTTGGAAGTCCTAGAAATTCCCACCGAATAAAACATAACTCTCAACTTTTAGGTTGTGAATATTTTTTAAGTCTGTAGTGGTGAGTGTTAGCTCACAGAAGTTTAGAAGTCACATCCCTAGGAGAGACTGATATACTTGGAGTGGTATTAATAAAATTTAAGAAATAGTAAAATAAAGTATGGAGAAGATGGAAACAAACAAAAGGGTAAACAAAAGTAAATATATATACACATATATATATTGAGAATATATTAACAGAATATATATATATATATATATTTTTTTTTTTTCTCAAATGAAGACTAGAGGAATTTGGAGTTATTGAAGCTTGAGGTGGCCAGAGTAAGCCCAAAGAACCATGCCAGCTGTGAAGGAGCCATGCAAATGAACTCTGCTAAGGAATAAGGAGACCATAATCTTCTTTGGAAAACATGGCTTAAAAACTGGACACAGATTGCCTTTCTGCCAATGGCTGATAATGTTCCAGATGGCTTCTTGGGTGAATTTTTATCAAACGTTTAAAGAAAAAGTAGCAAGTCATTTCAAAAACTTTCAGAAAATAGAGGAGGAGGTGATAATCCACATCTCATTCTCTGAGTCCAATTTAACTCTAATATGAAAAGCCTTCTACTTGCTATGGTTTCATCTGTTCTCGAACAGAAGCAGTGGTGATTGGCATCATGCTGTTATGTGTCTGCTCGTCTGAAAGGGACGGCAAGTTATTGGCTTGTGTAGTTTAATATACAGCCCAGGTTATTTGATAGTTAATGGTAAAGGGGAATAGATTTGATAAAAGTTATATCTCTTCATTCACAACACATGCAGTATCTTTTTTCAAAAACTCCCTCCCACTGTCTTGTAACAAAACCTAGCAATGCAGAATGAGGATGTTTGGACTCGAATGTAAATGAAAATATTAAGAGAGCACATGGGAATTGAACTTGGCATGCTTGTATCAGAGAATGCTCCACAGTTGCTTGATTGGGCTTGAGGATGAAGCAAATGAATAGGGGTATTACGGCTTTTTGCTGTTTTACCTCTGGATCAAATGAGATGTGCTCAGATGAAAACTCCCACATATATTTGTAGCGCTGGGCAGGAAGGGACAGTAGATCAATTAACTTCTCAAAGAACTCAGATCAGAAACCCGTATAGAGCAACTGACTCAGAAGTGCTGACTCATGCAGCGAACTTTGTGTTCTAAACAACTGGGGAACATTTCAGCCACTGTTCCATGTAGAAGAATTCTAAACCAAAATAACAGCTGTTCTGGCTTTTTACTTCAATCAATTCTGCCAGAAAGTTGGACTATAAAAATCATCACAAGGTTACTTTTTTAGCTTTACTGTTCAATTTTCCTGTCAATTCTAGCTGTTGTTCCGTTGCTCAGTCGTGTCCGACTCTCTGCGGCCCCATAGACTGCAGCATGCCAGGCTTTCCTTTCCTTCACCATCTCCCGGAGCTAGCTCAAACTCATGCCCATTGAGTCGGTGATAACATCCATCCGTCAATTCTAGAACCATCAATCCATTGATTCCTGGTGTAAGGTGGTTGCGTCTAAGGAAGTTTCTGATAGCAGGCAATGTTCTAGGATTACAACTCTTCTGGAATTGAGTATCCTTCTTGGCTAAAATGCTATTTGCTGTCTTCCTGATGACAGGTACTTTGTCTATTGTTCTCACCCCTGTATCCTTAGCACCTGCAATAAAGTCTGGGCCAAAAGTTCAAGCTCAATAGACCCATGAGGGTACTAGTGCAGTCTACCAGATATTTCCACTTCTACCCTCAGGCATAGGGAAATACTACACTTCCATGCAATACCACTTCCTTGGATTGAGGTCTAGTTATGTGACTTCCTTTGCAATAAAAGAAATCTGTGACTTTATTTACTGTACAATAGGCATTATTAAGAGAATATACAAGTAAAAGATGAGACCAGATCCTCCACATCACATAATCCATAAAACTCAATTGAGGTGATTCATGGACTTAAGTGTCAAACAAAACTTTAAAAATCCAAGCAGAAAATACACACGAATGTTTTTCAAATAGGAAAAGATATATTAAGACATAGAAAGTATTGATTATACAAGAAAAAAAATGGATACATCTGACGTATATTAAAACTAAAACCTAAAGGTAGGGGCTATAATCCTTATTTCCTTTTTTAAAATTCTCTATAGGTTTTATTTTTTAAAACGGTATCTCTATTCATAAAAGGTACTTAATAAAATTGCATGGGAAGTGGAAACACCAAAAGGAATCAATTTATTTGCCATGTCTAATATCGCTCACCACTGCAAGTCTGCATAAAATTTAAACATTACAAGAATGTTTGGGGGATTAAATCCTACTAGGGAAGTCAGGCAATGTATGGAGTGTATGAAAGTAATAAAACATCTCAGGCACAAGATTTAAATGCTTGGAAGAAATAGATATGCTATTTTCGAAGGCAAATACTCACTGGTATAAATGGAAGTGTTGTTTCTTCTTGCTTCCATTGACTGAAGTGTAATTCACCCCAGACAGTCAATGGGCACAATATCAGTCTCATGAAAATGGAATAATTCTGGGAGAATTGTTAAGCTGAAGAATGTTAAATAGATGGGCAACATTTTTACTAGCAGGGATTGAACAAAATGTTCAGCTGGACAGGTGTAGGCTTAACGCCTTGAGGGACCTACGGTACATGTTCCTCTTTGACTTGGTTATCCTAATTCAGACACTGAGACATGAAAGATGCTCTCCTGTATTGTTTATTTTTTAAAGAGACTAGAGTCCGCTGCACTCTGGTGCAATTTAAAGTTTGAACATCTCTGGCAAATAAATGCCTTTGAATGGCTTGAATTTGGAGACCAGTTGTTCTCAAACTGTAGCGTACGATGGGAAGCAACTGAGGAGCATGCCAAGTGCAGAACCCCAGGCCCCCTCCGTGATCTGGATCCCCCAGAACTGGGATGGGGATCAGACTGTTTTTGAGGTACTGAATTGAACCTACAGGGAAAACCCTGAGAAGAGCTTTTCCTTGTCATTTATACCTGCAATCGAGGTTAACCTAGAGTCTCCAGTGAAGCATTCTTGGCCAGTCTGTGGTCCTCTGTGCCATCCTAGGGCTTCTCTTCTGTCTTCAAAGTTAACTTGTTGTTCAGTTACCCAGTCATCTCCGACTCTTTGCCACCCATGGCCTGTAGCATGCCAGGCCTTCCCTCACCATTTCCCAGAGTTTGACCAAGTTCCTGTTCATTGCATCTCATCCTGTAATGCCCTCTTCTCCTTCTGCCCGCAGTCTCTCCCAGCATCAGGAACTTTTCCAATGAGCCGTCTGTTTGCATCAGATGACCAAAATACTGGAGCTTCAGCTTCAGCATCAGTCCTTGCAGTGAATATTCAGGGTTGATCACCCTTAAGATTGACTGGTTTGATCTCCTTGCTGTCCAAGGGACTTACAGGAGTCTTCTCCAGCACCACACTTTGAAGGCATCAATTCTTCGGCATTCTGCTTTCTTTACAGTCCAGTTTTCACAACCGTAGGTGACCACTGGGAAGACCATAGCCTTGACTACGAACTTTGTTGGCAGAGTAATGTCAGTTTGTCATTGCTTTCCTGCCAAGAAGCAATCATCTTCTGATTTCATGGCCACAGTCACCAATCCGCAGTGATTTTGGAGGCCATGAAAAAGGAATCTGTCACTACTTTCCCCTTTTCCCCTTCTATTTGCCATGCAGTAATGGGGGCTGATGCCATGATCTTAGTTTTCTTTTTTTTTAATACTTAGTCTTAAGCCAGCTCTTTTACCCTCATCAAGAGGTTCTTTAGTTACTCTTTGCTTTCTGCCATTAGAATGGTATCATCCACATATCTGAGGTTGTTGATCTTTCTCCCACCTATCTTGATTTCAGCTTGTAACTCTTCCAGCCCAGCCTTTCTCACAATGTGCTTAGTGTGTAAGTTAAACAAACAAGGTGACAGCCCTGCCGTACTCCTTTCTCAATCTTGAACCAGTCAGTTGTTCCATACAGGGTTCTAACTCTTGCTTCTTGACTCACAGGTTTCTCAGGAGACAGGTAAGATGGTTTGGTATTTGCATCTAAGAGCTTTCCACAGTTTGTCATGATCCACACAGTCAAATGCTTTATTTAGCATAGTTGATGAAACAGAGATAGATGTTTTTCTGAAATTCCCTTGCTTTCTCTATAATCCAGCAAATTTGGCAATTTGGTCTCTAGTTCCTCTTCCTTTTCTAAACCGAGCTTGGACATCTGGAAATTCTTGGTTCGCATAATGCTGAAGCCTAGCATGCAAGATTTTAAGCATGACCTTACTAGAATGGGAGATGAGTGCAATCGTCTGATGGTTAGCACATTCTTTGGTACTACCCTTCTTGGGACTGGGATGAGAATTGAGCTTTTCCAGTCCTATGGCCACTGTTGGGTCTTCCAGATTGCTGACATATTGAATGCAAAACCTTGATGGCATCCTCCTTTAGGGATTTGAATAGTTCTGCTGGAATTTCATTGCATCCACTAGCTTTATTAACAGCAGTGCTTCTTAAGGCCCACTTGACTTCCCACTCCAGTATGTCTGGCTTTGGGTGATAAACCACACCATCGTAGTAATCTGGTTCATTAAAAAATTTTTATACAGTTCTTCCGTGTATTCTTTCCATCTCTTCTTGATCTCTTCAGTGTCTACTAGGTCTCTACCATTTTTATCCTTTACTGTGCCTATTTTTGTGTGAAATGCTCCCTTGATGTTTCCAATTTTCTTGATGAGATCTCTAATATTTTCCCTTTTGTTGTTTTCTTCTATTATTAAGCACTGTTCATTGAAGAAGGCCTTCTTGTCTCTTCTAGCTATTTTTTGGAACTTTGCATTTAATTGGATGTCACTTTCCTTCTCTCCCTTGCTTTTCACTTCTCTTTGTTCTTCCGCTATTTGCAAAGCCTCCTCAGATAACCACGTTGCCTTCTCGCTTTTGTTTTTCTTCGGGATGGTTTTGTTTGCTGCCCCCATGTATGGTGTTATGGACCTCTGTCCATAGTTCTTCAGGCACTGTTAACTAGATCTAGTCCCTTGAATCTATTCATTACCTCTACTGCAAATTCAAATGAGATTTTATTTAAGTCATACCTGGCTGGCATAGTATTTTTCCCAGTTTTCTTTAGCTTAAGCCTGAATTTTGCTATGAGAAGCTGATGATGTGAGCCACAGACCTTGTTTTTGCTGACTGTGTACAGCTTCTCCATCTTTGGTAACAAAGAATGTAACCAATTTGATTTCGGTATTGACAATGTGGTGACGTTCGTGTGTAAAGTCATCTCTTGTGTTGTTGAAAAAGGCTATTTGCTATGACTAGTGCATTCCCTTGGCAGAATTCAGTTAGTCTTTGTCCTGCTTCATTTTGTTCTCCAAGGCCAAACCTGCCTGTTATTCCAGGTTTATCTTGACTTCCTACTTTTGCATTCCAATCCCTGATGATGAATAGAACATCTTTCTTAAGTTCTAGGAGGTCTTCTAGGTCTTCAGAGAACTGATCAACTTCAGCTTCTTCAGCATCATTGTTTGGGGAATAGACTTGAATTACTGTGATGTTGAATGGCTTGCCTTGGAAACAAACTGAGATCATTCTGTCATTTTTGAGGTTGCACTCAAGTACTGTATTTCAGACTCTTTTTGATTATGAGGGCTACTCCATTTCTTCTATGGGATTCTTGCCATATAATGGTCATCTGAATTAAATTCTCCATTCCCATCCATTTTAGTTCACATATTCCCAAGATGTTGATGTTTACTCTTGCCATCTCCTGCTTGACCACATCCAATTTACCTTGATTCATGGACCTAACATTCCAGGTTCCTATACAATACTTTTTGCAGCATCAGATTTTACTTCCATCACCAGACACATCAACAACTGAGCGTTGCATCCTCTTTGGCCCAGTCGCTTCATTCATTCTGGGGTTATTGGTAAGTCTCCTCCACTCTTCCCCAGTAGCATATTGAACTCCTTCAGACCTGGGGGACTCATCTTTTGGTGTCATATCTTTCTAGCCTTTTATACAGTTTATGAGGTTTTCACCGCAAGTATACTGGGATGGTTTGCCATTCCCTCCTCCAGTGAATCACGTTTTGTCAGCACTCCCCACCATGACCCGTCCATCTTGGGTGGCCCTGCATGGTATGGCTCATAGCTTCATTGAGTTACACAAGCCCCTTCAACATGACAAGGTGGTGATCCATAAAGTTTTTAAGCCCTTATCAATTTGTGATAAACAAAATGAAGCATGTAATTTATCTTGTGAAGAGAGGAGCCCAGGAGTTATGAAATTTCCAAGGATAGCTTAAAACCTGGAGGAACAGAAAAAAAATTACTTTCCTTCTCCCAGGAGCTATCTAAGGTGATTCAGAATACTTTTGTTTCGGTCCTAACCAATTTTGATTTCAAGCTTTCTCAAATCTAGCTAAATGCACTCTCCTAATCAAATGGATTAATTTTAAAAGACACGCATGATAGAAATTTGTTTTAATTTGTGCACTTTTTTAAAAAAGATTTATTTACTTAAATTTTTTTGGTTGCAGTGGGTCTTCGTTGCTGCAGTTGCAGTGAGCAGGGGCTGCTTTTCATTGTAATACACAGGCTACTCCTTGCAGTGGCTTCTCTTGTTTTAAGCACAAGCACCAGGGTGTGTGGGCATCAGCAGTTGCAGCACATGGACTCAGGATTTGTGTTACGTGGGCTTAGTTGCCTGTTGGAATGTGGGATCTTCCTGGTCCAGGGATCAAACTGGTGTCCCTTGTATTGCAAGGCAGATTGTTAACCACTGGACTACCAGTACTAAGTTGTTTCAGTCATGTCCAACTCTTGGCAATCCTGTGGACCGTAGCCTTCCAGGCCCCTCTGTCCATGGGATTCTCCAGGCAAGAATACTGGAGACTGGATGACCAGTTCAGTTCACTTCAGTCGCTCAGTTGTGTCCAACTCTTTGCGACTCCATGAACCACAGCATGCCAGGCCTCCCTGTCCATCACCAACTCCTGGAGCCTACCCAAACTCATGTCCATTGAGTCGGTGATGCCATCCAACCATCTCATCCTCTATTGTCCCCTTCTCCTCCTGCCCTCAATCTTTCCTAGCATCAGGGTCTTTTTTAATGAGTCAGTTCTTCACATCAGGTGGCCAAAGGATTGGAGTTTCAGATTCAACATCAGTCCTTCCAATGAATACCCAGGACCGATCTCCATTAGGACAACAAGGGAAGTTGCTAATTTGTGGACTTTTATTATTAATATGGTACTTAGCACCTTAGCATGTAATAAGCTGTTCTAGGGTGAAGCTGACAGTGACTTGGGTTTGTTGACTCTGGATAAGAACTAAGTGCTCTTCACACAGTGGAGGGAAGGTTTGCAGTAGCTGGTATTTGTTAAACTGACTGACTGAATCAACCACAGTGACCTGCCACCATCATCCCTGTCCTTCCCTGCAGGCCTGGGGGCGGCTGGGGGGACTTCATTCTCCAACACAACGGAATTTAACTGCTAATGTCCACATCACTTATTCATGGACGTGACCAGTCCAATTTTCTGCTTGTTATGTCAATCCGTATAAAGTAACAACAAAAAATGCACAAGATAAGTAACACAATTTCAATACATTTAAAAAACATATACTCAGTCTTGGCCTTAGTATATGGGCTTCCTTGGTGGCTCACTGGTAAAGAATCTGTCTGTGCTGCAGGAGATGTGGGAGATGCATATTCGATCCCCGGGCCTTAGTATACAAAGTCATCATTTCACAGTAACCTTCAGTTTTTTAAAAAGTTAGACGTGAAAAGGTTTACAATTTCTTCCTATTTGGATATCATTACCAGTCCTACTGTGATGCCAGAAGGAAAAATATGAAGGCAACAGACCTGGGTTGTTGGGGAGCCCCAGGTATCAGACTCCTGACCAGAGTAAGACTTGGCCTCATGGGCTGTCTTGACTGTCAGCTGCCCCACAATAATTTTTAAAGAAATTCTGTGTTGTGTTGATTCATACTTATGCATGCCTTTGCATACTAATCTCTGAACATTTTTTGGTGATTAAAAATGTCTTGGAAACAGTAGGAAATTAAGAATGAGTTTGTTAGCACATCAATAAACTCATTAAAGTTGGTTAGTGAAAATCATTGTAACGATTCACTTCCTAGAAATTAGATCTTTTTTCCAGTAGTACTCCTTTCTGCTGAGAAAAACAGTAGCCTTTTCTTTTACTCCTGTAGCTGTTGTTATGCTTGTGACAATAGTCATTAATATTAACCATGCCTGGGGCCCAGAAAAATGGGGTGGTAAAGTTGGTGGAAGTGAGAACAAGAGAAGGCATTTTAAGTGGGAGAAGTAACAGTATGTTGTACATTGATGGGATGACTCAGTGGATCTTGAAGTCAAGATGGTGGAGAAGGGTACAGCTGCTGGAGTGGGTCTTTCGGTGGGGAGCAGGGATGAGCCCTGAACACGAGGAGAGTTGGCATTACATATGATCAGGGACCGTTTATTTAGAGCAACTCAGTTAAAAGCAAGTTTTTTGGTGCTGAGGTACCCATGTTAGAGTTGTGTTGGTGAGTGAGGAGGCTGTCTTTGTAGTATCAAGGGTACTATTTTGATAGCTTTTGTTTTCTATGTCATTGTTTTAAGTTTTACACTGTGTAGGAATCATGTTTGGTTTGCAGTATGTCTTTCATCATGCCATCTCTTTTCTTTGCTCATTTTGGGGAGGGGGGATTTGGGGAAGGTGTCCATTCATTTATTTATCCAGTAAGTTGACAAACCTGCTTTTGCTATATTTTTAAAAAATATTTTTTCAATCATCAATTAATTAAACAGTGACATGGATATTTTCTTTTGCTGGACAGTTCTGTAAATCTTAGCACATGCACTGATTTGTGTGACAACCACCACAGTTGAGATGCATAACAATTCCATCAGCCCCAAAGCTGCCTTTGTGCTAGCCCTTTATATTTAAATTCTCATCTCATCCATGACCTTTAGCAACCACTCCTTTGTGTTTTTTTAAAAAAAATTCAACTACACTGTGTTTTGTAATTCTTTGGAATTTTAGAAAGGTTTGCCTTTTTTTGCCCCCCCCCCCCCGCCCCCCCCCCCCCCCCCCCCCCCCCCCCCCCCCGTGGTAACTTTCATGTTAATATCTCTTACAAGGTCCTTAGCTTCCTTTTCTCTGACTTAGGTGTTTACTCTTTGGTTCCTTATCTTCTATTGTCATCTGTCCTCCATACAGCTGTCAGTGAGTTTGGTCTGTTTTCTCCCCCTTCCTCTCATTTTTAAAATGGAATTGTTTTTACTTTCTTGGAGTGTTTAACATCTGCACACCATCCTTCCATCTTTATCCTAATCTTGTTTTAATCTTAGATTTACATGTAAATATATTTAATGCTCAGTGCTTTGTTCAAAATTTCTCCCATAGCCACATGTCCCGATGAAGCTTGTCTTGTAGTTGATTTCTCAGGGACAAATTGTGATTGCAGCATTCCAAATGTGTCTGTATGTTTTAAACTATTTTCCAAAGCCTTGGAAGTTGAAAAAAAAAGAAAACTTGGCTGGATAGAAAGTAATTGAGTCGTACTTTCCTTGAGTTTCTTGAAAGTGTTACCTTATTCTTTTGCTTTACGTATGCTATTGAGAAATCTAAGGTGAATCAAGATTTCTCTCCTCTGTAAACAGCTTTGTTTGCTTTTTAGAGGCTCAGAAATACATTTTTTCTTGATCTGTAAACATTAGTAGTTTTACTGGCATGTTTCAGGGTTGAGAATCATGGGTTCTTTTTGCCCAGATCATGGTGGGCTCTTTAAATGAGTATTACATTGAATAAAATGAAGTTGCCATTGATAAACGTACATAATTTTGAATATTAGCAACTTCATGTGGTTCAGCTTCATAGATTTCAGTCTTGTTTTTACTTCAAGAACTTTATTTTGAATTATAATTAAACTTTAGAGTTCAGATGTTGATTGAGATGAATCTCAAAAACAGTGGGGTGATCTCCTAACTTTCTTCTGAGGTAGTCGTAGCGATGGCAACTTGACCAGCTTGTTGACCTGGCTGTGAGCAGCTGTCATAACAACCGAGTGACTTCAGTGACCTAGGACTGGCCATTCCCCTCACTCCCAAAGGCAGATGGATTGTTATACAGAGGGTGCAGGATTTAAGTTCAGAATGTATTTGAATCGTTCTTTAATAAACCAGGACTATTCTTAATAACACATCTCTATAAATACATTTGGGCCTCAGTGGTGGGTCCTATGGTGCTATGGGTTAAACAAACAAGCAAAAAAGGCAGTTAACATCTTAGAACATTTAGTTCGAAATGATATACTCTTGGGCTTCCCCCATGGCTCAGTGGTAAAGAATCCGCCTGCAGTGCAGGAGCCGTGGGTTAGTTGCCTGGGTCAGGAAGATCCTCTGGAAGAGGGCATGGCAACCCACTCCAATATTCTTACCTGGAGAATCCCGGGGACAGAGGAGCCTGGCAGGCTACAGTCCATGGAGTCGCACAGAGTCAAACATGACTGAAGCAGCTTAGCATGCACGCATGCACTCTTGACCTTACCAAAGAATCTGTCTGTATATAAATACTATCATATATTTGCATGTCGGAGCTTTAGGAAAGCAGTTGACATCTCTGAGCCATCCGAATCCCTCTGAAGCTTATGGGTTTCCTTTTCTCAGCAAATCTGAGTCCTTTTTTCTTTTTTTAAGCATGCAAAGAAATAGTGTCAGAGTAGTCCGTACAGGTAATGCTGTGAAAGAGGTGAATCACTATCTGAAGCAAAAATCTGAAGGCATAAAGCTCGCTGAGATGATGCAACCAAGGTGTGAGGAGTGTTTATAAGATGATCCACCTTGCCTCTGCCATCACTTGGGTTTGTGAACAGCTTCATTGGGGCTTCCTGGTAACAATATGAAATCTGGAGTATCAAGCTTGGCATGTACAGAAGATGACCTGGACTAGAGCCAGGCTGAATGACGGAATCAATGACTTGGAGATCACCAGGCAGGATAATGAATAGAAGCGACAGATGCAAGCAAAATTGGCTGGAAAAAATGAGGGCATTCAATGGCAGGGCACAGCTGCAGGAAGCTGTGGAACTAGCCCACTAGAGCCTGACCTGGGAGATGCTGACTGAAATGACCATGCTCTCTCTTGACCTCTTTTTTTAAAAAAATAGTTTATTTTTGGTTGTGCTGGGTCTTTGTTGCTACGAGGGCTTTTCTCTATTTGCAGAGACAGGGAACCACTCTCATTGCAGCTGCTGGGCTCTAGGGCTCTCGCTCAGTAGTTATGGCTCGCGGGCTTAGTTACTCCATTCAGTTCAGTTCAGTCACTCAGTCGTGTCCGACTCTTTGTGACCCTATGGACTGTAGCATGCCAGGCCTCCCTGTCCATCACCAACTCCCAGAGTTTACCCAAACTCATGTCCATTGAGTCGGTGATGCCATCCAACCATCTCATCCTCGGCCGTCCCCTTCTCCTCCTGCCCTCAATCTTTCCCATTACCAGGGTCTTTTCAAATGAGTCAGTTCTTTGCATCAGGTGGCCAAAGGATTGGAGTTTCAGCTTCAGCATCAATCCTTCCAAGGAATATTCAGGACTGATTTCCTTTAGGATGGACTGGTGGGATCTCCTTGCAGTTCAAGGGACTCTCAAGAGTCTTCTCCAACACCACATTTCAAAAGCATCAATTCTTCGGTGCTCAGCTTTCTTTATAGTCCAACTCTCACATCCATACATGACTACTGGGAAAACCATAGCTCTGACTAGATGGACCTTTGTTGGCAAAGTAATGTCTCTGCTTTTCAATATGCTATCTAGGTTGGTCATGGAGAAGGCAATGGCAAGCCACTCCAGTGCTGTTGCCTGGAAAATCCCATGGATGGAGGAGCCTGGTGGGCTACAGTCCCTGGGGTCGCCATGAGTCGGTCGCGACTGAGCGACTTCACTTTCACTTTCACGCAGTGGAGAAGGAAATGGCAACCCACTCCAGTGTTCTTGCCTGGAGAATCCCAGGGACAGCAGAGCCTGGTGGGCTGCTGTCAATGGGGTCGCAGAGCATCAGACACGACTGAAGCGACTTAGCAGCAGCAGCAGCAGCAGGTTGGTCATAGATTTTCTTCCAAAGAGCAAGCATCTTTTAGTTTCATCCACCAGGGATCAAGCCTGTGTCTCCTGCCTTGGCAGGCAGATTCTTTACCATCGAGCCACCAGGGAAGGCTGAACTTTCCAAAGAGTTACAAAATCTCTGTAGACCAGAAGCTAACAATGGTCATTGTCACAAATCCACTGTCACCAACAGCCCTTGTGTTTTTCAGAGAACTATCTGGGAAAAACGTCACCCACCACCATAGTCACTACCTCCTGTGCCAGATGTCTGGATGTGACCTGTATCTCTAGGTGACTCGTGCACATAGGGGATGTGATGCTGGAAAGAGGTGCTGAGAAGTGGTGCCTTCCCAAGAAAGCACACACCAGGAATTTTCATGTTTGTTTGCTGAATAGTCAGAAGGGCTTCCCAGGGAAGTAACAGTTGAGCTACAACTGCAAGAAGAATCGCTTCCTGGGAAAGGTGATAGAGGGCTGTGGAGAGAGGTCACAGAAGGAGACGTGTGCTGAGAACAGACGGCAAGGGGTGGGGAGTTCGCGTGTGAGAGGAGACTGCAGGGACCGTCAGAGGCCAGGTGATGCTAGGCTCCGGAGGCTATGGGAGGAATTGGGATCTTCATCCCACCACCACCAAGGAGCATTTAAAGGGTTTTAAGCAGAGGGATTGCATATTCAGGTTTTCTTTATAAAAAGATCATCCAGGAATAACTAAGTACACTTAACAACCAAAACACTCCCCACCTACACATTTTACAGTGTGGAAAACAAGGTTATCCCACAAGAAAGGCACCCCATAGGATAACGCAGTTTCAAGGAGCCACATGTGTTAGCTCTGGCCATACAGCAGAAATGTAGGGAAATGTTTAAGGCCAGAACAAGAGGTTTTAATAAGGTTTTATTTTTATCCGTCCAATAGGGATTAGCATTTGGCAGGCATCCCGCTGCAGAGCTAACCCCTGTCTCTGGTTCTGTTTACTGAGACAGAAGCCGAGCCGAACCCCCAGCTGAGCATGAGACTAATTACCCGTATTATATAAAGAAGCTTTCTGTTCCCCAAAGCAAAACGTGCCAATAGTTGATAGGACATGTGCTCAGTGTCCCTGCAACCGGGAAGCCACTGCATCTCTCCAGTCAAGTTGTTTGCATTCTTCTTCTTGGTCGCTGGGGCACAAAGCCTTTTTGTGAATTTCCATGTCAGCAATTACTTCAGAAGGTTCCCTCATCCCACGGTGGTCAAAATTATACACTCAGGGGAGGAAATTCTTCACAGTGGACTTTTACAAGTATTAGTGGTTTTACATAGGATATTTTGGAAGCAGAAACAGCCACACACAGCTCTCACAGAGTTTATACAGTAAAGCATTGCCTAATTCATGCCTGTGTCTGTCCCAGTACAACATCTTAACATTATTAGATTAAATCTAAGCTTCAATAGGGCTTCCCTGGTGGTGCTAGTGGTAAAGAACCCACCTGCCAATGCAGGAAACATAGGAGTTGCAGGTTCAATCCCTGGGTTGGGAAGGTTCCCTGGAGGAGGGCACAGCAACCCACTCCAATTACTTGCCTGGAGAATCCCATGGACAGAGGAGCCTGGAGGGCTACAGTCCATGGGGTTGCAAAGAGTCAGAGGGGAATGAATAAATAAACTGTTGTATACGTAGACAGTGGAATACTATTCAGCAGCAAAAAGAAATGATCTGTGAAGCCTTGAAAAACCATGGAGGCAACTTATTATATCATCTGTAAGAAAGTTATTGCATGAGCGCATACTAGAAAACCAAGTGAGCACTGGCATGATTTTGATTTTATTTCATGGCAGAAATACAACCCATGGGGAGTAGGGAGGAGGCCACAGTATTGGTTGGAAGGATGTATAGGAAACAGTGTCTGGTATGGAACCTTAGGGCAGATGAATGGAGTTTGGGGCAGGGTTCAAGTCATAGTTGGCAGGAGTGGTACTGAAATCTTGGGTGGAGGAAATTGAAGCCTAATACCACTGAGATGAACTGGTCCAAGCGGTCCTCCCATTAACAGTAACCATAAAAATAAGAACAACTGCCATCTAGTGGATGGTTTGGTATATTACTGGAGCATTATCTTGTATCATTTCATTTGAATTCAATTTTTACAACAACCCAATGAGGTAGTTGGGCTTGCCTGGTGGTGCAGATGGTAAAGAATCCACCTGCAGTGCAGGAGACCTGGGTTCAATCCCTGGGTTGGGAAGATCCCAAGGAAGAGGGCACAGCGACCCATTCCAGTATTCTTGCCTGGAGAAACCCATGGACAGAGGAGCCCAGCGGGCTACAGTTTCATGGGGTCCCAAAGAGTCGGACACGACTGAGTGATTAAGCACAGCACAATGAGATAGTTACTAGTGTCTCCGCTTTTAGAGATGAGTAAAGTGAAATATTAGAAGATGTAGTAAATTGGGCGAAGTCACACAGCTTAGTAACAAGCAGAAGTGGGATTGGAGCCAGGCTTTCTGACTTCCCACACTCATCCTCTTGGCTGCATGAGATACCACTGGGGAGCAAATTCTCTGACAAACTCTGTCCTGCTTAGAATTTGATGAGAATCCAGTGACCTGAATCAACTGCCGGAGTTGTTGAAGATTTTATTAAAGGACTGAAATATTCTCTTTTTTCCATGTTGTTCTTCAGTCGCTAAGTCATGAAGTCTTTGCAACCCCGTGAACTGCCACATACCAGGCTTCCCTAGCCTTCACTATTTCCCAGAGTTTGCTCAAACTCATGGCCACCACCCAACCATAGTTCATTGTATGCAGTCCGCGACAATTCCTTGTTCATTTTGGATGGTTTGGAAGTCAGAAAAATTAAGGATAAAAACAGCAATAGCCACAGCAAAACTTTCTCCTCTGTTTCCCCATGATGAAGAGGTATGCTGCTTGGGAGAAAGGAGTTTTCTTCTCCGGAGAGGCAATATGCGATGCAGCTTCTCATAAATCATGAACTTCTGGGACCCGCCTGTACTCGCCATCTGTACGATTTTGAACAGTTGGCCAATTATGTCATTGACCTAACTTAATAAATGTACATGTAACTTGAGTTAGACATCCAGCGGCTAGCCAGATGAACTAATTCAGCTTGTCTTTTCTGGGATTCCCTATTCCCATGAGTGGCTGGCAAATAGTAAGCTCTCAGTAAAAGTTGGCAGCTCTTATGTATGTTGTTATTATTATTATGTACAAAATCATCAGTGTTACAACTGCCAAGGTTTTGGACTGAGAACCTCTATTAAAATGCTTCTGTATTTCTAGTGGCCGTTAACCAGGACATCATTTAGAGATTTTGGAAAAGATTAGTTAATGAGCAGCTCAATTCATTAATGAGCCAACTCAGCTGTGCTTTTTTTCCCCTTAATGGCAGATCTTCTTACTCTCCAAGGCACCATTTAAACTATTAAAATAACTAATGGGATCATTACTGTTGTCAGAAAAGTTCTAGCCTGAGCAGATATCTTTACTAGTAAAAGTAAAGTATTTGTTCCTCTAGAACTTCTCATATGCTTAATAACCGGGAAACAGCTGAGCAGAGAGAGGCAGCTCCAGGACTTCTGGGTTCAAACAACTACAAAAGTATATTAAATGAACGTTACATTTTTTTCAGACTGATGGGCAGTTGGAGTCCTTCCTTCTTGTGAAGACAATTTCAGGTTGAATTTCTCTATGATTTTTAAATTGAATGAACACAAAGGCCTTAATTGTCAATCAGACGCATACAAAACACATTTCATAGCCAGCAAGACTGTTATTGATGATAAATAAAATATACAATAAAAATAATAGCATGCTTAACAAATCAGTACCCAGGAGTGCCTGAATCCATAACATAGAGCTACCCAGTCCCCTTTCCTGCCAGAATGAGGTTTGGTTTCTGAAAGAGAGCCTTGTAGGGGGATAGATTAGTACAAACCTGCCACTGAGTTTAAGGGTCTTTCAGCTTATTTATCTTCCATATCATGTAGCTTTATCTGGTCCCAGCGTTTACTCTTCAACACAGCTGCAGTCCACACGTGGCAAGTTTATTGACAGTAAGTGATCTGTTCTAGACAGACAAGGAGTACCTTGTTAAAAGCTTTTCTAGATGCAGAGATACCACTTTAAAGGCAGAAAGCAAAGAGGAACTAAAGAGCCTCTTGATGAGGGTGAAAGAGGAGAGTGAAAAAGCTGGCTTTAAACTCAACATTCAAGAAATTAAGATCATGGCATCATGTCCCATCATTCCATGGCAAATGGAAGAAGAAAAAGTGGAAACAGTGACAGATTGTATTTTCTTGGGCTCCAAAATTGCTGCAGACAGTGACTGCAGCCATGAAATGACAAGACACTTTCTCCTTTAGAAGAAAAGCTATGATAAACCTAGACAGTGTATTAAAAAGCAGAGACATCACTTTGCTGATAAAGGTCCATCTAGTCAGAACTATGGTTTTTCCAGTCATGTATGGATGTGGGGGCTTCCCTTGTGGCTAAGCTGGGAAAGAATCTGCCTGCAATGTGGGAGACCTGGGTTCAATCCCTGGGTTCAATCCCTGTGTTGGGAAGATCCCTTGGAGATGGGAAAGGCTATCCACTCCAGTATTCTGGCCTGGAGAATTCCATGGACTGTATAGTCCACGGGATCGCAAAGAGTCGGGTATGACTGAGCAACTGAACGGCAACAGATGAGTAATTAGTATATGGCGACCCTGAGAGACCCCACTTTAACAGTTGATGTTTGCAGGGGTTTCTGCTCATGGCCAAGTTTGCTTCTGGTGTTAATAAGGACGGAGAAACTGTTTACAAACCTCTTAATAGCCCTTTGCTTTCTTAGAGCAGAGAGAAGTCAGTGGAATGCTAAAGACATTTGAAATACAGAGCAGCCAGCTGTTAGTCTCATCAGAACATCAAGTGCTATGGAGGGTCAACCATTTAAGTTCTATTTTAACCTGAATGCAGCAGAGTATAAAAATCGCCATTGTTTGATATCACAGTGAATCAAAACTAAGCTAAATTTAAGTGTGGAGGAACTAAAACTTTCTTCTGCCCTTCTTTTTAGAATCAATAAAAAGCAGTGGAAATAAGCAATGAGAGATAGGTCTCTAAACACTTTGGACTTCATTGGAAGATATTAAAAACAATTATTGACCTGCAATTCATTTCCCGACATTGACTTATCATGACTTATTTGTCTCTGTGAGTTAAAGCTACCACTTTTAGACTGATTTTTACGAGCCAGTGTGCTGTGCTAGGCACTTTTTTATCTTAATCACACCTACAACAGCTTTGTGTGATAGGTAATTTATGTCTAATTTGCAAAGAAGAAATTATTCTCTCAGAGGAAAATGATTGTCAATCAAGATCCAAGAAGCGACAGGCCAGAATGTGAGCTCGTGTTCTTCCCATTCCAACCCACTGTCATCATAGCCACAGCATCTAATGGTCCTTCTGCCCGAGAAGTTTCTCGTGTGCTTACCCTGGAAAATTCCTACCTATTTGTTATCTGACTCAAATATAATTTCTTCTACTGAGTCTTTCTTGACTGCCAGGCAGATTGCATTACTCTCAGTTATTGTCCTGAGAATTTTGTATATGCATACCTCTTTCAAAGTACTTTTTACACTCCTCCAACTGTCAATTCCTGAGACTCTGAAATCCCATAGGGTAATCGTTCACTTTATTGTACTCCTAATACCTAGCATTGTGTACACTCAGGAAAATCACAACCAGCATTTATTATTTGAAAGAATAAAAGGTAAAAACTATTTCACAAATGAGGTAAGATAGAATCCAAACTGTGTATGCATGCAGTGTAGAATCAGATAGAAAGCAATCATGAGTGCTAATTAGTCTGCCTTGTGGAAGTGGAGCTGGCCTCTCTAACGAGGCCAGTGAGTAATTTCCAGATATGCCTCTGGCCTTTAGAATGAGCTGCAATTCGCCTACTTGCCAATTTTACATATTCTTGTGGGTGATGCTCCCAAAGATATTTGTGCTTCAATTTATTTGTTGTATTCAATAAAAGGTTATATATAAACCAAGTTACAAATGAACCGATAAGATCATATTTCTGATTTTGAAAAATATATATATTCAAACCATGTAGAAAGGAAACAAACTGCCCTCTTTACTTTCCTTTTCTTTGATGAGTTCCATACACCATACATTTGCCAGACTGAGTAGTTGACCTAGAGGTGAATAGGGCACGGTGTTTCATTTCGCGGGTGGTGGGTGATAGGAACTCTCAGAAAAAAGTCTGAGAGCAATGCCCAAGTGCAGGTCCACGTAAGCAAAGGAGAGCAGAGGAAAGACCAGAGCGTGATCACGAGTGAGTAGCACTGCGGCTCGTTCCAAGGTCATGGCTGTCTGTCCTGTGCGGACCTCGCTGGAGCTCAGGAACCATGTACAAGGTTTTTCTTTCAGCAAAGCAAGTGCATAAGCAAACTAGAAACACTACATGAGGCCTCCTTGCATTGAGCAGTCCCCAAAGCATCGCTGTCAGGTTGAAATAGCCTCGTTTCACCACTCCCCAGTTAGTAGATGAGTGGAAAACCAGGAAGGACAGCGTCAGTGTCAGCCTTCGTCAGTGCCGCCTCAAATAAGCCAACCCCCTACAGAAAGAAGGACGCCCTTCAGCTGCCTTCCATCAGCATCAACACTTCCCTATATTATTATTTTTTGTAGCAACTGGGAGCCATGAGTGATAGTAAGTGGCTTCCTAAGAGTTAGCCTTGAGATGTTTACTTTTGGCAGAATGTCAGACTGGATATTCTCAGGGACCCTTTCACCGGGGGGTCGAAACACCTCCAGCCTGCCCTAAACATCTTTCAGAGGCACACATACTAAGTAAGTGTTATTCACGTAAAAGCAAGGTTCCTCTGGAGTCCAGCTGCCAATAGACAAATGAGGGCCGGCAGAACTTGCAGGAAAGTGGGCGGAGCCCCCGGACCACACTCCCTTCTCAGCCTCACCTCCCTGAAGCTGAAGGGGTTCTGAGTCAGAAGGCCTCCCTGGCTGCAGGCAGAAGAAAATGCCCTTCCTCTCTAGAGAAAAACATTGCAGCCACTCAGGCTCTTCAAATATTAAATTAAACCAAATATTTTTGCATTAAAATGATTGAATCCGTAATCAAAATTCTTTGCACAGAGAAATTAACAGGCCCAGAGGGCTTTACAAGTAAAACCTACCACAAAAGCCAGATGCTCAGAAATACATCTAGCAAGACATGTTTAGGATAGCATGGAGAACACTAAAAACTGTACCAAAAGACAATAATAAAGACAAAAGTATTAAAAAAATTCTGTGTTCCTAGGTAGGAAAACCCAATATCATAAAACTCCAGACAGAATACACAGTACTATTCCCTCTCCAAATTAATCTAGAGTCAACCCAATTCTAGTCACACCTATGCTGCTGCTGCTGCTAAGGCGCTTCAGTCGTGTCCGACTCTGTTCGACCCCGTAGACGGCAGCCCACCAGGCTCCGCTGTCCCCAGGATTCTCTGGGCAAGAACACTGGAGTGGGTTGCCATTTCCTTCTCCAATGCGTGAAAGTGAAAAGTGAAAGTGAAGTTGCTCAGTTCTGTCCGACTCTGAGCGACCCCATGGACTGCAGCCTACCAGGCTCCTCCATCCATGGGATTTTCCAGGCAGAAGTACTGGAGTGGGGTGCCATTAGGCTCTTTTTTTTTTTTTTTTAAAGAAACTTGACAATATGGTTCTAAATAACATGCAGTAGCAAACACATAAGAATAGACAAGGTGCTGAAGAAGGACAGTTTGAGAAATCATTTCCCACCAGAGAGGAAGACATATTGCAAAGCAATGGTCAATTAAGCAAATGTGATGCTGGTACTAAAATCAACAAACCAAGAAGAGGAACACAATAGAGAGCAGAGAACTAGACTCACACACACGCAACTAGAGAAAAGCCCACATGCAGCGACGAAGATCCAGGACTGCGCTGTGCTAAGTCGCTTCAGTTGAGTCCAGTGGATGCCAGGCTCCTCAGTCCATGGGATTCTCCAGGCAAGAATACTGGAGTGGGTCGCCATGCCCTGCTCCAGGGGATCTTCCTAACCTAGGGATCGAACCTGCATCTCTTATGTCTCCTGCTTTGGCAGGTGGGGTCTTTACTGCTAGCGCCACCTGGGAAGCCAATTTCTACTTCTGCATTAGATCAATTATCGGGAGAAGGATGTAGCTGACTAGCCACCAGGATTCCAGGTCAGCTGGAGAGAGACTTTTGTGACTAGCACCACCGGCCCTGGAGCACAAGAGGTTCTGTGTATATAGGGCAGGGCCAGGTGACTGAATGGGAGAGCCCGGAGGGAACTCCACGATGGATGGTGGTGGTGGTTTAGTTGCTAAGTCGTATCCAGCTCTTGCAACTCCATGGACTGTGGCCTGCCAGACTCCTCTGTCTATGGGATTCTCCAGGCAAGAATGCTGGAGTGGGTTGCCATTTCCTTCTCTAGGAAATCTTCCCGACCCAGAGATAGAACCCTGGTCTCCTGCATTGCAGGCAGATTGTTTACTGACTAAGCTATAAGGGAAGTCAAATGCAAAGATGTAACCTCTGCACAGAAATTCCCTCCTGTGCTTCTCTGACAACCTCACTGGAGTTGGATAACCTTTTCTTTTTTCCCAATAGAAAAGAATCAAGTTTTATTCCATTATGAATAGTATTGAGAATCTTCTCTAGTGTTCTGTTTTTGATGAACCAAAAGTAAGGCTGTGGGGAGAGGAGTTTTGGCTCCAGAAGGTGAGCTCTCGGGGATCTGCAGGTGCTGGCAGTTTTCTGGGGTGGCAGGTGGAGGCTAGAACGCAGCGAGGATGAAGCAGCTGAATTCCTAGGCCAGGCTCTTGCCAGCGGAGAGGCAATGTCCCACACAGAGTCTGTGGCTCTAAATAAAGCCTTGAATTATTCAGCTCATATCATTTTTTCATTTTGCAGCAAAGTCTAGTCAAAGCTGGTTTCAAATTGGATTTTTTAATTTCCTTCATCGGGATGGGAATTCACGGCATCATCTCATTCTGATCAGGGCATCAGCACTGCCAAAAACCAGCCTCGCTCTCTGGAAATTGGCCTCTTCTGCTCACAGTGTGGATCATTATATCATCCTTAGCAGCCAAAGGAAAACAGCCTGTCTCTCGTGAGAAGCGGGGGCTTCCCTGATAGCTCAGTTGGTAAAGAATCCGCCTGCAATGCAGGAAGCCCCAGTTCGATTCCTGGTTCAGGAAGATCCACTGGAGAAGGGATAGGCTACCCACTCCAGTGTTCTTGGGCTTCCCTGGTGGCTCAGCTGGTAAAGAATCCGCCTGCAGTGTGGGAGACCTGGGTTCGATCTCTGGGATGGGAAGATCCCCTGGAGAAGGGAAAGTCTACCCACTCCAGTATTCTGGCCTGGAGAATTCCATGGCCTGTATAGTCCGTGGGGTCGCAAAGAGTCGGACACGACTAAGCAACTTTCACTTCACTTCTCTTTCTGTGAGAAGCATCTACTGCTTCTGCAGACATTCCTTGTATGTTCTAATGATCAAAAAGGCAAGTGGTACCCAAATGAGGCCCCAAACGAGAGAACAGCAGAACAATGGTAGTGACTCATCCCTATGATCAAAAGTGGAATAAATCTAAAATACAACTAATGCATGAACTTTAAAATAATGTCAATTTCTTTAAAAAAATTTTTTGATGTTTGTCTAAAAATGTGGTTATTTTGCTATCCGTGGATCCAGTCATATAAAATGCCCATTAAATACTTCATTATGTGTTTCAGTGCTAAAAGCTTTCTGTTCTTAACTGGGGGAAGCTTTGGCTTCTGTTCATGTTCAAATGATCAAGAATAAAAATTTAACAGTCTTAAATATTTAGGAATTTTAATGGTATTTTCTGAATATAAATACAAGACATATTTCTTGAGGAAACTTGTAAAATACATCAAAATACAGAGAGAGATGAATAAAAATCCCCTCCACAATCCCAATGCACTGCTCATTTTCTGACTTAATTCTTTCCAGTCATCTTTATATTTCTAGAACCCAATTAACATAGCTTAAAAGGGAAACTTCAGAGCAATGTCAAATTTGAAAACAGATGGGAAAATTCGACATGAAACACAAGCACATGGAATCCAGATTTGGATTAAAAATTGCGATAAATCATACTGTTAGATGTAAATGTCAGGTTCTTTTGATAAACAGTCCAACAAAGTTCCGTGTAGTCGAAGCTGTGGTTTTTCCAGGAGTCATGTATGGATGTGAGAGACCGTAAAGAAGGCTGAGCACCAAAGAATCTACGGCTTCAAATTGTGGTGTTGGATAAGACTCTTGAGAGTCCCTTGGACAGCTAGTTGATCAAAGTCGTCAGTCCTAAAGGAAATAAGCCTGAATATTCATTGGAAGGACTGGTTCTGAAGCTGAAGCTTCAATACTTTGACCACCTGATGCAAAGAGCCAACTCACTGGAAAAGACCCGGATGCTAGGAAAGCTTGAGGGTGAAAGGAGAAGGGGGTGGCAGAGGCTGAGATGGTTAGGTAGCTTCACTGACTCAGCAGACATGAATTTAACAAACACTGGGAGATGGTGGAGGACAGAGGAACCTGGTGTGCTGCAGTCCATGGGGTTGCAAAGAGTCATACATGATGTAGCAACTGAACAACAATCCTCATAGCTTGCTTTATGCTCACTGTTCCCACTAACTCCCAATAAGATGGCATGAAAAAGTGAATCTCAGGCCAAATTATGCCAAATAAACAATTTAATGGCTTATGTTGGAATAAATAATGACTTCTGGAGGCCTTATTTTCCCCCCAGAGTGTGGGCACTGAAATATCCGATGAACAGGCCCCTCTTATCAGGGGTCGGTCATCTGAACTCAATTTCTAAAAGGCCCTATTTTTTTTTTCCTTCCACAGAAGGCGATTCTAGTTTAGTGATATAGTGGCTGAACTGGGGAGGTGTTTCGGGTCCATTCCTGCGATGTTCAGACACATCTTGGGGGACAGAAGTTTCTAAAGAGCTTGGTGGCAGCCAGAGACAGATTTGTGGGAGCCAAAAAAAGCCCAGAAGGTACTACCTGTAACTGTTCAGGGGCTCTGCACAACGTGCCCTCCACAGCACCTAAGTATCTCTGATTAGTAGGAATTGCGATTTTGTTATGGGATGCCCACGCTAAGACTGGACTCCAGTAATTTTTTGAAAACTCGAGCCCTACAAATTGAAGACAGGCTAAGGTAGAGCTGAGAGGGGAGTGACAGGAGGCTTCAAAAATGTCTCAGTTCTGGATTCTCAATTCTAGATTAGTCTTCTGTTCACAGAATAACTGCGCCCTCTGGTGGGCACACCTGGAAGCTCTGACGGTTTCACACTGCCCTTTGGGAGACTTGCGCCTACTTCCCTAGACTTTCTTCCCACCGGTTTTTTAAAATTTTTCAAGTCCCTAAGTCAGCTGGCGGACTTGTTAAATACTGTCCATGACTCAGGGCAGGTTTGTACCCCAGGCCGTCTCTCTGTCCCATGTAGTGGACAAACCCAAATGCTAAGACTCCCCTAAGAGGTTTTTTTCGTCAAAGCTACAAAACAGTATGAGCTTCGGCCCCAAGGTCACTGGTCTCTGCAAGCTGGGGGGTCTGGGAGACACACAGCCAGTAGGGAAACCTCAGTGGAACAATTGGACTCACGGAGTCTTGGAGTAACTGTGTCCTTCAGTTCAGCTCAGTTTAGTCGCTCAGTCCTGTCCAACTCTTTGTGACCCATGGACTGCAGCATGCCAGGCCTCCTTCTCCATCACCAACTCCTGGAGTTTACTCAAACTCATGTCTGTTGAGTCGGTGATGCCATCCAAACATCTCATCCTCTGTCATCCCCTTCTCCTTCCGCCTTCAATCTTTCCCAGCATCAGGGTCTTTTCAAATGAGTCAGTTCTTTGCCTCAGGTGGCCAAAGGATTGGAGTTTCAGTTTCAATATCAGTCCTTCCAATGAACATTCAGGACTGATCTCCTTTAGGATGGACTGGTTGGATCTCCTTGCGGTTCAAGGGACTCTCAAGAGTCTTCTCCAACACCACAGTTCAAAAGCATCAATTCTTTGGTGCTCAGCCTTCTTCACAGTCCAACTCTCACATCCATACATGACCACAGGAAAAACCATAGCCTTGACTAGACTTGACTTTGCTGGCAGAGTAATGTCTCTGCTTTTGAATATGCTGACTAGGTTGGTCATAACTTTCCTTCCAAGGAGCAAGCGTCTTTTAATTTCATGGCTGCAGTCACTTTAATTTGATGGCTGCAGTCACCATCTTCAGTGATTTTGGAGCCCAGAAAAATAAAGTCTGACACTGTTTCCACTGTTTACTTCCAAATGTGGGGTGTGCATATGTGTGTGTGTGTATTTTGAGGGGAGGTATATTTTTCTTTTCTTTTTTAAATCTCACCAAGCCTTCAGAATTCAAAGGTTTCTGCTTGTTTGTTTGTTTCAATATTGCAGTGTGATCTTTTAAATACTCTGAATAATCAAGGGAGGGGGATTGTGTTCACATATGGACCAAGCCAGGCTGGGGGAAAGGGGGACGCATAGACAGCTGAGGGTTGGGAGAAAGGATTGCAACAGCTTAAAGGAAATCACAGAGAGACGGAAAGAAGAAGTCCCGAGGGACATACGTGGTGGTCCAGTGGCTAAGACTCCATACTCCCAATGCAGGGTGCCTGGGTTCGATCCCTGGTCAGGGATCTAGGTCCCAAATGCTGCAACTAAGAGTTCGCATGCCACAGCTAAAGATCCCACCTACCACAGCTAAGACCCAGTGCAGCCAAATAAATACATAAATATTGTTTAAAAAAGAAGTCCCAAGCCATGGGATTCAACCAGATGGCAAGTGACAGGGGATGACTTTTTAGAAGACAAAGCACTCGGTCTGCAGCACTAGAAGTCTGTGGGAGCACACCTTGGTACCCAGGCCCAGGGTCGCCCACTGCTGGGGGCTCCTGTAGTTGGTCACTTAGGGGAAGTGAAGTCCCCAAAGCTGGGGGACTCTGGAGCCGTGGTTTAAAGGACAAGCTACTGTCTAGGAACTAGATATTTACAACCATTATATTTGAAAAGTCATGTGAATTTGAATTGAAGCAGTTGATTTGATTTAGTGTTTCCAGATATATATCAATACACAGAATTTGTTTACATACATCATAAATTAAGTGCATTCTGTCAGATCCTAGGGTTTAAAATGAGGCCAAAGGAGGTACCAAAGTGCCATCTAGAGGGGAAGTGGAGAATGAGAGGAAAATACTTGCAAGGTATTTTGTCTTTTTTTTTTCCCCTGTAAAAGCATCAACATGTTATTATGCTATAATGGGGATAATAATACCTTGTCTTGGATGATGGTGACGAGGAGTACAGGGTATAACAAGACGTAAAGCCCACAGCAGGCATTCCGCAAGACGGACAGATTGTAATATTCTTAGTTGCGTTCTTTTCTTCTCTTGTTGGGCTTCCCTGGTATCTCAGATGGTAGAGACTCTGCCTGCAAATGCAGGAGACGCGTGTTTGATCTCTGGGTTGGGACGATTCCCTGGAGAAGACAATGGAAACCCACTCCAGTATTCTTGCCTGGAGAATTCCATGGACAGAGAAGCCTGGCAGGCTTCCGTGGGGTCTCAAAGAGCCAGACACGACTGAGCGACTAACACTTTCCCTTACTCTTGTTAGCCAAAAATGATGCTCCTGTTATTATTAACAACACTAATCGCTGACTGGTTGGCCGACTAAATTTTAAGCCTAGGATATCCACTTAACAACCTGTTAACTCTAGGATGTCCATTTTAACTCATTTGGATCAAATGAAATGATAGAAATGATATCCTTAAAGGATTGCTTAAATGGCTGCTCCAGAAGCTCCTAATTGAAGAATCCTGGGTGGGGCAGTGGTCAGGACTCTACTTTCACATCTGAGTGCCCTGGGGATTTAAGTGAAAGTGAAAGTCGCTCAGTCGTGTTCGACTGTTTGCGACCCCATGGACTATACATGGAGTTCTCCAGGCCAGAATACTGGAGTGGGTAGCCTTTCCCTTTTCCAAGGAATCTTCCCAACGCAGGGATCGATCCTAGGTCTCCCACATTGCAGGCGGATTCTTTACCATCTGAGCCACAAGGGAAGCCCAAGAACTCCAGAGTGGGTAGCCTATCCCTTCTCCAGTGGATCTTCCCGACCCAGGAATTGAACTGGGGTCTCCTGCATTGCAGGTGAATTCTTTATCAACTGAGCTATCAGGGAAGCTCCCCAGAGATCTAAGAAGGCCATAATTTAAAATTTAGAGACCAGGAAAGACCTACCCCTGGGGACCTTGGAGGAAGCATGACCCTGCTGAACCTTGATTTCAGGTTTCCAGCCTTTAGAATTGTGAGAGAAAGAGTTTCTGTTGTTTTAAAGCGTTCAGTTTGTGGCAATGTGTTACCCAAGCCCTAGGAGACTAAATCTGTATCTGAAGATGAGGGATCATCAAGACCCAGACAAGCAGTGAAGCTGAGTGAGTGTTAAGTGTTGTGGTTATCAGAAACGTTCCTTTTCATTCATTCCCACCCCCCACCCCAGGCATGAGCGTGCGTGCACACACGCAGAGGCACACTCCTAGTTGAAAAATTGCTTAGAAGAGTTAGTTTCAGTCTGTAGATGGCCTTGGGAAGGACAGAAGGAAAGAGAAGCTTGCCTGCTCTGATGGATGAACACTGCATACACGCTCCTGGAGGGAAATGGGATGGATGTCGGGAGAGGCCCCCAGAAGCGCGCCCCACCCCCCACCCAGGCAGCTTCAGGCCATCTGGGGGAGGGGCGGGCTGAGAGGGGAAACCTCTGCCACAGCACGGCACCTCCCTTCATGGCTGCTGGAGCTTAGGGCAGTAGTGAAGTCTCTACATGTGAACTTTGAAGACCTTAACCAGAATGTGGGAAAGTCTCTTGCACAAGGACAGGGACAGGCCCGTTCTGCCCCAGTCTGATGTAGGCCGTGGGGAAAGCCCGTAAGAGCAGAAGATGAGAGGATGAGGAGGACCCAGGGGGTGAAGGGAGGACCAGCTGGGACAAGCCTCCTCGTCAAAATGGAGCAAAGTTTCTCTGAGTCTTTAATGAGGCAGGACAGTAGCCAAGGTTTTAAAGCCATTCTGGTCTTTTTTGATTTTTTTTTTTTTTGCTTTTGCTTTTACTGTGTCTTCCTCAGAAAATTCCTTTTTATCCCAATCTTTGAACCTGCTCCAAATTCTCTTTTCCCTTCCCTTCTCCTAGAACCCTATGCTGCCTCCTCATTTCCATTTAAAACTCTGTATTTTATACACATGTAATTAGTTTCCTTTTGTGGCTCCTGCTAACCAGACTGGAAGCTTCATGAAGGTAGAGATATATTGACTGGCTCACCACCGCATTCCCCCCAGTTCAGTCTGCTCAATCAATACTGTGCATATTAGATAGAATCTTGACACAGGTTGTTGGCATGGATTGAAAACAGGTGGAGATAGTGCAAAATTTATATTATTAGACCATATCTAAAACAATACCCATGTAAATATTTGCATCACAGGGAACATCCCAGTACTGAGAATACAGGTGGTGCCTTGAAAATGCTGAAGACACTGCTGTACCCCCCATCCATGTGTTCCCAAATCATTTTCACCTGTAGGATTGGTGTATGTTACATTGATTTCTGTCCAATACATTTATTGTCTATAAATGTAGATTTGTGAACCCACACTCACAGAGGCAGGTTGTCTTAGTCTTTAGCTTACCCCCTTCATCTTCACCAGCCCTCCTGTACCCAAAACTATGCCAAATGCATATGAAATCCATGCACAAACAGAGGACCCACTTCCAGGTGGATAGCTGCTTTTAATCCTTTCCCTTACAGAAATTCTGGAGTCCACATTCACACTCACTTATTCATAGCTTGTCTCTACCCAAACCCATTTAAAAATTAACAACAAGAATTCTTGATTATTCTGAAACCTGCCATCAAATTCAGTTAAGTTCTTTCTTCCCAAAAGAGTTCCCCGTACGCAGAGCACAGAATCTTGCGATTGGATGCTGACTGTCCCGGTTCCTATCTTCTCCGCTTCCCATGTTTCATTCACCACACCTTTTTACAGTGGTTTCTTTGAGCAGTTCTACCTGATCCTTTGGTGCCGCCACTTGATTCTTTTCTGGTTTATCTGGCTGTGCTTTCATCTTTAAATATCTTAATCTTGATTGTATATCCTTGGTTTAGGAGAGGTATAGCCAACAAAACAGAGCCTGGATACTCAAGTCAGACTCGGATCATCACGGAACCCTGGGAGCTTGGGGAGCATGACAGTTTGCTTTTTCTTACTAATACCCAACCCCTCCAGTCTGTTACAGGCTCAGAATTGTAGCCTGTGGAGGAAAATGAAGGTGCAGTGTCTTCTTCAGTGAAATCCAAGCCCTTTTCAGGGAGTGATCTGATTTACCCTTCAGGAAGTCGAGCGGTCTCTGAGGACCCTTTCAAGGGCCTTGCGTTTTCTCCAGAATCCAGTCCAAGTACTCGACCACATTGCTGTAAACACCTGGCCGCTCCCTTTGGCCGCAGCCTTCACCCCAGCTCGTGATGCCTACCAGGTGCCACACCTCGTTGTGCTTACAGGACAGGGGCCCCCCTGAATCCCCCTGTGACAAACAGAGAAAAGAAAAGGGCACGCAGATCAGTTCAGACTTCGCTTCTTAAATACCTTGCCCCGGGAATGATTTCACCTGAAATTCTGTCTTGGCCCTTTAATAAACTTCAAAGACGCAGATTACCTGTCCCGCACACCAATCTATGCACGTCAGATTCTAGGGTAAGGAAAAAACAAACCCACTGTGTTCCCTGCTCATTGGCAGAAGACTGTTTTTCAAAAAATACACCAAACAGAGGACTTCCCTGGTGGCCCAGTGATTAAGAATCCACCTGGCGATGCAGAGGTGGGGGCGGGGGTGGGTTCGATCCCTGGTCTGGGAACTAAGATCCCACATACTGTAAAGCCACTGAGCCCATGTGTCACATTACTGAGCCTGAGCAACTCGGGAGTAGTCCCCGGGCCCTGCAACTAGAGAAACCCCTGTGCAGCAGCAAAGACCCAATGCAGCCAAATATAAATAAATTAGTGAAAAAATTTAACTTAAAAATTAAAAAAAGTTTAATGCACTAAACATTCTAATTGGAGTTTATTCAATTGGCTGAAGACAGGGTTACCTTACAGGCGTCCTTCCCTCCTTCTCTGTAGCCTGCACAGACCATCTTGCTGGTTATTCTGTGCTCTCTGTAACCTGCCTGGCATTCTTCATTTGTCATCAAGGGTACCTTGGCTTTCTGGAGAGTATTCTGTATTTTGTCTAAAACAAAATTTTGGTTTATAAAAGGAATAACCGCATACATATAATATAAATTTAAATATAAGTACATATATTTAAAATAAAAATTGCACCTATTTTAAAAATCTAGAAGGAAAAACAATCAGGTTTAGTTCACAGACTTTTTGTAATTACAGCTTGTAGAGAAGATGTTATTCTCATTATTGTACCATTTTTTTCATGTTAATTTAGCTCAAAATTAATTATGGCTCTAACTGGAATTACTTCCCAGAGAAAATAATTGGATAACAGGGTAAGACATTTACTGAAAAGTGCTAGGTTTTGAATTAAACTTCATTAAAAGTAATGAGTCTTTAAAGAGATTGTCATATTTAAAATTCCCAAATAGGTGAGGTATCATCTTCCTTTGGGTGATTTTTGCCTTTCCATCTTTATGAATATACTTTCTGCAATTGAATAATGTTATTATTTTACTCTCATTTTAGCTGTGTGACTTGAGGTAGCAGAAAATGTTGTGATTAAACTGTGCTCTGTATCTTCCACTGTAGCAGACAGAGAAATGTGGTTTCTTACCTCTTAATTTTCTGTATCCCCATCCGGTCACCCAGCATTCAGTATACATCACATTTCTATCTCCTTTGGAAGGTAGGCATATGGGCCATTGAGAGTCTAAATTTTAAAAATCACAGTTTAGTTATCAGAAACAGAATACATCACATTTCCCAGGAAAACTCTCTTCCTTCACTTTCTATGATTAGGGTGTGTTCTCAGTTTATTATATTCGGGTTTTTTTTTTTTTTCCCCTCTTTGTCATACATTTTCATTCCTCATGTTCAGAGTTATCTATCACACATCAAGGAGGAGGGAACAAGAGACAGCCTCCTCCACTAACTGTCACTCTCATGAGGTCTGTGATGCTATAGAAACTGCTTCCTCATTCTGACTTGCCATCCTTTCTTCCTTAAAAAGGAGATATAAGCCATCTTTAACATTCCAATATATTATGAAGTCATGTCATTCTGTGAATCTGAAGAAAACTTGCCATTTTAACCCCTCCCCACAAAAAAATAGATTTAATCATCAGGACAGCATGTCAGTCTTTTATATGAATATATATATATTTTAATATGAACCATTTTAAAGCCTTTATTGAGTTTGTTACAATATTGCTTCTGTTGTCTATGCTCTAATTTATTTTGCCTGTGGGATGTGGCATGTGGGATCTTAACTCCCAGACCAAGGATCAAACCTGCACCCCCTGTATTGAAAGGCAAAATCTCAACCGCTGGGCCACCAGGGAAGATCCCAGCACTCAGTCTTAATGGACTGAAAGGGGAGCTTTGCAGCCCTTCTCCCTTTTTAATGACAGTAATACATGGAGGGACTGCCAGGTCAGGCCAGGAACCTGGGAGTGTGAAGCCCGGCATCACTGTAGACAACGTTCTGTTTAAAGTTTCCCATACCTGTATAATTCATTGCCGTTTCTAGTTTCAACAAGGCAATGTCATATCCACTTTCTGCCTTTTCATATTGATCATGAATTATTATTTCTTGAACCCCAAAGAAAGATGTATCCTCTTTTATTTCTGATTGATTCAAAATGCCGCTATAGACACGCAACACATTAGGTGACTTGACCCTAAGGAGTAAGCAAGAGAGGAAAAGAGAATTCCGTTAGCAAGTAATTCCCAACCTTTTGAGATACAGTGCTATTTAACTAATGATTCCTAGCCAGTGGGGGGCTTTTAGGTGGAAAGAAGTGATTTTCTGCTAAGATTTTTCAGTCACATAGTCCTCTTTTATGGAAGGTCCTGGGCTATCATTTACCTTATATTAAACACAAAAACATCAATGAATACTTTTTCCACCCTTCAACACACACACACACACACATTTCTGGGTTTTACTTTCAGTGCTGCCGTTGATTGGCTGTGACCCTGAGAAATTCACTCATACTTTCTGGCACCCCACTGTCCCATATGTTAAAGCTAAAAGAGACTATTGACCTCAAATCTTTGAGTTATGAGTAAGCTGCATAATGATAAAAATAAACCGACAAAACCACAAATCTGAGTCTAAAAACAACCCAGAAGATACTGCATTGCAAAGAGGAAATCTGGTCAACTAAAATTCCCTGGGATACACACAGTCTGTATGCTCTTGATGGAGCTTTTATATCTGGCCGGTAATGAAAATGACTGAAGTAGGGAATCCAATATGATGATGTATAATAAACACTTCTTTCTGTGTCTGGAAATAGAGTGAGGGGTGGGGAGAAAGGAAGGGAGAGAGAGAGAGAAGGAGGAGGAGGAGGAGGAGGAGACAGAGTCAGAGGGGAGAGGGAGAATAAGTGGGAAATTACATTCAGGAAGCGGGAAATTCTCTTTGAGTTTAGTCCTAAACCCAAAGCCCAGGACAGTGCACAGAAGGTGATATACTCAACAGGAGGTAAGCAGAAGTCCCCTGGGGATGTGTATACATTTAACCAGAAAAGTGGAATATTATGGAGTCAAACAGCCATGTTCCCGCACCTCTTCTGATGCTGGTATAGAATATGAACAGCTCTTCCTTTTTGCTTTTCCCCCACTAAAGACAGAAAATTAATTTAGCAAATAGGAAAACTGACATCTTTGAGATAAAATACTAGAGTAGATTTAATATTAATATATGCATGAGCATGGTGAACGAGTAAAACCAGCAATTGTACTGAACTCGTTGAAACAGTGAGCAGCTGTTAATATCCACTGGTTTCCGATGATGGCGCCTCCACACAGGTGTCTCTGGGTGGGTGATGTCACGTGCAGAGTTATCTGCCACGGCCACTCTCCGTGAACAGACTGGGTTCCTCCTACAATTCTGGTCTTGATTTTGGTTGTACACACTACGACAGAAGGATTGCAGTGAGTAGCTTCCTAAATCTTCATTTTCCATCAGTAGTTACATTCCTTCAGGCACACAGGGAAGAACACCCTGCCCTGGGTTCAATAATGTACCGTGACCTTCACTTGAAGATACTTTAGACTCAAGTTGGCAAAGCATAATATGAACATAAAACCTGAATGAGTGGGTCACCTTGTAATTGCACATTCCCAAATAATGCCCCAAATAATAGAGAAGGACAGGGCAGCCTGGCATGCTGTAGTCCATGGGGTCGCAAACAGTTGGACATGACCGAGCCATTGAACAACAACAATAAAATAATGTCTCATCTGGGACTTCGAGGCTTACCTTCCCTCAAATGACAACCGCAGCGGTTCTTTTAAAGCAATGGTTGTCAAGTGTGGCCCCCAGACGGACCTCCCAGGCATGACCTGGGAATTTGTGAGAGATGATCATTCATGGGCCCCACCTTAGACGTCGTGAATCAGAAACTCTAACAGTGGACCCTGACCACCTAAGTTTTGATCAGCCTCACTGACGTTTGAGAACTCTGGTTAGAGGTGAACACCTTGAACTCCATTTGCAGCCTTTGTCCAGTTCCTCCCACTGCCCTCCCACCC
This sequence comes from Bos indicus x Bos taurus, assembly GCF_003369695.1. Lineage (NCBI taxonomy): Eukaryota > Metazoa > Chordata > Mammalia > Artiodactyla > Bovidae > Bos > Bos indicus x Bos taurus. Next base: position 16,274,410 of record NC_040102.1, on the reverse strand, counting down.
CAGCTGCCCTTTGGCCCGCTCGGTCACTCCAGCTCCACCCACACCCCAACCCAGCCTCTCTTCTGTTTGTGAACTGCTTCTGCCCTTTGGTCTTGTTGACAGATTGGGGTTTTATGCTCAACCCTTGATATTTCCGAGGACTTTGATTCAAACTCACCCCTCAGTTCTTTCTTGACTTGGAAAATTAATATGTCAGCAGTAACTAAAATACATTAAGAACATGTAAATAAAGACCTTGTTAAGATGAGTTCTAGATCTCGGTGTTCGTTTCTCAGTTCAAACAAAGTGCTGAAAATACCCATGCTTGGCCTTGCATTTTGAACTAATAGATGTTTCTTTGGATGGCAATTGCTCTGTGTCTTCAGAAAGTTAAGTTATAGTATAAACCAATGACAGTGAAAGGTATAAACATCTCAGTCAGATGTTCCCTTGCATATTAGCACATTTTTAATCTAATGCAGCAAAACCTAATCAACTCATTTCACTTCTATCAGAAGGTACATTAAAGACAAAAGATTTTAGTTTCCTTTATCTTATAGTTTCCGTTTAGCTGTCAGTCTACACCTGATATAATCTGCAACCTTTAGAGACCAGAGTCCATAGATTCATTAGAAAGGAACATAAGGAGGAACATTAGAAACATAAGAAGCATTAGAAAGGAAGGAGGGTAGAGAATGGATTCTGCAATTTAAGGTGTAAATGGTGGCTCCCCTTTTAAAATGATGTCACCATTGCTGACAATAAAATCGGCTGCATCCTTTCTATTGTTTGGTAGCACCAGCACAACAGAAAGATCATAAATACTCCTTTTTGTCTTAGGTAAATTTATTGCAAGAAAAACAGAGAAGGTATGAGATACAACTCAACTGACTGTCTTTGTAAAGAAGCTAGAACCATCCAGAGTCCCATCTGCTGCTGCTAAGTCGCTTCAGTCGTGTCCGACTCTGTGCGACCCCATAGATGGCAGCCCACCAGGCTCCCCCATCCCTGGGATTCTCCAGGCAAGAACGCTGGAGTGGGTTGCCATTTCCTTCTCCAATGCATGAAAGTGAAAAGTGAAAGTGAAGTCGCTCAGTCGTGTAGGACTCTAGCAACCCCATGGACTGCAGCCTACTAGGCTCCTCTGTCCATGGGATTTTCTAGGCAGAATTTCCCAGCTAGGAGGGTAATATTGGACACAATGTAACGTTGTGTGTTCTACAAAACAAGTTCTCAGAACCTCAGGATTTATTTCTTCATCTCTCAGTAGAGCCAGTATTTCTGACAGATTTTCATACTTTGAAATCTACTACAAAGCATAATTATCACTTCCATTTCACTCATTAAATCTCAGCTGCAACTTAATTTATATTGCATTGTAATATTGGGCAGTAAGCAATAAAAGTCTAGAAACATGCAGTGTATGTAAATCAATGAACACTAATGTCGTCGTAGGTTATTACGATAATTTAGGGAGGAATGCGTGTAGGGAGAATGTTCCTATTCTTTCCCTTACTGTTGTTTGGCTACAAACCATCTTTTGTTACTGGGCTCAGAAATTGGCCACTGGAATGGAAGTACTGCTGATATGGTATTATCATTTTTATATTATTATAGGTCGTGCTTAATATAGATAATCTTTTTATTTCCACTCTCTCATACTCATTGTTACAAGTTAATAAGGTTTTACTGTAACTTTTGCTAATATTCATAAATACTCCAAACACTCGCAGGAAATCTGAAGGCCCTGGAGAAGGAGTTACTGAATATTTCTTGTATATATAACATAATTTTCCCAACATAAGATGATTATTTGTATTTCAATTAAAGATCAAGTAACAACCAGTAGAAAGAAGATGACTAATTAAGATGCTGGTTGATATTTCTATTATAAAGGATAATAAGAAAGATCATTTGACCGTGATATCAACAAACAGACATAAAAATGTTGACTAAACCTGAGCCTCAGCAGGCAATACTAGTTATATAAATGTATCAAATTATAAAATGTTTAAGCAAAAAATGTTAGCTGCTCAGTGGTGTCTGACTCTTAGCAAACCCATGGACTATAGCCCACCAGGCTCCTCTGTCTATGGGATTCTCCAGGTGAGAATACTGGGGTGGGTTGCCATTCCCTTCTCCAGGGGATCTTCTTGACTCAGGGATTATAACATATATTTAATTAATGCCAGGCAATGCAGAGTTTAGTTAAAGCCCAATATTTACCTTTAAAACAGGTCAGCCTGATTGACAGCAGTGAAAATAACAGAAAATTGCAACTGCATTCATTGTTGTACTAATTTTCTCCCCTCTGTGGCTATTACTGATTCTCTTAGTCACGACATACTCAGTATAAAATAACTCCTTCAGGCTATTACTTTTCTCAAGTGACGTTAAACTCACCATTATCCATTTTACATAACCTTAACGTGTATCCAGAGATGCTTCCTGTCCCATGAAGTATTTTAGTTGGAGATCCATTTGCAGAAAGTTTTAAGTAGCATTTACCCCTGCAGGTTGGAAGCAAAATGGTATAAACATAACTCATCTCTCAACAAGCTGGGACAGGAGCGTCTATGGGACTTGACATATGTCTTACTTCCCTCCGTTGCACGATTCTTGAGATGGAGAATAGGTAAAGAACTGGCAGCGGATGCTGTTGGTACATGTTTTCTGGCAGGCTTCGTGGCTGTCCGCGTCTACGATGTCCAGTTCTTCTCCCAAGAAATCAGTGTTGCGATAGAATGAAGAATGGCAGAACACTGCACAGCAGAAGCACATATTGAGATGTGAAAGGCAAAACCCTCCCGCCCATTTGTTGACCTTGATCAGAAGAAAGGGCTTGCACTGATTACCTGGGACACTGTGCTGGCAGTGTTGTAGACTAAAACCAGAAAAAGCTCTGTTCTTTCTAAAGCGTGCGCTTGGCAATCCACTTGAAGATGTTTTAAGGAGACACAGATTTCTAAGAGTGAAAAAGAAACGTCAAGAGGCACCATGTAAACCATATCAAAGAAGAAGACATTTTCATAGCGCATATAGAAATCAGTTCCTGTTGGTATTTAATAGGGAAGGAGTTCCCATTTTGAAAGTACACTGAGTCAGACTGTAGGTTGCATAGGTTGCAGACAAATTTTCCAAACTGCCTCTAAATCTTCTGAGCTTGCTCTGTTCAACATCACTGTTCCTAGCACCTTCCTTTTTCATTTCCTTTCTCTCAACTTTCCTAGACTATCTCAACCATCCAGGAATGTTCATGCTGCCTAGAAATCTGCTGTAGGCTTACACAGAGATAAATGCAGGCTCCACACCCAGGTGGCATTTCTCTGGGAGGAAGTAACCTTTCCTAACTAGTACAAAATCACAATCCAGGGCAGTGATGTCCAACAGTTTTTTGCAATGACGTAAACACTCTGCATCTATGGTAGTCACTACAACAGCCACTGCTGCTGCTGCTAAGTCGCTTCAGTCGTGTCCGACTCTGTGTGACCCCATAGATGGCAGCCCACCAGGCTCCCCCGTCTCTGGGATTCTCCAGGCAAGAACACTGGAGTGGGTTGCCATTTCCTTCTCCTAGCCAGCCATTTCATGAGTTCTTGAAATGCGGCTAATACAGCTGAGGAAATGAAGATTTAGTTTTATTTAATATTCATTAATTCAAATTTAAGAGGCCAAGCCTTGGCTTGTAGCACCCAGGTTCTTCTCTCACCCTGTAATGATGATCAAATACTTCCTCTTATAGGTATTGACTGGGAATTTTACAAATGGAATATGAAAGAAAGAGAACCGTGATTAAGACAAAATAACACCTTACAAAGGCATCTAAGTTCTGAAATTTTTAGTGCCTTAAGGTTCAGTCTTTGCCCTCCTTCTCTCTGTTCAATTTTTTGATGATCTCATCAGTTTCAGCAGCATTAATTACCAGCTGGGGATACCTAATCACTGCCTTAAATCTCTCTTTTTAACTGCCAATTCGATATTTCTTTCTCATTGACTACCAGACACCTCTTCCCTCTTGAAATCAACTCTATACGAAATCCTCCCTCATTTCTTCATTGGTGTTTCCAACCTTGCAACTTTCTTGAGCCAAAAAATTTTGCAGCCATCACTGACTTTTTCCTTCATGCTGGTATTCAATCCATCAGCAAATCTTACTGGCTCTACATTAACAATATATCCCAATCTGATCACTTCTGTTTTACTTCCACTCTGGCCCAAGTAGTACAGGGTTTTTAATCTATCAAGCATACTTATCGCATCCCCATGTTTAGAACCATATTGAGAAAATGAAAGTAACATATTCTCATGTGACTAGTAGCTAGTATTGATACTTCTGTAGTTATATCCTCCCCCGATAAAAAAAAAAAAAAAAACCAGTCTTGCTTGATGGACAGGAGCTCAAGGGCTTATTTTGGCTGAATTCCTCTGGGGGACACTTCCCCCAGGAATGAACAGCCGTGTCGAGCAAATGCCAAGGACTCTTAAGGATTCAGATTCAGATAATACCTACAACCTAGATTTTTAAGCAAACAGTCTTAAGACGATTTCTCCTTTTTTTTAGTGAATTTTGTTAATGGGGACAACAAACATCCTTTTGATGATCATAGCAATTTCCTGTGCTTTTATTACAGTTTCCTGTGTTAATATGCATCAGTAGGGAAATGGCCTAAATTCTCAAAGCGTCCTCCACCATTATCCCCAATTCTTTTGATGAAGGCCACTGTTTCTCCCCCTCTCCATTTTGAATTTGACAGGTCACTGCTATTTCCAGCTCTTTGTACTCCTGGATCAATGATCTTAAACCAGGCATTGGGCTACGATACCTCTCAGTGACTATCGTTATTTTCTTCCTTCTATTCAGAACTAGCAACTCTCTTGTTGTCATTGTTCAGTCACTAAGTTGTGTCCGACTCTTTGGGACCCCCATGGACTGCAGCACACCAGGCTTCCCTGTCCTTCACTATCTCCTGGAATTTGTTCAAGTTCATGCCCATTGAGTCACTGATAGTATCTAATCATCTCATCCTCTGTTGCTCTCCTTTTGCTGAAGGCAAAGACCTCCCTAACCTAAAGAAAAACAAAAGTCCTGCGGTCAGTAAGTGGGAAATGGAAAGAGAGGAGCTAGGGTTCTTCCTTGCAGTTTTTATCTATTCTAGAGAGACATTTAGATAAAATTTGTAGTTGCTCAGAATTTTCAAGAGTGGGTTTTGATCAACTGTTTTAAAAGATAACACATGACCCTTAATCTTAACTCTTTACCTTTCAGATGCTGTTGGCCATTCTTCAGACAAGAAGGTAAAAAACAGACAACTGGGATGGTGAGTACAGATGCTGCGACAGACAAAGGGATCTGGGGCCATGACAGTGTCAATGGTGATGTCCACAAACGCCGTTCTGGGGAAAATGTCCCTAATACAAGCTGCACAGCAGAAGACATCATATTCAGAGGGTCAGTTCATTGGTAGCGTCGGTAAAAGTAAAACCCCACTCACGGTACTTGTAAATTCCGTATAAAAATTGGTTGGGCGATGAGGGAGGGATGAACAGGCAGAGCACAGAGAAATTTTAAGGCAGTGAAAATATTCTGAATGGTACTCTGATGATGGAAACATGCCTCTATGTACTTGTTCAGACCCATACAATGTATGACTCCAAGAGTGGCTCGTAATGTCAACTGTGAACTTCGGGTGATTATGATGTGATTATGATGTTGGCTCATCAGTTGTAACAAATGCACCATCTGGTGAGGGATGCTGGTAATAGGGGAGGCTGACTACATGTCTGGGCAGGAGGTAAAGGGAAATCTTTATCCTTTGCTCTCAATTTTGCTGCGAACCTAAAACAGCTCTAAAGAAACAAGGTCTTACTAGTAACTTTAGAAGATTTGTTTATCCCAAGATCTTTTACACTTTTAAAATTAGGATAACTGAAGTGATTGCTGTAAGCTTTAAATTCCAATATAAACTTTAGTCATACAGACCATTATGGATTTTTTCTCATGAGGAAAATAAAAGGTCAATGGGTCCATTTCATTAGTGAGCACAAATTGGTATCCTAAGTGAGGCCCATTGTACATATCATTAGCACTGAATGGCTAAACTACCTCATTAAGAAAATAATAGTTACCCAGGTTAGAAAAGCCACAGGACTTCAAAGAAAATCCAGATACCACTTCGTGGAGCTTCGTTATGCTGGTTGGTGTCCCTGTTTGGGTGTTCTTCAACAGGCAAGTGTTACTAAATGAAGACCAAAATGGAAAATTATTTTATCCCTCCAAACGCAAGTAAGGAAAAATATAAGATGATAAAAAATTCACATTTAGAGATGGCCTGGGCATGGAAGCTAAAGAATTGCTCTGAAAACTTTGATCTGAGAGACTAGACAGCTGCTCTTGAGTCCCATCTCTGCTGGGAGTTGGTGGTTCTGTGAACTTTGTCAGTTTTATTTTTTCATCAGTAAAATGATAGCTTTAGATGGGTAGTAACATGAAGAGTGGAGACGTAGGAATTAAAGACTTCTCAAGCTCGTCTCAATTTTACCATTTTAACTTTTCAAATAATACCTAGCAACTCCTGAGGTCCTGGCTTGCTGTTCATTTTGCATTGAATCTTACACATAAAATATGTAGAAAGGTGGATTTGAGCTGAGCTAAAGATAAACCACAAAACCTTAATTATTGATTTGAGAACTTCATCTTGTGTTATTCATTGCTTTTCTTCAAGTAAATCTTTGACACTTTATTTCCGCTCATCTCCTTTTTGTGAATGTGTAGACCAGAATGTTAAAATCCAAATACTAGTCATTTTGAGTTCTTCTTTTATCGTTGGATTTCAGATAAGTATAGCACGTGTATGTGCTAAGTCGCTTTGGTCATGTCCGACTCTCTGTGAACCCATGGACTGTAGCCTGCCAGGCTCCTCTGTCCATGGAATCTCCCAGGAAAGAATACTGGAAAGGTTTGCCCCTTCCTTCTTCAGGGGCTCTTCCCAGCCCAGGGACTGAACTCACACCTCCCATGGCTCCTGCATTGCAGGCAGATTCTTTACCCCTGAATCACCAGGGAAGCTCCAGATAATTGCAGCTCCCTATACAAATCCAAAATATCTCAAATATTTCTAAATTTAAAAGTTAACAATATTTTCCCTAAAAATATTTAAGAGAAAAGAAGTTAATAAATTGCAAATCAGATCCTTTTATATTTTTACAGAATATATTTACCCCCTGGAATATTTCAAAATCTAGTAGCGGGACAAGTTTTAAAGTATTTCACACAGGTTTCCGTTACTTTGTCTCAGGTGGGGAACTGTTATTTGGGAGGATATCTGAGTAGGTTTTTCTTTTTGATTCTACAAGTTCAGGCTGTAGCATCCTTTAGGCTGAGAAGGGGACTGACTGACCATTACAACTGTTTTAAAATTGCCAATTAAGAAATGTAGCACTCTATAAATTAGCAGCAGACACCGGTTCAGTCCCTGGGTCAGGAAGATCCCCTGGAGAAGGAAATGGCAACCCACTCCAGTATTCTTGCCTGGGAAATCCCATGGACAGAGGAGCCTCGCAGACTATAGTCCATGGGGTCACAAAAGAGTTGGACATAACTTAAGAGCCTAAACAGCAACAACAATAAATTAGCTAGGAGGTGGATTTAACATTTTTGATAAGTGTCACTGAAAGACAGATTCTGTATTATAAAAGGAAGTGCATCCACGTTGGACTTTAAATACATTTTTCACCAAAAAATCTATAGTATTAGTATTTTTAGAATTGTCTTGCATGGGTTGAAAATAAAATTTGACATCAAGTTGATAGGGAAAAAAAGAATTCCGTTTTGTTTTCCATCAGCCCACAGCTCGCTCACCGATCCTTTATGCTTGGAAAGCGCCTTGTGGCGAATGTAAAAAAATGGCAATGCGTGTCGTCTGTACACCTCTGTTGGCATTCCCGAGCGCTCTGGGCAAGGGAGCTGTTATAGTTCATCCCCTTCATGTTTAGGTCCACATACACGTCTTTGCTGCAAGCTGGAAGTGAAATCAGAATATATGGTTATTTTCCAGTCTCTGGGGTCAAGTCTGATAATTCAATCTCAGCCACTGTTCCTCCAGACTTACTCTTTCACTGACTTTTTCTCAGAAATCCTCTAGTTCTGTTTTAATCTGCTTAATTCCTACTCTTCCATGGAAACAGTAAGAGGATGCCAGTGTCCTTACACTGCAGCAACATGAGACTTGTACATTTCTGCTTCAGCTTTATGAACTGGCCTCTCGTCTCCTTCACTCCACTAATGGACTGATTCACTCATTAACCTATACCAGTATCTATTTCACTATTAAGGCAAGTGTCATCTCAACCTTTAGAGCTGCTTTCCTTGATTTGAATTAATATATTTAATAAGGACTTTCATATAAAACTTTAAGCTGGAAAGGAGAGGGGGGAAAAATGAATGATGACCTGATGTAGTTGGATGTGTCCGATGAGATAAATATTAATGGACTGTAATACGGTGGGGCTTCCCAGGTGGCATTAGTGGTAAAGAATCTACCTGCCAAGGCAGGAGACAGGGGTTCTATCCCTGGGTCGGAAAAATCATGTGGAGGAGGAAATGGCACCCTCCTCCAATATTCTTGCCTGGAAAATTCCATGGACAGAGGAGCGTGGCGGGCTATGTCCATGGGGCCACAAAATGTCAGACGCAACTGAGTGGTTAAGCACAAGCACAACATATGGAGTGGTGGGGGGAGACACGCGTGTGTGCTAGTGTTTACTCTATGTGACGAGTACTTCACTGAGAGGGTTTGTTTCCATATTGCAGGATTTTATTTTATATCCAGAAAACCATAGCTGGTGTAACTACATGTATACATCACAGTAACTAATGAATATCAATTCTAGCAAGACGTCTTACCACTTATGTGGTGCAAGCATTGCTTGGAAGAATATCCAGAAATTGCTCCTGTCATATTCACCATTGGCAGTGTTTCTGTAACACTGTCTTTCAGGATGCAAGTATACCTGTTTTTTTTAAAGAAATACCATTACTGGGTAAAAATGTATATTTTAAAATAACGGATCTTAAAAGTCAGCCCACAGAGAGTCAAAGAGAAGGAAACAAGTTCCTCTATCTCATGCCAAAACAAATATTTTCTTAAGAGACTGTGAATTTGGTTTTCATTCCAACATCCTGACATTGAAAAGAGGACATAAAATGTTCCTTCCAAACACAAAATAGGAGTGGGTGAACTGTGGACTTTTGGTTAAATGCAGCTCTCTGCCTGTTTTAGTATATAGTTCATGAGCTGAGAATGGTTTCTACAGTTTTCAATGATTATATTTTGAATCATTATATAAGTAGTTATATAATATCTTTGATTTTGCTATTGGATCCACAAAGCCTAAGATATTTACTTTCTGCCTATTAAGAAAAACTTTGCCAACCTCAGAGGTAAATTCTAGAATACTAAATTTTTTAAGTTCAGGGAACTATGTAAATACTCTGAATGCAGCAATAGTGCATAAAGATGTTGATGATGTCATTCTGCAGTAAAGCTTTATTATTAAATGTTAAACTCAATATGAAAACAAAAATGGTAAGTGGAATGTCCCAAGATTTTTAAGAATATGACTATAGAGACAAAACCACCAAATGTAATTTGTGAACCTTGATAAGATTCTGGTTAATTGCTGTAAATTACATTGGAAGGACAACTGAGATGATATAAAGGGATTCTTGTTAATTTTTAATGTCTTTTGTGTGCGATAACGTATGCTGAAATATTTAAGGGTGAAATATTACGATGGCTTCAAATTATTTCACATGGTTCGACATCTACACATACATAATAGAGAAGACAAAAATGGCAAAAAGTCTTGTGATGATATGAAATCATTGTACTATTCTTTCAAAATAGCTTTACAAACAATGAAATTTTTTTTGAATAACATCATTGAGGGAAATGTTCTAATTTGAATAATATAAAATATAAATAATCAATTGAAAGGCAAAGAACAAAATGAGGAACTGGCTTTAAAGTAGAAAAAAATCAGACAGAGAGTATCACTAATATTGAGACCACCAGAGAAGTTGGAAAGTCCACACTGAGGGGCACATCTGTTCCTCCTGAACTGCCTAAATGCTGCTCTTTCTTCTGTAAATATTTAATATTTCAGTTGAAGGAAGATACATCTTCCAATGTTAACATTAAGTTTTATAAAATGGTAGATGACAGTTCATTGCTGGTAACTGTCTGTCATATACAATCTATTTCCTCTACATAGAAAAGCGAACATTTACCACTTGGTAGGATCTTCTGATGATGATTCAGTCATAAAAGTGAAGAGCAAGCACCTTGGGTGGTGGGTGCAGATGATTTGGCAGTGCTTGGCATTTGGCGCGAAAGCCACAGTGATGTCTCCTCCTTTAAAGCAGGCATCTTGGAACAGCGTGGTCACACACTCTAGGTTGTAATACATGACGCATGTGATTTTGGATTTCATGGGGCACATGTCCAATCAGGTAATAATCTCACAAAAGCAAGTGAAATAGGTCTACTTAACGGGAAATGTGCCAGAACTTAGAAACCAGGTCCATCAACACTTTTAGTTTATTGGATGAGCAGCCATAGATAGAAAAGAAAATTATAAAACGGCATGTATGTCTCAATAGAACGGCGCTTCTGAGTGATTGGAGATGTGGGTGCTTTGCGAGTAATTGATTTGTTTCTCAGATCTTTGCTGGCAAAAATGCCTTCTAGGACCCCATCCAGGTCTAGAATGGTCTCTGCTTTTCCTTTCCCCATCGCTTCTCTATGTCTAAACACCATGCTTGTGTGAAACAAAGGCTCCGTGTAGCCTTTGGGTAGCCACCCAACTTTGGGTACCTACTGCTTTGGGTAGCGTTTGATGACCCTTGATGGGCTAAGGTATCATATCACTTCAGTCTTTTAAATGGACCAGTTCAATTGACCTACAACACTATGGTAGTTCCTGTTGCACAACACAGTGATTGGATATTTCTGTACATTTCAGTTTATCATCATGACAAATCTAGTTACCATCGGTCACCATACAAAGATAGTACATAATTATTGACTATGTTCCCCACACTGTACAGTCTATTACTATGAATCATTTATTTTGCAGCTGGAAGTCTGGACGTCTTAATCACCCTCACCTATTTCTCTCTTCACCTTACCACCTCCTCTCTGGCAAACACCTGTTGGTTCTGTGTTTCTATGACTCTATTTCTGTTTCATTATGTTCGTTCATTTGTTTTGTTTTTAGGAATTAACATAGCATCCTGCATCAATTATATTTTTAAAGTAAACATTTTTTTAAAAGAGATCAGATTTGTGTATACCAGAGACAGTCACTGGAGGAAAAGGGTATTGGATATGGATAGTCAAAAGGGGGATTTCCTGGCAGTCCAGTGGTTAAGACTTTGTGCTCCAAATGCAGAGGGCATGGGTTCGATTCCTGACTGGGGAGCTAAGACCCTGCATGCCGCATGGCATGGCCAAAAAAAAAAAAAAAGTCAAAAGGTACAAACTTCAAGTTATAAGATAAATAAGTACCAGAAATGTAATGTACAACATGATAAATGTAATTAACACTGCTGTACGTTATATATATATATATCAGAGAAGGCAATGGCACCCCACTCCAGTGTTCTTGCCTGGAGAATCCCAGGGACGGGGGAGTCTGGTGGGCTGCCGTCTATGGGGTCGCACAGAGTCGGACACGACTGAAGTGACTTAGCAGTAGCAGTACATTATATGTGAAAGTTAGGAGAGTAAATCCTACAAGATAGCATCATAAGGAACACATTTTTTTCTGTTTCTTTAATGTATCTATATGAGATGATGGCCATATTGTGGCCGTCATTTCATGATGTATGTAAGTAAAATCATTGTGGTGTAGACCTTAAACATATACAGTGTGGTACATCAATTATATTTTAATAAAACAAAGCCGAACAAATAGGTCATTTTAGTAACAAAAACTTTAGACTCTTAGAAAAATTATGGAAGACCCTTCCACTGAAACCATAAATAAGTTAAAAATACAAACATGTATACCTGTGGTGGATTCATTTTGATATTTGGCAAAACTAATACAATTATGTAAAGTTTAAAAAAAAAAAAATCAACATTCAGAAAATGAAAAAAAAAACAAACAAAACTAAATTACATAAAATTGAAATTTTCTTCTATTTCTAGAAAGAAACATCTAATATTCCAGATTGTGGATTTTTAGGTCATTACTATTTTAATCACTGAATAAATGTATTGGAGTTTTTAATCTTGGCATATTTTCCTTGACAAATACTAAGATATAACCCTTGGTCTTATTAAATATATAAATATGTATAACAAAAATTAAAATATTTGGGCAGAACAAAATATAACTCAAACTTATTGTAGCAACAAAAAAATAAGTAAAACTAAAAATTAGTAATTTTATCTCAGTAATAATCAACATGCCAGTAAGTATGTGGAAAAGTATATAGGTAAAAAAACAGTAGAAATTATCACTAGAGGCTTAGAGGATTATGTAGTCCATGGACTTAAATGGGGAGAAATTTCAACTTTATTTTCACTAACTTCTAACTAAAATATGGCTTATCTTTCTATGACTAATGTAAGAGCAAAATGCATTAGTGTCCACAGGACCTGTGCCTTTGTCATAATAAAAATAGCAGATTTGAAAACACTACAGTTTCAGATATCTCAAAATATCATTATCACTCATTACTAGTTTGATGGTAATTACCATGCAGGTTTAGACCCACGACTAGACCTTCTTAAATAAAATATTAATAAGACAATGTGTGATTTTCCCTTTTGGGTTTATGCCCTCCTGTTTTCTAATCCATAAGTCAGGGAACCAAGCTATTTCCAGTCCACACTAAAGATAAAATTCTACTTACCACCAGCAACGGAGGCAAATAAAGCGAAATGTACCATTTGATATAATAAAGTCATCCTACAAAAAATGAAAAATGTGCATATGTTTAGAACATAAGACATGAATTTATAATTAATTTACTGATGTCAGAGTTTACAAGAAATTTGGAGGGAGAGGAGTAAATAATTCGATAGTAGTCGCAGAGCTCTTTATCATAATGGTGAATTTTATCTTCCCTCCAATCCTAGAATGTTCCTCAACATGGTTGGTTGTGCAGTGGTCAGCACGTTCACGGTTGAGAGGAACCAAGGACTTAGAGAGAAGGGTCGTCCCCTTTCCTTCCTTCCCTCCCTCTCTTTTGCCTCCAGCTCACTATTAATCAGACATTTCTCATGATCATCTGACCCTCTCTCCATCTCCATTTTTCCATATTTATCTTCTCTTCCAATTCATTTCCTTTCTTTCCATTGTTGAAGTTTCTTTTCTAAATCTATCAAAGAAGCTATAACTGATTTTCTACTTCTAAAATTTTCTATTTTTAAAATGAGGTTGCAAATATATTCCTAGATTGTCTTGGTCTTCTACACACATACTTATCTTCACAGAGCCCTGAATTGACATCTCTATGGAAAACTTTAGACAGTTTTCCTGTCTCAAGGGAAATCTATGAGACAGATTGTCTTCTGATGTGTTCATATTACTCTTGAATATCTTTTCAATTTCTAAAATACTTGCTACTGAGTAAAAACTATTACTCTTCTTCCATTCTGCAATCTCCTCCCACATTGCTTATGGATATTAACTAAGAACTTCCAAAATATTAAATCAGACACATTTTATTCTCTATTGTAAAAAATTTTTAACTCCACAGAAAAAGGCACATCAGGGAAGAATTGTTTGAGAGACATCTTAAATAATAATTTTTGAAATCATACCTGAAAAACCTTGTTTGTTGCAATTCTTAATAAGAGTGTTTTTTGTCTTCCAAAATGGCCATCCTCTTCTAAAGGAGTTTTTGCAGGTACTGTTCACTTAACTTTAATATTTACTTTTACTGATTCCCAGTGTGATGTAACATCGTTTCCTTGTGCAGAATGCCTGTGAAAGTACTTAAAATCTTTGCATATCAAACATGTACTCTGGTAGAGGTGCTTGCTTTTTCAATACACTGATTTTTTTTTTCTCTCTCGTTTTACTGTGTATTCAAACAAGTGACCAGAGAGAAGCTTGCTTGCCTGGAAAATCCCATGGACAGAGGAGCCTGGTAGACTACAGTCCATGTGGTTGCAAACACTCAGACACGACTGAGCAACTTCACTTTCACTTCTTCACTTCTTAACCATTGGGCAAACTCAAAATGAGGATGCCCTCTGGCCAAAGCTGCCCTTAACCACATTTTCAAATAGCAACTGTTAATCATTAATTCCAGGCTAACTGGAGTCTCACCATCTGAAAAGAAAACAAGGGAGGTCTGATGGACTAACTGATGTTTGGAACAGTAGAGAATTGAAACTCAGCTGTTCCAGGGTTGTGGAGCAGGTGGGGCCAATTGTAGATCCCTGCTCTTCTGCAAGCCCATTTCCCATTAGACAGTGTTACCTCCTCGGAGACCTGGAAAGAGAGGATTAGTTGTAATGAGCACTAGTAGCTCAGTGGTAAAGCATCTGGCTGCAATGCAGGAGACCCAGGAGGTGTGGGTTCAGTCCCTGGGTTGGGAAGATCCCCTGGAGGAACAAATGCAACCCACTCCACTGTTCTTGCCTGGGGTATCCCATGGTCAGAGGAGCCTGGGGGGCTACAGTCCATGGGGTCTACAAAGAGTAGGACTCAACTGACTGACTAACACTTTCACTTTAGGGAACTAGATCCCATGCGGCCAAAAATAAATAAATAAAAATAAAAGTACATTTCAGCTACACAAAAAGCATATGTCTATAATGCACTGTTCTTTATACAGTTCAAACATAGAATAACGAATTTATGCCAGGAAAGCTTTTTGTGGAAAACTGATACATGAAATTATGTAAGGTCCTTATTTCCCTGTACTGTTAACTTCATGAAACCCCATCTCTTTCCTAAAGCCTTAGTACAAAGATTATAATGATAAGCCTCCAACTCTATTGAGAGAAACAGAAAGACTCTGACAAGCGATATACATCATTGGGAAACCAAATAATATTTTCCTAAATTTGATCTCGCTAAATTAGTGAAATTTCTAAAGCCTTCGAAATAATATAAGGATTCCGAAATATTCTTGTCTATTCAAATGAAAATAGAGTAAGAGTCTTACCTGTGTAGGAACTCTTCCATATTAAACAGAGCTTCTTTTCAAATTGACACCAAGTATTCTAAGAATTCTCTTCGACTAATGTTTTGCAGATTAGAATTCTAATGTTAAATACTTTTCTCTTAAAGCTTTCTCCCCCCACCCCCACCCCCCGCAGTGAAGTAGAATGCTTTTGAAGCTTAATGAAAATAGGGAATTACTGGACAAAATCTCAGGAAAAATCCAGAACTTGGTCTATAGAGACCCAAGAATAAGTTAGAAGCTGGGATCCTTGGTGGCCTAAAATTCTCTGTCTGGGACAGGAAAAAGCGCACAGCTGCACTTTCTCAGTCACAGCCAACATCAGCTTTCTCTTGGAGTTCCTTTCTTATCAAGACTTGCTTTGAAGAAAAGCACAGACTCCCACGTCCTGAAACCTCTTCCTTGCTGTCCCTGAAATATCCCCTTTTCATTCTCTTTTAATACTGACCTTTCAACCCTGGCATTACTAATATTTGTAATATTAGTAATTTACTAATTACTAATAATTAGATAATTATTTGTTCTGAGGGGCTGTTCTGTTCATAGTAGGATGTTTAGCAACATCTCTGGCTTCTACCCACTAGTACCTGCGTCATCCAGGTGTGGCAATCCAATGTCTCTAGATATTGCCAAAAGTCCCCTGGCCAGGAATGTGTCCAGTTGAGAACCACTGCTTTAGATGATAATGAAAATTGCGAATGACTGCTATACATGCTCCTGTCATTTTTTATCTTCCTCATAAGACAACATGACATGGACCTAGGATACATCAGTTCAGTCGCTCAGTCATGTCTGACCCTTTGCAACCCCATGGACTGCAGCACGCCAGGCCTCCCTATCCATCACCAACTCCTGGAGACCTCCCAAACCTATGTCCATTGTGTCGGTGATGCCATCCAACCATCTCATCCTGTATCGTCCCCTTCTCCTCCTGCCCTCAATCTTTCCCAGCATCAGGGTCTTTTCAATTGGTCAGGTGTCTGTATCAGGTGGCCAAAGTATTGGAGTTTCAGCTTCAACATCAGTCTTTCCAATGAACACCCAGGACTGATCTCCTTTAGGGTGGACTGGTTGGATCTGCTTGCTGTCCAAGGGACTCTCAAGAGTCTTCTCCAACACCACAGTTCAAAAGCATCATGACTACTGGAATGACTACTGGAAAAACCATAGCCTGGACCTTTGTTGGCAAAGTAATGTCTCTACTTTTTAATATGCTGTCTACGTTGCTCATAACTTTCACCTGGGATATGAATATCAAGTCGTATTCCTGACTCTGTCCTTGCGGGTGACCTTGAACTAATCTCTTTACCTCTTTGAGCCACCATTGCTTCATCTTGAGCCTAAAGACGTACTCATTCATTAGACGTGAATGCCCATTCATAATCTATGAGATGTGAATGAAAGTGGCTCCCACTTTAATAAATTTTAAGTATACCTTAGATGTTTCCCACACCTCAGTGAGGAATGAGACAGATGCGGGAGCCCTTGGCTAACCTCGTATCACATGTATACATGTGCTCGGCTTTCTGCAGCTTGCTATGCTGGTGGCACAGTGCTGACTTTCAGGCTCGGTGCTGCCCCACGCCTCTCTGTCCATTCGCCCTCATGAAAGTGAAGTCATGCCAGCCTCTGGCCCTCTTAGCCTCTTACACACATCTGTTTGTTGACGCTCTTACTGGGTGAAGTGCTCTTTCTGTTTCCCCTTGTATTGAACACATGATGGGTAATAAAGAGACCAGTCCAGCACCACTGGTTCTAGTTGGCAACTTTAAAATGATTAGCATATCCCAGAGGAGCTTCACATTTAAAGCTGTCCTCTTTTGCCCAAAGGAGGTCATTCCCTGACCAGCAAGAGCCCAAGCATAAAAAATAAAAATAAAAAAAGCCCAAGTATTACACTGCAAGCCCTTCAAGTCCTATTCAAACATCCTTTAGGACACTAGTAGCGAAGATAAAAGATTTTCACTGCAAACCAGTTTTTTTCTTTTTAAATATAAAACAACACCCACAGTATCTGTGTTGCACACTAAAGTAAAAGTTGAAGTTGTGGGGTTTTGTTTTTTTTTAATCATTTCAGGGAATCCAGCCGGATATTACAAAATCTGGGGAATTTATTTGTGGAGTAAGCCCTTAGCTCTTCAGTTTCTTACTGTGTGGTTAATGAATGACTCAGACCTTGTGGTTTTCTTTCAGTCAGTCCCCTCCATCTTTAGTTCTTTCTACCTACCCAGTATTTTGTGAATGGTCAAATTCTGTGTCAATGTCAAGTCAGTTCAGTGGCATGGAATATAACTACCTGATATCAGTTGTGGTGGTTGGTCACTGACAAGTTTGGAATTTGTGTTACATAAGAATTAATATCATTCATTCCAGGACTGTTTCCTACCACCAGGAATTTACTTATTACTGCCTCTGGGTTACTACTGCAGAACCCAGGATCCACTGTGTGTGCCAAGTCAATCGTGTCCAACTCTTTGCAACCCTATGGACTGCTCCTCTGTCCATGGGATTCTCCAGGCAAGAATACTGCAGGGGGTTTCCAAGCGCTCCTCCAGGGGATCTTCCCAACCCATGGATCAAACCTGTGTCTCCTATGTCTCCTGCATTGGCAGGCACATTCTTCACTACTAGCGCCACCTGGGAAGCCCACTGAACCCCCAGCAAATCAGACCCCTGCCTTCCACGAAGG
Organism: Bos indicus x Bos taurus; assembly: GCF_003369695.1. Lineage (NCBI taxonomy): Eukaryota > Metazoa > Chordata > Mammalia > Artiodactyla > Bovidae > Bos > Bos indicus x Bos taurus. The sequence goes on along the minus strand of NC_040102.1, from coordinate 16,256,534 downwards.
CTACGTGAGGATCTTACGGCAGAAGTTGCACCCAGACAGTTGCAGCCCCGCAGGTCTCCCCTGCACGGCCAGCCTGGAGCCCTGTGGCAACGCCCAGGGAACCAAGGTAAGAGGCCGACATGGAAAGCTGCGCTGCTAATCTTCCAGGTTCAGATAACCCATCTCTTCCTTGCAAAAGTGCACATTTCACAGGTTCCATTCCACTTGGCAGAACAAAATCCAAGATCAATGGCTCTTCACCCCAAGTGAGGCAGGCAGTAGTAGGTATGAATGACTGTGCAGGTGAGGCTGAGAGAAGAATTTATCATCCCTGGGATAGACTGAGTTCCGGAGGCAGTGGTAAGGTTAGAATGATCTCAGGCAATGTGCTACAACCTGGAGTCACTTATCTTCCGTTCTGTTTCACTGTCAGAATAAAACACGTGAATCACACTCTTTTGCCATTTTTATTTTATAACAAACAATTGTAGAGATACTCAGTTGTTTTTCTCTCCCATTACGGTGTTATTACTGAATGCTGAAAGCGTTATGCATTGTTCCTTTTATGACAGGGACGAGAGGTAGACACCAATCCTCTTGTCCTCTGGGGTTTTTGCAGATGAGAAACCCCAAGGTTCAGCACGTGAATTGGACACAGGGTGTTAATCGAATACTCCAAGGGGGGCTCTTCCCCGTGTCTATGAAGCTTCTCAAACTGGCTACTTCCTCAAAGGCTGACCATGGCTGTCCTGGGTTTTCTCTAAAATCCAGTCCACGTACTCAGCAACTTTGGTGTAGACTCCTGGTTGTTCCCTGCGGGCACAGCCTTCACCCCAACTAGTGATGCCCACCAAATGCCATGTTTCTTCATGTTGACAAACCAAGGGACCGCCTGAATCACCCTGTGTCACAGTAAGAGGAAAAAGCAAAATGAGAGAAGGTTATGATGGATGTGCCTTTAAAATTCTGTAGTCATACCACACACACCACGCAAACAATTTCTCGTAGCTCTTCAGATATTTCATGTGTCCCATGAGCTGTTGGACATAGTAAAAGTGACCTAATTCAACAGTATATAGTTGGTGTTTTCTGTTCATTCCAACACAGAAAATTTGGCATCATCACATCCCAAGGTGAGATAAACTTAAAGTGCTTGTGTTTTAGCACAATGATCTGTCTGCACAATTGTCTTCCCTTAAAGATGGCATACTCCTGCTCTGAGATAGATATAAAAATTATAGGTGTATATTCAATTTTTAAAAGATTTTATATGAAATTATCAGGTTATTTGGTTCCAAGTCATTTAGAAAGCTATAGAGAAGTGCTCTTGGAAAAAGATATTTTGAAATGATTTTTCTCAAGTGGCCTATTGTGTGTTTTTCATACTGTAATGCATTACCTTGCAGGCATCTTTTCCTCCTTCTTTATAGCCAGCACAGATCATCTGTTTGGTTATTTTATAATCTCTGTAACTTTTTTGGCATTCTTCATTTGATATCAAAGGAATATTTGCCTTTTGTAGGGTATTTTGGATTTTACCTGTGAGGCAACATCAGAAGAAGGCAATAAAATAAATATAGAAGTAAGACTACAGTCTTAAATGAGAATGCTGAAGTTTCCATGAAGGTCATTTCTCCATATAAAAATTTTTGTATGTCTGTGTCTGTGATAGGGGCTTCATAGGTAGTACTAGTGGTGAAGAACCTGCCTGCCAGTGTAGCAGACAAAAGAGATGCAGGTTCGATCCCTGGGTCAGGAAGATCCCCTGGAGGAGGACATTGCAACCTACTCCAGTATTCTTGCCTGGAGAATCCCATGGACGAGGAGCCTGGTGGGCTACGGTCCATGGGGTCACAAAGAGTCAGAGACGACTGAAGTGACTTAGCACACATGCATCTGTAGTAGGTGATGAGTGCTAACCAAATTTATAATAGTGATCATTTCACAACATACATAAGTCAAACATTATTCTGTATAGCATAGACTTATGCACTCATGTATGTCAATTATATCTCAGTAAAACTGGAAAGAGTATACATATGTGTGCTCAGTCGCTCAGTTGAGTCCTACTCTTTGTGACCCCATGGGCTGTAGCCCGCCAGGCTCCTCTGTCCGTGGGATTCTCCAGGCAAGAATTCTGGAGTGGGTTGCCACGTCCTCCTCCAGGGGATCTTGCCGACCCAGGGATCCAACTCTAGTCTCTTAAGTCTCCTGCCTGGGCAGACAGGTTCTTTGCCCCTAACGCCACCTGGGAAGCCCTTCAACATATATAGTAGGTCCTTATTGGTTATCTACATATACACACTACTATACATAAAATAGATAACCAATAAGGACCTACTATATGGTATGAGCAATGCTACTCAATACTCTGCAATGACCTTTATGAGCAAAGAATCTAAGAAAGAGTGGATATATGTACAACTGATTCACTTTGCTATATAACAGCAAGTCACACGACATTGTAAATCAACTATACTGCAATTTTAAACAGTTTTTAAAATCTATAGTTTTCAATTTGGCAGGAATGAACTATACAATTTATAATAAAGTTGATTTACATTAATTGTTAAGAAATAAGGGCTTCCCTGGTGGCTCAGATGGTAAAAAGTACACCTGCAGTGCAGGAGACCCAGGTGTGATCCCTGGGTCAGGAAGATCCCCTGGAGGAGAACATGGCAATCAAGCCTAGTATTCTTGCCTGGAGAATCCCATGGACAGAGAGGAGCCTGGCAGGCTACAGTCCAAGGGGTCTCAAAGAGTCTGACACGACTGGGCTATTAACACTGTCATTTTCAAAGTATTCTGATAAGTTGCAGTTTCATTGGTTTTCATTGTAATCCTGTGTGTTTTATTTATGGGTGTAAAAGCATCATTAGAGAAGAGGTTCGCAGGCTTTACCAGGTTGCAGGAAGGATGTGTTTTAAAAAAAGATTTAAAAACCTTCCAGAAAGAGAGATGACATGTCTGCCTGTACTCCTGGTTATTAATCCAAGGGATAACAGTGGCCTTGGGAGATGGGAACTCTATTAATTCTGAGGACAGGATGAGCTTGGGGAAGTTGTTAGTCCTGTATGGGACCAATCCTTTAGGAGAAGTCAAACAAAGATGCTTAAGAGATTACCCTATGAATTTTTCCAGGACCAAGCAAAACTGTCTTCTCAAGAATTACTGAATACATATCTGGAAATGAATAGTTAGGAAAAAAATCACAAATCTGGATATAACTTTAGAGGCCAATTAAACAAATCTACTCCATGTGTTTTAACATATAAAATGCCATGTGGTACCTTTTTCCTCTGTGAAGCCCCATCCAGTTATCCAACAGTCAGTGTAAACTGGTTTTGTATCATCTTTGGAAGGTAGGCATATTGCTTTTTGCAAATCTGAAAGGTAATTTTTACATTAGAGTTTGGCTAGATTTAGTTATGGACATTGACTTTAAAAATACATACTCTCCCTGCCCCTATATTCTCTTTCTCTAGAGTAGCACCGAGTAGAATATACCTTTTACTTTCCACTCAGTTTCTAAGGTCAGTGACTCAAGAAAATGTCTCACCAATCACAGTCATTTTGGGTGTTAAATTTTAAAGCTCCGAACCCAAATTTACTGTCAAGAGCCTTTACAAGTTCTTGTGTATGATTCCCTCAATAGTAATAGCAGAGGGGTCTACACTGTTTTAAGCATGATTTTTAGGCACTTTAACTTATTAACTGATTTTAATAACAATCCCATGGTGGGGTAACTGGAGGCAAGGACATCCTGCCGGAGGACACAGAATCTTTAGCAGACCCAGCAGGCATTTAGCAACTGTGGAGCCTTTTGTACCTCCAAATGCACCCCGTCCAACCACAAAGCTACTGTCTCCCAGAACTGCCTTGTCCAGCAGTCTCTTCCCTACTCAGGTTTCACCTGGAAATTAATATTTGAATATGCTTGCCCTCAGATACTGCTAATATGCCTATGCTCAAGGCAATGCAAATCCGGCTACTCTTGTCAAAGGAAGTCATGCTCCCTTCCATGTCTGTTATTATTTCAATAGTATAATATGCAGCTGTATTCCTTCCTGAAAGAACTAAGTAACACATCTTGGCCCTTAAGTAGAAGACATTTTATGTCAAGTCTCAAATTATTTTTCCTGGCAATACTCATCTTTCCTGCAACTTCATTAACCAAAAAATAAAGACAGTCTCCTTAGATTCTGACCCCTCCTTGAAACTGATGTGAAAATTTAAACCAACACAGTTCAGCTATACATGTCTCCTTAAACATGCTACGTACCAGTAAAATTCAAAGGAGCCTCAAGTTTTATTAAGGCAATGTCATGACTGCCTTCTGAGATTTTATAATTTGGGTGGACAATAATCTCTTTGATTTGTGAGAAAGACGTCTCTGTCGTTATCTCTGACAGATTTAAAATGCCACCATAAATGCGCCAAATATTTGACAAGAGAAGCCTAGGAGGGAAAAATAAGAACTGATTTGAAACCAGAAAGACTGGCCTTTGATATTGCTCTTTTCTCCTTTCACTTTACCTTTCAAAAAAGAACTGGGAAGAAAATACTACATATAATGTATGTTTACATACCTAATTTCTCCTCCTTGCAATTTAGCACCAACAGCAGCAGTGCTGAACTCTGAAGATTTAGTTAAAAATATTGGAAAGTGTATAATTATGTCATGTTTTCTGTAGTGAATATACAAGAATGTTGCTGTCCCTTTCTGAGAGAAACTGTGTTCGGGAGATGTCTCGCAGTTTATCATGGAAAATCATTCACCAAGTTGAAAGCAATCACTTCCATGAAATTCAGAACTGGCAAGAAAGAATGACTGTACACAAGTCTCCCTGTAATCAGATAGGGTAGGGGGTCCCCAGAGAAAGAGATCCAGTCATGGTTTTCTTGATATAAAAGAAACCATTTTTAGCTTAAGCCGTTTTGTGACTTAAGTGGGGCCACAACACTAGTCCTTGAATGTGCTCAGTCGCTTCGATCGTGTTGGACTTTTTGCAACCCCATGGACTATAGCCCACTAGTCCATAGGGTTTTCCTGGCAAGAATACTGGAGTGGGTTGCCATGACCTCCTCCAGGGGATTCTCCCCATCCAGGGATCAAACCTATGTCTTTTGCATTGCAGATAGATTCTTTATGACTAAACCACAGGAAGCCCTGTCCTTGAATAGGTCTCAGTAATTAATGATCTTAAAGGGAATAAAAGAATGCAGAGATGAAGGACTATTACAGGTAAGAGAAGTAACAATAGCAAAGATTATGGGTCAGCTGTAAAGACTCCTAGTTGTCTTCCAATGGCAAAGATTAGCCAGAAGCTCTCAACCACCAGATCAACTGGAACCTAAGGCATGATGATGGTGACCTTTTCTGACCCTCATGACTTCAATCAACTAAGGCCTGGACTCAGGCTAAGGCCCTTCAAGAATATGCATGTACCCTTAGCTTAAAACTTCTCCAGTTCTGCTGTTTAGGGACACAACTGCTTTGGGAAAGATTCCCAGTGTTCTCCTTACTCACTGCAATAATAAATCCTTCCTTCTCCCAATTTTTGGCTTGGTTGTGTCTTTTGACTTGACATCCAACCAAGAGGAAAACCCAGTTTTTATGTAACACCTCTAATAGGGCAAATGAGAGGAACCTCAACACTATTTAAATTATATCTATATTTTGGGAAGTGTGAACATTTAAATTAACTCTTTAAATATGGATATATGCAAAATAAGTCTAAAATTACTATCTAGAGCAAAGTTATAGGATAAATAAGTTCTGGGGATATAACAGATAGCATGGTGACTACAGTTAACAATGGCGTGCATGGGTGCTCAGTCATGTCCAACTCTGACCCTATGGAGCCCACCAGGCTCCTCTGTCCATGGAATTTTCCAGCCACAAATACTGGAACAGGTTATCATTTACTCCTCCAGGGAGTCTTTCCAACCCAGGGATTGAAACTTCCCTGGAGGCAGGCGGATTCTTTATCCCTGAGTTACCTGGCAAAGTTGCTGAGAGAGAAAATCTTCATAGTTATTACCACCAAAAGCTATTGTAAATTTGTGGAGGGATGGATATTAATAAACTGACATGATGATGGAGACATTGATTATAGAGTCTTCAAAATGAAGAGGCAAGATACAACTCCAGATAAGATGCAGCCAAAGCTTACCCATCGAAGCAATGGGCAGCAGTTAAGACCCACTGGCGTCCAATAATTGACCCTCCGCACAGGTGGCTCTGAGCTCTCTGCTTCACTTGCAGGCTGACCTGCCAGGGCCACTCTCCCCAAGAAGCATTTGTTCCTCCAACAATGCGTGTCCTTTTTGTTGTACAGACTAAAAAGAGAGCATTGAAGTTAATGGTTGGGATCAGAGGGTGAATCACAGTCCCCTTCAATTAAGGAAAACAAGACACATAGTTCCATTATAAAAGATTTAAAAAAGCTATCTAAACAACTCAGACATCCCTCTACAAAGTGAGATTTACTCACCACGGCTGTCCCCACGTTTACACAACCTCAAGGAATAACCAGAGCTTGCTTGCGTCCCGTAAGTAATGTTAGTTGGGGAGCCATCCAAAGACAAGCGTAAGGAACATTTACACCTAGACAAGATGATCAGCATGAGATTAAACCTCAGAGGATGAAAGCCCAGGAAGTTATCTGCCAACTGTTTTTGAAAAATAAGCATTCACTAACTTCTCTCCTCTACAGTCTTCTGGGAATAAAGAATAAGTAAAAAACTGACAGCGAATCATCTTTGTACAGGTCTCTTGGCAACCATCCACTCCTTTCACGAAGGTCACATGCAGCTCTTCTCCTTCGAAAGCAACTTGCGGGTAAATTTTGGAGTGGCAGGGCTCTGTGCCTATGACAAATGTAAAAACGATAGAAAATGCAAATGATAAGCCACACATACACAAGTTTCTGGAACACTGAGGCTTGTTAGAAGATCATAGAATGTATCACATTTTGTGTAATATTTTTTATCAAATCGCATTACCAGGCAGAGTTTGTTTGCAGGTTAGAAGGCTGTATCCAGAGACGGCATTTTCCTGAGGAGTAGGGGAACTCGGGCTCCCACTTTGGGAAGTCTTAAGGAAACAAACATTTCTATTGTCAAAAAAAAGCAAGAGAAAGAAAGAAAACCCCATTAAAGGCAAATACAAGAACACCTAATATCAAAAAAACACCCCCTGCAAGTTTTATTCTTCTGAGAAATTCCCTCCAAAGAACATCAGACTACAGGACTCTAGTGAATTACAGAGATTAAATGTAAATCAAGCCACATCTCCCTCTGAAGAAAACTTATAGGCACAGATAGCCCGAAAAGAGGAGAATGGTAAAGTTCTACCTTCTAATTTAAAAAAAAGAAGAAAGAACAGATTCTGGGGATTTATGTTGCTGATGCTATTATAACTTGATACCCTTCTCTTAGCTCCATCTTGTGTGTAAAGAAAAGGACAGGTTATCTATGGGTCAAGAGATGGAACCGGAACCTTGATCAGGATAAACAGGGCTCTAGTTTCTGAAACACTGGGGTCAGAACAAAGGAGCTTAAAGGATATGCTCCCAGTGAGTGGTTTACTTCAAGCTAATACAAAACATTAAGATTAGTAGAAAAGGTATCCATGGCTATTATTTCATTGATTGGATGGTCTGTTTAAGTAAGAGAAGATGGGTAGGAAAGTCTGCTAATCTCTTAACTAATCAGCACCTGGCAGAAGAGCACCTATTTAAACTATGAGTTCAAGTGTGTTTATTTTTTCAATTAAAAAATTTTATTTTATATCAGAGTATAGCCAATTAACAATGTTGTGATAGATTCAGGTGGATAGCAAAGGGACTCCGCCATACATACACATATATGCTTCTTCCCCGAACTCCCCTGCCAACCAGGCTGCCATATAGCGTTGAGCAGAGTTCCCCGTGCTATACAGTCCTTGTTGGTTATCCACTTTAAATATAGCAGTGTGTACATGTCCACCCCAAAGTCCCAAACTATCCCTCTCCCCCGCCACTTTCCCCTCTGGTCACCATAAGTTCATTCTATGAGTTCAAGTGTTTTGAGGGAAATGAAAACACTTGGGAAAAACTCAAAGTATAAAATGAAAATGATGCCAGGACAGTAGCAAGCGTGACACACGCCTACTGACCTCTGTGAGTCTGTCTTCCATGCATTTGTATAGAATGTGAAGAAAAGACAGCTGGGGTGATAGGTGCAGATGGTTCGACACACAAAAGCATCTGGTGCGATAATTCTGGCAACATCCACATCTGAAAACGCACTGTGTTGGAAAATGTCCACGCGGCAGCCTGTGAACCCACGGGGGAGACGCACATGTCATGATGCTGCATATGCTTGTACTTCGTCATCATAACTAAGGAAACTATGACTGCTGTTTGTTCATAGAATCACACATCCTTAGTGAAAAAAATGTCTGTTGAAATGTCCCCAAGCCTGTTGTTTGCCATTTGGGAGAAGAAAAATCTGGTCTCAATCTGATAAAAGACAGATACCTATGTCAGAGAAATAAAATGTCTTAACCTGTACTCTATCCTGCTTGGTGTGAAATACCTAAGCTACTCAGCTTTTGTGTATATTTTCTTTATATTACCCTCACCCTGAAATTCAGGCCTTAGGCACATGGGCTTTTGTACTATGTTTTCCTGAATATTTTGAAAAATGTTTTAATAAAGACATCAACAAAAACCTAAATTTCTAACAAAAATGCCGTGTACCCATTAGACCAAGAGGAAATCCACTTTCATTTTCCATAATATAATTATATCTCAATTATACTTTTACTTATGTTCTTATTATTTACTCAGTTTGATAACGCATAAAGTGTTTCATTTCCTGGGTCAGGAAAAGCCACTGGAGAAGGGATAGGCTACCCACTCCAGTATTCTTGGGCTTCCCTTGTGGCCCAGCTGGTAAAGAATCTGCCTGCAATGTGGGAGACCTGGGTTTGAACCTTGGGTTGGGAAGATCCCCTGGAGAAGGGAAAGGCTACTCACTCTGGTATTCTGGCCTAGAGAATTCCATGGACTGTATAGTCCATGGGGTCGCAAAGAGTCAGACACAACTGAGCAACTATCACTTTAAAAGTCTATTAGGGCCTCTCAGGTGGGTTAAGCGGTAAAGAATCTGTCTGCAATGCAGGAGACACAGCAAGAGCCACAGGTTTGATCCCTGAGTCAGGAAGATCCCCTGGAGGAAGAAATGGCAACCCACTCCAGTAGTCTTGCCTGGGAAATCACATGGACAGAGGAGCCTGGCAGGCTACAGTCCATGGGGTCACAGAGTTGGACATTTGGAAAGAAAGTTACGACAAACCTAGACAGCCTATTAAAAAGCAAAGACATCAGTTTGCCAGCAAAGGTCTGTATAGTCAAAGCTATGGTTTTTTCATTAGTCATGTACGTATGTGAGAGGTGGGCCAAAAAGAAGGCTGAGTGCTGAAAAATTGATGCTTTTGAACTGTGGTGCTGGAGCAGACTCTTGGGAGTCCCTTTGATTGCAAGGAGATTAAAGGAAATCAACCCTGAATATTCATTGGAAGGACTGATGCTGAAACTCCAATACTTTGGCCACTTGATACAAAGAGCTGACTTGTTGGAAAAGGCCCTGATGCTATGGAAGTTTGAAGGCAAAAGGAGAGGAGGGTGGTAGAGGATGAGATGATTGTATAGCATCATCGACTCAATGGACATGAACTTGAGCAAACTCCAGGAGATAGTGAAAGACAAGGAAGCCTGATGTGCTGTAGTCATGGGATTGCAAAGAATTGGACATGATTTATCCACTGAACAACAAAAACAAATTATATTAAAATTAGGTAAGCTTAAAGAATAATGGTAGCAATTATGAGAAAGACAACAAGAATTCAAATTTAAATGAACATAGTTGGATCAAGAGAGTGTGCCTGCCACACATAATATCTTCAGATGGGAAGTTGAGGAAATTAGATCTCAACTACTTAAATCTTTTTTTTAAAAAATCAGACTTTAAGCTGGAAGAGAATTTATGGGATTCCATGTCTACCTTCAACTACATCCTCTCAAGTAGTTCAACCTTTATTTCAGACATTTATAATGACAAGGAGCTGACTACCTCATGACAAGGTTCACTTCTGGACCACTCTAGGAGTCAGAATTTCTTCTTATTTTCGTCATAGCAGTATCTATTTTATGAAACCAGACAGATTAGTCCAATCCTTTTCCCAATGACCATTCTTCAAAAACAAAAATTTAAAACAGTCATCCTGACTTTTTAGGGTTAAATGTCTAATCTGTTTCTTTAATGGTATCTTATTTTCCTGTTTCTAGATATCTCAGGATCTTGGTTACTCTCTTTTGACGTGTCTGTTGCTCCAAACAAAATACGGAACACATTTGCTGAATATAAAGTGCAGTCACAGTCTGACCCGTCCAGATGACAAAAGGACAGGGGCTAACTATGTTCCAAAGACCATGTTGTTTTTTAAAGCTAGTTTCGTTTTCATTTGTTTTGTTTCTCAAAAGCGCTAAAGATGTCAGTAGAAACGACAGAGTAAAGACCTTCCAAAACCCTTTCCTCCATTAAAAAAAAAAAAAAAAAGAAAGAAAGAAAGGAACAAGAGCACTGGCCAGAATGTCAAAATTAATGTCGTTTCATAAGTCCAAAAGCGAACCAAAGGCTTATAACAGCCCAGGGAGTTTTTATCCAAGAACAACAGCCAAGTCTCAGCAAGAGCCCTGAGTTCTGTGAGGTTTTTAACTTGCCCTCTCATCCCCTCTCCACAGCTCCATGGAAGCCTTGAAAATACCCACAATTGTGGGGAAAACCAGCAGCCTAATGGGCCTCAGGAAGGGGCAGAACAGAGTTGGAGCTACTCCCAAGCCCTGTCCCCAGATAACTGTTATCATTTGACTGGAGGTTCTCAGGAAAACCCCATTCCCAAGGACTGAGTTTCTTTGACCTGATTCAGAACTTCCTCAGTGTCAACAGCCTTTTCCTTGAAAGTGTTGGTCAAAAAAAAAAAAAAAAGATTGTGACTATTATACAACATTGTAGCTGTCTAAGTCAGTAGTAATAACAGGGGCATACCACAAGCCAATGAGAATCTTAAAAGGAAAACCGAGAGTTTGAAAATCTCTGAGATATTCCTGGGAATCTGGAAAGCCATATTCTTGTATAGAGCTGACTGTGTGCCTGACAGAGGCTCTGCACATTTCCCGTGCTGGGAAAGCCCCGAGCCCTCACTGAGGACTGACTTTGACCTCTGTGAACTCCGTGTCAGCAGAAAGTGGAGGCCAGGGCAAAGTTGTAAAGGGCAGGGCAGTGAAACGCATGCCCTAAGTCTCACAAAAAGCCCCTTGTCCAAGGCTGGCAAACTCACTACTTCTAGGCACCCAAACAAACTTCTGTCCTGTCATTAGAAAACTGTGGGGGAAGCTGAGCACAGACATCCGTGGTCATGTCACCACAGAGGCTAAACACTGTGCACAATTGGCTCAGAAAAGTCCCCAAACAAACAGCAACACAAAATAGTAACAACAACAACAACAAACTCTGAGGAAGGAAGGCATTTGATGTCCTGAGTTTGTCACATGCTTGCATTTAAAAAGTCTGATTTTTTTTTTTTTTTTACAAAAAAATGAGACTTGTCAAGAAACAAGGAAATATGGCCCATACACAGAAGTAAAGGTCAATATAAACCATCACTAAGGAAGCAAGAACATTGGATTTACTATACCAAGACTTTACATCAGCTATTTTAAATATGCGTAAAAGAACTAAAGGAAACCATGTCCAAAGAACTGGAGAGGGGACTTCCCTGTTGGCCCAGTGGTTAAGACTTCCCTGCCTTTGAGTGCAGGGGATATGGGTTTGATCCCTGGTAGGGGAGCTAAGATCCCACATGCCTCATGGGCAAAAAAAAAAAAAGCCCCAAAACATAAAACAGAAGCAATATTGTGACAAATTCAATAAAGACTCTAAAAATGGTCCACACACCAAAAAAAAAATCTTCAAGAAAGGACTGAAGTATGAAAACAATGTCTCACCAGACAATACCAATAGCCAGAAATTAAATTACAGAAAAGAACCAAATCTGAATAGTAAAAAATTAAATAATACTTAACTTGAAGCAATAAATCTGGAGCACAGCATGGAGGAGGTGTGCTGGGGGAGGCTGGGAACCAATGGGAAAAGAGAGGCATTGCTGCCAACTTCCCAGTCTTCTAAGGCAGGAGCCTAGCCCAGCTCCCCATTCAGGGCTTGGCGCAGAGTCAGCACTTGATACTGTATAGAAGTGGCTATTGATAATTTGGTTTCAGTAACATGTTATCATTGCCATGCTGATATGCTAAATAAGACGGACTATCTTAGCAAATTTTCTGGCTCTTTCAATTAAAATTACCCCTATGTCTGAAACATAGGGTTTCATTGATTTATTATGCCAGAGTCCTTTCACTAGATAATAGACACCACTACGAAATGACCATATAGTTTTCTCTACAATGTCACTGTACTAGTTTCCTAGGGCTGCTTAAAAAATTATCCCAAACTTAGTGGCTTAAAACAACACAGATTTATTATCTCACGGTTCTGAAGATCAGAAGTCGAGAAGTCTGAAATGGATCTTTGTCCTTAGTTCTTTCATAACGGGAATAACGTGTAGTGCTTAGTCATCAGTCGTGTCTAACTATTTGTAACCCCATGACTGTAGCTCGCCTGGCTCCTCTGTCCATGGGACTTTTCCAGGCAAAGATACTGGAGTGGGTTGCCATTTCCTTCTCCAGAAATGGGTCCTCCTGGGCTTTAAATCAAGATGCCGGCATGGCTTTGTTCCTTTGGGAATTTCTGTAGAACTTTTTTCCTTACCTTTTTCAGATTCTAGAGGCCTGAATTCCTTGACTTAGGGACCCTTCCTCCATTTCAAAGCAAGAAGTGTACCCTCTTCTGATCTCTCTGTCTGACTCTCTGATCATTCTGCTTTCTCTTTCTTTTATCAGAACCCTTGTGACTATATTGGGTCTATCCACATAATCCAGAATAATCTCAAAGCTTTTTTTTTTAACATAATCACATATTTAATCAAGCCTTTTTTGCCCTGTAAGGTAACATATTTACAGATTCCAGAGATTAGGATGTGGATGTTTTGGGGAGGCTCTTTTTCTGCCTAGTACAATCACACAGTGAAGTGTGTGTGTGTGTGTGTGTGTGTGTGTGCACGCTCAGTCATGTCTGACTCTTTGCAACCCCACGGGCTGTAGCCTGCATGGGATTTTCCAGGCAAGAATACTGAAGTGAGTTGCCATTTCCTTCTCCAGGGGATCTTCCCAACCCAGGGGTTGAGCCTGTGTCTCCTGCATCTCCTGCATTGCAAGCAGATTCCTTACCGTCTGAACTACAAGGGAAACCCTTAATTCTCTATGGTGCAAATCAAATGAAGGACTATATAAATATCTGCCCTCACTGACCTTCCTTGTGGTACAGTGTTTCACTGACTGATGTGAAGACTGCTCAAATGTCCATTATTCTACAAAGCCAAGGCTCTTAGCATAATGACTAGTATTCCCCTGTTTGTTGTTCAGTCACTAAGTTGTCTCTGACTCTTTTGCAACCCCATGGACTGTAGTCCACCAGGCTCCTCAGTCCGTGGAATTCTCCAGGCAAAAATACTGGCGTGAGTTGCATTCCCTTCTCCAGGGGATCTTCACGACCCAGGGATCAAGCCTGTGTCTCATGCATCTCCTGTATTGCAGGCAGATTCTTTACCACTGAGCCACTGGGGAAGAAGCCCACACAGTGAAGTAGGAGCCATACAATTACCAATTTTCGAGTTTCCACAGGCCTTCAGTGAGAATCCAGACTCCACATCACTCAGCACCTTTATACGCGTGGGTGTCCCCTGTGGGCTCCGTTTTAATAGGCAGGTGTTCCTGAATGTGAAAAACAGAGGTTACTTTGCTTCCTAAATTCAAGGTGCCTGCAGAAGTCCATTCCCTGTTGAAAATGATCCATGGTCAGTGGAAAATAAACAAAGCAATCAGAACAGTGACCTCCGTGATGAGCGAGTTAGAAATTGTGTTATTCATCAAACAGACATGTCCCCCTCTATAGAGGGAGGGTTAGGGTGAGGGTGCAGTAGGAACTATTCTTCTACAGGACATTATTCTACTGAAATCTCACTCCACAAGCACAGGGTATTTGCGGACCAAATGGAAATTTTTCTCTTCAGGAAAAATGATGCCAAAATTGAATAAAATAATAAGACTGTTGTTCAGTGTCTAAGTCATGTCCAACTCTGCGACCCCATGAACTGCAGCATGCCAGGCTTCTCTGTCCATCACTATCTCTCTGAGTTTGCTCAGACTCATGTCCATTGAGTCAGTGGTACCATCCAACCATCTTATCCTCTGTTGCCCCCTTCTCCTCTTGCCCGCACTTTCTCCCAGCATCAGGGGCTTTTCCAGTGAGTCAGCTCTTTAAATCAGATGGCCAAAATATTGGAGCTTTGGCTTCAGCATCAGTCCTTCCAATGAATATTCAGGGTTGATTTCCTCTAGGATTGAATGGTTTGATCTCCTTGCAGTCCACGTGACTCTCAAGAGTCTTCTCCAGCACCTCAGTTCAAAAGTGTCAATTCTTTGGTGCTCAGCCTTCTTTATGGTCCGACTCCCACATCCATACATGACTACTGCAAAAACCATAGGTTTGACTATATGGACCTTTGTCCTCAAAGTGATGCCTGCTTTTTAAAACACTGTCTATGTTTGACATAGCTATTCTTCCAAGGATCAAGTGTCTTTTAATTTCATGGCTGTAGTCACTGTCCACATTGATTTTGGAGCCCAAGAAAGTGAAATCTGACACTGTTTCCACATTTTCCCCATCTATTTGCCATGAAGTGATAGGACCAGATACCATGATCTGTTTTTTGAATGTTGAGTTTTAACCCAGCTTTTTCACTCTTCTCTTTCACCTTCATCAAGAGGCTGTTTAGTTCCGCTTCACTTTCTGCCATTAAAGCGGTACCATCTGCATATCTGAAGTTGTTGCTATTTCTGCTGGCAATCTTAATTCCAGCTTGTGATTCATCCAGCCTGGCATTTTGCCTGATGTACTCTGCATATAAGTTAAATAAGCAGGGTGACAGTATACAGCCTTGATGTACTCCTTTTCCTATTTGGAACCAGTCTGTTGTTCCATGTCCAGTTCTAACTGTTGCTTCTTGACCTGCATGCAGGTTTCTCAGGAGGTAGGTCAGGTGGTCTGGTATTTCCATCTCTTTAAAAATATTCTTATTCTCTCTAAGACTAAGAAAACTGATTAAACCTAAAAACTCTCTCTGATTTTCAGTTGGGAGAAGAAATGGTTATGAAGGAAAAAAGGTTATGCTTCTGAAAACACCATCAGAAAGAACAGACACTGAATGTTACCCACCGGTACTCTGCACTGAAGAAGGTTTTCGTGGCATATGTGAAGAACTGGCAGTGAATGTTGTTGGTGCACCTTTCTTGGCATTCTTTGGCACTTCTCACCTTAGATGCATTGAAATTGACTCCTCTCATATCGATTCCTTTATAAATGCTTCGGTGGCAAGCTGTCCAAATAAAACACACGGAACAAATTCAATCAGTTTCCCTTCTGGAAGTGAATCATCAATTTGGGCTGGGTAGCTTTTTTTTTAAATTTTCTAGTGGACTATAGTTGATTTCAAATGTGTTGGTTTCAGGAACAGCAAATTGATTCAGTTATACATATACGTATATCCATTCTCTTTCAGATTCTTTTCCCATATAGCTTATTATAGAGTACTGAGCAGAGTTCCCTGTGGTATACAGTAGGTCCTTGTTGGTTATCTATTTAAATATAGCAGTATGTACATGTCCATCCCAAATTCCCAATCTATCCCTCCCCCCACCCTTCTCTGTTAGTAACCATTAAGTTTGTTCTCTGTCGGTCTGTTTCTGTTTGGGAGTCAAGGGGAGACTATTATTTGGTTGTGTATTTACTTTCTGTACATCTGACACCAAAGTGCCAGCCTCATAAATGATAGAGGCTCCTCAAGTGTGAGAGGACTGCTGAAGATAAGAGCGTGCATCCAGAATACAACCCCATCTCTGTTATCTTTCTAAGTGCTCCGTTCCAAAAGTGCATGGTGCTACAGAGTTTGAGCAGAAGCTGTTCTAAGGTAGACCCACTGTCCATTCAAACTGAGCTCAGAAATCACACCTTACCACTAATTTGATGACCACATCGCTTTAAAGAATGTCCCGAAATTGCACCTGTCCGTGACACTCTCGGCAGGGTTCCTGTAACACTGTCCTTCAAGAAGCAACCAAACCTGTTTTTTAAAAGTAGTTTAATAAGAAATAGAATGATAAACACACATTGAGGAAATGTCTAGCATTTCTATGCACTTATAAATACAGCCGGAAATAAGGAAAATACTACAGCATGCCTGAGACCTGCTGGGAAAAAAAACATCCTTAGAGGCAATTCCTTAATACCTAACAATCTTTGTAATACCTACCTTTAGCATTGTTTTCCTTTATATTCACATTTCAAGTAGAGAAAGTCAATCATATAAAAGAGGGAATGATTCTTCCTGTGTTCCCAAACTTTGTGGGAATTATGTTCCCACCTGGTGATTGTTGTTATAAATATTTTCATTTAAGAAATTAAATCAGGGGGGAGGGAGGAGGGTTCAGGATGGGGAGCACGTGTATACCTGAATTTTTTTTTAATTTTAAAAATTAAAAAATATATATATATTACAAAAAAAAAAACATACTCTCAAAAAAAAATAAATAAAATAAAATTAAAAGAAAAAAAAAAAAAGAAATTAAATCAATCATGAGAGTTGCATCTATATTTGGTATTCATCCTGACTACTAACTCCTTACAGTCCACACCTACTAAAAAACTTCATTCTGTCTTTAATGTCAACTTTTATGTACTTTCCTTATTTAAAAGGATTCTAGAACCCAATTCAACTTTTTAAATGAAAAGTTGCTGCCTCTAACATACAGTCTAGGTTTGCTATACAAGTTTTCCCTTGTAGAGGGCTTCCCTGGTGGCTCAGATGGTAAAGAATCTGCTTGCAATGCAGGAGACCTGGGTTTGGTCTCTAGGTTGGGAAAAATTACCTGGAAAAAGGAATGGCTACCCACTCCAGTATTCTTGTCTGGGATAATTCCATGGACAGAGGAGCCTGGTAGGCTTACAGTCCATGGGGTCACAAAGAGTTGGACATGATTACACGGCTAACCTTTTCATTTTCATTTTCCTTGTAGAATCATGGAATGACAGTCTAACTCCTAGTTTTTAATTCAAATAGAATAAAGACAAAGGAAAAGAATTATGGATATGGAAATGGGAACAAGGAAGAAACATTCATTCTGGATATTGATCAAAAGTAAAGAAAATTATAATAAAACTGTGGTTGTACTTGAGCAACTTTATGACTAAGACTTTTCATTACCAACTACTTTTCAAATGCTCTTACTTTTTCAAATTACCAGTTAACAATATATGTTCATGTCCACACATGTGTGCACACACACACATGTGTGCACACACACACATGCATGCACATGTAGGCATACACATGCCATGAATACTGTAGGTGGCCAAACTGGCTCATTATAGGCATCATTCAGACCTCCCTTCTCCCAAGGTTACAAGATGGATTTTAATTATTTTCTCAACAAAATGCTTGCCTTCTATAGTATCTTAAGAACTATGCTATCCATAAGTGTGATCATGCATCAGACAGCAAGTACCTTTCTTGTTCAGGTGAAATATTCACCTATTATTAGACCCTTTCAGGAGAAGGCAATGGCACTCCAGTGCTCTTGCTTGGAAAATCCCATGGACAGAGGAGCCTGGTGGGCTGCAGCCCACGGGGTCGCTAAGAGTCAGACACGAGTGAGTGACTTAGCAGCAGCAGCGTTAGACCCTTTCTCGAGATAATCTCTTAACTCAATGATTTTCAAATGTTTTCCTTGAGGTCTTGGATAGGAAAAGACTACTTTCTATGGCTCTAAGTCATTGTTTAAAATGCAGATTTCCAGGCCCAAGAGACTTCGGTTTGATAGGTCTGAGCTTGAGCCTAAGAATCTGCTTAGATAAGAGCTCCTCAGGGTGATTCCAATGAAGCTGGCCATTTAGAAACATAAACTTGCTATATGGTGCACACAACTGATTCCATTTTGAAAAATGGCTTCCCCAATAAAGAAATATCAGCGTTTACCTTTTGTCTGCATCACTGGTTGAATTTTCAGGAAGAAAACTAAAGAGCAAGCACCTAGGGTGGAAGGTGCACATCAGCTGACAGTATTGGGCATCTGGGGTGTACATGGCTGATACATCCCCACCTCTGAAGAAGGTGTTGTGATATAGTTGAGTCAAGCATCCTATGACAGAATCATTGAAAAAAGACACATTAATGTGGAAGAAATAATACTTTTAAAAGAAATGTATCTGCGTTCTAAACCTTCCTAATTGGTCCATGGAATACCCAGAGATCTTATGGCATGACTAAATGCAGAAGCAGGATGAAATATACCTGCTGTACAATATGTGGGATCTTAGTTCCCTGACCAGGGCTCGAACCCATGTCTGTAGTGGAAGCACAGAGTCCTAACCACTGGACAGCCAAGGAATTCCTGAAATAGTGTTATATTAGGGCTTGATGCATGATGTTAAAATTAGTTTTTGGGTACCTGTGCATAAAAATACTTGGTTGATTTTCATTTATAATGCTCAACCATAATAATTTGTACATAAATTATTTTCCCTCAAATGCCATCTTAGCTTGGTTTCTCCCTATCTTCTAACATGGGAACAACTTTTCTGGAAGATAATTTGATGATATATATCATAAAACCTTCAAAAATATGCACACTTTACTATATCTGGTGTTTTAATTTCCAAAGTTTTTTCTACAGAAATAAACATGTATATAAGAATGTGCATACAAAAATATCATGAATAGAGAAGAATGCTGCTGCTGCTAAGTCGCTTCAGTCGTGTCCGACTCTGTGCGACCCCATAGACGGCAGCCCACCAGGCTCCTCCGTCCCTGGGATTCTCCAGGCAAGAACACTGGAGTGGGTTGCCATTTCCTTCTCCAATGCATGAAAGGGAAAAGTGAAAGTGAAGTCGCTCAGTCGTGTCCGACTCTTCGCGACCCCATGGTCTGCAGCCTACCAGGCTCCTCCGTCCATGGGATTTTCCAGGCAAGAGTACTGGAGTGGGGTGCCATTGCCTTCTCTGATAGAGAAGAATATTAAGCTCCAAAAACATGACATATATTTATCTGTTTGAAAGATCACTATAAATGGGAAACATAAGTTACAAAAAAGTATCTAATAACAGAGTGTATAAAGACACATGCAGAAAAATATCTGAAAAAGATATTTTTAACAAAGCCCATCTCTGTATTATAAGACTACAGATGACAGGTATTTTCTCATTTTCTGCTAATTTGCACCTCTAATTTCCCTAGCATGATCATAATTATTTTCAAAAATAATAAAATTGAAGTGACCATGGTTCACAGCATCTCTGGCTTCTACTCTTCAGCATTCAGTGTATTTGTATGTGGTAATGATTATGGCTCAGAAGAGCAATTTGGAATGAGGGGACAGATGGAGGGGAGTTTGGTTTAGGGGATAAAAGCTTCTTCCTTAAAAATTTATTTTTTGCCAAATGTAACCCTCACCCTAGACACTTAGAAGTGTTTGTCTTAGCCATAAACATCATTGTGATGTGGTCTTCTTAAGTCAACAAAGACTCAGAAACCACCCATAATGGTGGCATCGTAAAAACTCCATTCTACAATAATTAATGAAAAACAGTGTCTAAAATCATTCCTATTCTGTGAAATTTTAATGAATAGAAAGAGAAATAAGATCAAAACCTGATGGTGAAACTCAAACTATTCAAATAGATGACTTCCTAAATTAAATATAAATTAGGTACTTCCTTTTCTGAAATGATTCTCCAGAAGTCTAAAAGAGTAAAAATATGTACTGAGTACATATTATGGTACTCGGGTTGGACCCAGATGCTATAAAATACCTAGCACTCTTCTGAATATTCAGATAAAGTTGATTTTTTAATGTTGATAATAAGAATAGAGGGCTGCCTGTTTTAAGATCTGCTTTGTGGAGAGTCTTTTCCAAACAGAAGTTTCTGTCGACACCTGCCAAGACATTCTCGTTTATGGGCCCCTCCTTCTGGTGTGTCTAGGATGATATATCTGCCAAGTGGTAGTTGGTGCTGAACCTTAAAAGGATATGTGTCCTAAGGGTCGGATGTCTTGCTTGATTACTCTCCCCCTCACCCTTAACTTCGCATCTTAGAGATAATCCACTCACCACAGGAAACTGTAGCAAACAGGCAAATAAAGTAAGCTGCTTGCCTGAGTGCAATCATCCTAAAAGAGAAAGCAACAGGCACATAACTCTACTGTTTATAGATCATATTTAACACGAATCTTAATGTAAGGTAATACAGATTTTCTTGTAAATGTCTGGACAGCAAATCTAAGCACACAATTATCAGTATAGAAGGCAATGGTTTTCTGAACATTTTACGCTCAAGGACTTGGCATGAGATACCAGTTGAGACCTCTAGATTACTCTTGTGTTTATTGCCCATTTGGCACCTATGTCCTTAGCAATTATGCGAAGGGAATGGTAGAGGGAAATTAAACATTTGTGAAACCTCTTGATTTGAGCAAAAGGAAAATTACTGTAAACCATGGTAATGGTATCTGTCCAAAATCCCTAAGGATAGATATTCCAAATATTCAAGCCCGTTTTAAACTTTTTAATCAATGTTCTCTTTGATTGAAAAATATCTTACTCTTATGTTTCCACATATAAGAGCATCAGTTCCTTCTACATTCTCTAAATACACAGGAAATTAGAATGTCAACTAATAGTTGCTTTATAAAGTAAAAACAATGCTTAATGGAAAAAAAAAAACAAAAACACCTATTTGGAAGCAATCAGAATAATAGAAATCCTCTACCTGAAAGCACAATTGCTTCCGTGGTTCTGGAGCTGAGGGTGTCTCTTGCCATTGAAAAATGGCCAGTCTTCAAGCTTTCCCGACAGGGCTCTGCATGCAGTATTTGCTTGGCTCCGATATTGACTTTGGTGTTCTGCCAAGAGTTTCAACTTTTTGTCCTGTCAACATATTCTATGAACATCCCATTTCTGTGTTCAACTATTTAATACGTTAACTATTTCATAATAGGACCACATAATTCATGTACACGTTTCCATTTTTAAAAATGTCCCCAAAATTCCTAGTTATTTGGGGCTCATAATGTATCTAACTAGACATTTCCAGTATAATGACCTGGATACATATGAATAAGGGGGTGGAAAGGGATCCATCCTCCTGGAAGTCATGATGAGCCTTTTAGCAAATGGTATCCATGCCTTCCTTTGTGAAGGAATCCTGTAACAGTGAGGTTTGTAGGATGGAATGGAATTGACCAATATTTAGGACTTCCTCCCATCCAGTTCAGGAATTAGAACGTAGCAGGGTTTGACAATTTGTTCACAGACCAAATCTGGTCCAGTGCCTGTTTTTATAAATGAAGTTTTATTGGAACACTCATGCTCATTCACTCCTGTATTATCCATAGTTGCTTTTACCCTATACAGTTAAGTAGTTGTGATAGAGACAGTATGGCCTGCAAAGCTGAAAAGATTTACCATCTGCCCCTTTTCAGATAGAGTTAGCACTCCTAGCCTAGAATGTAGACTTCTCTTTCAGGACACCTTGACCAAATGGCAACCCACTCCAGTGTTCTTGCCTGGAGAATCCCAGGGATGGGGGAGCCTGGTGGGCTGCCGTCTATGGGGTCGCACAGAGTCGGACACGACTGAAGCGACTTAGCAGCAGCAGCAGCAGCAGACTGGAAAGAAACATGCTGGTTTTCCTAGGAGCCTATTCTTGTTCAGGGAATTTTATTTTAAAGAAAAAAATCTCCCTATATACTGAAATATATCTCCTTGCCACTTCTATCCATCATTCTAGATTGACCTATTAAATCTATACGAAATGATTTACTCTCTTTCCTCTACTTTTAAAAATATGTAAAGACTACAATCCCTTGCCCACTAAATCTCCTTTGTTTTCTAACTGTTCTTCAAAGATGCAGTACATCTTTCTGGCAAATAAATTAGATTTTTAGGGAGTTCTTAAATAAATATTTAATGCATGTTACTGCAGTGCAGAACTGTGTTTATTAAGAATGTAGGAAAATGTTGCCAGTAAAACATTTTTTCCTGGCTGTAATGAAGTAGCATATTTCAAATATTCAGACTGCATATTTAAATATCCATTTAAATTCAGGGTATCAACTGACATACCAGCAAACAACAAAAGGGAATCCTCTGACTTGTGCAATATTAAAGAATCTAAATTGGTGATTTCCTTTGCTACTGGCCTCATCAGGAAAAAAAAGGTGATGGGAAAAAAACTGCCCTGTCTCCAGATCACAGCAGAAACCCTCAGAGGTTGTTTCCCTAAATGGTGCGAGTACCGGTTTAAATCTATGTAAATATTCTCCTTTGTTTCTTCTGAATTTTTCTCATAGTGGAACATATGTTCTCATAATATAATAAAATTTAAGATTTGCTTGTGGATTCAGAAGGAGCAAATCAGAAAGAAGATGAAAGAGGCAATGATAGGTAGAATTCTAAAATGTTCCCCAAGGCTTCCTTCTATCATCCCAGACATTGAAGAAAATGGGGTACCACATTTGTCCACGATTACTTTATGTTACAGGACAAAAGCAATTTTGCAGATGTATCAATAATTAAGGTTACTAAACTGTTTTAGTAACTAATCAAATGGGGATTATCTAGCTGTGCCTAATCTTACCACTGAGCCCTTTAAAAAGAGAGCTTGCTTCTGCTGTCAGCATAAAAGTCCTAGAGATTCAAAGTGTGAGAGCCTTTGGGCGGGAGGGGGGCTCTCCATGGCTGGCTCTGGAACCACATGTTTACAGTGGGTGTGGTTTGAAGAAGCAAAAGGAGAAGAGAAAGTGGGGTATCACAGGATAATTCTACAAATAAAGAAGGTGCTGTTCCTGCAAAGAGGGAGTCTCTGGGCAGAGTAAACAAAGTTAAATGTATCTATCAGCATCTCATTAGATGCTGGAAATAAATACATTTGATTGATCCAAATACATCCAGGGTAAAAACTGACCTTTTTATGACCAGCATCTCTTTGTGAGACAGGTCAGGTGGTTCAGAAATTGACATTCCTCGGTTGTCTGTGACGGAGAGTAGAGTGTCAGTTCAATAGGCCCCGTCCTGGAGAGGTTTCTAGGCTGTAAACCCCTGGGACCCAGTGATGCTATGGTTTTTGCTTACTCCCAGGGAGCCCTTAAGAGGGATTTTACTTTTTGCTATCAGATGAACAAAACGTTCTGGGATTTCTGCTTCTCCTCTAGTTTATGCTTCAAAGTATGGGAAACTTGAAATCAGTCTATGATAGCAGCGGAAGGGTCATTTTGTTAGAAAGTGTGAATGACACTAATGATATCAACTCAAAAGTACTAATACTTTTATTACATTATGAATCAGTCATCCACTAAATTATCCTTTTAAGTTATCCATATTTCCAACTAATGTCAACTCTTAGGATAAAATATAGCACCCATGTTTAAAATGTAATGTATTTTTCTTGAGTTACCCCTTTTGAGTAGAAGACAGGTAATAGGGATATAGATATTTGATTATCCTTTTATTTAAAAAAATCAGCATCTACATTTCCATATTACAAAAGATGACATATTTCTCAGTTACAACTCTGACACAGTTTCAGAGAATTTCCAGGTTAAAAAAAAATAAAATCAACAAATTATTCTGAGGCTAAATGAAGATTTTAGACCTAAAGACAACATGTAGTAATCTTTTACATTTAACTTTACATCATATTGTGGGGTCACTTAAACACACACAAAGGTTTACACGTAAGTGCATGAAATTCAGAGATAAGGCCAATTTCCACAAATAAAATTCCTATTATCCAGGGTCATTGGGGCGCAAGATTTCTACATACCCAGTTTTTAAGTAAGAAGGTTAACCATAAGATGGAAATCTTTTCTTTATATCGTATATGTTCTTGACTTTTTCTGCTCAGCTTAGGGGCTGGGTGGTCCACACTGGGGATATGAAAGTGGGTAGATCTGCTGACCCTGTCCTTAGCACCACAGCCTGTGATGCTTCCCAAGTGGCTTTGGTTTTGTAACCTCTTTCTTTGATATCCATTGAAGAATACATCATGCATCTTCTTGTTGTTTCTATCCGTTATTGTCTTAGAAAATTGAAGAAACAATTTTTATTAAAATTATTTCTTAAAAGAAGTTTCTGAAAGTCACTGAGTGAGGGACTAGAGATGTTGTCTATGGCATTAAAATTTGGGGAACAGGTGTCTGTTATCAGCTTGACAGGTATGTCCTGGAGGATTCAATTTACTACAAGTCTAACCCTATACTAAGTGAGATGTGATTGATATACTTAATATAGATGAATGGCTTCTCTTTTTCTTTAATAATGGAAGAGGAAATATGCCAAAATCAGAGGCAGAACATCTACATTCTAATAACATATCTAGACATGGGTGCCATGAAGCAAGATCCTATTATGGAAGTGTCACCATATTGGGAGTGGAGAGATTTAAAGATCTCCATTGCCAGCTTTATCATCACCCACTAGCAGCGTGGCTTTGGGACTTACTTTCCCCTGAACTCAGCCTGTTCTATTAAGAGGGAGTACCCCTTGGTATCCACGAGGGATTGGTCCCAGGACCCCCACAGACACTAATCTATGGATGCTGAAGTCCCTTACACAAAATAGTGTAGCATTTGCACATGGATCTGCACATCCAACTCTGTACTTTAAATCATCTCTAGAATACTTACAATACCTAATACAATGTAGTGAAGTGAGTGAAGTCGCTCAGTCGTGTCCGACTCTTTGTGACCCCATGGACTGTAGCCCACCGGGCTCCTCTGTCCATGGGATTCTCCAGGCAAGAATACTGGAGTGGCTTGCCATTTCCTTCTCCAGGGGATCTTCCCGAGCCAGGGATCGAACCCAGGTCTCCTGCATTGCAGGAAGACGCTTTAACCTCTGAGCCACCAGAATACAATGTAACTGCTATATAAATAGTTGTGAATACAACGTAAATGCTTTGTAAATAGTTTGGCTTTCTGGAACTTTCTGGAATTGTTTTTTCAAATAATTTCTATCAGTCCTTGGTTGAATCCATGGATTCAGAACCTGTAGACAGGGAGAGGTCACTGCATAACTAGAAAATCTCTAAGGTCCTTAGACCTTCCAAAGCCTTAGAGCTCCCAATCAATTCCCTGAGGCATGGGGAGGGACAGGAGATTACCAGGAGGAATCTCTTCCAATAATATACAATATAGAAAGGTAATTATGATGCTCTGAAAAATGAAAGGAAAGCTATAAGTACACACTCCAAGGGGAAAGAGGAACAGAACCTGTGAGTGAACTTATAAATGATCCACGGTACATGATTAAATCTTTGAAAACTATCATAAGGATTATTCTCCTCAAAACTGATACCACTGATACAATTCTTGAAATTTAAGCTCCTTAAGTCATAGTACTTAATTACACAGCCTTTTTGAACAAATGTATATGTGTACATGCAAATATTTATTCCTGAGTCAATAAGAACATCTTAAAAATATTCTAGAACTTCATTTAAATTGTATCTTTTGGGTCTGTTGATTGGAATGGAATTGGCCTGTGAATCCTTCTGTGGAGAAGTTTTGTATATTCATTTGCATATGGTCATCAGTTAATTTATCTTGGGATCAAGACCAGGAGTCAAAGCTATGATGGTGATGAAGATATGGAAACTCTTGCTTTGGTAGACTTGATCCAAGCTAAGTGGGACAAGAAAAAAATTAAATTGAGGGATTAAGAATACTGAATCCATGATCTACAAACTGTAAATGAAAAGTTCCCTTTAAAGAAAGACCTTTTTATGATAAGAGCATAACCCAGTAATACAGTTAGGATTCATCTGTGTTTCTCCTCTTCAACTTGATCCAGATGCCGTTACTTGGACGAAGAATGAGCTCTCCTGCTAGACCAAGTTCTTCTCTTTTTTGGTTGGATTCTACCCAAAAGTGCCTCAGGATGCAGGAAAGAATGGTCTTTTCTTCCATTATGGCAAACTTTTGACCTTCAAATTAAAGTAAATACCAACATCATTAAATAGATGTAACTTAAATGTGAGAAATCAGAAGTCCAATCAGAGGAAGCAAACAATTTTATGTTTTTGCAATGGGCCCTGGGAGAATCAGAATCACTTGGGATGCTTGTTAAAAATGAAGATTCTTGAGTGCCCTTTCCTTCTCCCACCAGTACATCTGAACGGCTGGGATGGAACAGGAATTTATATTTTAGCAAAAGCCTAAACAAATCCTGGGCTCATTCAAGCCTGAGAATCATTACTCTAGATTACTTTCTTATTGAGCCTTTAATTTAATTTACTACAGAGTCACCAAATAAGCTTCAGACTCACCCATTTAAATCTGGTCTTATTATATGAATGCCTGTATTTGCATAAATGATAAAATGCTAGAGATTCTGAAGCTGAATATGTTTATAATGCTCGGTGATGTGCATTCACTTTGTTTAAGCACTTCAGCTGGCCTTAGGGTGTTTTGTGTTTTCGTTTTCCAAAATGAAGTTCTTAAAAGCAACAAACAGAAATTAAATATAACGAATCATTATACATAAGTTTTCTACCATATGAAGTATATTCTTTTTTCATCTAAAAGCTACAATATTGTCAACTTCTACCAAGGAAAGAATTATGCTTTATGTTATGGGCTAAATTGTGCCCTGATCCCCCAAATTCATAGCTTTTTTTTTAAAGATTAATAAATCTTAAAACTCAGTATCTCAGAATATGACTGTGTTTGGAGATAGGACGTTTAAAGAAGTAATTAAATTAAAATGGTCAGATGGGTGAATCCTAATCCAATCTGACTGGTATCCTTATGGAAAGGAAAGATTAGAACACACGCACAGAGGCCATGTAGGGTTGCAGGGAGAAGAGCAGCATGGATCCAGTAAGCTAAGGAGAGGCTTATTATCAATTCTGTTGTCACCTTGATCTTGGACTTCTAGCCTCCAGAATTGGGAGAAAATAAATTCCTGTGGTTTAAGCACCCAGTGTAGGTTACTTTGTTACGGCTGCACCAGAAAACTAATAAACTTTGTGACAGTCACATTTTAAAACAATAATGTGTAGCAAAGGGGAAGGAAAAGGAAGTCAGTTTTGTTAAAAGACAGTTGCCTATGGGATGCTATATCTCAAGAAATTTTTGTAAGAAAACCACTACCGCTCTGCCAACCTGAAAGGTGAAACCAGTTCTGGTGGATACAGACCTATACAGTTTCGGGGGCCTGCAGAGAAGGGCACATATGCGTATGTATGACGTC
Source organism: Bos indicus x Bos taurus (assembly GCF_003369695.1). Classification (NCBI taxonomy): domain Eukaryota; kingdom Metazoa; phylum Chordata; class Mammalia; order Artiodactyla; family Bovidae; genus Bos; species Bos indicus x Bos taurus. Next base: position 16,229,028 of record NC_040102.1, on the reverse strand, counting down.
CTTTCAAATTCTCGGGAAAGAACCGTTCTGGCTTGAATTCCTCAGGATCCGGGAAGTACTTTGGATCTCTATGCAGTGCGTAGGGCACGATGATTACTTGACAGCCTTGCACGATTTTGTGACCCGCTGTCAAGAAGTAGTCAATAGGCCATGAGGATGGAGCAAGACAGACCATAAAAATAACCCACTCTCCCTGCTATTCAAATTATACAATCTTTACCAACTTCACAGTCTTCGGTAAGATTACGGGCAAAGAAAGGAACAGACGGGAAAAGGCGAAGGCTCTCCTTAATAACACAGTCCAGATATTTAAGTTTCTTCAGGTCTTCTAGGGTAACAGGACGGTCAGACTTCCCTGGTTTTAACAGAATACACAGAATAACAATCAAAGAATTATTTGAGCCTGGGAGATGGGACATTGATGAAGAGTACACATCAAAACACTGAATGTTAAATATCTACAGCTAAAGTAGAATCTCTAATATCACCCATAATCAAAATAAAATGAGATCTATTCAGTGAAAGAAACCAGACACCAACAATCACATATTTGTAGGATTCTATTTATAGGAAGTATTCTGTTGTTGAGTTGCTAAGTCATGTATGACTCTTTTGCGACCCGATGCACTGTAGCCCACCAGGCTCCTCTGTCTGTGGGATTTCCCAGGCAAGAATACTGGAAGGGGTGGCTATTTCCTTCTTCGGGGATCTTCCTGACCCAGGGATCCAACCCACATCTCCTGCATTGGCAGGTGGATTCTTTACCACTGAGCCACCTGAGAAGCCCAGGAAGTACCCAGAACAGGTAGTAAGTCCCATTAGAAACAGACTGTAAATTAGAGAATTCCAGGGGCTGAGGGAAGAGAGGAGAGTGGCCAAGTAATGAGACAGGGTTTGCTTTTGTGGTGCTGGGAATCTGAGGACATCACTGCTGGGTCAGCCTGTAGATTGCTGGCTGTGTAATAGAAATGTACATCCTAGCAGCTTAATGTGTCTTTTCTCTCATTCATGGCCAGATGCGAGGCGGGATGAAACAGGTTGCCTTGAGCCCATGACTCAGTGCTGTTGCACGTACACCTGCTTCATCTATTAAGCAGTGAGATGCCTGAGGATTGTAACATTTATCTGTGCATCACATGCCAAACACTTAGCAAATGCCTATATTCTTAACCAGGCCTTGCTAAGAAAACTGGCATTGGAAGGGACCCCACATGGGAGCCTTCCTGCTCAGTGTGGTACCTTTAGAACAGATCCTACTGCATACCCTTCCTGAGCGAGAACAACTCTTGCTTCGGTGGCCATGGTGCCCACAGGGTAACCAGCGAAGGGGCTGAACATACCAAACACTTCTTCCAGCTCAGTGTCCACTTTCTGCTGGACTTCTGGATACCAACCCAATAGATACAAGGACCAGTTTATTGCAGCTGCAGTTGTATCATGGCCCTACAAATGCAAGGAAAAAATAGCTTAGCAGAGTCGTATGGCGAAGATTAGAAGAGAGAACTCCATTTTGAACTGTCTGGATCTGACAGCTGCACCGTGACTCCAGACATAATAAATTAAGGGTGCAGCATTTCCCCTTGATAAGAAACAAAACCGTCCCTTCAAAGGGGGGATTCATGCTTAGAAAGGCGTTTCAATGCCACACGAGGTTGCATATGTGGGGAGAAGGGGACAAGGTGCTCTAGACTGTTTTTAAGGGGGAATATCTGACTTTCATGAGCCAATCTGCCAGACCTGTACTGCTCCACCTCCGAGCCTTTGTAAGGTGCTTTACCTGTGGACCTTGGAGGCCAGGAGTCTATATGTGGTTCTGAGTAACATCCTCCACGTCCAGAAGTTGATACGTCCCCTCCTGTAATACTGGCTGAGCTTTAGGCAAAATACTAAGTACTTTGCAGAAACTAACTTATTCTTCAGAAAAACTCTGTGAAACACTTGATACCACTATTTACATTTTAGAAATTAAAAACAGATCCTAAAATTGTTTACCTGAGTTCTTCAGAAAAAAAAAATTATTTGGAAAATCAATAGTAATAGTATAGCTCTATGAATAAGACTTTCAGGGGGCACTAAAGACAAAATTGTTCCTCTGTGGAAGTTCTTACTATTCCATTTTTGCTATGCAACACAAGTGATAATTGTCATTTTTCTTTCTCTGGGCAGAAATCTCCAAAGCACCTTCTTCCTAAAACAGCTTCTCAGTTGAATTTGTTGTTGCTGTTGTTTAGTCGCTCAGTTGTGTCTGACTCTTTGTGACCCCATGGACTGTAGCCCATCAAGTTCCTCTGTCGATGGATTTCCCAGGCAAGAACACTGAGTGTGTTGCCACTTCTTTCCTAGAGCGTCTTTCCAACCCAGGGATCGAACCTGTGTCTCCTGCATTGGCAGGAAGATTCTCTACCATGGAGCCACCAGGGAAGCCTCTAAGTTGAATTGTTTGAGGCTTATTCTGCAATTTTATAAAACGTGTATTTTTGGAGTCTCTGATATTGGTGTCCTGGCCTCTTCTGCAGCCTGCAGTGCCTTCACAGACGCCACCCTGAACTCCAGACAAGATCTGGCCCCTTTCACTCAGCTGTTTACCAAAGCCATAGAAGGAAGTTCTCTTGCTAAATAATTCTTAATAACTGCTCTTGAATTTGTAAGTGGAAGCCTGATCCAAACAAGCGATGCCTGCTGAGCATAAGGAAGCTGTGACAAGGATCTGGGGTGACAGGCAGCATCTCATAAGGCTAATCAGGAGAGAGCCAGAAGGAGAACTCAGGTCTAGGGACACTCAGCCTGCTTTCCTACACTGCGCCCTCAGGAGCACGTGTGTTCCGGCGCCCTCTCCAGACGCCTGCAGGCAGGGCGGCTCATTCCACCCAGGGGCGGCCTGCACTGAGCCATGCTAAACCACCCATGCGCTTCCTCCAGTTCCAGGATATTACCACGTGGTGCTTTTTAAAACATTTCTTCATCTTTATTTGGCTATCCATCCACTGAACGATTCATTCTTTGTAATATTTAATAACACTAGAATTACCTTTTGTAAAAACCGCAACTTTCTTTTAATGATGTGAAGCCCAGAAATCCCTTTAGAATCCACAAACTAGTTAAATTCACTATCAGAGGGCTCTTGCTAATCTTCTTTAGTTTGGGCAGTTCATAGCAGGAGTTCATTTGCTAGAACTTCAAAAAGGAGGTAGTGAAAAGACAGACTTGGGGGTTTCAGAGTTTTTGTTTTTTTTTAAGCATGAAGCAATACAGGGAACTGAGAAATTTCTGGCTGCTTTTCTACTTGGAAAAGTCTGATGGGTTTTAGGTTATCCTGAGAAAACTGCTTTACTCACCACAAGTCAAAGGCTTTTTTCTGAAGAAGGAAGTTGATCTGATAACTTAATCAGGTTCTTTTGTAATTTCTAGTTGTAATTTAGTGACTCATCCTCAGTTATATGAGGCTATTTTAAAACAAATAAACTTTTAAAAATAATGCTAAAGATTCAAAATTTTTTTTTGGAATTTTTAAAATGATACCCAAAAATGATGTGACAAGATAAAATACCTCAAACATAAAGGTGTCAACTTCTTCTCTTATATCTTCATGACTCAGCTTGTTCCCTTGGTCATCAGTCACATTTAAAAGCAAGTCAAGAAAAGCCCTGCATTTAGTTTTGCGTGGAGGAAAGTCCTTCTCCTTGTCGTTACTTGTACCTTCTTCATGTCTCTTCATTTCATTGGCCCGTTCAGTGATGACCTGTATAATTTAAATAATATGCTCTTGTGTGGAGTTTGATATAGCCCCATAATACATTTTCCCATGAAAATATACTAGTTTCTTTCATGGATTTTTTTTTTTTCCTAAACCTTTCCTATTCTGACTCAAGAATAACTTAGACTGTTGTGGAAAATATAGATAAAGCTTCCTGTTAACATTTTAGGACATTATTTGATAAGACTTTTAAAAACAAATTTAACATCAGACAAATTCAGCATATTCAAGTGCCATCCTTCTAACACGGAATAGACCTGGTAATCCCCTAAATGGTGCCTAGAGATTTGAATGAGCTAATGAGAAAAAGCTTGGGTGGTGAAGAGAATGCAGTCATTATATAAGAGGCTAATTATGGATCGCTCTCATTACTGGTTGGATTGGAGAAAAGAAACAGCTAGTTCATAGGTGACATCACCTGATGTGCTTGCTGTTCCTGTTGCCTGGAAGTCTCTCTCTTCAGACACCAGTGCGGCTGGCTCCCTCCTTCTTTAAGGTCTGTCCCCTCTGCACACCATCAGAAAGACCTTCCCAGATCACTGCTACCCTGGTCTCCAGCACTATCTTCCCAACTCTATTTTTCTCCATTTCACTCACCTCCCTGACATTATATTATACTTGCTGTATAATATAATGCATACCTCAAATATAGCATCCCCATGGCAGCAAATCTTTGTTCACTGATGTTAATTGCAACCCTTCCCTGATAGCTCATTTGGTAAAGAATCCACCTGAAATGTGGGAGACCTGGGTTTGATCCCTGGGTTGGGAAGATCCCCTGGAGAAGGGAAAGGCTACCCATTCCAGTATTCTGGCCTGGAGAATTCCATGGACTGTATAGTCCATGGGGTTGCAAAGAGTTGGACATAACTGAGTGACTTTCACTTTAACTTTCAGAGCACTGCCTGGCATTTAAGGACGTTCATTAGATCTTTTCTGAGTGAATAAAAGAACTAAAGCCCATAAATTTAATTTGGTCATGTATTTCAACTTTCTCCTCCTATCAAGCAATTGACCAAACCTGCTGCTAAGTGGTCTGAATGAATGGATCCTAAGTTCTTTGGTGACAAAACACCATATTTCTCTTCATCCTTGGGGAAACCCCTAGTGCCTGGCACTCAGTATGCAATTTTCAATGTTTATTAAGTAAATAGTATCGCTCATCCAATTTGCAGTTCATTAATTATTGGCATTGATAGTAATGCATGTAATTTGAGGAAATAATTAACTATAGTTAAAAGATACAAACTGTTGGTCATTCTCCCACCACCCAGTAATGGAGATTACTCTGTCTTCCACTGTAGGCACCTTGATGTAAAACTTCATTCATCCAATGTCTCCTGCCAGTAACCACACACATAATGCTAATACACAGTTAAGATGCAATCGTGCTGTCTACTTTTTTCCATTAGTATTCACCTTTTATGAGACACAGGTTCCAGACTATGGTAATACAACATAAAAATCTTGAACTTGTAAAGATCTGGAAGTGGAGAGTGGTGATGGTTCACAACATCGTGAGTGCACTTAATGGTACGTTTTATGTTGAGTATGTTTTATCACAAGTAAAAAAAAAAAAATCGAGGGCTTACATTGTTGGTAAAATCATGTACAATCTTTAGGCTCCTTCTGTGTTCTCGTCCATTTTTAAACATATAGAATATAAGGTCAAGCCAGAGCCAGGGCATCTTCATTCTTTGATGTATCGAATCACTCATCCTATAAACAGGATAAAAACACATCAGCTGACGTACTGAGAATGTGTATTTCTTGAGCCCTGATGTGATGCCCCATCTCAGCATGGGTGATTTGGGGAATGGCGATTATTCGTCTTAGAGGCTATTGAGAACTCCAAGCTTTACCATCAACATGAAGGCATGGACTATCCAGGGAAGCTTAAACATTGAATGCGTTCTTGAGAGGAACGAAGAATCCATTATAAAACATTCTGACCAGATAGCCATCTGATCTCTGCTGCTTCTTCTCCAGGGAGAGTTCTTACTCTCCCCAGGCCAAGCATGGCTCTTGCACCACAAGATCATATGAAATCTGCCTCTTTTTAATGACCACTCATTCACTTGCTCACTCCTCTGCAGTGCTAACAAAACAAATGACTTCCCTCTTCCACGGAAAAGTGCTCATCAATCCCCATCTGTCACAGAGCTGTCACGAGCCCCACCCTCAGCATTTCCAGTGAAAAGCAGAAAGACCTACACAGCCTCCTCCTTTGTGACCAGCTTAGATGCCAATTCCACGAAAGGACCTTTCACGGCCACTCAATCTGTAAAATTTATCCCTGTGTCCCCTCTCGCATCAACTTGATCTTTTCTTTCCAAGTCATTATCATAATTTATAAGTTTATAGTCACCTGCTTCAATGCCTGTCTCCCCTGTTACTGTTTCATGAGCCTGTATAAAACTAGTCAGTACCTTGTGCAGTGAATGGCAGGTTAGATGCTCAACAATTAATAAGATTAAGTGAAAGGACCCATGGATTAAACATAGGATATGTTGAATCAGATTCTGGTGCTGCCTCTTAATAATCATGAGAAATTTTAAAAGTAAAGTTGATTATTTCTATTAAGAAATAATACTCAAGGGTAGAAAATATAGGAAAGGAGAATGAACCACAACAAAAATAAAGCACAATAAGAAAAAGAAGCACACATACAACAATAAACACAGCTAACATTTTGATGTAGTATCTTCTCATTTTTCCATGAAAATGTCTTTCTCTTCAACTTAGCATCATAATATAATCTCTCAGTATATAAAATAGTCATTTAAAATTACTGTGTAATCTGAATGTGCTATAATTTACACAACTCTTCCTCTACTATTGAAATACATGCTTTAATGATTAGGTTGATTTTTAGTATAATGTTTCATTTTGAAATGAAGAAAAAGATACAATATAGACAGAAGTGATTAGCAATAATTTTTAAAGCCCTAATCAATAACAGTTTTAGAAAGGATTTCATTTACCTATAAACGGCTCGAACATACTCGGAATCATCATTTCTTTGAGCACCAATGTTCTTTCCCATAGCTGTTTCTGTAAAATAGAGTGAGAAGTAACCATTCAATTCACGCACACATCTTGGGTACGTTTTCCAGTGTCAGACATTTTAAAAAAAGACATTATGTCCTGTTCTGATATATTGTAGAATTCTTCTTTTCCCTTTTCTCTCGAATCTTCTGCTTCTCTTCCTCCCAGCTCCTATCCTTCCTTCCCTCTGACCTTCTGGTCGTGTTGGCTCCGTAACTGCTGGGTTTGAAGTCCTGTGAATGGTTACTGCTTCTCAGGAGGCTAATTTAGGACTAGGACTATCCAGATGAACCCCAAATCCCTTCTAAATGGCCCCCCTCCACATACACCATGAACTGTTATTTTCTATTTGGGCCATTTTCTTTACAGCCTAACTTTAAAAATAAATCAGTGAGACTTACCACAGATTATATCTAAGGTACAAAGAGTGACGTAAAAAAAGCAGTTAAACGCTTCTTGGTTAACATGCTTTTCAAGCTTAGTAACCAATATATTTGCTTGTTCATTCATGACATCTAAGAAATCCTCCAGAATTGTAAAATGGAAAGTGGGTGTTAACATTTTTCTCCTAGATCGCCATTTGTTTCCAGTACTAGAAATACAATACATGGTTACAAAGAAAAAAGAAGCAACATCTGAAACAGATAAAATATAAATATAGTCAAGTCACCAAGTTCTCCTGAAATAGCTTATTCTGTAGATTCTCGATTGCTTTGATCAGAATGACAAAGACTCATGTATAGCTACAGAATGTGAATATTTTGGATATTGTTCTATATTACTAATATTTACAAGGGCATTTATTAAAAATGGAAACAATTAAAATTTTTCCTATATTTCTAAGTTCTGAGGTTCTAAATATTAGAAATTTTCTCCCTTTTGTCAATACCATGGTCCTCAGGTGATCCACTGTTCCATGATTTACTCTAATCTCTATTATCTTTGAATTATCTAGAGTCCCCACAAGGGTCCTGTCTTTCTGGAGTCCTGTTTCTGAATCAAGAATTGAGGTCCCTATGTTTGATATACTTCTCTGGGGGGGGATGTGACTGCTTTTTCATTATATTTTCAAGATTTCCCTCCTCCAAACTATCCTTTGCTTTACTCCATTCATTGTTCTTGGAACACTAGTGATTATCAGTATTGAATACAGTGCCTGGATATTACCATATACCTAGGACTCCTGTCAATCAAAGGCCGATTGTTAACTAGACTCTTCCTTCTGCCTGCTCCCATAATTCTTGAGAGCTCAGTCTTGTTATTGGAAGAATACTTTGGGTCAGTTCCTGAAATAACAAGTTACCCAGAGAAGAAACTGTTTTTGTAAGACAGCTTTACAAATTTCCACTGACATACCTTGTAAGAAGTCCTAGTCCAAGCCACGGTTCTAAGAACTTGTACATATAGGATTTTTCAATGTGCTTTGAACTGCTTAAAATTACCTCAAAAAGAGAAAAAAAAAAAAAGAGAGATATAGACATCAAAACGATATCAATTACAAGAACATCTGGCTAGAACACAACTACTTTTTAAAACAAGATTTCATAATTGTTATTTCTCTGTGATTCATTTTTATTCCTGTGCCTCAAAGAAATTCAATTAAGAGTTTTGAACATATAACTGTCATTCAGTCTTGAGGACTACGTGGAATTGAAAGAAAACACCCAAGATGATTCCTGGTTTCTGCCACCAACTGGGAACTGAATAGAGAATTTACTGAGGGAGATGGGGGGAGGCAGGTGAATGTGGAGAATGACCACATCTAATGAGATTCCCACACCATCAAACAGACAGTGGAATACGGACCATATTTGCCACGTACTCACTTCCACAGTTTCTGCGTTATAAAGGGCCACGAGAGGCACAGGCCCGAGCCAGAGTTTCAGCAGTGGCAGGTGTCGGCATTCTTCAGTGAAATCAATTATCTGCTGAAAAAAATCTAGGAGAAATATTTAACCTTAAAATCAATCAAGACAAGAATTCTGTCAAATAAGGATCTACTGTACAGCGCAGGAAACTCTACTTAAAACTCTGTAATGACCTGTATGAGAAAAGAATCTAAAAAAGGAGATATATATATATATATAAACACACACACACATATATGTATGTATAACTGATTCACTTTGTTGTATACCTGAAACTAATGTAACACTGTGAATCAACTCTACTCCAATACTTTTTTTAAAAAAAGACAAGAATTTTGTAATAAGTTCCTTATGTTATTTTAGATTCCACAGAGAAGTGAGATCACATCACACTTATCTTCTTTGTCGGACATTTCATTTAGCATTCACGGCCTCAAGTTTCATCCATGTTTTTACAAATGGCAATATTTCTTTCTTTTTATGACTGAGTAATATTGCTGTGTGTGTGTGTGTGTGTGTGTGTCACATTTTCTTTATCCATTCATCCAGGGATGGACGCTTGGGTTGCTTCATGCTGATGCACCGCCTGCCTCAGTCTGATCTGACAGAGGAGACAGGGAAGTCTGAATCTGTGGTTTGAAGGTATCAGGTCCAATAGCAAGTAGCTGCTGAGGAAGACAAGTGCGGACACAGAAGCAAAAGCAAGAGGCTACTAGAGTTCAAGAGGCTCGTGGGAAGACAGCCACAAAATGTAAGGCACAGCCTCCATGTGAGATGAGATGCCGAGGACAGGAACTATTTCGCAGAATATTCTGAAATCCCCAGTTTTGTTGAGCTCAACACTGGGCACAAAGCAGGGCCTGGATAAATGGATGATTGACAATCTTAAAGAACTCATTCGAACCAAGTTTGGACAGTGCAATAGAAACCACATGCATTAAATTGAATCCTTAAAATTACTCTGTAATACTACAAAGTGAAAATGAAGTCGCTCAGTCGTGTCCGACTCTTTGGGACCCCATGGACTACAGCCCACCAGGTTCCTCCATCCATGGGATTTTCCAGGCAAGAATACTGGAGTGGGTTGCCATTTCCTTCTCCAGGAGATCTTCCCAACCCAGGGATTGAACCCGGGTCTCCCAAATTGTAGGCAGACGCTTTACCATCTGAGCCACCACCAAGGAAGCCCATGATACTACGAGTTTATAATATTAAACAAAAAAGTTATGTAAAAATATAGACCTTCCCATCCCCACTAAAGAAACAGTATGCTTAAGGAGTCTCATGTTCTTTTTGAGAATTTTTCTAATTGAAATCTCCACTGAATAAGACCTATTTTAAAACAAACTGCGAGTTGTCTTTGGAATTACTTTCTGAGTGAAGAGAATGACAGTGTACTGCCTTTTATAAAGGACCATTTTAATCTGCCATATAAATATTGGATTTTGGCATCAGGCAAACCTTGGCTCAATTTCCAGCTTTGGAACCAAGTTGTTTGATTTTGGGAAGTTGTTTAAAACTCTAAGTTAGAGTGGTTTCTTTTTTTCTTAAGCATGTACTTATATTTTAACATAACTTTTTTGTTTAATATTATAAAGCCTTAGGATAGAAAGGGAAGTCAGCTCAGCTTTTAAGTATTAGGGACTTTTCTCGTAGCTTAGATGGTAAAGAATCTGTTTGCAATGCAGGAGACTTGGGTTCAATCCTGGGTGGGAAAGATACCCTGGAGAAGGGAAGGGCTACCCACTCCAGTATTCTTGCCTAGAGAATCCCAACGACAGAGGAGCCTGGTGGGCTACAGTCCATGGGGTCACAAAGAGTCGGACACGACTGAGCAACTAACACCTTCAAGATGACTTTACAAATGTGGTTTTGATATAAATAAATGTGTTGTTGGATCACTTGTGACGTTAGTCACTTTGATGTTTGGGTGGTGAAAAGTCTACTTGGATTTCTTCTGCCCTAAAATATGTTCAGTATTTTGGTAAACACTCTCCCACAAGGCCTCATGGTATTCTTGTGAGTTTAAGATGACAGTACTGTTTTGCTTGGGAAAACAAAGGAAAATAATCCTTCAAGCATTGCAGTTAATCTTCAGCCTGTAAAACCACTAGCATTTACAATTAATTGGAGGGGGAATTGGGTTCTGGTCCCTGACTTATTTTAAAGCATGTCATATTGAGCAAATCTTTTCAGCTCTGGGTAATTCAATTTATACCCCTATGAAATAAAGTACGTGTGTTCTCAGTTGTGTTTGACTCTTTGCGACCCCATGGACTGTAGCCCACTAGGCTCATCTGTCCATGGGATTTTCTTTCAGGCAAGCATACTAGAGTGGGTTGCCATTTCCTCCTCCAGGGGATCTTCCCAACCCAGGGATCAAACCCCAGTCCCTTTGAACCCGTTTCTTGGGTCTCCTGTATTGGCAGGCAGATTCTTTACTACTGGCGCCACCTGGGAAGCCCTGAAAATAAAGTGCTCATATCTGTTAATAATTCATCCTCCCTAATGGAGGACTCCAAATCTCAGATACTTCTGAGACTTTTCTAGCTTTTTAAAGCGATCTTTTCCATCAACAAAACAATATAAATCTCTCTCTTCAAAAAGACGATCTCAATAAAAATAAATTCACTCTTAAATAAGAATTTTGAAACTTCCTGCATGAATTTTCAAGAAGGCCTGGCCTTAAGTTTTGTTATTACATAACCTCCTTAAAAGGGCTAAAATATTAAAGTCAAGAAGGAATCAAAGCTGTGGTCAAGTCTTGTGATGTCTGGATAGGGAAGAACCTCAAGTGCCTTTTGAGAGAGAGAGAGAGACAGAGACTTTTGTGTTCTAAGGGATTTATCTTGTTCCAGGTGGTGCCAGTGGTAAAGAACCCACCTGCTAATGCAGGAGATGTAAGGGACCTTGGTTCCATTCCTGGGTTGGGAAGATCCCCTGGAGAAGGGCATGGCCACCCACTCCAGTATTCTTGCTTGGAGAATCCCATGGACAGAAGGCTACCGCCCACGGGGCCACAAAGAGTGGAACACCTCTGAAGCTACTTAGTACGCAGGCACAGGGAAGTTTCTGCCCTTAAAGGCTTTAAAAGCCCAGACAGAAGCAAAGGCAGCAGTGTTTTGAGGTGCAGGAGCAGCTACGAGGTGGAAAAAGCAGCAGCAGAAAAGCAGGACAAGAGCTTAGAAATAAGCTTGCGATCTGTGCTGCACAGGCAGAAAAAGTTCATTTGGACCAGATGCAACCGCAATGTTGCCAGGTGTCATAGGGAACCTGGATAGAATTGGGAACCCGTCTTCTAATGAGTGGGTGACAAATTCTCTCTCTCCAGGCGTCGGCAGGCCGGGCACTTCGGTGTCCAGACTACATGCACGAGGGCCGCCAGGCGGCAAGTGCTGGAAGCCCGGGCCCTCGGATGGGGTCGCGGCCGGCGCCCTTACCTCTTGCGTCGGGCTTCATCATCAGCGCGTGTCCCACCAAGGGGTAGGGGTCCCCAATGGTCGGGACGGGACGCATCTGACGCCATTTCCGCGCATAGCTCGCCACCATCTTCAGGAGGTTCAGGGTGAGGGTGGCGCCTGCCAGGGAGACGGCGCACAGCCCGCTCCAGAGCAGCAGCTTCGGCCCGACGCTCAGCAACCACGGCGCCAGCATCGCGCCCGCGGGGCCGCTGTGCACCGGGGCCGAGACCGTGGGGACCGCAGGATGCTGCGGGCGGCCGGCGCTGTCCAGCCCCCCGAGGTCAAGTGTGCGGGCGCTGGGAGGAGTTCGTGGCCTGCGGGCGGTCGGAGCCGAGCCGCAGGAAGGGGCGCGCCGGGCCAGGTCACTTCCCCGCTCTGGCCGGTGGAGGGGGTGAGCACCCGCCTGGCTCCCACTCTGGTCTCCGAGCCGACGACGCCCGGCCGGGCTTGTTACGACGGGTCAAAGCCTTCGTAACGCGCACCGGCCTCTGTTGTGCTTCTAGCGGAAAACGAAAGTTCGGAAAGCGGCTTGAGCGCTCAATAGGCTGCGCGGGTGTAAACGGAGGCACGTTAGTGGGTGGAGACTGGAGGATAATGAAGGTGGAGTGGAAGCAAGCGGTTTAGTGATGGAGAGGCGTCCAGGGGCTGGGGGCTGCGTGGGTTATACCCAGCAGCTGCTGGGTCCCGGACAACTTCAGGGTACAGGGAGCTGGATGTTTTAAAATGGAAAAAAAAAAAAAAAGCATCTGGTTTGAAGCTCAACCTCTGGAGCTCATTTTTCGCTCCCAGCTGGGTATCTAACCTCGCTCCTTTGCACTCCGCTAGGACCGGCTGCCAGCCCGGATGGAGATGGGTTGCTTCTTGGCTTCCACGTTAGGGTCACCCGGGCAGCTACCTACTTTGACGCTGAGTAGCCTTAGGGGCACGACCTTCGGGGCACCAGTTATCAGGCTGCATTGGGCTGCTGATTGCGACACAGGTGGGTTGAGTAATCCAAGCTGTGATCCAAGTATTTTTCAGAGTATTTTTCAGAATATTTTTCGGGACCAAGAAAAGTTAGCACCCCAAGAGAACAAGACAAGGGCGGGGGTGGGGTGAGGATGGAGGTGGGGGTCTCTGAAAGCGGTGAAGGTAAGAGATGCTGGGAGAGGAGGGTTTGATAAGGAGACAGCAGTTGGGGAGCACGCTGACAAGGGAAAGACGACACACCGCGGAGCCCGCACAGGGAAAAAGTAAGGACAGTGAGAAGGACCCTCCGGTTCTGCCCAGGGCCTGAGTTCTCTGACTCTCAATTCCTCCCTTTTCTCCAGGTGCCCAGTCCTGATTTTCCTTTCCTTTTCTACTCTTGATACTTCCTCGAAAAGGGGCTGAGAGGGGAGTGTTCCTCTCCTAGCAGAAGGTCCCTAAATTGTAGAAAAAGTGCCAAGGAAGATGAAGTATTGAGAATACCCTGCATTTTTTTCTTTTTTAAATTATGAAAGTATGATAACACATTTACAGGAGACATGAGAAATAAAGAACAGTTACATTCAGTTCCACTATATATTAAAATTACTCTTAAAGTAGATAAATTAAGATTTTTACTTGGAGTTTCAATATCAAAAATTAGACGAATTAAGATTTTTAGTTGGAAAAAAAAAGATTTTTAGTTGGAATTTCAATATCAAACTCTAAAAATTAATAGAATAGGCTGAAAAGTAGAAGGATATAGTAGACCTGAAAAGCACTATGAACCAGTTCAACATAATTAAGATTTATACAATTTTCACACAACAGCAGGATGCAAAGAGAATATCCTGCATTTTTACTTTGCATAATTGGATTAGTTTTTCCAGCAGCTATTGTATAGTTTGCTCACAGCCACCTGCAGAGGAAACCTAAGACTTTTCTCTAACTGGATTTCAAGTCATCAACATATACTGACATAGAACAATGTTTGTGAAATATTAAGTGAAAAAAATAAGCAAGTCGCAGAACCAAGTATTTAACCTAAATGCCCTCTTTGGGAGACCTTTTTTCTTTAATTTAAAATTTATTTATTTTAATTAGAGGCTAATTACTTTACAATATTGTATTGGTTTTGCCATACATCAACATGAATCTGCCACGGGTGTACACGTGTTCCCAATCCTGAACCCCCCTCCCACCTCCCTCCCCATACCATCCCTCTGGGTCATCCCAGTACACCAGCCCTTTGTTTTTCTTTCTCTCTACCGCTAGACTGATATCTGGAAAGAAATACACTGAGCAACTTGATCATTTGGGAATGGAGAAGAAACTTGAACTTTTATGTGATTCATGTCTATATTGTTTACTTTAAGACTTTAAAAAAGTGTATCTGTGCAACATCTGTTAGTATATCTTCCTGGACTTCGATTTCCTCCTCTCTAAAGGATCAAGGATAGAACTTGCTGGTGGCCCTGTGACTAAGACTCTGCACTTCTACTTGGTCAGGAACTAAGATGCCACATGACTAACATCTCTCCAAAAAATGGATCAAGGCTGAACTACAAGGTCAGTTATACATATAAAAGTACAGGGTTTGTATATATCTGACTCTCTGCTAATCTCTGTGGACAAAACAAGAACTGTAACATACAAGCGCTGCCCTCGGAAGTGGAGAAACAGGGTGATCCCAGGAGCAGCAAATGTGAGCCAAGAAATGCCCCCACTCAGGGGAGGATATGAGGGATTCAAAAGGCAGTGGAGGGGCTCCTGTTTGCACACAGATCAACTCATAGTGACAAGAGCAAGGTAATTTGACTGGCGGCATGGAGCAAGCTGAAATAGAGCTTGACTGCCAGGCTTAAACTTTTATTTCTATTTTGAAGACAATGGTGAGTGAGGAAGAGGCACTGAAGTTTTTTTTTTTTTTTTTAAAGGGGCAACACAATAAAAGCCTTCTATTTTGTTCCCTTTCATCTTTCCTATGGTTTCCTTGTTACCAGATGGGACCTTCTCATGCTGCCTTGGAATATTGAAATTTCAGATGAAACCAGTCAAATGGCCAGGCCTGCAAGAAATGTACAGCACCATCCTTTCTCTCCGGGTGACAGAGTGCACAGTGAGTCCACCATAAAGTGGAAGGATCCTCTGTGTAGGGAACAGTGCTCTGCCAAGGTCAAGACTATCAGCCTTTGTAACCATGTTGATTGTCAGCCTTGCGGAATGAATCTGACTGCTTGGGAAGGTGTGAACCTTCCCTCCTGAAGATTCATTCTAGAGTAAAGGTTGAATTCCTTCTCACTTGGAAGGTCTTTGCCACTCTCTCCAGCAAGTGCTTTTGACAGTTAAAGTGGTAGGCCAGAATATGTTATAAACTACAGAAGGGCTTTGTAAATGTTGACACTTGGATTTACTTAAATTTTCTGTCACTTGGAATGGTTCCCAATATGAAAAAGGTATTTTAGACTGAAAAACAAATTCTGACTGGATACAGAACTATGGTATCTATATACTCACACACATGAAACCATCAGTGTAAATTCCTATCATCTTCAATTCCTCTCCCTGTATTCTCTCCTGAAGCCTCTGCAGTCACAGTTTTGCCTTGACCATTCTCCTAGCACAGATCTTGTCAAGATCACCAATATCTTCCATGTTTTTTTTTTTTTTTTAAGTCACTCAGGTGTGTCTGACTCTTTGCAACCCATGGGCTATACAGTCCATGGAATTCTCTAGGCCAGAATACTGGAGTGGGTAGCCTTTCCTTCTCCAGGGGATCTTCCCAAACTAGGGATGGAACCCAGGTCTCTCACATTGCAGGCAGATTCTTTTTTTTTTTTTTGCTGTTGTTTATTTTTTATTTTTTCAAGCTGTGGGTCTTTTTTTTTTTTTTTTTTAATTTTTTTAACTTTACAATATTGTATTGGTTTTGCCATATATCAACATGAATCCGCCACAGGTATACACGTGTTCCCCATCCTGAACCCTCCTCCCTCCTCCCTCCCCATACCATCCCTCTGGGTCGTCCCAGTGCACCAGCCCCAAGCATCCAGTATCGTGCATCGGACCTGGACTGGCGACTCTTTTCGCTGAGTCAAAAGGGAAGCCACAAGGGAAGAATACTGGAGTGGGAAGCCTATCCCTTCTCCAGGGGATCTTCCCGACCCAGGAACTGAACCAGGGTCTTACAAACTGAGCTATGAGGGAAGCCCTATCTTCCATGTAGCTAAACCTTTAAGTCATTTCTCAGACCCTATCTAAATTGACTTATCAACAGCATTCAACATATGTGAGTGCTTATTACTTTCTTGAACCCCTGCCTCGTTTAACTTTGAGGATTCCATATTCTCTGGACTGTTTTCTCCCTCACCGGTCATTCTTTCTGCTTTGCTCGTTTCTCTTCGCACAACATACCACTAGATGTTAAAATACCTAGAGCTTGAACTCTTTTTCTCTGCTTTTCCATTCTCCACTCTCTTGTTTAGCTCATCCATTTCAGTACTTAATTTGTGTATTTTATATACATATCTGTATCTATATGTATCTGTATGTATATATATTCCCCCAGTCTGAACCTCCTCTTTATCTCCACTTAGACATCTAATAGGCATCAAACACACACATCCCAACATGCTTCCAAATCTGCTGCTCTTGAATTCTTTCTGATTTTGGTAAATGTCAACATCATCTTTCCAAGTATTAAACCAAAGCCTTGGGGTCAACCTGGATTCTTGTTTTTTGGTTGTTGTTACCCTCCTCATCCAATCCAACAGCAAATCCTATTGGTTCAAATTTGAGAACACACCCAAAGTCCCTGACTTGTCACCAGCTGCCCCTCTGTCATCTAATCTGAAACATCATCTCACATCAGATTACATCACTCTGTCCTCACAATTCTCCAGTGGCTTCTGGTTTCAGGTAACTTATAACTCCCACCGCCAAAAAAGAATCTTAATCCCTTGCCCCTGTTACTTTACTGATCTCATCTCTTATTATTTACCCCCTTGCTAAGTCCATCCTATGTCCCATCAGCCTTTTTACTGCTCTCTCAACCTCCAGGTATGCTCCTGTTTTAGGCTGTGTGTTTTCCCCTCTGTCTAGAATTTTTTTTTTCATCTCTATATGACTTCTCATTTTCTTTGAGTCTTTGCTCAAATACTCTTTGCAATAAAGCCTTTCCTGATTATTGTCTAAACTTGCAACTCTTTCCATCCTGTCACATGGCCATATGTTATGTTTCTTCATCACATTTATTATTATCTGACCTTATATTTCTATTGATTTGTTTAAACTTTTTGTCCTCCATGAGAATATAAGTTCTGTTAGGGCAAAGTCTTTGTCTTGTTCAGCCCAATGTTCCAGAATCTTACATGAAGAAGGTGCTTGATAAATATTTGATGAAGTAATAAATCCAGGATGACGGTCACACAGTCACACACATGCTTAGTGCATGTATTCACACTAATATATGAAAGTATATTATTTAGGAATATGCCTTTTTAATCTAGCAGTATATAACTGTCTTGACTTTTGTCTCATTCTATTATTAATGCCATTAAAATCCTAGTCATTAATAGATATTACTCCCTCCTTTAGAAAAGTTGGTACAATCTTCCAGGTTGACTAATAATCACATTGTTCTAGTCATTGTGCTGACTTTCTTTTACCTTTTTTTACAGGCACTTTATATGCATAGACTATACTGCTCTGATAGAAAAGAAGACATGGCCATTTGAGATCTGAGAATATCTGAATCCAAGGATTTCAGCCACTATTAAAGGAAAACAACGGTAGGTAGGGGGAAAAGGAAGCAAAAGATAAAGGACCCTAGAGGCTTGCCTCCAACTGATACTGCTCCTGCACTGTCTCTGTTCAATTTTCTATGTTAATATCAGGTCAGGACATGTGCTCTGAAGAAAAATATGGCAAGTCTAGAGGACAGAGGGTGGATAGAGCTGCTGTTGAGACAGAGGGGTCTGGGAAGGTTTTCTGCAGAAGTGACCATTTAAGCAGAGATCAGATTGTGTTAAAATGAGGAAGATGCTGCTGCAAACACTTCCCACCAGTAGATGAGCACTTCTGTCGTTAATAGTAAAGAGGAAACCATATGCAATATGGTTTAAGTACATTTATATTCAGCTTTTACACAAGCAATCAATTTGGGATACTTTTATTGTATTTGAAATAGACTGCCTGAATTTGAGCATGAAAACTAGTAAAAACAAAACTGGCTTGAGACACTTAGCCATTGACTTTCCTCTAAGTCAGGACAATGACTAGAACAATCTGAATATGAGTCAACCTAGCATACTGTACCAACTTTTCTATCTTCTAAAGAGGGAGTAATATCTATTAGTGACTATGATTTTGATGGCATTAATAACAGAATGAGACAAAAATGTCAAGACATAGTTATATACTGCTAGATAAAAATGCTTTTTTCCTAAATAATATATTTCCATATGTTACTGTGTGAATACACACATTAAGCATGTGGATGTCTGTGTATAATTGATAAGAGGATGGATTATAAACACATACTAGATTCGTCTGAGTAAAACCTAAAGAATCTGTATAGGAATGCTTCCGATAAAGGAGGAGGTTGGTAATTTTGACTCATATTCTCTTAACAATGCAAAGTGTTCAAAATTAAATTGTTTATTTGTTTGCATTTCTCTCGGGCAGTCTAACATCTCAGACTGTCAGATACATAACATAATACTTCTTCCACTTTTCAAGTGATAAATGGTGTGCTGAGGCTTTCAGTGCTCCAGAAGGGTTGTAGTTCTGATGACGTCACATCAGGAGGCCACTTGGAATCTCTTTCTTAAAGTCAGTGTTGTCCTCTGGAAAGATTTAGGTGGATACTGTGAGCCTGAAATACCAAGCAAAATTCTCATTCAAATGTTTTTACAAATCCCAGCTCTCAAAAGGGTCATGTTTGTATGTTCCATGCAGAGGATATATATTTTTTTAATTAAAAAAATTGTAATGTCATTTTTACACAAATCAGGGAACAGTCATAGGGAGAAACTGCCATTTGGGGTGCTGAGAAGAAGGAGGGGTGCTCCCCTTAACTGGGCCTGGATCCTGGCTGTGAGTTGTCCCAGATAACTGTCAGCTACCTTAAGAAGTCCTTCCCACTATTTGCCTCTCATTTCTTTTTTTTCTTTTTTCCTGCTACAGAGCAAATGTTGGTTAAGTTTATATCCCTGCTGCTTTTGGATCTGGGAACAAAGCTAAGCAGAAACCACATGCCTGCTCATCAGAGAGAAAACACATCGTTAGAAATACAGGATCATCTCTCTTATGTACCTTTCATTGCTTTAAAAAAATCATATTACTACTTTATTTTACTTTAATTTTATTTTGGCTGTGCCTTGTCTCAGTTGCAGCATGTGGGATCTAGTTCCCTGACCAGGGATCGAACCTGGGCCCCTTGCATTGGGAGCATGGAACTTAGCCAATGGACCACCAGGGAAGTCTCCCTTCCATTACTTCTATAGACATGAAAGAGGGCTCCAACCAGCAATAATAATAGTTGTCAGAAAGTTATTGGTAAGAGAATACAGTAACTTAGTATTTGGTGAAAAAGTAAGAGTGTAGATTTTAAACAAATTCAGAGTTCGGTTTCCCCTTCCTAAACTCTCTTCCTGGGTGCTATTCTACTTTTCCACTTAGCACACTTTGGTCAACATTTCCAAAACCAAACTCATCTAAACTCCTCAGTACCATCTGCAGCTATCTGCAGAGATCACATTCATCAACCCTCACTCTCCTGTCTCTCAAGTACCATGGCTTCCTTTAACAGAAAGAACTATTGTCACTGAAGACGACAGCAAACACTGCTGGGGAATGTATAAGGAAAACAGCAACAGAAAGGCCTGGCAGCTTGGAGCTATGAGCATAGCAAGGGAAATTTCAAACGAATACAGAAATCTTTGACATCACTATGCTGGGCTGATGTAAACAGTGGTAAGCCTAGAATGTCCCAATGCTTGAATTATACTAGATTTATTTTAAAATGATACTATATTAAGTATTTCCCTTAAAACAGCAAATTGTCCTCTATGTTTCAGATTATTTATAATAAAAATGGTTCATAATTTTTGAGCGAACAATGTATCCCTGACATCTGGCTAGGTCCTTTCCATACGTTTTTCCAATAATTATTCTATCTAGTCTATTATAAAAGAACTAAGATCCAGAGAGGTTGTTATTGTCTTTGTTTAGCTGCTAAATTGTGTCTGACTCTTTTGTGACCCCAGGGACTGTAGCCCACTAGGTTCTTCTGTTTATGGGATTTTCCCAGGTAAGAATACTGGAGTGGGTTGCCATTTCCTCCTCACGGGGATCTTTCCATGCGGAATCGAACCTGCCTCTCTTGCATCTCCTGCATTGGCAGGTAGATTCTTTACCACTGAGCCACCAAGGAAGCCCCTCAGGAGAGGCCGAGGCTCTCTTAAAGTGTTCAGCCAATAGGTACTAGAGTTAGGCATTTGATTCCAGAGTGACACACCTCACGACAACGCTATGTGGTGGTGGTGGTTTAGTCACTGAGTCATGACAGATACTTCGTGAGCCCACCAGGCTCCTCTGTCCATGCGACTTTCCAGGCAAGGGTACTGGAGTGGGTTGCCATATCCCTTTTCCAGGGGACGATGCTATGTTACCTCCTTAAATAAAAATGCTGGTAATGGTTTTGAAAATTAAAATATCATTGGCCTGAGTTCAGGCTAGAAACGTCATTCTTTAAATGGCATGCTGCTGCTGCTGCTAAGTCACTTCAGTTGTGTCAGACTTTGTGTGACCCCATAGACGGCAGTCCACCAGCCTCCCCCGTCCATGGGATTCTCCAGGCAAGAATACTGGATTAAATGGCATACTAGCTGAGAATAAGTATTTATCTATAAAACTCTAAATCATAAAATAACTGGAATATTTGTATTATTACTTTTGTGAAGCATTTTTATAATTAGATCTTCAAAGAGAATCTAAAAGTATTGAGTTTCATTTAGAAGAAAAGTGTAGAAACTCTACAACAGAGAAAGACCTTGATTTCTCTTAAGACTCATAAGACAGCATTTTCTTTTTTACGTGGGTGAGGCCCTAAGTTATTCAGAATCTTTGGGCATTTTCTGTTTTAAGATTATGAAAATTAATAAAAGGAAACCTCAGCCAAAGTTGGGGGCAGAAGGCCAGTAGAGGGTGCTCTCTGGCCTGCTTACCACTCACCTTCAAAAATCCCAATAGTAAGACAGCTGGTAAAGAATGCCTGCAATGCAAGAGACCCAGTTCAATTCCTGGGTTGGGAAGATCCCCTGGAGAAGGGATAAGCTACCCACTCCAGTATTCTTGGGCTTCCCTGGTGCCTCAGACAATAAAGAATCTGCCTGCAATGCGGGAGACCTGGGTTTTTTCCCTGAGTTGGGAAGATCCCTGGGAGAAGGTCATGGCAATCCACTCCTGGAGAACCCCACAGACAGAGGAGCCTGGTGGGCTACAGTCCTTGGAGTCGCAAAGAGTCAGACACGACTGAGTGACTAAGCTCAGCACAACAGAAAAAAACTATCTTGGTCTTCCAAACAAGCAGCCCAGCCACATCCTACCCCAGCAGGAAGAGGGAAGACTTCCTTGTTGCCTAGCAACAAGCCCAGCCAATGGGAAACCCAGCAGATCAGCCAATGAGAAGCCATCATTACTTAAACCTTTCCTTTCCTCCAATGAACTTTCCTTTTTCCTTTGCTTATGACTTCCTTTCCTTGGCCTGCCTTCCTTTTATAAAAGCTGTCCATGCCCTGCAACTCCTCAGAGTATCTGTTTGCCAGATGAGATGCTACTGGATTCATGAACTGTTTAAAAAAAAAAACAAGTTATATCTTCAAATGTACTCAGAAGATTTTTGTTTTTTAACCAACAGTAGAGAAGTGCTTGTCTTTGTATTTTGCTCTTCATAAAAATTCCTGAGATACAACCAAAGACTACAAACACTTGGTCAAAATTATCCTCTCAAGGTAGATAATCTTGAAAACTTGAAACTTCACATATGACATCATTTTGTTTGTATATGGAAAACACTGACCTGTTAAAAAACCTTGACCTGTCCACATGTGCCCAGCAAATTCCATCAGTGTTAATGAACCTTTTCGAGGTGTATCTGACTGTTAGAAGAAAAATAAAATGAAGGGTGAGTTTTATTGTTTTGAATATTTTTAAGAATCAGAGTTAACGGTTAACAGAGAACCTACCCGAAATGTATGGGTAGTGCTGGGCCTTGAAAACTGTTCCATGGTTAGAGATCTTTCTCGAAGAGGTGACCGTTCTACACTATCAGGTAATGCACTCAACCCATGATTTTGTAGATGTCTTCCTCTGAGCTAAATAAAGGATAATATATTCTTGTTAAAACAAATGCAATTCTTAAAAAGACAAAAGAAAATCTGTATGTTTCGATCAGTCTCTCGTCTATTCATTCTTTCGCTTATTTGAAAAACTTTTATTTAGATGTTGCTAAGTATACGGTCTACTAACACAAGTATCAAAATATACTTTGTGTAACTAACTGTATCTTTTAATCTGATAAAGCCCTAATAAGTAAATATGGATTAAAACATTAACCACATAAAATTATTAATATTAAATTATGATAGAAATGTTATTCTGCATTTGTGAATGCAGCATGGGTGCATTTGTGAGGCATCTGAATTTTTTTAAATGTGATGTTTGACTGCTTTTATGATTCCACTCTAAGCCACAATATTCTAAGGTTAAATATTAAAGCTTTGCAACTCTTGCCTTCTGGGAATGATTTTTATTGCTGTGCCCAAGGAGGCAGAAGGAATGTGAGAGAAAGCACTGCCTCAGTTGGTTTTTCTCTCTCTAGACTTTATGTTCCTACGGTTGGCATTCTTCTATATTTTATCGAAGAGACACAAGTTAGGCTTCTTTGGCTCTCCAATGGTTAAGGCTCCACACTTCCAATGCAGAGGGTGGGGGTTTAATGCCTTGTCAGGGAACTAAGATTCTATATGCTACATGGCCAAAAATTAAAATAAATAGTTGCTTATATTGGAGTCTCGGAGAAGGCAATGGCACCCCACTCCAGTACTCTTGCCTGGAGAATCCCATGGATGGAGGAGCCTGGTAGGCTGCAGTCCATGAGGTCGCTAAGAGTCGGACACGACTGAGCGACTTCAGTTTCACTTTTCACTTTCATGCATTGGAGAAGGAAATGGCAACCCACTCCAGTGTTCTTGCCTGGAGAATCCCAGGGACAGGGGAGCCTGATGGGCTGCCGTCTATGGGGTCGCACAGAGTCGGACATGACTGAAGCGACTTAGCAGCAGCAGCAGTGAGAAGTCTGTATAAATCTGGGGGAAATCTGATTATGCTTCCTACCAGCAGCATAGCTTCCTCAGACTTTCTGTAATTGCTTGGCTGAACTGAGCTTGGGTGAAGAAGACAGTGCCTCTACACTGCAGTGAACATGGTACAGACTAGCTATAAAGATGAGAGTTTAGGGCTTCGCCGGTAGTCCATGGTTAGGGACTCAGCATTTTCATTGCTATGGCCAGGGTTCAATCCTTGGTCAGGGAACTAAGATCCCTGATGCCATGTGGCAGGGCCAAAAAAAAAAAAAAGAGAGAACTAGTAAAAATGGCAGAGTATTTTACTGTGCTTTTAATCTATGCCAGGCATTATTTAACATCTATAAATTCATTTAATCCTTATAGCAATTCTTTGAGGTGGGAATCATTATTGCCCTTTTATAAATAAAATTAAGGGAGATTAATTTGTACCAAATCATACAGAGAGTTTGTGTGACAGGCTTCAAACACAGATCTACCTGTCCATGGGATTCTCCAGGCAAGAATACTGGAGTGGGTTGCCATTTCCTTCTCCAGGGGATTTTCCCAACCCAGGGATCGAACTCAGGTCTCCTGCATCACAGGCAGATTCTTTACCATCTGAGCCCCCAGGGAAGCCCCTTCTGACCTAACCTTCACACTTTTCCTTACTACACCATCCTGACCATCAGATATTTCCTTGACACCTGGACCCTCTGATTTAATTCAGGCCATGTTTGTATTTCACAAAATATTGAATCAACCGTCCAGCCTCCTGTAAATTCTCACAAGCTACTGACTTTCAGGAAGCAGATCAGGGAGATGTTTTATGCTACTGAGCTCTTGTGAAAGTGTTACAGTTATGTCTGCTTGCTTTCCAACAAACAGTGAAAATGGTGCACTTAAGTATTAAGACAATTGTCTTACGGAAACAGGGCGCGATCCGGGACCTGCCACGTGGTGCTCTCCAGTCTCGGAGCCTATTGGGGGCAGCCGGCTCCGTGGGGTTTGAGTCGGTGGGGAGCCCATACGGTCCACACCAGTTTGCCTGTAAACACAACAGTGTGACCTGAGCACCCAGGTGCAGAGAGACGAAAGACTTTTCTGCAAAGCTCCTCACCTGAGCTATTGATCACAGCCTGCCTCCAGCGCCTAGCAGAATGAGCTGAGTTTCCTGAAGATGAATGCGGGCGGGGGACTGAGCCCCAGCTCCAGTCACTCCCATGTTTAGCAAGGACTATGAGCCTGTGTTTAATAAGTGCTCAGCTATGTGCAGAACACACAAGTTTCTGAAGGTCTAGTTCCTCCCCTTATGGAGATTTGTTGTTGTTTAGTCTCTAAGTTGTGTCCAACCTTTTGCGACCCTGTGAACTGTAGCCCACCAGGCTCCTCTGTCCATGGGATTTCCCAGGCAAGAATACTGGAGTGGGTTGCCATTTCCTCCTCCAGGGGATCTTCTGGACTCATGGATCGAACCTGTGTCTCCTGCCTTTCCTGCATTGGCAGAAGGATTCTTTACCACTGAGCCACCAGGGAAGCCCTAAGGGAGATTACAAGTTATTGAAAACAAGATGAAGACACATAAATAATTAGATTACAAGGCAATGCAGTTGATACAGTGCTATGTCCAGTATCTGGTTCTTATTACAACTGCTGTAGAAATTTAGGGAATAGAGCAATCAATGCAGGATAAAATTAATTCTACTCTGCAGGGCTTAGGTGAGGAAAACCACAAAATTTTATGTAAGGTCATAAAATCAAGAGGTAAGATAATGCTCTTTGATGGGAAAACTAAATATTGTGAAAATGTCAATTATTCCTAAATCTTAAATAGATTTAAAGCTATGAGGTCCAATGTGATACTTTTTTTAAAATTTGACAACCAGATTGTAAAATTTATCAGGATGGGTTAGAAATTTTAATAAAAGAAGAGTAAGGATGATAAGACACCTTCCTTACCAGATAATAACATTGAAAAATTAAATGATCCAACTCATGCACAAGAATAGAGATGGATACTCTAGAAATGAATTCTAATTCATTTTTCATTTATTCACTAATCATAAACTTATGAAAATTAAAATATGACAGGTTTTGATCCATCAGGTTTTAAAATACACATACTACCTAAAGTTTACAGGCTGTAAGGAAAGAGTCTTGTCTGTTTCCAGGGGATCTATAAAAATTGGTAGAACCATTCTTAGAAGAACTTTGAAAAAATATTTCAAGAGCCTTAAAAATATCCATAATCTTTGACCCAGTAGCTTTACTTCTAGGACTTACTACCAGGAAACAATTTTAAGACACCCTAACTAAGATTTGCAGAAGGCAATGGCACCCCACTCCAGTACTCTTGCCTGGAAAATCCCATGGACAGAGAGAGGGGCCTGGTAGGCTGCAGTCCATGGGGTCGCTAAGAGTCGGACACAACTGAGCGACTTCACTTTCTCTTTTCACTTTCATGCACTGAAGAAGGAAATGGCAACCCACTCCAGTGTTCTTGCCTGGAGAATCCCAGGGACGGGGGAGCCTGGTGGGCTGCTGTCTATGGGGTCACACAGAGTCGGACATGACTGAAGCAACTTAGCATAGCATAGCATAGCATAGCAACTAAGATTTATGTCAGATAATATTCACTGCACATTATAATAGTGAAAATATAAAAGATATGAAATTTTCCAGTAACAGGGCAACACATATACCCACATAATTATATTTTAGTCATTAAAATCATGCTTTCAAAAATATGCAATAACATGGAAAATATGAGTAATGTTTAAGTGAAAAAGTGTATGAAAAAGTGGTACATTACAGGACTTCCCTGTGGTCCAGTGGTTAAGAATCTGCTTGCAGATGCAGGTTCCATCTTTGGTTGGGGAACTACTGATAAGATCCCATGTGCCACAATGTAACATCTTGTGTGCAGTGACTAGGAGCCAAAGCAGCCAAAAATACATTTAAAAAAGCTGTTCTTAGACTGTCAAAGCAATCAACAAGACACTACTATTAACCTAAATATTGCCTGACACTTGTGTGACTGAGAAAACGGCTTCTTTATAATTCTACAATTAAAGGAAGCGACAAATGTCTTTTTAATAGGCAATGATTTGATGTTGATTCCCCAAGGCCAATAGATTTTCTGAAATTCCCTACACAGAGTGAAACTTGTCCTTAGAGATAAATAAAACTAATAGGTATG
Organism: Bos indicus x Bos taurus; assembly: GCF_003369695.1. Classification (NCBI taxonomy): domain Eukaryota; kingdom Metazoa; phylum Chordata; class Mammalia; order Artiodactyla; family Bovidae; genus Bos; species Bos indicus x Bos taurus. The sequence goes on along the minus strand of NC_040102.1, from coordinate 16,202,407 downwards.
TTGTTGAGTCTTTAAGTTGTGTCCGACTCTTCTGTGACCTCATGGGCTGTCCATGGGATTTCCCAGGCAAGAATACTGGAGTGGGTTGCCATTTCTTTCTCCAGGGGATCTTCCCAGTCCAAGAATCGAACAGCTCCTGCCACATCTCCTGCATCGCAGGTAAGGTTCTTTACTGCTGAGCCAGTAAAGAACTATTTACTGGAGCTATTTACTCTAATAGCTATGTATATCAATTTTTACACATCACAATGAAAGTATCAATTATGTTTTTTAAAGGCTAATCATTTGCTAATGATTAGTTTTACAGACTTGGTCACTGAAACCCATCCAAGACCCTCTCCCTCAAAGAACTTGCTTTTGTTTGGCTGCCTGTGCTATAGGTACATGGCCTGACTTTATATTCTAGTATCCAACTAAGTATACTACTTCAATTCATGTTAAATATCCAGAGGAATGAACCACTTAGAAAAATGTTCATATAAAATTTGACAGCGGATGCTTTGTCTGGAATAAACCACAAGCTAAGCGACAAGCATCTCTGTCCTCTGTGATCTTTGCTTTACCACCAGAAACAAGACTTACAGTTTTGTCCCCCTAAGAACTTCATCACTGTACACACTGGGGATTTTCAGCCTCTGGGAGTCCGAGGTAAGAGAAGGCAGCCTCCTGTGCGCGAGTGTTTTCTTTGCGGACGTCTGTGGTCCACGAGCATCCGTGATCCGGGCCAGACGGTTCTGGGCTGAGGAAAGAACAGCGGATCCTACACCCAATGGTTTGTCCTCCTGCTCACTCCTGGGGGAGAGAAAGCAACTTAATTGTTCAGGGGTAAGCTCTGCGAGAACAGGGCACTTACATATTATCCTTTAGCAGACTCTGTCTAGAGCCTGGCATACAGAACATAGTCCCATTTGTTCAATGAATGAACAGACTAACATGCCCAGCTCAATTTTAATTTCAATGAAGGATCATCAACAGGGAAAAAAGATCTAAATTTCTTCTTGTTTGCATCAAACCATATAGCCCACAAGAGGCAGAATTCATAGCTACAGTCCCCTTTTCTTATCAGCCCCAACCTAACAGAAATTGTTTTGTGGCTGATACCTGACTATTGTCCTTTTACTTTACACATTGACTGCATGTGGTCTTTAGGGCTAGAACGCATCCAGCCCGGGGAAGAGGGTGGATCACTATTTTTTATACGCACTGTGTTCTATCTGCAAAACAGGTAGGTCTCTGCTGAAGTGGTTTTGCTTGAATTGTCATCACACCATTCAAGTCACTATAAAAATTGTTGGAGAAGCGATGTATCTGAGGAAAGTAAACACAATAAAAATTAAAAAGCATCCAGGGTCACTGCAATTACTGTTAAAGGACACCTTCAAACTGGCAAATGAGAGGTGAATTTAATAAAGGGACTCTATTTTCTAAAAATATGTGAAGAGAAATTAATAAAGAATGACCAGATTTCCAAATGGGCTTCTCCAGTCGCTCAGCAGTAAAGAATCCTCCTGCAACTTTGTAGAGTTATTAGGAGAATTCAATTTGATAACCTTGGTGAAAGCGTGAAATAAAGACTAAATTATTACTAATCTAATATCTGGCCTGTAATACGACCAAGTAGATTTAAAATAATATTTAGTTTCAGGCAAACAGGGTTTCTGAAACTAGAATTCTAATTCCAGAAAAATGTGGCAACCCTAATCCCATTTTCCTCATATTGAATACATATAAAAATGTCAGAGGCATAAATTAAGACCTAGTGTGATTACCACCAAATGCTTTGTCTATTTCAAAATAAACTCTACTAGTATTTTATTTTTACTTTTAACTTTGTTGCCCATTCACTTTCTTTTACATTTATCCAAATTAAAACAAAATAGCTATCAAAAACATTTTTAAAAACCATGAAAAGCCATAAGTACAACAAAATATCTGTTGAAAAATTTCCTTAGATTTGAAAATTTCCATATTTCTCAAGTATATTTATGTTGAAGTGAAGTGAAGTAGTTCAGTCGTGTCCGACTCTTTGCAACCCTGTGGACTGTAGCCTACCAGGCTTCTCCCTCCATGGGATTCTCCAGGCAAGAGTACTGGAGTGGGTTGCCATTTCCTTCTCCAGGGGATCTTCCCCACCCAGGGATCGAACCCAGGTCTCCTGCATTGCAGGCAGACGCTTTAACCTCTGAGCCACCAGGGAAGCCCTATACTTATGTTGCCTGATAGTTAAAGCTTTTCTTCTATGTTGTCATCACTGTTCATTTGTATGTGATTCACATTTCATATTTTAATATGAAAAGTGGGAAATATTATTGAGCCTGTCAGCAATTTAAAGAGACCAAAAAGTACATTAAGCTGGTAGCAATTTCAAAAGTTTCTTTTGAACAGCACAAGCAAAGACTAAGTGGAAAGCCCTGGCACTAGAGAGTAAATTCTTTTAGTTATTTCTGTTTTAATCCACTGCTCCCTGAACCTCACACCCTATTGCTCCTATGCTGGGTGCCTATTTCTGCCTCCGCTTTGTCATCCTCCAAAGTTGTAGTCTATATCTAAAGCTACAGCTGTCATCTATTCTAAACATATCTACTAGATTGCCTCTGTGTGTGTGTGTGTGTGTGTGTGTGTGTGTGCTCGCGCGCATACACGCATGTGCTGTACTCTTTGTCATGGCTTGACTCCCTCCAACTAACTTGTAAGAACCAGGAATTTCGTCTTCTCTTTTGTCTGCTTCCCCACACCAGATGGGCTGTGCAAACATAAAGTCCAAACTCCTTAGCCCTCCGGAAGATCTCCCATGAACAAGTGCATCCTTTCCAGCCCACTTTCCACTAGATCTTTCTTTGCATAGGGACATAATTCAAGAAATCCGTATTGAGTTCCCAGTACATGTTTGTATGATTCTGTGCTCACAACAACCCCTTGCACAACATATGATTGCCCTCATTCTACAGATAAAGAAACTGAAGTTTAGAAAAGTTGAACAACAGGTCCAAGATAATCCTCCTTACGGGTCTCAATTCCCAATGCCACGTCCTGCCACAGAGACTCTGCTGGTCCCGGCGCCCCATTCTCCAGCCCTCAATCGGTCACTGCCGCCCTCCCTCACGCCTCCACGTGAGAACTGTCTGAATTGACCCACACAGTCTTCCCACCCAGGAAAACTACCTGTTTCTTCATGTTTGGCTCAAATTTCATCTCCAACCTAAAAGATGAAGCCTCGCTTCAGGCAGGGTAAATCATCCTCGTCCGCATTCTCTTACAGCCCTTCTTTTGCACATCACTTAGAGAAGACACTGCATCTGACCTGTATAATACTTTTCACTCGACTATTTCAGAGAATATGCTGTGATCATCTCTGTATGTCCTTAAAACACCTAATATAGTTGGTGTGTGGGTGCTCAGTTGTGTCTGACTCTTTGCAACCCCATGGACTATAGCCCACCAGGCTCCTCCATGGAATTTCTCAGCCAAGAACACTGGAGGGGGTTGCCATTTCCTATGCCAGGGGATCTTCCTGACCCAGGGATCGAATCTGCGTCTCCTGCATTGGTAGGCAGATTCTTTACCACTGAACCACCTAAGAAGCCCCAATACAGTTCACTTAATACAAACTCAATAAATGCTGAATGAACTCAATGCATACTCATTGATTGAGTCTTTTATTGCTTTGGTGGGAGGGAAGGAGAACATATGAAACCTTCAACTTGTCTAGAAATACTGGGGAAAGCATGTTTTCTTTTCAAAAATTGTGGAATCAGTTCTACCACTCCAAACAGCTGGAAAGTCACAAATCTGAGTGTCCCTGCTCTGTCAACCAATCTGGTGATTCTATTAAACTTCATCTGAGTGTCCCTGTTCTATCAGGAAATCTGGAAATTCTATTAAACTTCATAAAATATTTTAAAATTTTGGTCTTATTGGCCAACAGACCCAAATATCTTGATAACAATTTAACACTGGACACTGGCACTCTGGACAACCTGAGGCCAGATACATAAAGACTGAAAGAAAGAGACAGCGAGAAAGCACCTACCTGCTGTGGGTTAAGATGAGAAGCCAGGGATACACTTCGAGTTTCAGAGCTTCTGGATGGCGGAACACTGGACACATCAGCGTTAATGCGGGAAATGACTGTGGGTGGAGATTTATTCTCAGCTACTTTCAATTTTTCTTTCTGTTTTTTTCCTTCTGTGCCAAAGAAAAACCAATATCATTACAAAACATCTAATACTGTATATGTACTTAAAATTCACTGTTCAGAGAGAGCATTTCTTCTTGAGATCCTTGAGTCTGCAGTGGCCACTGAACCTTAAAGAGAACAGACCCTACAGAGTAATGGGCTTTGACACTTTTCCAAGAGCATCTAATGAAATGCCTATCCTTTCAGTGGTACGTAAGAAAAAAAAATCAGAATTATATACTGGAGCAAGAATGATTCTTGGTATTTTATAATATCCCAATTAATCCCTTTGATTGCAAAAAGTAATATTTAATTAATATATTATTAATTATATATAATATAATATATCATATATTATTATAATATATACTATATTATATTGATTAATTATTACTATATTATTATATTATATTATAATAATATAATATATATATGATATATTATTATACTATTGTGAAAATTGGTTAACAGGAGTCATTACTGTCCACCACTGACATTTCTATCATGTTTCTGCTCGGTTTCGAGTAGAGAACATTTTATACAGGTAAATGAAGTGATTAATAAATTAGCTTTGTTGAGCTTTTATTTTATAAATAATGTCATCTAGAATTAAAAAAACAATATCCCATTACTAGAGATTAGTTAGGTAATTTTTTTAAATCAGAATTTAAAAAGTGACTTCGAGCTTCTCTCTAATGTATTTCTGTATTTTTTCAGGAATACCTCAATCTTTTTTTTATAGCTCAAAACGTGAGAATGTCATTTCTGAGGTGATTAAAGGTTACTTGTGAATAAAGGCAGAAACCCACTTCCCTTCTCACTCCAGTCATGTCCTAGATTTGGCCAAGTCAAGCACGTGGGACAGAAAGCTGAGGAGCACGGGTTACTTTTTCTTTTCAATACGTCACATTCTACAAATTAAGTACCTGTAAGTTCCCAGTGTTTTCTGGTCAGCTTTTCCAACACCTCCACCACATTCATCCAGACGTGATCAAACACTTCCGCAGCCACCGCATCTCTGATACAGTCGTGTGGCGACACGGGAGGAAGTCCGTGCTTACGCCATGTCCTGCGACGACGAGCTGGTTTTTGTTCAAGACAGTCCTCACCACTAAGGACAAAACCCATTCTCATTACTAAGCTATCAATGGTTGAGGTTAAAAGAATGCTACTCCTCTGTCCAACACACATGCATATTTGTATACTGTATGTATATAGACAAACAGCATTTTTTTAGTACCAATTTTTAATCAGGAGGCAAATTTTCATTATACAATACCAACAGCTCTTGTCTAAGAATCAGATACGCATTTAGAGCAGAGACTGGACCTGGACCTTTTCCCCTTTGCTCTCCTGGGCAGCTAGATTCCGAAACCCCGGGGGACAAAGGCCACTAGGAGCCTTTTTCCACTTTCACCAACACGCTGAACGCAATTCTTATTTTCTGTCGGTGCCACTTTGTCAGAAAGAAAGGGAAACACTGCTCTAACACATCTATATTCTGCCAGGAACTGAAAAACTTCGGGGAGCACAGGACTCTGAAAAGAGTGGAAAATCTTTCGGATAAGTGAAAAATGCACAAAACACTAAATGAGCCTATAATCAACATATACGCCCAATAAATATTATTGTACTAAGTCAATGTCGAATAAAATTCTATTTACTCTTGTTTTCTGTCAAAAGCAAAATACTCTTCAATCTTTCCATCCACATCAAAAATCTCTTCTTCCAGAGATGAATGTGCCATGAGGTCCACAACCCTGGTGCCATCAGGACCCGGCAGGGAGGGGGCTGGGAGAACGGCTGGGACTATCTGAGAGCCAGAGATGCACAGCCTATGGGGAAAAGCAGATTCTCCATGAGGGTCAGCAATACAATGTTTACATGATCAGGGTGGGCCCTTCAATTAGTTATAAAGCCACAGATTTCCAAATTTTAAAAAGCACTAAACATTACATTTGACAAAAGGCATATGCTTAAAAGCAACATTTTAACCCAGGCATCATTTAAATTTTTAAGGGCTTCTTAAAAGTCTAAATTATTCTACGAGTTTGTGTCTTCTTTGCTATGATGAAGGAGCATCATGGCATAGTCCGTTCCTAAGATGTGTGAATGGCATAAGGGATTTACCAAAATCTGTTCATGAGCAAAAGAACACAGAATAGAGCTTTATTTCTTCTGCTACTGTCTTGAGGCTTAGAATCCATCACCATGAGGCAGTTCTTGATTTGGCATTAGCCCCTGCCTCTCAGAGTATTTGAAACAACAGTTTAAAAGTTAACTGTCTTGATACTTGTATTACATGCACACAGCACCATCAGTTTAGAATCGGAAGTATCTTGGGTAAAAAAAAAAATTGCTCTGTATTTGCCCTTTATTAAAATCTAAATTTCTAAGTTGGTGAAGCCAAGGATCGTGGCTGAGATAGACATGAAAAAGTATAACTAAAATGCATTTGAAAATACTTTTTAGGGCTTCCTACATGGCACAGTGGCAAAGAATCTACCTGCCAACGCAGGAGACACAGGAGACTTGGGTTCCATCCCTGGATCAGGAAGATCCCCTGAAGGACGGCATGACAATTCTCTCCAGTATTCTTGCCTGGAGAATTCCATGGACAGAGGAGCCTGGCAGGCTACAGTCCACGGAGTCGCAAAGAGTCAGACATGACTGAGCGTGAGCACATCTGCTCGTAACAGTGGATGGATGTGTGTGTGTGTGCTAAGTTGCTTCAGTCGTGGCTACTGGAGTTCCCCAGTGGCTTAGCAGTGAAAAAGCCACCTGCAATGCAGGAGCCACAGGAGATGTGGGTTCAGGCCCTGGGTCAGGAAGATCCCCTGGAGGAGGGCATGGCTACACTCCACTATTCTTGCCTGGAGAATCCCATGGACAGAGGAGCCATGGACAGTTCATAGGGTTGCAAAGAGTCAGACACAACTGAAGCAACTTAGCACATGCACACTCTGGCTATTACTTATTCATTTAAATATATAATTTAAAATATGCTTCCCAGGTGGCTCAGTTGGTAAACAATCTGCCTGCAATGCAGGAGACCCGGGTTTGATACCTGGGTCAGGAAGATCCCTTGGAGAAGGAAATGGCAACCCACTCCAGTATTGCTGGAGAATTCCATGGACAGAGGAGCCTGGCGGGCTATGGTCCATGGGATCGCAAAGAGTCAGACACGACTGAGCAACTAACACTTTCACACTTTTCGAAAGTAACTTCTAGCAACATACTCTCTTATATTGCTGCTGTGTCCACAGTCATCAAGGAAGGGTCTTTGGATGGCAGAAGCAGGCCGGCTGCTCTGGAAATGCTCAACTCCTTCATCAGCAGGCGGGATGAGCTGTCTTCCTAATACTCTGAAAGTGGGGGGGGAAAAAGGAAACTAACATTTTTTTATTGGAAAGGGGAAGATGTTTTGAAGCAGTTTGGAAAGTATGAAGTGATAAGGTAAATACTGGTACATGGGCAGTGTAACGGGATCACAGGAAACGTACGGGCTTTGAGGGGGGGGACATACTACACTGCTCTTGCCATTGATGCAGAGCCTTTAGCCAAAGTTTGCAGGCTCCCTGAGCCACTGATTCCATCTGTTCCATTTTGTATCCAAAGTAGAATAACAGTTCCCTTGTAGGACTAACAAGTAGCTTAGAGACAGTATAATCACATTCAGACAACTAGGGTAATGCTAGGCACACAGAAGCTCCCTATGTTAACCGATACATTCGCAACAAAGGAAAATAATGTGAATATATATACTTGGTTTACAGTCCTTGCCATCTTTTCTTTTCTCTACTCTCTCTCTTCCTTCATTTTTATCTTAAGTATATAAGACAACACTGAAAGAAACAGATCTGAGCTCCTGGGTTTAGGCAAGTGCACCATGATGCCTAGGAAAGTCCACATTGCATCGTTAATGTCTAGTGGATTCTAAGACAGGGGCTTACAATGGCCTGGAGACAAAAAATTAAACCTACTGAATAAAGATTTTAAAAAATCTTACTTAATTAACCAAAAGATTTATCAACATGTGTATGGAAGTTCTAATGTAGTCTCCCCAGATATAACCCAGAGAAACTTCAGATAACTGACATGGATTTTTTTTTTTTAACCCTCTAAGTAGGTTTGGCTGAGTAATTGAAGGAAGACAATCTTCCCTTTATACTCAATCTATATACTTCATCTTTGATCTTAAGAAGAAATAGATGAGCTTCTCCTACATAAGGGATCTTGATGAGATGGTCAGATTCATCCACGCCATCATCCAGCAAATAATCTCTCTGTTCCTGCCCAGATCTTGCCCCATGCGTTGCTCCTCAAGGGCAGACAGACACAGCTGCTCAGGCTAGGGAGTGGGAAGGCATGGATAACTCCCTCCCTTCTTCCATTCTTGCACCTGTGATACACACAATGCCTTTCCAGGCATGAGCTCCATTTGCTTCTCACAAATTAAAGTACACTTGGAAAGTCTCCAGATTTCCTCAGACACCATTTCAAAGGGAGTGATTTCTCAGTAAAGCACATGTGTTCTGGGTACATATTTTGACAAGCACTTTCACTCAAAATATACCGACATATTGAACAGGTCAACAGGGAGCAGTTCCCAACCCCCTTCCAGAGAATTTTTGTGAACAACCTCCTCACCTCAGATGCAGGGACCGGCCCGCCCATTCACGGCACTCAGCCTGGAGATTCTGGGTCTGAGGGCTTACTTTCCCTTCAAACAACATTTCCTCGACCTCCCAGAATAACTGCTGTACTTTCTGTGCACTGGCTTTGTCAAACTCCTAAAATATAGAAATGCACATTTAGTTACAGGACTAGAAGTTGTCAATAAAGGCTTCAGAATCAATGACACAAATTTATATAATAGGAGGGAGTGTGACTCGATCGAAACCAGGCATACCAGGGCTCCAATTTTTACTCTTCTGAAAAATTACATCCCAACTGAGACTTAGTTTCCTTAACTGTTAAATAGAGATAATCTCTACTACGAGAAAGTCTCATAATCCAAGATTTTACATAAACATAGTTACAGCTATGAATATACATATTAATAGACATTGATAATGACAGAAACACACACACCATACAGCCAAGCACATACACACGCACATATATGTGTGTACACAGACATGTGTCCCTCATATAATTGTGCATTAGACACCTAACTACATTTGCAAATTATAATCTTTTTCTAATGAAAAGGAATATTATTTCATGGAAAGGGAAATAATCACTTTCTTTTAATTAAGGAAAACAGAAAAACAAACAAACGAAAAACCACCTTAGGTATCCTAAAAGATGTGGTTATTAGGATGAGACCAGAATATTCATTTTTCCTGTCTGGCCTTAAGAGATTCTTGGGCTGTGGGCGCAGTGAAGTGTCAGTGAGAAAACCCTTCAGTTTTTCTGTATATTGAAAATGACTGAGAAGTAACAGACCTAGAGCCCTTACAGTCAGAAAAACATGAACAGAAGTACAATTGGAAGAACCAATTATTGGCTTACAATTGGAAGAACCAATTATTGGCTTACAGGGCAAGGGCTTTAGTTCAGTCCGTTTTCTCCCAGGGTGGGTGTGTGAAATCTAACCCATAAATTCAGCCTGACATACCTGATCCAAAATGGTCAATTCAGGCTGATTTTCACAGACTGCTATTCCATATTTTCCATGATACTTCTTCCCCTTAGTTGATAAAAAACTAGATTCCCAGACTGCAGGGTAGCTGAATTACCTCTTTTAAAATACAAATAAGGAGAAAACTCAGAAGAATATTTGGCTGGGGTGTGAAGAGGGCTTATTTTCATTTTTCTCTTTGTATTTTGTTGCTTTTTACAAATATTACCTATCGAACAGTAAAAAAATGCTTTTAAATTCAAAGCAAAACAATGTTTAGGGACTGGAGTAATTTAAACTCTACAAGTGGAAGTCATAAGACTCTCTTTGGATAATTACTTGAACTTTTGCAGGAAAGGAACCCAGCATTTGGACGGTAATGCTTCATAAAGCAATGGTTCTCAGCCTTCTTCCCATCTGCACTCTTTTGACCAAAGAGTGTGGGTGGGGGTGGGCGGTGTTTATCCCAGAGACAGACTTACATCTCCTCTGAAAAGTGCCCGAGTGATTCAGGGCTGACTCCCTTTCAGCTGCCCCCCAACCCCCACCCTGCACCCCACAACCCTCTCCCTCTGGCCCTCTGGAGACCCGCTCCTATAAAACCATGTAAAACCGTCCTCCCCGGGGAGTGGACCCACATGCACAGTCCAGGGCGGAGAGCTGCTTTTAAAGAAAGCAAAGAAAACCAGAACACAAACAAGAAAACAGCAGGAATGAGACCATCCAAGGAGCTAGTCCGGACTCTTCCATGGCCACAGGGGCGTCACAAAAGCCTGTGTTCCGGAATTCTCAGACTCTTGAGGGGATGAAGAGGTCAGAAACTGTGCAATCACACAGATTTGAATGGTAAGCTTGCACTGCAGACTAAAGTCCCACCGGCTCAGTCTCACTATAGGGTTAACATCTTCTGCTGGGATTAGATGTAAAATATCTGACTTAGAATATTCAGGGGAAATTCCCTAATTGTGATTTTTTTTTTTAAACAGCTTTTATTTTTCCCCAATTTTTCTCTTGTTCACGTTCCTAATTGTCAGAATCTCTCCTGAATTTCCAACCACAGATATTTATGCAAGAAATCATGTATAACAACCTGATAGGGGTTTGGAGGTGGGAAAAACAGAACTATCAACAGCTAAGATGCTGGATTGTGTGGTTATGGGAGCTTTTTCATCTTTTTTAAGAATCTGTATTTTCAGTTTTATGTGTGACATGTCAGTGCTTTTATATTTATGTGTATGTACAAGTGGACCAGGTAGAGGTTTTAATTTGGTAAAAACTTAAAAAAAATAATAAAGCAGATCATCGTTATGAATTGCAACCATGAGATTATCCAAAATTTTGTGACATACATCATCTCTCCAGGAGTAAATGGAGCTCCTCTCTGTAGATAAACCAGTTGTTGAACTCTGTGTCCCAGACCCAGACCAGGAGTTGGGGGCTTCTGTAGGCGTGGGGCTCCTACTTGATGAAAATGATGACACAGATTCCCTGCAGGAAGAAATATAAGTAACATAAACGACAGTTACTGGAAACAGGTTTTACTGGGAAGCGGCTTCACCTCTCTGAGCTTGCTTCCTCTTTTTTCTTTAAATATACTGGTTAATTTTCACAGTACACTGATTTTCAAAGATTTATGCAGTATAACATTTCACTTGGCTAAAAATAAAGCGTTTTATTTTTTTTCACCTTGGAGAAATCCATGGCCCATCAGTGATTCTGTTTCCCGTATTCATTCAGGCAAGTTTTGATTTTGTGATCAGAAGCATTTAAAGGCTAATTCTTACCGACTGTATTTAGCAATGGCTTTCTGTACATTTTTTGTAAAATGGGTAGGTAAAGGATCTTTGCTTTTCACAGTGAAACTCTGCTTTCCAGATCCTTCTGACAGTCCTCTTCTGAAAAAATAAAATATGAAAAGTAACTGTAAGATAAGTCCATTCATTAGGATATTTAAACTTTCCTTTCATAGAAAGTTGCCTCTCTCTTCCCATTATGTCTCCCTAAACACACACATGTATGAGCACACACCCCACACACACCTCAAGACACTGAGGCTTAGTTCCCTAACATTTTTATTTTTCTTAAAATCAAGGTTGTAGGGTGGGGAGGGAGGTGGAAGAGAGGTTCAGGATGGAGGGATACATGCACCCGTGGCTGATTCATGTTGATGTATGCAAAAACCACCACTATTTTGTAAAGTAATTAGCCTCCAAATGATGCTAAAGCTGAAACTCCAGTACTTTGGCCACCTCATGCGAAGAGTTGACTCATTGGAAAAGACTCTGATGCTGGGAGGGATGGGGGGCAGGAGGAAAAGGGGAGGACAGAGGATGAGATGGCTGGATGGCATCACTGACTCGATGGACGTGAGTTTGAGTGAACTCTGGGAGTTGGTGATGGACAGGGAGGCCTGGCGTGCTGCAATTCATGGGGTCGCAAAGAGTCGGACACGACTGAGTGACTGAACGAAACTGAAAATAAATTAATTAATTAAAAAAAATCAAGGTTGTTATTAACCTATATGCACTGTTACATAAACTAGGGAAAAGCAACTTCTTGTGACTCAACCAGATTGGTCTAAAGGTTGCCCCAAACCTAGGTGAACACAGCCTCACTCCAAAACTTGGTGATGGAACCGTGAACTGGATTTCAGGTCCCAGGTATTCCTTGACCCCAGGCACCCTTGCACTTGCAAAAGCCAACCAGCTTTGTACCAAAAAAAAAAAAAAAAAAAAAAAGACAGTTTTAAAATATTAAAAGTAATGGAAAACTAAAACAGAAGAAATCTCTCAATTTTAAATATGGCATTAAACCTGGCTGGTGTAGTCCAGTTAGTGTTAATCATTAAAATGCCCTTTCAATGAACCTCTTAAAACATTTACTTCCCTTTAATCAAAATACCTTTCTAACAGTAAACTACTTCTGTTCTTTTATCAAAGTCATATTTTCCAACATGTTTTATATTAACTTTAGATATGGTAGTTATTTGAGGAAAACAGTCAATTTTCTAACAGGGACACCACTCTAGCATTCATTTAAAAATTTGCTTTTCAAATAAATGGTATGTAATTTTCAACACTTGTGTTTCTGAATGTAAATGGAGTTTTAAAAACTATTAATATGAGGATCAGTTTTACCCTTTGTTATATACTAAAGAACTCTACAACAAGGAGAACTTTTAACAAGTTAATTACTATTACTTTTAATTACTATTACTGAAGGAAATGGCAACCCACTCCAGTATTCTTGCCTAGAGAATCCCAGGGACAGAGGAGTCTGGTGGGCTGCCGTCTATGGGGTCGCATAGTCGGACACGACTGAAGCGACTTAGCAGCAGCAACTATTACTTTGTATAGTTATTACTACACAAAAGTGAGCAATCATATATATATTTACAAGGGAGAATAACAGAATTATAGGATTTTTTTCCCTCCCTTTCTTGTTTAATAGTCATAAGTACAAGCAAACAATCTTAAGAATAGAGCTGTTAAAGAAAGAGTAATGGAGAAAAGAATATAGACAAGCTTTTATACTAACACACTGCCTTACCTCTAACCCTATCCAGTCATGTCCACATGACTCTATAACTCTAGATAAACATAAAAATACTTATGACATAAGAGACAATAAAAAATTGTATCAAATACATCTGCTTTGAGTATTATAATATATATATATATATATATATATATAAGTTAATTTGCTTGTTATTGAGAAAGAATTTTAAACACCAGGGTGGTAAATTAGATAAAATATTATTCTTTGGTAATATCTATAGAATAAAATAGCATGCATTAGAATCTTGCCCGGGCACTGACAAGGCTGTGTGCTTGACCAAGTTATTTCTCCAGTTGTTGTGAGACTTAAACTAGATGAGTATGTCAAGTGTCTACATAATCAGGCCAGATAAATCACTACTTTGTTGGCATATGCCACTCGATGAAAACATCATGTTCTTATTTTATTTCACTTTTCCCAGCATTTCCGATTATACATCTGTCTTGGTACTTTAATTTTAAAAAAATATTTATATTTATTTATTTGGCTGCACCAGGCCTTAGTTGCGGCACGTGGGATCTTTAGTTGTGGCATGCGAACTCTTAAGTTGAGGCATGTGGGATCTAATTCCCCAACCAGGGATCGAACCCAGCCCCGAGCACTCGGAGTGTGGAGTCTTAGCCACTGGACCACCAGGGAAGCCCCTACTTAAGTTTTTTATTGGGATGATCGTGATACCTTATTAATATTTTCCATCTAGAGTACCCAAAATACTTCCTTTCACTTAGAGATGCTGTTTGCTGAAAGGATCCCTAGTGAGATATTAAATTAGTACCTCAAACAAAGAGTATACTTTGGCCCTCTAATCACTCTGAATGTTTCTGTTTAATGCAAAATGAAAGTATCCTCCACATCCAAGATATTGCTGGAGAATTCTTTATCCTTTATAAAGAAAGAAGATTTACAGTTCTTAGCATAGCTACTATCTCCAAAAATGACTATTTATGGAGCACCTAATCCACTCAAGTCCACCTTTCTCATTTTGAGCTCTTCCTCTGCCTTTTCTGCAATTGAAAGTTAAAGTCATTAATCAGACTCATGCCAGTCTGCTTTGTTTTCAATGAACAGTAATTTCTTCTTTCAAAAAATTCACCCTTTTTCTAAGGGAGCAAGGGGATATCTTTTCAAACTAAGAAGAAAGCTGTTTACAAATTGAAGAAGGAACCCCTCTCTTCATATCACACCATATTCTTGCTCAGATCAGCATTCCTACTCACGTCAAAGTGTAGTTGAGGACAGGAGGACTGAAAGATGCACAGATGCTGGGAGGGGGCAGACAGCTGGAAAAGCAGATGCCTGAAAATGCTAGCAACCTCCATACCATTTCTATAACTCTTCTCTCCTCACCTCTTCCCTGCCTCATCTTCTCTGAAACCCCTGTATTTCTGTGGGAAATACATCAGAGTTCAACATCAGAGTTCAGCTGAACAGCAAATACATTTGACCACAAAGTTCAAAGGAATTCTAAAGAGGAATTTGAGCCCAACAAACTCAATGCCTGCTCAAAGTCATGAAGAAGAGAGGGTTGGAGCTGGTCTTGGGACCCAGGCCATCTAATCTGCATTGTCTCTCCAGGAACCACAAGTTACTGATGTGGTGAATGAAGGATAAAACACATAAAACTGGCCATGTTTCTTTTTACAGTTTATTTTGAACCTTGTGGTTTCTCTGGCCTCTAACCATGTACTGTAGTTACATCAGACATAATATTGAGTATCTTTAATATCCTGTAAACTGTCAACTCCTCCGTCATCTAGAGAGTCTAGGAAAGTATACACAACTTAAAGTATGTCTTATAAATATCTTAAAACTTTAAAGTGGTGACATGTCTAGTAAGCTTGTATTATGTGATACACAGACATATAAGCATTTTATACTATTTCCTGTCCATTCTGTTTAAATTTTAGAAATAATAAAATGCCACTAGTCGCTACATTTAAGGCTGTTGATCTGGGCACAGGATCTGGGTCTTAGGGTATACTGAAGGGCAACCACTGAACTCTATTGCACTAATTGGTTGCTACATGAAAGTTAAATTAAGGCTAAGGTTTGGGAAGATCCCTCGGAGAAGGGTATGGAAACCCACTCCAGGATTCTTGCCTGGAGAATCTCATGGACAGAGGAGCCTGGACGGCTATAGTCCAAGGGGTTGCAAAGAGTCAAACATGACTTCAGTGACTTAGCATGCACATGCACTCTATCTCCTTGAGTTACTCTATTCCAGGTCAAGGAAACGACTAGATAATCGACTTTTATTTTTTTTAAGTTGCCTCTTGGGAGTTACCTGGCAGTCCAGTTAACTGGACTTTCACTGCCTGGCCGGGGTTCCGTCCTGGGTTGGCGAGGCGGATATCCTACAAGCGCCCCACAGCAGAAAGGAAAAAAAAAAAAAAAAGCCCTCGATAGCCCACAAACCTCTGTCACTTTGCTCTACAGAAATTCAATTAGTAATCAGGAACCGCAGCTTTCAAAATGTATATTTCTGCTTTAAAAGACTGTCTGAAACGTGAATGGGCTGGAATGCAGGATGGTAAACCCTGATTTACACAAGCACATCCTAGAAGCAACTGAGGCTCTCTGCCCTCGGGACTGATGAAAAGTTATCTCAGACACCACGAATGCTCGTCAGACCAAGCGAGCATCTTGGCTCCAGGAGGCCGGATGATGTCAGCACAAGATTTCATGAATGGATGCCGGGGAACAGACCAGATGGATTCTGGCTTTGCAAGCAGTGGGAAAAATAAAAAAAATCAAGAGCATGGCACAAAAATGCTATCTATACGGAGGCAAGTTCATGCCTCCTACCTTCCCAGATCAGGACTTACCCAATCACCATCAGCCCCAGGCCTGGGCTTGCGTCCTGTGGGCCGGGCCCGGAGCCCAGAGGCCTGGGCACCGCTGGGCGCTGCCAACCCGCGCCCGCGCCCTGCAGGCGGCGCCCCCGCGCCCCGGGGGCGGGGGGTCCCCGGCCGCCCAGCTCTGCGCACCGGCCCGCTAGCCCTGCATGTGCCTCCGCAGCGCCGCCGGGAACCGCGAGTCTCTAGGGGTGCGGCCAGGGGCGCTCCGGGCCCAGGCAGCGCGGTCCATGGGCACTGCCCGGCGCTGCTCCCCCTCCGACTCCTCCAGCCAGATTCCAGTGCGGCAGGGCGACGCCTCCAGGCCCGCGCCCGCCCTCCCCTCCGCCTCCGTGGCTGCCGCGCCCCTCGCGGAGGTCGGGCAGCACCGGAGGCTGGTTCCCTGGCTGAGTCCCCCGTCTTCCAGAGACTCGCAGCGCTCCCTGCTCCCACCAGCCGCCCAGGGCCTCGGTCGCGCCCCCTCTCCCTGGAAAAGCACGCGTGCCCCCTTCCCGCTGCCAGGGGCCACCTTTCACAATCCAGTGCCCTGAGCTTTGACCGCAGGCGTCTACCGCTCCACTGCCCTTCTGCGCCTCCAGTGCGCACCGATCTGACCTTTGCACCCCCTTCCCCGGGGTCTGCCCAGACATGTGTCTGCCATCCTTAACCTTTAAAAATAGAAAGTTAATCAACAGGAGGAATACGGAACCATTTCACCAACCCCCCTCCTCGCGTCAAAAGATTCCTAGTGGGGATGAGGGTAAGTAGAGGGAGGTTTAATAAAAAGTGAAGTCTCAGCCTGGTAAAGGCAAGATGCTAATCTGATTAACAGGGACTCTAGATCTCATTGGGCTTCCCAGGTGGCTCAGTGGGGAAGAATCTGCCTGCCAATGCAGGAAACAGCAGGAGAGGGGGGTTTGATCCCCGGGTGGGGAAGATCCCCTAGAGTAGGAAATGGCAACCCATTCCAGTATCCTTGTCTGGAGAATCCCATGAATAGAGGAGCCTAGCGGGCTACACTCCTTGGAGTGGCAAGATCCTGCAGTGCGAGCACGCGCGCGTGCACACACACACTCTCACACACACATACACACACACAGCACTAGGTCTCATTAGGCACCCAGATTCACTTCCTGTGCGGTCTTGTGTCTCCATCTTCAGATGCTTTCTCTCATACACCTTGTTTTGGTTTATGAATATATGCTTGTTTCAGTCTTGAACTCATACAATTACACCAAGATGAGAGTCACCAGAGGCTATGCTGTGAGACAGCCAAGTGGCCAAGCCACTCTTTTCATAAACTAAAAGAAACAACTCACTAAAACAGTGAGTTGGCTGAAGTAAGATAAATTGTCAAAGTAAGATGTCCAAAGGTGGGTACTACCTGGGGTGTGCCCTCTCCCACTAAGAAGTTCTTAATAATCACAATGAATAAAGGGGACGCGGCCTGCCCTGGCCTCCATCCTCCTGTGAGATCCGAGGCCTTCTAACCCTGAGCAGGTATAAAGAAGCCCATCTATTCCTCCTGCTGGAAGATAGAATGCCTCTCTCAGTGGGAAAGGGGTAAAAGAATCTGCGGACTTCTTTACCCTGCCAACATCCTCTTTGAGTCTCTATCCCTCCCACATGCCCAGTATACTCAGGCCTCTCAAGAATCCCCTAAAATGTCATCACCCCAGTCCTGGCCAAGTGAGGATGAGGAGCCTCCTCCTTGGGAGCATGTCCTCTGGCTCTGAAGACCAAGAAACAGCTCTGCCAGCAGACTGCCTTTGGATTTGAACTGCAACTAAAATTCTCCCCTGGGTCTTTAGCCCTCTGATCTGCCCTGCAGGTATGGGATTTACCACCACCTCCACAATTATGGGAGCAAAGTCCTTAAAACTGAGTTGTTTGCATGCAATACTGCCACATAAGCACTAGACGGCACTCTTTTTGCACTTTGAAAACCATGCCCAATTACATTTTAATTCTATTATGTTTTGCATAAGAAAATGAGGAAAACAATAGAAAGGGAAAGACTAGAGATCTCTTCGAGAAAATTAGAGATACCAAGGGAACATTTCATACAAGATGGGCAAAGTAAAAGACAGAAACAGTACAGACCGAAAAGAAGCAGAAGAGATTAAGAAGAGGTTGCAAAAATACACAGAAGAACTATACACAAAAGATCTTCATGACCCAAATAACCATGATGGTGTGATCACTCACCTGGAGCCAGACTCTCTGCAGTGCGAAGTCAAGTGGGCCTTAGGAAAAATCACTACGAACAAAGCTAGTGGAAGTGGTGGAATTCCAGCTGAGCTATTTCAAATCCTAAAAAATGATGCTGTTAAAGTGCTACACATAATATGCCAGCAAATTTGGAAAACTCAGCAGTGGCCACAGAACTGGAAAAGGTCAGTTTTCATTCCAGTCCCAAAGAAGGGCAAGGCCTAGCAAGTTCAAACTGTTGCACAACTGCACTCATTTCACATGCTAGCAAAGTAATAGGAGAAGGCAATGGCACCCCACTCCAGTACTCTTGCCTGGAGAATCCCATGGACAGAGGAACCTGGTAGGCTGCAGTCTGTGGGGTTGCTAAGAGTCAGACACGAAGGAGCGACTTCACTTATCACTTTCATGCATTGGAGAAGGAAATGGCAACCCACTCCAGTGTTCTTGCCTGGAGAATCCCAGGGATGGGGGAGCCTGGTGGGCTGCCCTCTATGGGGTCGCACAGAGTCGGACACAATTGAAGCGACTTAGCAGCAGCAGCAAAGTAATGCTCAAAATCCTTCAAGCTAGCCTTCAACAGTATGTGAATTGAGAACTTCCAGACGTACAAGCTGGATTTAGAAAAAGTAGAGGAGTCAAAGATCAAATTGACAACATCCATTGGATCATAGAAAAAGCAAGAGAATTCCAGAAGGATATCTACTTCTGCTTCATTGACTATGCTGAAGCCTTTGACTATGTGGCTCACAACAAACTGTGGAAAATTCTGAAAGAGATAGGAATACCAGACCACCTTACCTGCCTCCTGAGAAATCTGTATGCAGGTCAAGAAGCAAAAGTTAGAACTGGACATGGAATATGGACTGGTTCAAAATTGGTAAAGGAGTATGCTGCTGCTGCTAAGTCGCTTCAGTCATGTCTGACTCTGTACGACCCCACAGACGGCAGCCCACCAGGCTCCGCCATCCCTGGGATTCTCTAGGCAAGATCACTGGAGTGGGTTGCCATTTCCTTCTCCAATGCATGAAACTGAAAAGTGAAAGTGAAGTCGCTCAGTCGTGTCTGACCCTCAGCGACCCCATGGACTGCAGCCCACCAGGCTCCTCCGTCCATGGGGTTTTCCAGGCAAGAGTACTGGAGTGGGGTGCCATCGCCTTCTCCAAAGGAGTATATCAAGGCTGTATATTGTCGCTCTGCTTATTTAATTTATATGCAGTGTACATCATGAAAAATGCTAGACTGGATTAAGCACAAGCTGGAATCAAGATTGCCAGGTGAAATATCAATAACCTCAGATATGCAGATGACACCACCTATGGCCGAAAGCAAAGAGGAACTAAAGAGCCTTTTGATGAAAGTGAGAGAGGAGAGTGAAAGCCTGGCTTATAACTCAACATTCCAAAAACTAAGATCATGGCATCTGGTCCCATCACTTTATGGTAAATAGATGGGGAAACAATGGAAACAGTGACAGACTATTTTCTTGGGCTCCAAAATCACTGCAGATGGTGACTGCAGCCATGAAATTAAAAGACACTTGCTCCTTGGAAGAAAAGCTATGACAAATGTAGCGTATTAAAAAGGAGAAAAATTACTTTGCCAACAAAGGTCTGTCTAGTCAAAGCTATGGTTTTTCCAGGAGTTGTGTATGGATGTGAGAGTTGGACCATGAAGAAGGCTGAGCACCAAAGAACTGATACTTTTGAACTGTTGGAGAAGACTGGTGTTGGAGAAGACTCTTGAGAGTCCCTTGGACTGCAAGGAGATCCAACCAGTCCATCCTAGAGGAAATCAGTCCTGAATATTCATTGGAAGGAGTGATACTGAAGCTGAAGCTCCAATACTTTGGCCATCTGATGCAAAGAGCTGACCCCCTGTAAAAGACCTTGATGCTGGGAAAGACTGAAGGCAGGGGAAGAAGGGGACGACAGAGGTTGAGATGAATGGATTGGCATCACCAACTCAATGGACATGAGTTTGAGCAAACCCCGGAAAATAGTGAAGGACAGGGAAGCCTGGCATGCTGCAGTCCATGGGGTCACAAAGAGTGGGACGTGGATGAGTGACTGAACAACAACAATGCTTTTGCAAGGTTTAGTGGATTTTTATTATAGTACAGATATAGGCTTCCTTCATAGCCCAGTCAGTAAATCATCTGCCTGCAATGCAGGAGACCCAGGTTCGATCCCTGGGTCAGGAAGATCCCCTGAAGAAAGAAATGGCAACCCACTCCAGTATTCTTGCCTGGAGAATCCCATGGACAGAGGAGCCTGGTGGGCTACAGTCCATGGGGTCACAAGAGTTGGACATGACTTAGCAACTAAACTACCACCACCACCACAGATATAGGACCTGGTTAGATCAGAAATCACTGTAGCAGTGAACAATATCTAGTCTGCGCAGTTAACACCACATGTCATCTCACTGACAGCCTCCATGGACAGTGCTTTCACCTTGGCAGGTAATTAGGTCAGGGACCTACATACCTTACTCCCAAACCTCACAACAACCCTAAAGGTGACTACTTTTTTGTATAGAAAAGGTAACCCTTTATTAAAAAGCAGTCTAAACTGGAAAATGATATTGTACCAGCATAATTTGTCAGATGATTAATATTACTATTTCTCTGCTGTGGAAATAAGTGTGTTTCTTTTCATTAGAAATGGCATGTACAAACTCTTCATCCATAAATATTTATATTCAATATTTCTGTATTCTTCAAGAAAATCAGAGATACCAAAGGAACATTTCATGCAAAGATGGGCTCGATAAAGGACAGAAATGGTATGGACCTAACAGGAGCACAAGATATTAAGAAGAGGTGGCAAGAATACACAGAACTGTACAAAAAAGATCTTCATGACCCAGATAATCAGGATGGTGTGATCACTGACCTAGAGCCAGACATCCTGGAATGTGAAGTCAAGTGGGCCTTAGAAAGCATCACTACGAACAAAGCTAGTGGAGGTGATGGAATTCCAGTTGAGCTATTCCAGATCCTGAAAGATGATGCTGTGAAAGTGCTGCACTCAATATGCCAGCAAATTTGGAAAACTCAGCAGTGGCCACAGGACTGGAAAAGGTCAGTTTTCATTCCAATCCCAAAGAAAGGCAATGCCAAAGAATGCTCAAACTACTGCACAATTGCACTCATCTCACACGCTAGTAAAGTAATGCTCAAAATTCTCCAAGCCAGGCTTCAGCAATATGTGACCTGTGAACTTCCAGATGTTCAAGCTGGTTTTAGAAAAGGCAGAGGAACCAGAGATCAAATTGCCAACATCCGCTGGATCATGGAAAAAGCAAGAGAGTTCCAGAAAAACATCTATTTCTGCTTTATTGACTATGCCAAAGCCTTTGACTGTGTGGATCACAATAAACTGTGGAAAATTCTTCAAGAGATGGGAATACCAGACCACCTGATGTACCTCTTGAGAAATTTGTATGCAGGTCAGGAAGCAACAGTTAGAACTGGACATGGAACAACAGACTGGTTCCAAATAGGAAAAGGAGTACATCAAGGCTGTATATTGTCACCCTGTTTATTTAACTTATATGCAGAGTACATCATGAGAAACGCTGGACTGGAAGAAACACAAGCTGGAATCAAGATTGCCAGGAGAAATATCAATAACCTCAGATATGCAGATGACACCACCCTTATGGCAGAAAGTGAAGAGGAACTAAAAAGCCTCCTGATGAAAGTGAAAGTGGAGAGTGAAAAAGCTGGCTTAAAGCTCAACATTCAGAAAACGAAGATCATGGCATCCGGTCCCATCACTTCATGGGAAATAGATGGGGAAACAGTGGAAACAGTGTCAGACTTTACTTTTCTGGGCTCCAAAATCACTGCAGATGGTGACTGCGGCCATGAAATTAAAAGACGCTTCCTCCTTGGAAGGAAAGTTATGACCAATCTAGCTAGCATATTCAAAAGCAGAGACATTACTTTGCCAACAAAGGTTCGTCTAGTCAAGGCTATGGTTTTTCCTGTGGTCATGTATGGATGTGAGAGTTGGACTGTGAAGAAGGCTGAGCGCCGAAGAATTGATGCTTTTGAACTGTGGTATTGGAGAAGACTCTTGAGAGTCCCTTGGACTGCAAGGAGATCCAACCAGTCCATTCTGAAGGAGATCAGCCCTGGGATTTCTTTGGAAGGAATGATGCTGAAGCTGAAACTCCAGTACTTTGGGCACCTCATGTGAAGAGTTGACTCATTGGAAAAGACTCTGATGCTGGGAGGGACTGGGGGCAGGAGGAGAAGGGGACGACAGAGGATGAGATGGCTGGATGGCATCACTGACTCGATGGACGTGAGTCTGAGTGAACTCCGGGAGTTGGTGATGGACAGGGAGGCCTGGCGTGCTGCGATTCATGGGGTCGAAAAGAGTCGGACATGACTGAGCGACTGATCTGATCTGATCTGATATATAAACTGTGTCTTTGACGAACAATATACAGTTGTTGCTATAATCTTAAATACAGAGGGGATTAAATTTGGTTCTTACAGCAGACAGGGCTAGGAGCTCCAGCAAATTCAAATCATCTAAATCCAATCAGGAATTAAGAAGATTTAAAGCTGGGTTTCAGTTCCTATGAGGCTGGTCTATTTCCAGTTTACCAAAACTTCAGTGGCTTTTAAAAATTTATTCTCCAGCTCTTCTACATGCATTCAGGTGGTGGTTTTCCTAAAACAACCTAGTGTGTCACTGTTGGAAGTAGAATGAAGGAAATTTTTGCACTGAAATTTTGTACAACGTGTGATACAAATCTCCATTCATATCCCAAGGGAATCTTCAGTAAAATACACATTTTATCCCTAATTCTTCTTTTTTTCCCCTAATATTTTGGCCACACTGCATGGCATGAGGAATCTTAGTTCCCTGACCAGGGATGGAACCCTCACTCCCTGCACTGGCAGCTCGGAGGATGAATCAGTGAACTACCAGGGAAGTCCCCTGTCCCTCCTGCAATTCTTTAATGCAAGAACAATTCATTGGTACTTAAGGGTGAAAACAAGATTGCCTGCTGCTTTGTAGTCGGTTTGAGGCAAAAACAGAGGTTTCCAAAGGGACAGGTAGATGGCTTATATGTATTTGGAGTTCACACACACACACACACACACACACACACACACACACGATGCTAAACTCAAAGTGTCCATGTTAAGCAAAAGAGCAACATTAAATAATTAAACGGTAAAGAAAAGTGCTCCATTCGTAAACTGAATTTCATATTGACTTTGAATTCACAAGAATCACGAGCTCTGAAACATTAAGACACATTTCTATTAAGCACAGGTCAATCCTTGGCTAAAATAAAGGTAAAAGCACATTTTCCTTATTATAAAAAGGAAAAAAAAAAAGGTATTATGTAGTAAGGTGTCCCACAGAGGGTTGTGTTGTTTTTGTTTTTTGTAACACTGAGCTGAGTTACTGTTGAAGATAACATTACTATACAAATTTTGTATGGAGAAACATTTTTTAACTTTTCTTGCTTTGCTTTTATTTTAGTCAACTGCCTAGTACATGTATTAATGTCAACCTTTTATACTGGGGTAGAGCCGATTAACAATGTTTGACAGTTTCAGGTGAACAGCGAAGAGACTCAGCCGTACATACACATGTCCATTCTCCCCCAAACTCCCCTCCTATCCAGGTTTCTGCATAACATTGAGAAGAGTTCCCTGTATTATACTGTAGGTCCTTACTGGTTACCCATTTTAAATAAAGCAGCATGTACAAGTCCATCTCAAGCTCCATACCTATCCCTTCCCCATCCTTCCTCCCCCCAATCCCCTGCATATATAAGCCTGTTCTCGAAGTCTCTGAGTCTGTTTTGTAAGTAACAGAACAATTTCTTCTTATTCACATCTCACCTAAAATCATCGTCCTTCATCTTGATCTCAGTTGTGTGAAATCTGAACCAAGAAATTTAGGACTAATTTTATCAGTAATTAACATTTTAAAAAATAGAGTAGGGAATTCCCAGGTGGTCCAGTGGTTAGGACCCTGTGCTCTAACTGTAGAGGGCCTGGGTTTGATTCTTGGTAGGGGAGCTAAGACCCTGCAAGCCTGGATGGTGCAGCCAAAAATTAAATTAAATTAGAAATTAAAAAATAGAGTTTTACCAAGACTATCCCTTTCACCTCCATTCCCATATCTTTACAGTTGTCAATACTTAATTAATATAAGGCTTCTTCTAAACCCTTAAGTGAAATGGCTAATTAAGAAAATGCTAATGTGTACATTTTCCCCTTAGCAAAGGCATATCTAACTGCTTCTCCTGTTATTTTTCCCCAGTAAGACAATGTTTGCTAATTATCTGCCTTACTTGTACAAATATCTGATTTACTATTAAATATACACAAAATAATTTATGCGAAACACATACATAATAAAGTAAAAGAGAGATAATAGTTTTGCTTTAAAGAAAGGAAATGCTTTAAAGAAATTCTAGTTTTATAATAAAAATCATTTGTTATCTGTGCCTCAAAGTGGACAAAAGTACGCTTTAATTTTTGTCTCCTTATAGTATTACTAGGAATATTATTTTGAGAAAGATAATTTTAGATTACTTATTAACATGATTTTTATTTTCAAACTAATTTTTATTGGAAAGAGTACAATTTCCTAGAGTCAGTTTGTTTCAGAAAAAAACGCTACCGATTTCCTTAGAAGTAGATTTTAATCCTTATTACCATCTTAATTCTTTAAAAAAAAACTTGGCTACACGTAAGCGTGGGGGATAAAAATTGACTGCGTGAATTTGAATCTTTCATTTCCACATATTAACCATCTGAATGAGACCATTTATAATCCTTTCTGAACCTCAATTTCTTCATATGTAAATGGAAATAAAATTCCTTCCTTGTGTGTATGTTCTGGGGATGCATGATAATGACTATAGAATATGCATACAGCATTTGGTACCTGGTGTTCTTGCCTAGAGAATCCCAGGGACGGGGGAGCCTGGTGGGCTGCCGTCTATGGGGTTGCAGAGTCGGACACGACTAAAGCGACTTAGCAGCAGCAGCAGCAGCAGACAAGGAAATACTAGTCATTATGCTAAGAACCTTGACTCCAGAGGATAATACATATTTGAGAAACAGTCACAAAACTAACGCTTTAAAGCAGTGAAACACTATACCATAAGGAAGGTGCCTGGCCAAGTAGTTAATGAGGGCGGAAATCTATCCAGCCCATCATTGGAAAAGTGTTTCTTTTCTTATTCCCATGGGCCAGTGGAGCCCTGAATCAGCCTAGGGAGTTCCAGGGAGTTTCTAGAGGAGTCCTTCAGGAAATTGATGCAGAAGCACAAAATGCAGACCTCAGGGGCAACAGAGGCTGACTGATGAGGAGGTAATTGATCAGAGGGCGCTGATCCTTGTCCACAGCCTAGGTGGGCTGGTAGAACCCCAGAGGAAGGCTGTGTGCTGTGGGTTGGCATCTTCCTGGAAGTCCTGTGACGGAGAACATTGGTAAGAGAGCAGTGGGCTGCCCCCAGGGCCTCCCAGAAGTACCACAGAATTAACCGGGGAGATCTCTAACTGCAAGGGCCTTTGTGGATAAAGGCATGGGACCTGGGTTATTACGAAGGACAAGATTACGGATATCTCAGTATATTCAGCAGCGACAGAGGTTATTAAAGAACAAGTGGGCTCCTTCCCCACTGATGAATGCCCTGGTCTTATCAAAGCCCCCAGAATGAGGCTCAAGTCTAAGATAAAGATGAGAGCAATCCCAGATAACTGGGCTTTCATTTCCACCAGGGGAATAAAGTGAGTTTCAAATGTAAATTAAACTTAAAATTAAACTTAAAAAAACTTAATGGGTCATAGGATTCCCTCCTATGGGACTTGATTCCCTCCTGTGCAATTCAGAAGGGATTAATACATCTGATCATTTATTACTGGTAAATCAGGGATTCTTCCAAAGAGACTACAAATTGGCAATAAGAGAAGAAAGCATGTCATGTCTGTAAATTTCATCTTAAAAGTTCCTTTAGAAACAAAAAAACACATTATCTGTACTTGCAAGTTATGCCTTATGAGAGAAACAACAGCCATCAAGGGCTGTGAACGAGCTCTGATGGGATACAGCATTGGTGTAAAACTTAAAAAAAAAGCATTAACTATGAGAAACCTCCTCCTTCTGGCCACAGGTTATATCCCCACAGCCAGGGCTCCCAAAAACTTTGTGACAAGAGCATATTCTTGACTCTAGATTATTTGAACAATCATTTAAAGAATGTCTTCTTTAATCAGAGGATACTGTTCAAACCTTGCTTAGCCCTGTATTTTAGGAAGAGTAAAATGCTAGTGTGGTCATCCGGCTGTTTTTTTCTCTCTTGATGTCCTGAAATTTGCTGTTCATTGTGGTTTACAAGTGTTTAAGTAAAGTCTGCTTCAGTGCTTCTCAAGCTAACATGTGCTACAGGCTTATTTACTAAGTTGTGTCTGACTCTCTGCAACCTCTTTGCAACCCCAAGGACTAATGTGTAGTCTGACTATTAAATTTTTCTTTCCTATTCATTGTGGATGTTGTAACTTTTAAGTATAATAAAAATAAATTATTAGAAAGCAAAATGGAAAAAAAGATGCACAAAACACAAAGTCCAAAAGTTTTATCAGTCAATAGACATAATGTTACTCTGTCAATTGCTAAAAACTTTTCTAAACATTTATTCTCTCAATCTTTCTTTTTTTTCAAAAGCTATTATTTTTTATATAATATAATTTGGTAAGGAGTTTGATGTCCTTTTAAAATTTTTTATTTATTTATTTTTTTTGTCATACCCCATGGCATTCAGGATCTTAGTTCCCTGACCAAGAATCAAACTAACGCCCCCTTCACTGGAAGCAGAGTCCTGGACCACCAGGAATTTGTTCTTACTTTCTGTACTTATCATGGAGTGGTAACCGGTAACTGCTAGCATACCAAGTGTTACACACATTAGCTATTACATTACATTAGCTATTACATTAGAAAAGGTTCAATATGTGTCTTTTAAATACACAGCAGAAGAACATAATAGCTCAAGTTCAGTTTTTTGAGCCTTCAAAGTAATAAAGAAGATAATTTAAAGCTTAAAAACCTACTGTATAAGACGTTAAGAACAAAATTCTTTTCTTGGATTTAAGCAAATGCGAGGCATGAATGCCCAAGTCAGGTTCATTACTATTTTTTAATGAAATTTATGGTCATCTGACTGTAATAGAAAGTAATAGTCAAATGACAATTGTCTGCTGAGCACACCATTCATCCCTGTGGGAATGCAAAGTCCCTGCAGAAAGCATTACCAACTCTGGGAAAACTCCAAGACAATGGAACAGAGAGGCCCAAGATAATTATTCTTAAAGAAGGACATTTAGGGACTTCCCTGGTGGCCCAGTGGCTCAGACTCCAAGCTCCCAACACAGAGGGCCTGCGTTCCATCCCTGGTCAGGAAACCAGATCCTTCAAGGCACAACAAAGAAGCTGCTCCTACGTGCCACAGTTAAGACCCGGTGCACTCAAAAATATATATATATTTTTTAAGAGGGCTTCCTTGGCTCTCTAGTGGTTAAGAATCCGCTTTGCAATACAGGGGACACTGGTTCAATCTCTGGTTTGGGAAAATCTCACATACCACAGGGCAACAAAGCCCGTGGGCCACAACTACTGAGCCTAAATGCCGCAACCACTGAAGCCTGTGTGCCTAGAGCCCCCTGCTCCGCAACAAGAGAAGCCACTGCGATGAGAAGCCCGTGCTCCCCGCAACTAGAGAAAAGCCTGAGCAGCAACAAAGACCCAGCACAGCCATAAATAAATACATATTAAAAAAGGACATACGTACATTTAAATTTCCTCTGGATTTTTACAAGATTAGGAACATACACAAGTGGATATTGTAATGGAAATATTTTCATTTCTTCATTTAATAAATATTTATTAAATGCCTTTTGTGGATGTGTGCTGTCTTAAATGTCACAGGACAAAGAGTTTACAGTTTAAAAAAGATATGTACATATAAAGAACACATCACTGAGTAGGAATGGCAAGGGCTATATGAAGTATTGGCCATGAAGGATTTGATTTGTGAGGCTACTGGTTACTCCGCAGTGTCTCTAAAAATTAAAAGTTTGATCTCTGGGTGGCAAATACATTTTCTTCTAGATACTGTACAGCAAACAGTAGTAATACTAATTAAAGTAGCCTTTATCTTCTGTAAGTTTCACAGGGAAAATGATGAAAGATTAGAGTGTACTCTTATTTGTTCTGCCTAATAACTGCACTAAAAGATTCCATTTTCAATACTCTTACTAATATTTCCCTTTTTCCTTCCTAGTGGAAGAGATTAGATATGACTATCCCATTGCCTCAAGTGTTATTTGACACTGAGAATATAGGTGTACTACCCATGTCTTATTTTTTTCAGCTTTAATAGGATGTAGCCCACCAGGCTCCTCTGTCCATGGGATTCTCCAGGAAAGAATACTGGAGTGGGTTGCCATGCCATCCAGGGGATCTTCCCAACCCAGGGATCGAACCCAGGTCTCCCACATTGCAGGTGGATTCTTTACCATCTGAGCCACCAGGGTTATACACATTTCTCTATGTTAGGCACTTAAAATATTATTTCAATGAATTTTTGGAACATCTGTATGAGAAAAGCGTCATTATTATCTCCATTTTATCAAGGTGGAAACTGAAGAGCTTGCCCAGAATTACACAGCAAGCAAATGGTTTGAGATTGGAATTCAACTCATTCGATTCTTGCCTGAATCCTGAAGAGTCACCCCAGCTCTGGACTCAACAAGTCCCTGCATTCTTTTTCATTGGCAGTCAAGTTCACAAGTCCTGCATGCAGCTATTGTGATATTTCCATACTTACAAGACGTTAACAAGGGAACTCAACCACTCACAAAAGCAATGACTATATACTATCAGCAATAACTTAAAAAAGATAGAAATACTTTCCAACAACATGAAGTTTAAATCTACCAATCTTCACAAACAACAGTGCCTATCTGCCTATCTTATCTACTGATAGAAGTTCTTCTATTCGCAAAGAAAGAATAAGTCCATTTACAAGGTGATATACAATGTATATCTGATATACAATGTATATCTATACACTGTATAGATCAAACCAGAAATGCAAAAGGAGGTATGATGAGGGATGGGGAGACGGGAAACCAGTGTGAAGGAGGGACAATGTGTATATCAAAGACACAGGGAAATGAAGGTGAAGTTGACAAGTGCTAGCTCACACATCCGGGGGTGTGGGAGAATGGGGTAAAGGAGGCAACTCAGTATCTCTGCCTCTGGTTTAAACGTGTCACTGGAAAGAGCGAACCCCTCTTCTGTGGGCTAGTCATTCATTTAATCTATGAATCAGAGATCAAAACTCATGCTATTACACAGCACCTTAATGAAAAAGAAAAAGGCTCTGAACTGAAAGTTTGCATATATCCCCACTGAAATTTCAGTATTTTTAATTTTAGTAAAGGCCAAGAACAGAATCAGGTCAAAGGTAAGATGCATAGATCTTCCAAAAAATATAAATTGTGAATGAGGACTTTTTTTTAAAATGAGTGGTGGTCTTAAAATTAGATTAACTGTTTCTCAAGATTTTCTTACCTTTGTTTGACATGTATCTACATTCTCTTTAGCTACGCTTTTCCCCCTCTTCCCTCTCTTATTCCTACTTTAACTACCTTTCACTCTTCACATATCTGGCTTGAGAAAACCAAATATACGGTTTTATTATTAGTTAAGCGGGCTAATGATTAACAGCAGCTATCTGAAAACAAATAGATAAGGTGAAAATTGTTGTGCAATTTAAATCCATTGTTGAAGGATTCTTTCTTATTCAGTGTCATAGTCAACCCAGATGTCCAGGAGGGAAAAAATACATTTTAAGATGCAAAAGGTCTGTAAGAACGAAAGAAAGATTTCTTTCTTTTTTTCTTCCCCCTTGTCCCTTTGTACATTTCATGATTAAAAAAAGAAATGAGGTATGAAAGGAAGGGAATATGACTATTTGTATATGCAAAAGAAAAAAAAAATAACTAATGTACTCAAAAGTGCTGTAGGGTGTTCCACAGAGAGAACAAACAAGCATAAATAAGAAGATCCTTGAACACACGTATCTGTGCCTATTATTCCTCAAAGCAATTTTATAAAATTCAGTGTCTGCCCTTTCAGGACAATTGGATATCTCTGCCAATGCAGATTAGCATACTGTAAACAGGGCCAAATACAGTGTTATTCAAAAAAGTATCCATTGAGCATTTTTGGACAATGCTAACATACACTATGGCAAGCCACTCCAGTGTTCTTGCCTGGAGAATCCCAGGAATGGGGGAGCCTGGTGGACTGCCGTCTATGGGGTCGCACAGAGTCGGACACGATTGAAGCGACTTACCAGCAACAGCAGCAGCAACATAGACTAAAATGTTCAAGAAAGAAAACCACACTAGTGCTTTCACGGGCCCTACTGAATGTTTCAGTGCCTGCTGGAAAAAGGACTAAGATTAGAGTTCAAGATCAGTGTGTATATCTGTTTGCTCATAAAACATTAATTGCATAAATGTGAAGGACCAGTAGCCAATAACAAAGGTCTAAGTCCTTAGGCACACATATTTTAGCCACTTGCAGGCATGCATGCTCAGTCGATTCTGTCCAAATCTTTGAGACCCTATGGACTATAGCCTGGCAGGCTCTTCTTTTGTGAGGATTTTGTGAGGATTCTCCAGGCAAGACTATTGGAGTGGGTTGCCATGCCCTCCTCCAGGGATTCTAGCCACTCATCCAAATGCAACTGATTTTCCTTTAGGGGGAAAAATCAGTTAATTCATCTATTTCATAATACAATAATTTAAGTGAAAAGAAACAACTTACTACTTAACTGCTTATTTTAACACTGAGATGAGTGTCACATGGCTTTTTGAAAATAGTTATTTGAATTTTGAATGACTTAGAATCAGTCTTAATGCCAAAGTTTTCCAGTCCATTTTTGTGGGCAGAGGAGAGCTTTTCTGCTAGCAGGCCTAACCGTTCTTCCTTCACTAGACTACAATGAAGAAATCTGCATCCAGGAATGGGACTTCCTGATTTGTGCTTGACCATTTCACTACATTTGCCCTTGACTGTATCCTTTTGTGAAATTCAGAAGGCTGAACATCTTTATACCCACTTAAGAATAGCTATATCCTGTGCTCATTAATAAAATAAAATTTGCCTGACTTCTGACATCCACATTTTCCAAGAGGAATGTGTATGAGTTTGTGTGTTGAGGGAAGTGTCTCCCAATTCCCATTGAGATGGTCCCCATGAAGTCAGTCACTGTTTGTGGAGTATCTCAAGGCCCCATGGCAAGAACGCAGGAGCTCTAGGATACGAGATACAACAAATCCATTTGTGTCAGATGATGTTATGCATACGTAAATTAACTCCATGTCTCATACCAGAAAAAAAAAAAAAAAGATCCCACTTAAAGGGATGAGAATTGAGGCTGATCCTTGAAAAAGGGGGGAGGCATGAGTCTCACCATTTCTTAAAATGAGAGCTGCGAGTGTAGTAATTGGGTTACCTGCACATCTGTTAATCCTGCATCAGAGAGAAGGACTCAAAGGCTCCTTTCTAAATCCTTAAGGAAACCAGACTCTCAAATGATCTAAAAGGGAAGGCTTCAGCGAGAAAAGAAACAAAATGTTGCCCCTCTTTCACGCAAGCCCTGTTTCATCGTCTCTCCTTCACTGATGGTAAACACCAGAGGATTATTTCCCAGAAAGCTAAGCGGAAGCCTGTCACAGCCTGTATTTTAAAAGAACAGAAAGCCAAGGAATCAGGACCCAAGAAAAGTGCAAGGAGGGTGATCCAGGGGAGTTAGTGGAAGTAATGGCAAATGGCGCCGTTCTGTAACCGGGCGCCCGGCAAGGTGGCTGTGGCAGGTGGAGGGGTGGGGTCCCCAGAAGGACCTGCCTGGCCCCAGCGGGGCTACTCACCCTAGCCGGCCGTCCTCCGAGTCGCTGTCCGAGGCCCACTCCTCGCCGATGTCCGGCAAAGTGAAGAACAGGGTCTTGGGGCCAGGCCCGGGGGGCACCCGAGCGCTGGGTTCTTTCTCCCCAGGGCAGGGGGGGCGAGGGTTCCGCGGGCTCGCGGTCACACTGCTGCTGATGCTGCTGCCCACCGAGCCCCCGATGGACGGATACGCCGCCCAGACCGCGCCCGGGCCCGGGGGCTGCCGCGCCACGACCACCAGGTGGGCGGGGGAGCCCGCCGAGCTGCGGCCGCCGCTGGAGGGGGCGGGCGGCAGAGCCAAGGGCAGGGGCAGGGGCGAGGACCGGACTTTGGCTGCTCCAGGGCTACTGGGCAGCGAAGCGGGAGTCTCCACAGCCTCTGCCGGGCGGCCGGCGACGGAGACTCGGACGTGGGGGGCGGCGAGCAGGGGATGGAGCGCGGCGGGCGTCGGCTGCAGCAGGACCGAGGGCCCCCGAGAGCTAGACGGGGAGTCGGGGGCCAGGGCCGGGAGGACGGTCAAAGTCCGGGCCGCGCTGAGCGAGGTGCCCGGGCGGGAACCCGCGGCCCCCGCGGCAGCAGCGCCTCGCGAGGGGCTGGAGGAGGACACCGGCGAGGGGGCCGCAGGGGGCGCCGTCGAGGTCTTGAAGAT
The DNA here is from genome assembly GCF_003369695.1 of Bos indicus x Bos taurus. Lineage (NCBI taxonomy): Eukaryota > Metazoa > Chordata > Mammalia > Artiodactyla > Bovidae > Bos > Bos indicus x Bos taurus. Next base: position 16,169,340 of record NC_040102.1, on the reverse strand, counting down.
TTTGGCAAAGAGAGACCCAAGGTCCAACACCGCGACCTTCATGTCCTGGCCCTAGAAACGCCGTCCTGGCTGTGGCCCGAACCTCAAGTCCACGCGGAGCCGGGCTGCAGGGCTCCATCCACCGCCGCCCGCAGGGCTCGGGATGAGGCGGCCCTGGGCCGGGGCGGGGCGCGGCGGGGCCCGTGGAGTCCCCTCTAGTCGCGCACCCCCGGGGGTCCTCTGATGCTCTCTCCTAGTGGAGGAAATCCTGCGGGCGCTCGGCCCCGCTACTCCTCGGCCGGACCTTCCCCGACGCCGGGTTGGCCGCCCTCTGCGGTGAGCAGATCCTTCTTTGCCTTAGCGCTGCCGCGAGACCCCAAGGGCAGGGGTCCCGGTGCCCACGGGGGGCGACTCCTGCAGCCGCCGGTGCCACCGCGGGCGGAGGACTCAGACCCGGGCCTCCGGCCCCCGAAGAGACCCCGACGGGCCCCCGGGACGGCGCAGGCGGTTGCTAAGCTAAACAAAAACCCGGATTAGCTCACTGCTAATTGGGCCCCAGACTGCAGCCTCCGGCTGCGTCTACAATAGACACCTGGGTCTCCTCCTTGAACCTCGCCTTAAAGGAACACTCTCCAATTTATCACCCTTAGAACTTCACCAGATTTGCAGAACTCTGGGCAAAATGATACGAAGTTTGAACACAAACCTGGGAACCATAACCCTGATTCCAAAAGATCTGGGACTTAGCCGAAGGCCAAAATGAAACATGACCAGTCTCTGATAGGAGGGAAGGTTAATAAGAAGCTGTATTCAGATCATTTCTAGAGTATGAGCTTTCAGGGTTTAAGCCCTTAATCATCGGATTGATTCTGAACACAAGTAATGTAACTTGAAGGGAGAGTCAGCACAAAGGGTCATTGCTGAGTGAAGCTTGATTGAACTCACCCAGTTCCTTGGGAGCTGCACTTGTCTGCGGCCACCTCTCTGGGTTTCTGATTTTACAGGCCCAAGACCTTCATAGCTGAGCAACCTCTTAGGATGGAGCCCCAGTAACTTAACTCATAAAATACTGATGTGTAAATCCAACTCAGATGTGTTAAGTAATAACAGCTGCAGTGTTGTCTGCTCTTTCTCTAAGAGAGGAATTTCTGTTGAGGTCAAATTAAGTTGAGCCCAGAATCAAAGCAAGGGGAGTGAGTCATATATATGATATATATTTCATATACAGAGGGCAGTAATATAAGGGAGCAAATCACCCTTCTCCATGAACAGCAGGGAATTCATCCACCTGTCTTCAGTTATTTCTATGCTTTCATTACTAACCACTTCCATTATTGCACACGCCTTTTTTTTACATACATGCTATTATTGTTGTATAGCTGTGAAGTCGTGTCCACCTCTTTTGCGATCTCATGGATGTAGCCCGCCAGGCTCCTCTGTCCATAGGATTTCCCAGGCAATAATACTGCAGTGGGTTGCTGTTTTCTTTTCAAAGGATCTTTCCCGCCCAGGGATCGAATTTGCGTCTCCTGCATTGGCAGGCAGATTCTTTACCTCTGAGCCACCTGGGAAGACCACTTTAAATACAAAGATACTGTCAATAAGGCCAACAGAAAAGTTCCTACTCTTTCAAGTCCCAGCCTTGAAGGTAGTTTGTCTCTGAGGTGTGTTTGCAGGTACCCTCTCTGTTACGGGCTGAACTGTGTTCCCCCCAAAGATATGATGTAGTCCTAACTCTGTGTGTGTATGTAACCTTATCTGGAGATATTAATAGGATCTTTACGATAAAATCAACATAAAACAAGGTCATTAGCATGGGCTCTAATCCAATACCCTTAAGAAGAGAGATCTCTGAACACAAACACATAAGGAGAACATCATGTAATAACAGAGGCAGAGGCTGGTGTGAGGCAGCTGTAAGCCCAGGGGCGTCAAGCTTTGAAGGCCAGCGCCCGGAAGTTAGGAAGAGGCAAGGAAGATCCTTCCCTACAGGTTTCAGAGGGGGCTTGGCTCCACTGGCATCTGTTATCAGACTTCTAGTTTCCGGAACTGTGGTAGGAAACATTTCTATTGTTTTAAATCACCCAGTTTGCAGGACTTCCCTGGTGGTCCACCTTGCAATGAAGGGTGAAAGTGAAAGTCGCTCAGTTGTGTCCTGCTCTTTGCAACCTCATGGGCTATGCAATCCATGGAATTCTCCAGGCCAGAATACCGGGGTGGGGAGCCATTCCCTTCTCCAGGGGATCTTTCTAACCCAGGGATTGAACCCAGGTCTCCCACATTGCAGGCGAATTCTTTACCAGCTGAGCCACCAGGGTACGTGGGTTCAGTCCTTGGTTGGGGAGTTAGGATACTGCATGCCGTAGAGCAACTAAGCCCATGTGCCACAACTACTGAAGCCCACGTGCTCTGGAGCCCATGCAACTACTGAGCCCATGCACCACAACTAGAGAATCCATGCATTGCAATGAAAAGATCCCACACACTGCAACTAAGACCTGACACAGCCAAAATACATAAATAAATATTAAAAATTAAAAAAAAATCACCCAGTTTGTGACACTTTGTTATAACAGCCCTGTTGCTGCTGCTGCTAAGTCGCTTCAGTCGTGTCCGACTCTGTGCGACCCCATAGACGGCAGCCCGCTAGGCTTCTCTGTCCCTGGGATTCTTCAGGTAAGAACACTGGAGTGGGTTGCCATTTCCTTCTCCAATGCACGAAAGTGAAAAGTGAAAGTGAAGTCGCTCAGTTGTGTCCGACCCTCAGCGACCCCACAGAGGGCAGCCCACCAGGCTCCCGCATCCCTGGGATTCTCCAGGCAAGAACACTGGAGTGGGTTGCCATTTCCTTCTCCAACACATGAAAGTGAAAAGTGAAATCGAAGTCATTCCGTTGTGTCTGACTCTTCGCGACCCCATGGACTGTAGCCTACCAGGCTCCTCAGTCCATGGGATTTTCCAGGCAAGAGTACTGGAGTGGGGTGCCATTGCCTTCTCTGATAACAGCCCTAGGGAACAAATACACTATTGGGGTAGTAATTAATATTTGGGATGCTTCATGATCATAGGATCTTTCTGGTACCTCTATGAAAGTCTTCAGTGGGTGTGCTGCTGCTGTGCTAAGTCGCTGCAGTCGGGTCTGACTCTGCGACCCCAGAGACAGCAGCCCACCAGGCTCCTCTGTCCCTGGGATTCTTTCTCCAGGCAAGAATACTGGTGAGGGTTGCCATTTCCTTCTCCATTGCATGCAGGCATGCTAAGTCTCTTCAGTCGTGTCCGACTCTGTACGACTCTATGGATAGCAGCCCTCCAGGCTCCTCTGTCCGCGGGATTCTCCAGGCAAGAATACTGGAGTGGGTTGCCATTTTATTCTCCTCAGTGGGTGTATTGGCTCTAAAAAGCTAGCTACAAATTAAGATAATTATCATAATTGTCTAAAAAAAATCGACAGGGAGGATGACAGAATATATAAAAAGGACAGAAAAAAAAATACCATGGTGGTTTAAACAGTGGATGTAAGAACCTTCTGGTCAGCCCGCTTCATGAAGAAGGCACAATAGATAAATGATTGATCCTTTTGTTTGAAGGTCCTTTGAAAACGACGGATAATTGCAAACATGATAAACAATTCTACAGAAGACGCTAGGTCTTTTATACCCATTGTTCATCTGTCAACAGTCTTTCAGACAGACGTTAGAGGCTACCCGGCTTTTCTGTTAATTACCAGTAGCATGTCATTCTTAAAACATGAGCCCCGGGTGATGTGCCATGATGGCCTGGCTCAGCAGAGTAGAGAAGTGAGGGTAAATGCAGCAAATCATCCTTTCTAATTTTGACAGTGTTGATTTTGGAGAGACTTTATTTGAAATGTCAAAGCTGTGTTTTATGTGATAAACTTCTCCTGTTTAAGTTGTTTAATTAATTGGTTTTCTAATGTGAATAATGATGCTTGGCTACATCACTGAGAAAGTATTAGGAAGTGATGACCATGTTGCTATGTAGAGATATTATGTTTTGGAAACCTGAAAGTTAAAACAACCTGAGCAATTAATCTGTTTAGGGATTTATATTGTCTCAGTACGACACCACGGTCAAGATTCTATAAAGAAAAATACTATCAAATCTGATTTTATAAAAGAAACAACTAAACTTCCAGGCAAGGAAAGGCATTTGTTGATTTGACAAACATTTAGCTTAGCACCTGGGTGGAGACAGTACGGTATGGAAGCCTTTGGGGCTAGACTTCCTAGTTCACACTGTCTCTGTTACTGGCCAATACCCATGGCTCTCTGTTCCTTAGTTTCCTTATCTGTAATCCCAGGGTGATAATGGTTTCTATCTGAAATAATGGGACTTGGAGAGTTACATTAATGGACACATGCTTGGAATGTGATATGATCCCACAGCATAAGCTCTCAGTAGATGTTGGTTTTTCATCACATGTGATACCAAGTTACACTGAGAGGATCCTCTTTATCTCAGCACAGATGAAGCCCAGGGCTCAGGCAGCAGCGCCTGCAGCTGCATCGCCCTCCAGCGGAGCACAGGAAATCCGTGCTATGCGGTGGGGCTGCCGGGCTCAAGGGCTTTAGGTCTCACCAGCAGGTCTCTGTCCACTTCAAGGGCCTGCACGTACAAGTTTGTGCTTAAAGTGAACTGGGAGGTACACAGCAGCCCTGTGCCTGAGAGTTTGATTTGTTATAAAGCCTCAGTTTTAGCACATAATAACTGTGTGCAAGACTAATGAAAGGGAGAAAGAACCTATGGAGTCCTCCTGGGTATAAATCCTTTCTGTGTTTGTAGGGAAAGGTTTCTTCAGCCTCCTAGAACTTCCCAGAGTTCCAAAAGGCACTTTCAAGCCCCTGCTAATCAAGGAAGTAGATGGGGAGACAGTGGAAACAGTGACAGAGTTTATTTTTCTGGGCTCCAAAATCACTGCAGATGGTGACTGTAGCCATGAAATTAAAAGACGCTTGCTCCTTGGAAGAAAAGCTATGACCAACCTAGATAGCATATTTAAAAGCAGAGACATTACTTTGCCAACAAAAGTCCGTTTAGTCAAGGCTATGTTTTTTCCAGTAGTCATGTATGGATGTGAGAGTTGGACTGTGAAGAAAGCTGAGCGCTGAAGAATTGATGCTTTTGAACTGTGGTGTTGGGAAAAGGCTCTTGAGAGTCCCTTGGATAGCAAGGATATCCAACCAGTCCATCCTAAAGGAAATGAGTCCCAAATATTCATTGGAAGGACTGATGCTGAAGCTGAAACTCCAATACTTTGGCCACCTGATGCAAAGAGTTGACTCATCTGAAAAGACCCTGATGCTGGGAAAGATTGAAGGTGGGAGAAGGGGACGACAGGGGATGAGATGGTTGGATGGCATCACTGACTCAATGGACGTGAGTTTGAGCTAGCTCCAGGAGTTGGTGGTGGACAGGGAGGCCAGGCGTGCTGCAGTCCATGGGGTCCCAAAGAGTCAGACAGACTGAACTGAACTGAACTGAATCAAGGAAGTGAAGGAATTTGGAAACAAAGGAGGAACAATCAAGAAACAATGGTGCAGCGATTAAAGCAGGGTCCAGGGTCCTCATCAAAGGACACACAGACCAATACCTTTGAGTTCTTCTGAAAGAACTAAGGTCTCCACCCATGTGGAGGATGGTAACTTCAGCTGAGTCCCGGAACATCTCTTTTATCTTGCAATCAACCAAAGAGAAGAAAGTCACACATCCTGTAGCCTCACCCAAAGCCTATAAAAACATTTCGCTGAAAACCATTGAGGGGTTTGAGATTTTTTGAACACAAGCCACTCATTCTCCTTGCTTGGCCATTCAGTAAACCTCTTTCTGCTCCAAACTTTGCCCTTTCAGATTCTTTGGCCTCATTGTGCATTGAGCATGTGAACTTCTGTTCCATGACACTTGTCAGTCTTGCAAAAGACTGATAAATTGAAATCTTAAAACATTTTCAGAACCAAGGTAATTGCTGGGGGGTGAGAGGGGGAGGAAAAATCCCTGAATCTTCATGAAAAACATTTCACAAACCAAGACGCTCCAGAAGAGGAATAGAGAGGAAACTAAAGAACTAGTTAACAGTTCTCTAAAAAAAGTTTGCAACTGTAGAAGAGGAAGAAAATTATTTTTCTCTCTACAACTTAGGTTCATTGACTGGGCCCTAAATAAAAGACTGAGAAAAGAAAGATTAACAAGAGTAAAGTTAAGAAGCTTCCCAGTAAGGAAATAATATTTGTACTATTTTTCTGTAACACCAGCTAAGATAATGCATCAGCAAGAGAAATTGAAAGTGTCTGATAAAATATTGATAACAAATACTTATGTACAAAGAATTCACAAAAGCCTAGCTCTCCACTTGAAGCAGAGCATATGGCAGTTGACACCGGAACAGATCGAACCACTGGCTGGGATTACAAAGCACATACTGATCCAGAGGAGGAAAGTCACCCGTAGCAGAGGTTTTCAGCTAGAGTTTGTCCTCTGTGGACAGACACTCCAAGATGAAGACGGTAGTAGGAGGATAAGAGGAGAGGCTGAGCCCTGCCCAGATGAGATAGAGACGACATATTCTTCATTCTCAAGGTCAAGGGGAGCTTCCTGCCTACACTTGTACAGAAAGGCTCGGTGGAGGTCAAAAAGAGTGTGCTGATGCCAACCTACCCATGGGCCTCTTCCCTGGAATCCATCTTGGCTAAGAGATGCACGCCCAGATGGGAGGACCCTGAGCTAAACCAAACAGACTCAGAACAAGGCCAAGCAAGGTGACTGGTCAGAGGAAACCCAGAAGAAACGCCCCATGTAAGAGATTCAAAGTACCACGAGGGCATGACTCCCTGCCTCTGCCCCGTGTGCCTGCTCACAGGGACTCTTGTTCCTCCTAATAAACACTTGACTTTTTTCACTGCTTTCCGTTACATTGTGGGAATTCATTTCCACAAAGCTGACGGACCAGGGGCCTTGTCACTGGCCCCCGGGTCAGCGCTCTCACTCTGAGACCTCATTCCATCTCTGGTCAAGAATCAAAATGGTGCTTCAAGCCGCTGCAGGCTGGAGTGACTTGAGATTTAGAAGACAAGGGAAAAGGACTTCGCGTTTCTAGGGGCAGCCAAGTGTGGGACAGTAAGAACATGGGGAGAGTAATGGAAGATCGGCTGCTAGTGAGGTTTGTTACTGTTGACCTTTTCATGGTGCCATCTTATCTCTTCCCGGTTCCTGGTTCGGGAGGTTTTTTCGCGGGGGAGGTGGTTTGTGGTGGGGGTTCGCCTTCACATGGGGATTTCTGTTCTGCTTTCAGGCAGATGGTGGTGGTGGGGATAGGGATGCAGATTGCTCATCCTGGTTGTCCTTTTTCTCAATTGCTGTCAGCTCAAAATGACCCTTATGCCAGTGTCACACATTTTGGAGTGGTATACAAAGCATGACGGGCATAAAATATTCTTACCTTTTACTTATAACACTTTAAATGTTTAAAGTTCAGTAGATTATAAAGGACACGATGCTTATAGTTCTGACTTTTAAAGTACAGCAAGAAAAGGCCACTGTGAGGAAAACTGGTTTTAAAAAGCACAGAGATAATTCATATGATAAATTTAAACAGTTTTCAAAAACGACAGCACTTTTGGGGAACTGACTCATCAATTTTCCAGGAATACAGTCAAGGACCCTCTCTCTTTGGACTCCTCCAGTGGTCATTTCTTTGTTGTTATGGTAACTGGCCATAAGCTTTCCCTGGTTACTTAAAGCCCTGTGGCCAATGAGCACACAAGGAAAAGCGGAAGATTAAGACGGGCGTCACAGAAAGGTGAGTTCAAGCACAGTTTTGAATATTTTATTGATTTCGTTTTTAATTTGGCAATGTTACATGGCATGTGGGATTGTAGTTCCCCAACCAGGGATGGAATCTGAGGGCTCTGCATTGGAAGCTTGGAGTCTTAACCATTGGACCACCAGGGGAGTTCCAATATCTCCTTTTTTTTAAAGATAATTTCTCATATAGCATGGACAAAATGTCATAGTGTGTTAATTACTGTCCAAGCTGTATATTAATAAATCTGCCTTTAAGGGGCTTATAAATATTATAAAAAATAATTACACACACACACACACACACATACACACATTAGATTAGGGCTTCCCAGGTTGCTCTGGTAAAGAATTGTCCTGCAATGCACAAGACACAGATGAGGGTTCGATCCCTGGGTCAGGAAGATCCCCTAGAGGAGGGCATGGCAACCCATTCCAGTATTCTTGCCTGGAGAACCTCATGTTCAGAGGGGCTCGACAGGCTATAGTCCATAAGGTTGCAAAGAGTCAGACAGGACTGAAGTGACTGAGTATGGATGCGTGCATATATTAGATAATAATAGACTATAATAACATATAATTGGGTTGTTTGTACTTTTGTACCTTTGACTGTTGTGATGTAATGAATCTGCTAATATCTCTTTGAGATCCTGAACAGTAACTCTTTTGGATTGCTGACCTGAAACAAATGCCAGATATTTCTTCAGCAAAAATGAGCTAATTTGGGATCAGCATAGAATTGCAATTGGGGTCCATAACCAGGGTGAGCCACGTGCAAGTTCCCACACAGCAAGAGAAGAAGACCATCTTTCTAGGGAGGAAAAAAAACCCAGCGAATTAAGGAGAGCTGTAGTAAACAGAGTCCCTGACTTTTCATTGGCTGAGTCCTTGCCAGAAAAGAGAGTCTTTCTTCTTCCTGTTTGGCTCAGCGATCCTCAAGGGTATGACAGCGCCCTCTTCTGGTCTCTGTTTATTAATGTTTTACGGGATAAATACCCACAGGTGGGATTGCAGGATCATTTGATACTTGCAGTTTTTTGAGGAATCTCCATATTATTTTCCATAGCAACTGCACCAGTGTGCAAGGGTTCCAGTGTCTCCACAACCTCACCAACACGTGCTGTCTTTTGGTTTTTTCAATAAAATCCATTTCAACAGATGTGAGATGATATCACATTGTGGCTTTGATCTGCAATTCCCTGATCCTGAGCATCTATCCATACACCTGTCGGCCTCATCTCACACCATACGCAATAATCAATTCAAATGGATGGAAAACGTAAACATTTAAGACCTGAAACTGTAAACCTACTAGACGAGAATACAGGGGAAACCCTTCAAGACCTTGGTATTGGCAATGATTTCACAGATAGGACCCGCAAAGCACAAGCAACAAAAGCAAAAAATGGACGAGTGGGACTACACCAAACGAAACAGCTTCTGCACGGCAATGAATACAATGGAAAGAGTAAAGAGCAACCTACAGAATGGGAGAAAACATTTGTAAGCCGTATATCTGATAACGGGTTGTGATATTGTGATTTATCATATGTGTTGGCCTTTGTTCATTTCTGGCACAGAGCTAAAGCCCTCGAAATTCTTTCAGTGAGAAGAGCAATGGGAGCAGCTTTTGTTATAATATTTGGTTTCTTGATCTCAGTTCCTGAAACACTCAGAGCCATAAAAGTGAAGCTTGGTGTCTTCACTTTTCACCACAACTGGCTTTAACTTAATGAGATGATGTGGAAAGAACCTAAGGATGGGGGCTGGGTGCCAGCAGACCTGAGCATGTGATTAGAGGTTTGGAAATTTCAGTCGCACCTCCACATTCTGGGTAGGAGGGGACTGACACTGAATTCAGTCACCAGTGGCCAACGATTTAATCAATCTTGCCCATGTAATGAAACCTCCATAAAACCCCCAAAGTACGAGGGTTAGAGGGCTTCTGGGTTGGCAAACACCTGTAGATTCAGGGAGAATGGCTGAACTCCAGGAGGGCGTGGAAACTCCACACCCTTTCCCCATACCTTGCCCTGAGCATCTTTTCCATCTGCCTGTTCCTGAGTTATATCCTTTTATAATAAACAGGTAATCTAGTAAGTAAAATATTTCTCTGAGTTCTGCAAGCCACTCTAGCAAATTAATGGAACCTAAGGAGTTGGTAACGGGAACTCTGATCCTATCAGGTGATGACTTTGGTGTGATTTTGTCTGAAGTTGAGGGGGGGCAGTCTTGTAGGACTGAGCCCTCAACCTTTGGGTCTCTCCAGGTAGATAGTGTCAGAATTGAGTTGAGTTACAGGACACCCAGCTTGTGTCAGAGGACTGCTTGGTTGTGTGAGAACTCACCCACACCACCACACATTAAAACTGGTTTTAGAAACTTTTGGAATTAATTTCTCAAATATATAAGGAACTACAATTCAATAGCAAAAAAAAAAAAAAAAGTCCAATAACCTGATTTCTAAAATGGGCTAGTGATTGAGAATCTGCCAGCCAGTGCAGGGGACACAGGTTCAATCCCTGTTCCGGGAAGATCCTGTATGCCGTGGGCAAATAACCTGTGGACCCCAACTACTGGAGCCTGTGGGAAGCCACTGCAAAGAGAAACCTGCACGCTGGAACTAGAGAGTAGCCCCTGCTCGCCACAACTAGAGGAAGCAATGATGACCCAGCCCCAAATACATAAATAAACAAAAATGAATGATAAAAAGAACCTATTCGAGAGATTAACCAGAACTTCTGTTTCCTAACCTCAGTCCTGGACCATCCCTGAAATACTACCTTCCCTCTGTAGACTCTGCTATCCTGTCCAGAACTCGCCTGGTGTCCCCTAGGGAGTGTGGATCTGGTGGTAGGCAGGGGTGTTCCTCTCTCTTCTGGGCGAGGGTTGATCTTGGGAGCACACGCCCTTTAAGGCCAGGGAATGTTGTGAGCCGCCAGAGATAAGTTACATCAGGAGAGGCTGCAGAATCACTGTTATCAGGAAGTCTAGAGGGATCCTCTGTTTCTTACCACTGCTTAGGTAACCGAGTCTCTCTGAGGAAGGACAATCTCATTTGACCCAGTGTTTATCCCAGTCAAGGCTGCTTCACACCAAAGCAGAACAGCTCTTTAAATCCCCCTGCACCGAAGGGTTATCTTCAGCAAATGAGTGGAGAAGAGTCTCTGATCTGAGAGTCCCCTCTGAGGCCACAGCCAAGACAAAGCCCTTTTTTCGACCAGGGCTTTGGGTTTGTACAGATGCCTGCATCAGTAACAGTGGGTCCTAAGGTTGCCCCTCCTGTGACTCCTCCCAGGCATTCCTGGTGTTCAGGAGCCTGAGCCCGTTCTGTCCAAGAGTACCTGATCTAAGACAAAGTTCTATAACTCATCCTACGGAGGAGGCATGTTTAGGAAGCTTGTAAGTTTCAAGGGTTAGGTCTCTTCAGAGGAGATACTGGCCCCAGATAGCTGAGGTGCACATCAAAGGAATGATTTCAGTGATCCCAGACTCTTGCATCTTCCCATGCATACTGTTCAATCGTTCAGTCGTGTCTGACTCTGCAACCACACGGACTGTCGCCCTCCAAGCTCCTCTGTCCACGAGATTTCCCAGCAAGATAACTATTGTGGATTGCCATTTCCTTCCCAGGGGACCTTCCCAACCCAGGGATTGAACCCTGGTCTCCTGATTGGCAGGGAGATTCTTTACTGCTGAGCCACCTGGGAAGCCCATAGACGGAAAAGCCCTACATTTCTTAACTTGAGATATCTGATTTTCTTTAATTAACAAGTATCTTTTGACGTTCAGACTACCCTGTCTTTGTCGTAAAACTTCTCTGAAACCCGGCTCCTCCCTTCACCTCCTCAGAGCAGTTCTCTCAGGGTTACTCGAGGTGCTGCTTCCCAGGCTTGAAGTTCTAAAAATTCCCACCGAATAAAACACGACTCAACTTATAGGTTGTGAATATTTTTTAACTCGACACCTGCTTTAGTTAATCTCCATCCAGGAGTCTGTTTTCTGGGGAACTGACTTAAGATAAAAGTGAGCTAAGAATTCAGAACAGGTTTCCCAGGAATTCTCACACAGAACTGGAAACGTTTTTCCATCACTGAAAAGTGCCATGACCCCTCCCTCTTGACTGTTTGTTAAGCTGGTGGGGGAAAGTCACAGAACCAGTTATTCCCCTGAACAATAATTTGGATTGAAACTTGGTTGCAAGAGCTAAGACTGGCTGATGTATCACCTGGTGTACTTAGTGCCTAGTGATCAATTGATTATCATGCTTTGCTATTTTAATACAGATTTATATATTTATCGGAAAAAATAAACGCTTCAAATCCCCTTGTGTTATGTGAGAGTAAGTCTGGCTTGTGTGGACTGTGAAGTTATAAGTTATTCTCCTCTGTTCAATGAGGTGTCATGTAAATCGAAGTCACAGGCCCCAAGAGGGAATTTTATGATAATTTCTCATTTGTCTATAGAAATCCACCAAGTTACAACTTCAAAATACCGTAAGCACTTCCCTGGTGGTTCAGTGGCTAAGACACTGAGTACCCTATGCAGGGGACCCAGGTTCCATCCCTGCTCAGGGAACCAGATGCCCGAATGCCACAACAAAAGACCCTGCGTGCTGCAACTTAGACCAGGCACAGCTACATAAAAATAAATATAAGAGACAAGCAAAACCAAAACAAACACAAAATACCTAACCCCTTAAATCTAAGCTCTTCTGCTATGCCCTCGGCAATATGCTTCCATCCTCTGCATACCCTGACTATCTTCCAGCACCAAGCCATGTCTCCCTCCTTCCCTTCCATCTTACAATTCATTCTGCCATCTTCCTTGTCACTCGCCAAAATCCTTCCTTGGCCAGGTCCATCTCTGAGCATCCCTTCCCACCTCAACTCCTATTGCCCCATTTCCTACAGTGCATCTCAGACCCAACTGTACCCCACAGTGCTTAGCATGGGGTTAGGCACATATTGGAGAAGGAAATGTCAATCCACTCCAGCATTCTTGCCTGGAGAATCCCATGGACAGAGAAGCCTACACTCCATGGGGTCCCAAAGAGTCGGACATGACTTAGTGACTAATTACAGGCATGTGTAGCTAGCTCTTCAGTGAATATGATTTTTAAATAGCTATATTAATGTTTAATTTTCATACCCAAAATTTACCTGTTTTAAGTGTATGATTCAGTGATTTTTAGTAAATTTACAGTGTTGTGCAATCATTAACCTCAATCCAATTTCAGGACATTTTCACCACCCCCAAAATATCTCTGATGCCCACTGTCTCTAGGGTTGGCAAGAAACTTATTTTGAGCTCTTCATTTGAAACATCTTTACATTTTCTCAGGATGGCCATCAGTTACTACTGAGACCCTTTTACAAATAATCCAAGGTAGTATTTTAAAAAGTAAACATTGTTAAGTAAATGGTGTTGAAAACCTCTCGTTCTCACAAATGGATTGCGCCTACTTCTTACTGCAACCTAAAAGGTGTCATTTTTAAATCTCAATACCTAGGTTTATTTCAAACTCCATGTTGTTGATTCAGCTGGATTCTGTTCTGAAAGTGAAAATGGGAAGGAGTTGGGGTGAATGGCTTACATGATGACATCCTGAGCACATTCAGACAAGTCAGTTCAACTGTGGAAATTAGGTCAGACAAACATTCTTTTCTGTACTCCCTTTGTCTTAAACCCAAGGGGGATGGACTCCCCCGAGAACAATTAGAAAGGTCAATCTGCAGAAGAACCGGCTGCTGCTTCCTGTGTAGGTCAAACACAAGTCAAGGCTTATACCTTTTATTAGTTATATTTATATTCAGTTAAACTGGTCATCCCTTGTACAGCCTAACCTCATAAATATTAAGCAACTTCTAAAAAATGACATTTGAACTCAATTTAAATTGTGCCCCTGTGATCAATGACTTCATAAACAAAGAAGAGAGAAAACGCAATATTACTTCCTGCTTTGCTTTTCACAAACTGATAATATATTGATAAATTCATAATAGTGAAAGTGAAAGTGAAGTCACTCAGTCGTGTCTGACTCTTTGCGACCCCATGGACTGCAGCCCACCAGGCTCCTCCATCCATGGGATTTTCCAGGCAAGAGTACTGGAGTGGGGTGCCACTGCCTTCTCCGGGAACTTACTTTAGAGTCATTTAAAAGAGAAAAAATTTTGGTAGCCTGAAAAATCACTAAATTGAAGTATTTAAAAGTGTTTTGAAGTTGTTACATTTTGTAAAAGTTTGTGAATATAACTTTGTCCAGCTCCAGCAGCCAGACCTCAAAATGTTTCAATGAGGTTGGGAGTATTGATAACATACAAAGTGCATCAAGAAAAAAGCAGTTGTGATTTTTATTTTATGATGCCAAAATAAAACAGGGTTCTTTCACAGATGGGCTTCCCTTGTGGCTCAGCTGGTGAAGAATCTGCCTGCTATTTGGGAGACCTGGGTTCAACCCCTGGGTTGGAAGATCCCCTGGAGAAGGGAAAGGCTATCCACTCCAGTGTTCTGGCCTGGAAAATTCCATGGACTATACAGTCCATGGAGTCGCAAGAGTCGGACATGACTGAGTGACTTTCACTTTCACTTTTCACCATTAGAAAACAAATCTTTACAAAAAACAATAAAACTAACATCTCAAGCATAAGGGTGGCATATAAATGTAAGAGTGAAAATGAATTCTCCATATACTCATGTTGCTGTAGAGTTCTTCAGAACCAGCAGTACAGCGAGTGTACTTTATTTAGGATTACATGAACCTACCCTGTCCTATTTAATAGTTCTGTGTGTGTATATATACATATTAATATGAAATATAGAATATTTAAATCAAATCTCCAAAATGTGACATCTCACATGCTTCCTAAATTCAGCAGACAAATGAGTGCTTCAGATACAGAAAGTATCTCAGCATGATCATTTCAACTCTCCCTTATATTTGAATACCAGAACTATAAAGGTTTAAAAAAGCTATTCACGTCAATTTCCAATAATTAGACCCTTTTTAAATTGTAAAATGAAAGTAAAACAAAACAATTATAAGAGTAACTTGTACACAGGATACTTTTTAAATGGTTATAATAATATAGTCTACATGAATATATTATACCACAATCATCATCACTAATGATATATAAATAGTTCAGTTCAGCTCAGTAGATCAGCTGTGTCCAACTCTTTGCAACCCCATGGATTGCAGTGCGCCAGGCCTCCCTGTCCATCACCAACTCCCAGAGCTTGCTCAAATTCGTGTCTATTGAGTCGGTGATGCCATCCAACCATCTCATCCTCTGTCATCCCCTTCTCCTCCTGCCTTCAATCTTTCCCAGCATCAGGGTCTTTTCAAATGAGTCAGGTAGGAATAGTTAACATTTTGTTAATCACTATAATTTTCAAGATTGGCAGGCAGAAAATCCCAGTGGAACCAAGTGAATTAGCCAGGGCCATCTCCTGAGTCTGTGACCAGGGTAAGACAATATTTTGTTTCCACAAAGCCAATCTACTAATTAACCTTTGGGAAGTAAGCCTTCCTGAAACACTTGTAAGCAAAAGAATTGTTTCTTCTAATGCCTCAGAAATCCAAATATCAGGAAACATAAGTATTCATTAAAAGATTCATTGTATTAAGTAATCAAAATGAAGAATAAATGTTTTTCGTCCTGAGTATATGGGATTCCCAGGTGGCACAGTAGTAAAGAATCCGCCTGCCAAGTCAGGAGGTACAAGAGACACGGGTTTGCTCCCTGAGTCAGGAAGATCCCCTGGAGAAGGAAATGGCAACTCACTCCAGTATTCTTGCCTGGGAAATCCCATGGACTGAAGATCCCAGCCACGAGGTCAAAAAGAGTCAGACACCCAACTCAGCAACTGAGCACACACACATGTGTATACTAAAATGTAATTTAATATTTAATAAAATCAACACTGCAACAGGCACCACTAAAACACAAAGTTTTCAATTAAAAAATTGCTGTAATTAAACTTTTAAAAATATAGGTGTACGTTTTACCCTTTCACAACTGAAATAGCATTGTACCCATTAAAAGTCATATTTTATTCTGAGTGCATCCAGAAAAAAAATAAATATATTTATCACAAACCCTTATATACCTCTAACTTTTCTTAAAAGTCATATTTTATTCTGAGTGCATCCAGAAAAAAAATAACAGATATATTTATCACAAACCCTCATATACCTCTAACTTTTCTTTAAATTGAGGACTATTTCAAAACTGTTTTCATAGGCCTCAGTAACCTGTGTGTTCATTAGTAAAAGATATTCTTATATGTTTATTTTGGGTCAGATTATGTCAATTGGTAACAAAAGGCCTGAAATAGGGAGACATATTTCCATAGAAGAGACATAGTGGTGATATTCTTACTTATGAATATGAATTAACAGATTTATGTTATTGTCAAGGAAAATGTAAATTTACCATGGAACTTTTTTAAATTAGGAAACTTACTCCTTTAATTCAGTCTTTAAATAAATTTAATGTGCTGAATTTCTGGACCCAAGTGCTACTTTCAATTTATGATGAAAAGCATTTACCCGTTCTTTCTGAACCGGCCAATTCAAGATGCAATGAGATTTAAACATCCCTCTTCGCAAACAGAGTGCATGGTTCAGTTTATAATCCGGAATCTCCTCAAGAAAGATCAATATAATGGAATCCAGATTTTGTTCAATAGCTTGCTGAACTGCATGGTGAACCTTGAATCTAAGTTAAAAACATTATTAAGTCATACATCAATACACAGTTTTTAACAGCCCAACACTCTAAAATCTAACATTCTCCTTGTAATTAACTTTAGTCTTGTCACTAAAACCCAGGTTATGTTTCTTCTTAATTTTATTTTTAAAATACTTTGAGTTGTGAGTAATAACGTTGCTGCTGCTGCTAAGTTGCTTCAGTCGTGTCCAACTCTGTGCGACCCCATAGACGGTAGCCCACCAGGCTCCCCCGTCCCTGGGATTCTCCAGGCAAGAACACTGGAGTGGGTTGCCATTTCCTTCTTCAATGTATGAAAGTGGGAAGTGAAAGTGAAGTCACTCAGTCATGTCCGACTCTTAGCTACCCTGTGGACTGCAGCCTACCAGCCTCCTCCGTCCATGGGATTTTCCAGGCAAGAGTACTGGAGTGGGGTGCCATTGCCTTCTCCGGAGTAATAATGTTAGTAATATTTAAAAGCTCAATTCAGGGGCTTTCCTGGTGGTTCAGGGACTTCCTTAA
This sequence comes from Bos indicus x Bos taurus, assembly GCF_003369695.1. Taxonomy (NCBI): domain Eukaryota; kingdom Metazoa; phylum Chordata; class Mammalia; order Artiodactyla; family Bovidae; genus Bos; species Bos indicus x Bos taurus. Next base: position 16,152,310 of record NC_040102.1, on the reverse strand, counting down.
GGACTCAGCCGCCTGTAATATGGGACGGGCAGTTTGATCCCTGGGTTGGGAAAATCCCCTGGAGAAGGGAATGGCTACCCACTCCAGAATTCTTGCCTGGAGAATTCCATGGACTGTAGAGTCCATGGGGTCGCAAATGGTCGGATAGGACTGAGCAACTTTCACTTTCCTTCTGGTAGTTCAGAGGCTTCCCTGGCGGCTCAGTGGTAAAGACTCCACCTGCCAGTGCAGTGGACATGGGTTTGATCCCTGGTGGGGGAACTAAAGAGTTGGACATGCCTGAAGTGACTGAGCAAGCATGCACGAGGGAGCTAGGATCCCACTTGCTGCAGAGAAACTAGGCCCACATGCCACCAATTGCTGAGCCCATGGGCCACCTAGAGAGCCCATGCACCCCTTTAATGCATGAACAGTCCCGACTGCCGCAACTAAAACTGGACACAGCCAAATCAATAAAATAAAATTAAAACAAAATAAAAGCTCAGTTTAAAGATAAGAATACATTTCAAATGTCATAGTGTTCACCTACCTTTTGCATAGTGGATCTTTCAATAGATTCTGTGTTACAACGAAAATAATTTTTCTGCTCCTTCTGATGCTGTTCACAATTGCTTCAAGTTCAAGGACACCTGCCTCAAAGTCCCTTTCTTCCAGACAAAATCTGAGAGTATGATCTTCTTCCTCCATTGGGGAGAAGTGCTTCCAGACCCAATCCCTATCTTTATAGGCATGAATTATATATGCTGCATATTCAAACTGCTCTGCTCTGTCTATTTCTTTGAAACCGAGAACTCGATGCACTGAAACATTCCAATAAAAAGATATCCTCCAGCCTTCAAAATGGATGAGCAGTACAATAAAGATAAAAATCAAAAGGATATTGATGTTAATCATGAAAAGGAGTTCAAATGGGGCGCTGTCTTTGCAGGGCGATACATCGAAAAGCATTACTGGGTAACCATGGTATTGGGGCGGAGTGTTGCAGAGGTAATGGTTCGACAGTTCAGAGATGTTGGTGTGGGTAATATTAATCCAATTAACAAACCAGGCAATGCTTTCACAGGTACAATCAAATGGATTAAAACGCATATCTAAATAACTCAGGTTTCTGAACGCTGGCCCAAAAACAGTCTTTTGAACAGATGTTATGAGGTTCTTCTGAAGGCTTAATGACTTCAGTGACACTTGATTATCAAAGACAGATTGTGGAAGGATATTTAAATTATTCATTCCTAAATCAATACTCTTCAATTCACGTAAGTCCTTGAAGGCTTCCACTGGGATCTCATCAAAGCCATTAGACCCTAAGTTAAGGATGTGGAGGTGAAAAAGGCCCTTCAGAAACTGAACAGGGCCGCCAGGGTTGGCATGCTTCCAGAGCCGAGCTAAGTTGTTATGCTGCAAGTCCAGAATTTCTAGTTTCTCAAGACCCTTCAGCAACTCGTCATTTATGTTGGCTATGTTGTTGTTGCTTAGATCCAGAATGACCAGGTTCGGAAGAGGGCGAAAAGGCGAAGGGGAGCAGTCCACATTTTTCAGGGCCACCCTTCGGAGCATCAGTCTTTGAAGGCTTGGAACTGAGGTGAAAGAGTTGGTGGTCAGCTCTAGGTATTTGTTGTAGGAAAGGTAGATTTCGACAATATTGTCTAGGCCTCTCCATTCCTGGCCTGTGAGTTCTTGCCCAATCTCATTAAGGCCGAGGTCAAGGACCTCCAGGTGCCCCAACCAAGAAAAAGCACCACTCTGAATTTTTGAGATTTTATTTTTGGTTAGGTTGAGTAGGAGCAGAGGACAACCAGCGAGCGATAGAAATGTCTCATTTGTTAAAGTCCGCAAACTTGAGAAGGAGTTGGAGAGACTTAAAAATTTCAGCCTCACCAATCCCGTGAAAGTATTTCTTTTTATGCCTGGAAAGTTGTTATCGTCCATGTTGAGGTACTCCAAACATTTTAGCCACTGAAAGGAAAAATCGTCAATCTTGGGGAGCGAAGTCAGTGAAATGCTTTGTCTAGTAAAAGACCGTCTCAAGTCCAGGCGTCTCAAGTTGGAAAGCCCATAAAAAGAGCGAGAAGACAAATGCTCTATGTTATTATACTCCAGAGAGAGGTATTCGAGATGTGGAAGCCAGGCAAAGGAGTCATTACCCATCACACGTAAGGAGTTACGGGAAAGGTCCAGCGTGGTGAGATTCGTCTGCTTCAGTCCATCGAAGGTCGTGTGGCTGATTGTGTCCAGCTGGTTGCTGCTCAGGGACAGATTCTCAATGCTTGTGTTTGACAGTTCCAAGCAGAGCTTCTCTGTGAGACTGGGGCTCAGCTTGGCATTGTTCAGAGAGAGGCCAGATAATTCTCCAAGGGCATGAAAACACCCAGGAGAGAACTAAGAGTGGGATGGAAGAAGAGGTTAGTATTGAAAACACAGCAGCCTGTATGACCTTTGGAAAACAGGCACAGTTCTTTACTCAATTTCCTTTCCTCTCTCACCACCTCCTCCGGGTTTTCACTCCATCCCTCTCTCTCCCAGCTCCTTCCTCTGTGCCTGGGTCACCCGCCTCCTGCTCCAGCCTGTACTTCCATGGTCACTGGCCACTACTCAGCACCCACATCTTGGCCTCCCTGCCACTTCTTCAGAGGGTCTTCCCTGATCTCCCAGACTAGGTTAAGTGGCATCCCTGGTGGTTCAGACAGTAAAGAATCTGCCTGCAATGCAAGAGACCTGGGTTTGATCCCTGGGTGGGCAAGATCCCCTGGAGAAGAGAATGGCAACCCACTCCAGTATTCCTGGAGAATCCCATGGACAGAGGAGCCTGGTGGGCTACAGTCCAAGGGGTTACAAATAGTTGGACACGACTGAGTGGCTAACACACACACTTAGCCCTTTTATTTCACCACACTGAGTATAACTGTAATTAGTAAACTCTTTGCAAAGTAAGCTCTGGGGCAGATGCTGTTTCTGTCTTGGTGATCACTGCTCTCAGTGAACACCCCGGAATGAACGAGCGGACTTTATTACCACCCATTGACCGAAGTGTTCACTGACAGGCACTTTCCCTTCTGTGACTCTGAGCTCCATTGACACTCTCTGTTTTTCCAACAAGTTTTCTCCTGACTATTTCATTATTCTGTTTCCATCTGTCTTCTGCTCTACCCCCCAGTCCCTCACTGGAAGCCTTGGCTGCCCTGGGACTCAGTGCTGGAACAAGAGGGCAGAAGGCAGGAGAGAAGGAATCCAGAGAGGATAGATCAAGTCTACCGGGAGTGCAAAGAGGCTCTGGTTTCTAGCATGTCACTTCTGTGACCTTAGGGCTAATGGAAGAAATAACAAAGACATGGAAGAAAGTGTGCTTTATCATAAGTGAGTCAAAATACAAAACAGGAAAATGATTAGATTCAGTTTAGTCGCTCAGTCGTGTCCGACTCGTTGCGACCCAATGAACCGCAGCACACCAGGCCTCCCTGTCCATCACCAACTGCTGGAGTCCACCCAAACCCATGTCCATTGAGTCAGTGATGCCATCCAACCATCTCATCCTCTGTCACTCCCCTCTCCTCCTGCCCTCAATCTTTCCCAGCATCAGGGTCTTTAATTAATTAAGGGTCAGATTAATTAAGGTAAATCTATATGATAGGGTTATTTTTCTGTCACTAAAATGAAATTTTTGAATAACTCTTAATGACATGGAGGATACTCATGACATGATATTAATTTTAAAAGGCAGGATGCACCATCATCCTCAGAGAAGCAATACAGCACAGCTGGGAAGAGTACATGCCCTAGTCTAACACTTGCAGAAACTCAGCTCTGTTACCAGCCCATCACCTGAGATTCTGGGTAAGTTCCTTAACTTTTCCTCATCTCAATTTACTCTTTTTTTTTTTTTTAAGTTATTTATTTATTTGGCTGTGCCAGGACTTAGTTGTGGCATGCAAACTCTTAGTTGCATCACGTGGAATCTAGTTCCTTGACCAAAGATTGAATCTGGGCCCCTTGCACTGAGAGTGTTGCGTCTTAGCCACTAGATCGCCAGGGGAAGTCCCTCAATTTACTCCTGTGTAAAACCACGATAAGCATAAGTTAGTTACAGAACTGTATAAAATTAGGCTGTATTCCTTTGCTAATCACCTGAAACTATCACAACATTGTTAATCGGCTATATCCCAATACAAAATAAGGTTCATAAAAAAAGAACTTGTCACAATGCCTGACACATAAGTACTGTATGAATTTCAGTTGCTCTCTTGTTATTTCTTTTATTACATGGAGAAAAGCTGGATACAAACATATCCAAATTCTAACACTGGTTGCCTTGGATCGTGGGGATTTGGATGATTTTTTTCCCTCATTACTTAACATCTTTTACATTTATTTATTTACATATTTCTACAATAAATGTTCTAAACAAAAAAATGCTGTTCAAAACGAACACGAATAGCTTGAGTAAGATATTTAATTATTATCTCAGGATAATTTCATTCACAGTCTCTTTTTTTATCTGAAAAATCAACATAGCTTTAAAAAATTTGGTTTTGCTTAGAATTCCCGATACTCTTCTTCTTGGTTTGTAAAGGAATAAAATACAGACATACCTGTATGCAAAAATCATTAGCAAATTGATGGTCATAGACCCCCCAAAAAAGGTTAGGTTTACTCTGTTATAGGAAGATGTTTGTAAAAATATAATGCAAGGTATCATTTATCGAGAACTTCCTACATGCCAGAAACTGCTAAATTCTTCCCCACACAGCCCTATGGGGAAGTGTAATTACTATATCCATTTTAGATTTAGGGAACTGAAGTAGACGGAACTTGAATCATTTGCCCAATTACATAATTGTTAACAGATAAAGCCCAGACAGGGAGTCAGCTAACCCAACTCTAAAGTCTGTGCTCTTAACCATCATACTATTATTAACTTTTCCAGGACTTCTGTACAAGAGGTAGCATTATTTCCACTTTATAGGCAAGGAAATTAGACCAAGAAAAGTATGTAAGTTCCCCAAGGCCAAAGTTCTGGTCTGTAGTGGACCCTCCACTTCTTTTTGACAGCACAGCCCCAGATTCTGGATTCTAATAGCTACCAAACTCACTTTCTTGTGAGGCTGATGGCAATGGCCCAAAGCAGTATGTGTGAAGGATTTCTGGAAAACATGACAAAGGTTATCATCCCTTCCTCATCTCTAGCTTTAGATTCTCATCCATATGAAACAATTAGGGTGTGCCCACACTGAAAAGTACAAAGGAATTTTTACCTTACCTCTTTGATTTGATTTGATGACAACTCTAATCTTTTTAAAGAAGAATTGCCAAGGAAATCAAATTCTTCTGGTGTTAGTGAAGAAATTTTATTATTTGATAATAGAAGCTCTTGGAGGTTCTCCAGTTGGAGCTGAGTTCCTAATTTAGTAGATGATAAGCCATTATGAGAGAGGTCTAATTTGATTAAATTCTGAGGAGGAAAAAAAATATGTATGTAAGTTATAGTCTTGGCATCAAAAATGGTTCTTCTAAATGTACATGCATCTTAGAAATAACTGGACAGCAAAATAGCACATCTCAATTATTCTCTAGAAAACTGTAGGAGTAGTAAGAAATCCTGATTGTTACTGAAAACACCATTGCTACAAAGATGAATTTCTTAATTCAAAGAATTTACTTCTCTTCCAAAATATAAGGACAAGTTTTATTTGTCATGATGTAAAGAATATTCTTAATAAGCATTTTACTTATTTATAATAAGCTTTCATTTATGATGTAGGAAATATTCATGTCGCTTATCAAGTAAATAGTCATGCATTAGTCTTGAATCTAAACAACAGAAAAAAAGTTGAAGAAACAGCGTCTTAAGAGGCATGAAGAGAATGTTACTGGCCACGAAATTTTAAAAGGATTTTTATATTGAGAAATATTGGTGGTTGTGTAAATTTTGCATCCTGACTAGTACAGAATACTAATTTTTATTTGTTTCGTCTGTGCTTTGGGATGTTTTACCATTTCGTGCTACTTTTGAATATGTAAACTTCCACTCAGGTAAAACATAAGGAAAAGCTGATACATGTTAGGGCAAAGTCTTATGTAATGTCTATTAATAGCATAAGCCTTCAATTTATGTTTTAAAAATAAAAATAACATCTTGCAAGCAATTAACCAGATTTTGAGGTCTTTGAGTCCAAAGACATTTCTTCCACATCAACATCAGGCATGACAAGAAAGCATTTCAAGTCTCCAGCTATCCAATGAATCATTTTATAAATATGTCTAAGCGTATTAAATGTGTTCATTATTCTTGGTATCTAAGGCCAAGGGATGCTCAGTTTTTTTGTTAGCCCACAAAATGAAGAAAACAAAGAGTTCTGAAAATAACCTTGATATAAAAAAGCACTTAATAATTGCCTCAGATTTAGCATACATTTTGCATGGATTTACAATTCAAGCAAAGTGCTGACAAGAAAAAGGTGGTAGCCATTGGATAAGCAATACTGTAGAAGATTTCATAAATCAAAAGGAGATAATTTTTAGTTGAACAATTTGCTTTATAATGGGTCAATTTGTTAACTTTATTTAAATCAGATTTTGGACTCGACACTTTTTCATCCCTGCAGATGCTAAATCAGCAGTACTGAGAGTTTATTTGCCTTTCATCATGGGATATTCTGATTCATCTCCACATCTTGTATCTAAGTTCTGTTTCAAGTGGAAGGATGCAAGAGAGGAGAGTTCTTTATAATTAAGATTGAAACTGACTTAAGACAGTATTTGCTCTTTTGAAAATATTTCCAATCATAATGGCCATATTTGAGTGTGGGGTACCCCTCTTCCCATTTATGTAGATCAGACTTCTCATTCTTCACCTCGATAGCTACAAAGTCTAATGATGCATAAACGACTTGAAAACAATATTTGATAATATATTTTTCATTTCTTACATGAAAATGTTCATTTCCTTCTTACCTTCAGGTTTTTAAAGGGATCGTTTTTAATTTTTTGGATTGAGTTGGACATTAGATGGAGTTCAGTCAAATTCATGCAGAAGATAAAGGTTTTATCAGAAAGCTGAGATATCTCATTGTGTTGGAGGTTCAAAATTTCCAACCAAGGGAGACTTTGACACAGTTCTGGCTCCAGCTTTGAGATGGAGTTAAATCCCCCATCCAAGATAGTAAGTTGGCTGTATCTCGTAAAATTGGCAGGTGGCAATCTTCTGAGTTGATTATGGGTGAGATTCAACACAGTTATGTTTGTTGGGAGGTCATCAGGTATTTGCGTCAACTTCAGATGACTGCAATCAGCTACTTCATGTCTAACAGTACATTTGTGGGCAGAAGATGTACACAGTATCCAACAGGTCAACAGTCCCGAAAAGAAGTGGATATGATAAGGCAAAGGTCTGCTCATGCTTTTGCCTTATAAAGAAAAGCATAGACATAATGGACAGCATTAATAACATACGCTTTCATATTCATTGGTTTATTCCTTGTAATAATATGCAACCAAACGTGACTATGTGTCCTCTTGATACTCATAACATTTATGATAAACAAGTATGTTTTATACAAATAATACATCAAGTGGACTGAATCAGCACAAAAAACTCACAAATGGAACCCACAAACTCTCCCCTTCCCTGGTGACTCAGTGGTGAAGAACCTGCCTCCAATATGAGAGACCTGGGTTTGATACCTCGGTCAGGAAGATCTCCTGGAGGAGGGCATGGCAACCCACTCCAGTATTCTTGCCTGGAGAATCCCCATGGACAGAGGAGCCTGGCAGGATACAGTCCATGGGGTCACAAGGAGTCGGACACAGCTGAGCGACTAAGTGAAGCACACGGCACAGTTGCAAACTTCCAAGGTGAACCTCTTAACAGCTTCTACTTTTAATTCTCATGGTCACTTACACAAACCTGAATGATATCCTTATGTTTCCATTTCTTTATTTCCAGACATTAAGTAGTTTCTTCCCACACCCCAAAAAATAAGGAACTTAATTATATTCTTTCCTCATCCTCTTCACATTTCTCATTAGTTATTTTTTATTTCATTTAATCTATTGTTACATTTCTCATTTTAAAACCTATTCCTAAAACTCTTCTCCTAGTACCATAAGGGTAGGACCTCTATTTACCAGTTCATAGGCACAGTCCCTGGAGAAGGCAATGGCACCCCACTCCAGCACTCTTGCCTGGAAAATCCCATGGATGGAGGAGGCTGGTAGGCTGCAGTCCACGGGGTAGCTAAGATTCAGACAAGACTCAGCGACTTCACTTTCACTTTTCACTTTCCTGCATTGGAGAAGGAAATGGCGACCCACTCCAGTGTTCTTGCCTGGAGAATCCCGGGGATGGGGGAGCCTGGTGGGCTGCCGTCTATGGGGTCACTCAGAGTCGGACACGACTGAAGCGACTTAGCAGCAGCAGCAGCAGCTGCAGGCACAGTCCCCGAAATACACTCCCCTCCTTGTCTAGGTGACATTTACTGCTTCCAGAAGGGCAACAGCTAGAGATCAGAATTACTGAGAAGGATTAAGCCATTTATAAAACATGTAAGGACTGAAAGACATTCCCAGATCTGGAGATAACACTTCATCTGCTAGAAAAGACTCTCCAAATGCCAGGCAGGGTGAGTGAAAAAGGAAAAATACACATACTCTTATGAAACTTCAGAATTGTGATCACTCACCAAAAACGTCCTAAAACTCTCTAAGGAGAACATATATGATCCATTACTTCCACAGGAAAGAGATCCTGATGGCTACAAAGCTTTTCACCAGCAACATAAGTCACTAGAAAACAATAGTGATAAGCTTTCAAAACATTCATGGGGAATAATTTTGAACCTCAAATTTCATGTCAGGCTGAACAATTAAAGATAAGGGGAAAAAGCATTTTGAGATATGCACAGACTCCATAAGTTTATAACTAAGCAACCTACATAAAGGACTTTAATTCTAGAATGTACTTCGGTAAAACAAACAAAAACACAGCGAGAGAATGAGATGAGAATGAAGAGCTGATGTTTCATGAGATGTAATAGAAACAAAGAAAGGCTGAAAGAGATGAAAAGTAGATTCACTGAGCCTTGCAATTTTGGAAAACCTAGGATTATACATTTCTTTTTCCAAGTGAAAGACAATAATGTTTGGGACATGGCGTCTGGAGCCAGGCTGCTTAATCCTTATTTATAGTTTGGCTTGTACAGTTTGGTTTGTAAATTCACAACATTTTCCCCTAAATTTACGCAGACACACATTAACATGTAATCCTACTTGAAAATTTGGAGCCAACTTCCCCAAACCAGTACTGCCCGAGGCTGATCAACCCACATTTACTCATTTCTGACCTTTCTACACGTCTGGACATTGTTCCATGTCTCATCTTCTTCCATTTTCCTTTTTAGGCCGAAGAAAGCTGTTTACTCACTCCTAGGAAAGCCTGAATGTTTTCTCATAGTCAGATTCACTATCGAATGTCAGCCCCTATCTCCTCTCCAGCCAACAAAACTGAGAAAAGGAGGTAAGTTCTTTAAAGCTCAGAAGGCTTTGTATCTTTAAGAAAAGATATGATTTTTTGTTTGTTTTAAGAAGGCGGGTGCAAAATGATTTCTATCACTTCCTCAGTGTGCTTTCCCACTACAGAACATCACAAAGAAAAAGAATACCACACAAAATGTTTCATCACGTTAATTAGAAATTGCTGCTGTCACTTGCTCTCTGTGTTACCATACACTTCTCCCCACTCCTTCACCCTCTCCCCTTTCCTCTGTTCTCCTTGTTGAATGATTCTGACTCCACTTCAAGCACCAGATCAAATAAAGACCAAAGAATGTTCAAACCAATGTAATTCTAGCTTTACCCAACATGAGAGCTCCTATCCCAGTAAGAATGTAAAAAATGTATCTTCACTTACTGTGACGACAGGTGACCGTTCCTTTTTTCATTAGTCCAAATCCAGTTCGTTTTCATGTGGGGAATGTGCTGCAGTTTTGAAAGTGAAACTAAAGTTAAAAAAAAAAAAAAAAGCTTTTCTACTTAGTACATTCAAAAGAAAAACATCACAGTCTCAGAAGTGTTTTCTATTGCTTCTTAAAAATGTCTTCTTTTTCCTTTTCCATGTACAGTCCCTTCGGTTTTATTAAAAGGGTCACAGACACAATGACAGAGAATGTTGAAAGAATTAAGACTTCACCCTTTCATATGAGCAGAGCTAATACTCTAGAGGTTGATGAATATCTGACTGAGAGTGAATTCCTCTATTTTTTTTTTTTTTCAAACTGAAGTCTGATGCATGGCTGTCAGAAATCTAGTAGAATGTGATTAGAGGAACAGAAAAAACCCTCAGTCCCTAATTAAAGCTAAGTACTTTCACTTCTCTTATCTCACTTTATCTTTTCAGCAACCTTGGAAGGCAAATAATGTAGAAATTAACCTTTTGATGAAAGAGACCAAGTTTCACAGTAGAGGAAAACCTGGCTTTGGCAAAGCCACGAGCCAGTCCTAACTCATTCTGTTCCACTTTACATGGTCAGACTCTGTTAGGGAACAAATAGACACATCAAAAGAAAATTCAGATTCGCTATTTAGTTATCAATTAGCTTTACTGACTTCAACTAGTGTAAGGAATATGCTTGTCAAAAAAATGAACACATCTTTTTCATTGTTAATGTAACATGATACGATTAATTTTTTTTTAATTACTCAATTTTTTTTTAGAGTTGGGAGGTAAGTTTGCTTGGGGGTAAAATGAGAAATGCAGCCCGGGAGATAGCATTTTAGATAGCTCTGAGAAACTATTCAGAGGAGGCAAGAGGAGGAACTAGGATATATGGGAGTTTTCCAACCAAGTGCAGGTAGTCAGGAGTATCAATTCAATCACTAATTAAAGAAACCATCATTAATTAAAGAAACCAGACTTCCTGGTTTCTCAGGACTTCCCTGGTGGCTCAGATGGTAAAGAATCCACTTGCAATGCAGGAGACCCCTGGGTTGGGAAGAACCCCTGGAGAAGGTAATGGCAACCCACTCCAGTATTCTTGCCTGGGGAACTCCATGGGAGAGGAGCCTGGTGGGCTACAGTCCATGGGGTCACAAAGAGTCAGACAGGACTGAGTGTCTAACACTTTTCAAGGAATTTAGCACCTTTTTATGTATAGGAAGATGCAAGAGTCTGGTTCCACTGAAATCATTCCTTTGATGTACACCTTAGCTATCTGGGGCCAGAATCCTATGTTTTCACATCTTGAGTTTCCTCAGGGCTCACCGTGGGGAGTGGCTACAGTCCGATGGCTGCTAAATGGCAGGTATTCTTTCCTTCCTGAGTTCCTTCAGGGCTGAACAGCTCAGGTTGGAGGGCTGCAATCGCTGATAACTATGACATCCTTGTTTACTGATATGGCAGGAAATTTTCCATTTCTCACTATCATGTTATGTAGTAAAATATAACAATCGGCAGGAACTGTAGAGATCACTGAATCCAGCTTCTTTGTTTGAGAAAGAAGGAAAATGAAACACAGAGAGAAGAGGGCTTTGCCTGAGGACATACTGCAAGCTGCTGCAATGCTTTATACAAACAAGGGAAGAAAAGAGCCTGGAACAGGTGAAACCTGTCACTAGCTTGACTTGACTGCAGAAATGAGAGCAAGAAATACATTTGTTTCAGATGCAAAATGCCCTTTCCTGGGCCCCAGCATTGGGCTTACCACCTTGTGGCTACATTTTTCTGAGCCTCTGTTGTCACGTCTATGCTATAAGCATAAGCAGGTAGCTGTCCTGAGTAAACGATTTATCCACTACATCTACGCATTGGGATGTGCAGTAAAACATTCCCAGTATCCAGAAGGTTTCTCCTCTGTGAGCCCCCAAAGGCAGGGCAGGATGTACTTGTGTGTGACTCTCCGGTCACTCTTCCATGGTAGGTTAACGCTGCTGGCTCCAACGGACCAGGCTGCCCTTCAATATTCATACCCTTGAGTGGTCTCCACATTGACCCTGGATTTGACCACATGACTAGCTTTGGCCAACGGGATATTAGTAAGCAGGCAGCTAGCCAAGGCTGGATAAGCATTGGCATGCCAGGACTTTCCCGCTTCCTTTCAGAACCCAGTGGCCATGTGGCGAGAAGCCCAGCCTAGCCTTGTGCAAGGCAACAGGGAGGAGAACCGAGGGTCTTGCTGGTATCTCCAACGGAGCAGCCAGAAGATGGCCACTGAGTATGCCACACTGGGACCGGGTCTTCCAATCCCAGTTGAGTCACTCCAGCTGATGCCCCAGTGAGCAGAGACGAGTTGTGCCCACAAGTCCTGCCCCAACAATTCCAGAAGAACAAACATAAATAACGTGATGTACTAAATCAAAAAATTTTGGAGTGATGTGTTAGACATCATTACATAAAATTCATTTCTTCCATAATCCAACACACCCATCTCTTATGCCTTATAACTTCTTGTACATATCAGGCTTTCCATAATGTTGGCTGAACTAATGAATGGCTCCCCAAAATAATTTTTATGGTGATCTCATAATGCAATTATCAGTTTAGGCATAATACCAGTTCCCATTGAGATATGATTAGTCCTCAGTTCATGCTGGCTTCTAAAAACAACACAGGTTAGTTTCTCTCCAGTGTATGTTTCTTAATTATGCATTAACTTATTTATCTATTATGGTGGTAGGTGCTACAGTGAAAAACTTTATTTTCCCCTTTTTAAGGAATTAAAACTGTGATATATGTCCATACGTGGACTTGAAACAACCAAATCAAACAAAACAGAAACAGACTCACAGATACAGTGAACAAACTGGTGGTTACCAGAGTGGGTGGGCAGGAGAACAGATACAAACTTCCAGCTACAGAGTAAGTAAGTCACCAGTATGTAACGGATAGGGAATAGAGTCAATAATCTGAGAACAAGGTTGCATGGTGACAGATTATAACTTGACTTATTGTGATCAAAATGCATAAAGATACTGAATCACATGTTGTATACCTGAAATTAATATAATATTGTATGTCAATGATGATTCCAAAACAAAAAACTTCCCATCAGTTTATTATGTGATCAGTATATTATGGACCTAGATAAACAGTTATATTTCCCTCAAAGCATCAGATGACAGTCAGTTTGAACTGTGCTCACTGGTCTCCTTTCACAACCACTGTTCAGAAAGGACATTAACTCTGCTCTGAGTTGTCTGAAATTCCAGAAGACATTGCTTTTTCTTTGTGAACTCTTCCTCTAAAGTACAGGCACATGCGGCTTCCCTGGTGGGCCAGTGGTTAAGAGCCACCTTGCAATGCAGGGCACATGGGTTTAATCCCTGGTCCAGGAAGATCCCACATGCCATGGGGCGACTAAGCCTGTGCACCACAACTCCTGAGTCTAGAGCCTGCACTCCGCAACAGGAAAAGCCATCACAATGAGAAGCCCAAGCACTGCAACTGCAGAGTAGCCCTGACTCACTGCAACTAGAGAAAGCCTAGTGCACCAGTGAAGACCCTGTGCAGCCAAAAATAATAAAGCAAATAAAATAAATTTAAAAAACACAAAAATAATAAACTGAAAGACGCAATTCCTCTTGCCAGTGTCATTTCCATATCTGCTTACTGAAGTGACGGTTTAAATTAAGTTTGTTGTTGGCCAGACAACAAACTCAGCAAGAATTTTAATGAGAGGAAGTAACACTGCGCCCCTCCCGTTACGTTCATTCATGTCTATTAAGCAAGAGTGAACCTGAACTTCCCCTCCGAAAGAAAAAAGAACACATACGCACAACATTTGTTACACAGAGCATCTACTTACTTTGAACTTTATTTTGTTATTTCTTGGTAATTTTACAGGGTGGTTGAAAGAGGTTAGACCTTCTCTCTCTTGTAAATCTAGGGAGGTGGGTTCCTGTGAATGAGTCTTGCACTTCTTCACTGACAGTCTCAGGATATGGTGAAGGGTGCTTCAAACTCTTTGCTTCAAATTTGGTATTCATTTATTAATTTAAAAAATAAAATCCCAGCTCCAGTGGTTAACACTGCTCACTCCCACTGCAGGGGGAACAGGTGCTATCCCTGGTTGGGGAATTAAGATCCTGCATACCATGTGGGATAGCAAAATAAAAAAAAATAAAATTCCACTTCACTATCATCCTACACTATTTATTTATTTTCAACGTGGACATTTTCTCAGTAATTATTATGAGTAAACTGGCCTCCTGGAATTGTTCTACAGAGTTATGATTAAATAAATAACCCTAGGGGTGCTACCTCTGTCTATATGAGGAACAGCTTAATTTCAAATCAAAATCTGCTGATAAGAGCATTTGTCCTTATTATTCTTACTTTTCCCCTTTCTTTTGAACTGGAGTATAGTTGATATGCAATATTACATCATCCTACACTTTAAATGGACATGAATTTGAGCAAACTCCAGGAGATAGTGGAGGACTGAGGAGCCTGATGTGCTGCAGTCCATGGGGTTGCAAACAGTCAGACACAACTTAGCAAGCAACAACAACCACACTTTAAATATCCTAATTAAATCTGAATGAATTGATGCCTACTGGGTTTCCAATGAATGGAGTTATAAATATTAGACAAAGCCATTAAACAATCACACTTAACACAAGGAAGTTCAAAGTATCAAAAGCAACTAATAATTTACTGGAATCAAATCGAAATGGTCATTGGTGAGAGCTGAATGCTCCTGCAGGTTGATTTCCACTTTATAAAGCAAATTTTGAATTTGTTATTGTTTAGTCTCTTAAGTCATGTCCGACTCTTTTGGGAACCCATGGACTGTAGCTCCCCAGGCTCCTCTGTCCATGGCATTTCCCAGGCAAGGTAAACACAGAAAATTAAAGAGGTTGTCCAGGGTTGAAAGGATTGGTATTTGCTTTTGAACATGCTTCTTGCCTTTCCCCTAAGAGGAAGCTACACTGTTTCTGGGATAATTTATAATAAGAGAACCGGTCCTTAAAAAATGAGAAGTAAAAGCGGAAGAAAGGCGGGGGAAAGGCAGGTTTATTAGGCTAAAGATTTGGAGAAAAAGTACAAAAACCTAATGCAACTCAGAAAGCTGTAATCTAGAGTCTACAGTCTGTATAAAATGTTAATCTTATTCTTTACCTAGAAATAGGCCTATATAAGAGTTAAATGTACATTTTTAACATCACCAAAAGAAATTTCTGGGGTCTCTAAAAACATTCTGGTTAGAGTTAAACAGTGTATTAAAATATGAGTCAAGGTGAGGGGTCTGGCTACATTGTTGGAGGGTATATTGTTGTTCAGTCGCTAAGTGGGGACTGACTCACTTTGTGACCCCATGGACTGCAGCACTCCAGGCTTCCCTGTCCATCACTGTCTCCCAGAGTTTGCTCAAACTCATGTCCACGTTGAGTTGGTGATGCCATCCAACCATCTCATCCTGTGTCACCCCCTTCTCCTCCTGCCCTCCATCTTTCCCAGCATCAGGGTCTTTCCCTAGTTGGTTCTTCACATCAGGTGGCCAAAGTATTGGAGCCTCAGCACTAGTTCTTCCAATGAATATTCAGGGTTGATTTCCTTTAGGACTGACTTGTTTGATCTCCATGCTATCCAAGGGACCCTCAAGAGTCTTCTCCCACTCCACAGTTCCAAATGATCAATTCTTCAGTGCTCAGCCTTCTTTATGGTCCAACTCTCACATCCGTACACAACTACTGGAAAAACCAAAGCTCTGACTAGATGGTCCTTTGTTGGCAAAATAACATCTCTGCTTTTTAATATGCTGTCCAAGTTGGTCATAGCTTGCCAGTTTTGTTGGTGATAGGCAAGCTAGTGAGGTCTTTGGCCGAAATTGGATGGCAAGTGGGCTTCGGAATACATCATGTTTGGTTGAAACAAGGGCTTATTTGAAAGGCTTAAGCCTCCAGAACACAAATTAATGAAAACTTCATGACCATTGACTGCATGGTGTGCAGCTTCACTTGACAGTTTCATTGCCTAAGGCAGAGGTCTGCGCACCCCTCCCCCATGTATTTTTTATCAAAGAGAGGTTTTCTATGATGATGATATGATGTTGATTCCATTATTATCCCTGAAAGTGATTTGCATTTACTAAGCGGAGTTTTCTATCTCTCCTCTGGATCTTTCACTATATAGAGGCACTGGCCCTGGAAAAATTATTTTAACTCCCTAGGGAGGATCAGATGGGAAGCAAGATTGATGATCTACCCCTGATAACCTGAATAGAGAAGAAAATCTGGGGCACTGGAAGTTTATGCTACAGGGGCTCTTATATCCAATGGGCAGGTGTGTGGCTCAGGGAACAATCTGGATCCAACGGATCTCAGTAGAGTGTGCTCTCTGGATCTGGCCTCAGGCCATATGGGATGAGAGCAGGATAGAAAATCTATAAAAAGAGGGTGAGACAATCTTCAATTCAGTTCGGTTCAGTCTCTCAGTCGTGTCTGACTCTTCGTGACCCCATGGACTGCAGCATGCCAGGCCTCCCTGTCCATAACCAACTCCCGGAGTCTGCTCAAACTCATGTCTGTCAAGTGAGTGATGCCATCCAACCATCTCATCCTCTGTCATCCCCTTCTCCTCCTGCCTTCAATCTTTCCCAGCAATCAGGGTCTTTTCCAATGAGTCAGTTCTTTGCATCAGGTGGCCAAAGCTTCAGCTTCAACATCAGTCTGTCCAATGAATATTCAGGACTGATTTCCTTTAGGACTGACTGGTTTGATATCCTTGCTGTCCAAGGGACTCTCAAGAGTCTTCTCCAACACCACAGTTCAAAAGCATCAATTCTTTGGTGCTCAGCTTTCTTTATGGTCCAACTCTCACATCCATATATGACTACTGGAAAAACCATAGCTTTGACTAGATGGACCTTTGTTGGCAAAGTAATATTTCTGCTTTTTAATATGCTGTCTAGGTTGGTAATAGCTTTTCTTCCAAGGAGCAAGCATCTTTTAATTTCATGGCTGCAGTCACCATCTGAAGTGATTTTGGAATCCAAGAAATAAAGTCTGTCACTGTTTCCATTGTTTCCCCACCTGTTTGCCATGAAGTGATGGGACCAGATGCCATGATCTTAGTTTTTTGAATGTTGTTTTTTAAGCCATTTAAGCCACCATCCTCTTTCACTTTTATCAAGAGGCTCTTTAGTTCTTCTTCACTTTCTGCCATAAGGGTGGTATCATCTGCATATCTGAGGTTATTGACATTTCTCCTGGCAATCTTGATTCCAGCTTGTGCTTCATCCAGCCCAGCATTTCTCATGATGTACTCTGCATATAAGTTAAATAAGCAGGGTGACAATATACAGCCTTTACGTACTCCTTTTCCTGTTTGGAATCAGTCCGTTGTTCCATGTCTGGTTCTAACTGTTGTTTCTGACCTGCATACAGATTTCTCAAGAGGCAGGTCAGGTGGTCTGGCATTCCCATCTCTTGAAGAATTTTCCACAGTTTGTTGTGATCCACACAGTCAAAGGCTTTGGGGTAGTCAACAAAGCAGAAGTAGATGTTTTTCTGGAACTCTCTTGCTTTTTCTACGATCCAACAAATGTTAGCAATCTAACCTCTGGTTCCTCTGCCTTTTCTAAATCCAGCTTGAACATCTGGAAGTTCTTGGTTCACGTACTATTGAAGCCTGACTTGGAGGAAATGGCAACCCATTCCAGTACTCTTGCCTGGAAAATCCCATGGACCATGGAGTCTGGTAGGTTACAGTCTATGGGGTCGCAAAGAGATGGACACAACTGAGCGACTTCACTTCACTTGCTAGTGTGTGAGATGAGTGCAATTGTGTAGTAGTTTGAATATTCTTTGGCAATTGCCTTTCTTTGGGATTGAAATGAAAACTGACCTTTTCCAGTAATGTGACCACTGCTGAGTTTTCCAAATTTGCTGGCATACTGAAGGCAGCATCATCATTTAGGACTTGAAATAGCTCAGTTGGAATTCCATCACCTCCACTAGCTTTG
The DNA here is from genome assembly GCF_003369695.1 of Bos indicus x Bos taurus. Lineage (NCBI taxonomy): Eukaryota > Metazoa > Chordata > Mammalia > Artiodactyla > Bovidae > Bos > Bos indicus x Bos taurus. The sequence goes on along the minus strand of NC_040102.1, from coordinate 16,134,359 downwards.
TTTGTAGTGAAGCTTCCTAAGGCCCATTTGACTTCGGACTCCAGGATGTCTGACTCTAGGTGAGTGATCATACCATCATGGTTATCTGGGTCATTAAGATCTTTTTTGTATAGTTCATCTGTGTATTCTTGCCACTTTTCTTAATATCTTCTGCTTCTGTTAGGTCCATACCATTTCTGTCCTTTATTATGCCCATCTTTGCATAGTAAAGGACAGAGACAATCTTAAAGGGCCATATAAGTCTGTATACCTGGAGGAGAGACACTTTATCCTTTAAATACAGGAAAGGGTGATGGGAAAGTTTTTTAAAGTTTGTGTAAAATATGAGTCAACCAAGGGACCTTGAATTAAGAGAGATTGCTGCTGCTGCTGCTGCTATGTCGCTTCAGTCATGTCCGACTCTGTGTGACCCCATAGATGGAAGCCCACCAGGCTCCACTGTCCCTGGGATTCTCCAGGCAAGAACACTGGAGTGGGTTGCCATAAGGCCCAGCAAAAGGCAGAGACCTCTTTAACAGGTTATTGGTAATTTTGTAACTTGAACAGAAGCTCTTGAGGAGTGCATTAATTTTCTCAATTTAACCTGTTAGGAGGGACCTCTTGGAGGCTGTAAATTCTGCTCAGTACCTTTTACAGGAGACCAACGGTATTTGTTTTGAGAAGTGAAATGTGTGCTTTGGTCATGATCAGTCATGTCTGGAACCCTGAAGCGTATTACTCTTTGTGCTGAGTCACTGCAAGATATTTTAAGGCAAAGGGTGCTATGACCATGGGAAATTTAGGCAAGGCATAATTATTTTTTTTCTCTTTTATATTTGATTATTTCCCTGAGATTAAAAAGGCCACCATTCTTAAATTTACCACATCCCAGATATTGGCCAACAATTATGACTTGAGCTCCCATATTGATCAAGTCCACAAAGCTTTGTTCAATCGGTATATTTTAGCAAATATTTAAGTTAATTTAGAACCTATGCAGCAGAGGCACAAGAGTCAACCAGCATCAATTTATCTTTTTGTTATACACATTTTCAAAGTAAATTTTGGATTGCCAATGGGTCAAATTATGGACCTTTGTTTGAAATTTATATACTTAAGTAATATATAGAATTTATATAATAAAGTACATAAATAAACATTTCATTCCTCTGTATTGTTTCCAGTGAGGTTGCTCCTAGCTGCTTAAAGCCTCAGTTCTTATTTTCTATCTCTGTCTGATAATCCACTGGAGAACCTTCCAAATGAATGCAGGAAAAGCAGGGGAAGGGCTAGGACCTACCTAGCAGGCTGCTGTCTGTCTTTCCCAGGGTTCCCAGGCCACCTCCCAGGGACTGGGGTGTGCACTCTGAGGCTATGGCAGGCAGCCTGACCTTGGACAGTGCAGTTAGTCCCCTTGTCCTGAGTATCAGCCCGTCTGCATGTTGATACTGGCAGTACTTACTGAAGTCTGAGCACAGAGGCTCAGGGGTTTTTGCCTTATTCAAGCAATCGGGTAACTCAGGTAGGCATTCTGGAGAGGGGGAGTCCTGTATGGGAGTAAGATATTGGTGTTCTTGTGCCAAGAACCCCCTTTGGATTAAACATTGGGCTACTGGTCCCCAGGGATGATAACGATCCCCCTAGAGTGTGGGGAGCATATTGGTTGGAGAAAGATGAGGCCCACAGTGGGAAGAGGACAGGCAGGGGCCAGAGCTCATCTGAGCAACGTCAACATCGAGACTGGGGTGCTGACCCTCTGCCCTGGGGGAGCCACCCAACACCTTCCTCCACAGGGTACCCAGGAAACACAGGGAAGAACAAGGGTTCTGCTCCAAATAATAATAAAGAAACACCGAGATGTGAAGGGCCCTGGAACGAGTCTCTGCCAAACACAGGCTGTGACCCGAAACCCAGGAGCATGCCCAGCATGCCCTATGGTGGGCCCACCTGGGGTAGTATCTAGAAGCCGATTTAGCTAGTGAGGACTATGCATTTTGAATGTTCCCTGATCTGGGACCTTAGCGTAAGGAGGGATGTGGCAAGTTCATCAGAGGCACAGATTTCATCTTAAGTGGCTCTCACGGGGGCTCGGAACCAATCAGGAAGACAAGCACAGTCCTGTTCACAGAGCTGCTCGAGTCCATGCACAGCATTCTGCTCACAGAATAAAATCACCTGTTTTATATGATTTAAAGATTCTTTTGATGGTGAAGCAGGACACAATGGCATTCAGTCGAAAGGCAGCTCCAAACCAGAGAAGGCTGCCAGGCAGGCCCATGCAGGGTGTTGCAGTTTGCATCATCGTAGTAGTAAGCTGGGCTGTGGGGAGCTTAGCTAGTTCTTGTGGCTTCCTGTGGATTGAACAATTTGAATAATTTCAGCAGAATCTGGGGCCGAGGGGCTGTCCCTACCGGTCTGGTACCGAATTCGAGGGCAACTGGGGTAATTGTACACTGGCCTTTGTGAGAAAGTCCTGTAAGGAAAGTGGTTGTGGTGTGGACTTAATTGTTCAAGCTGTGGGGTGTGGATTAACTGCTCAAGGACAATTTGCCAGCTTCAAGCCAGGACCTCAAAACAGAGTCAAGACAAGGTTCAGTCAGTTCAGTTCAGTCGCTCAGTCGTGTCCGACTCTTTACGATACCTTGGATTGCAGCACACCAGGCCTCCCTGTCCATCACCAACTCCTGGAGTTTACTCAAACTCATGTCCATTGAGTCGGTGATGTCATCCAACCATCTCATCCTCTGTCATCCCCTTCTCGTCCTGCCCTCAATCTTTCCCAGCGTCAGGGTCTTTTCAAATGAGTCAGTTCTTCGCATCAGGTGACCTTTAAGTATTGGAGTTTCAGCTTCAACATCAGTCCTTCCAATGAATATTCAGGACTGATTTCCTTTAGGATGGACTGGTTGGATCTCCTTACTGTCTAAGGGACTCTCAAGAGTCTTCTCCAACACCACAGTTCAAAAGCATCAATTCTTCAGTGCTCAGCCTTCTTTGTGGTCCAACTCTCACATCCATACATGACTACTAGAAAAACCATAGCCTTGACTAGAAGGACCTTTGTTGGCAAAGGCAAAATAATATTTCTGCTTTTTAACATGCTGTCTAGGTTGGTCATAACTTTTCTTCCAAGAAGTAAACATCTTTTAATTTCATGGCTGCAGTCACCATCTACAGTGATTTTGGAGGCCCCCCCCCAAATAAAGTCTGTCACCATGTCCATTGTTTCCCCATCTATTTGCCATGAAGTGATGGGGCCAGGTGCCATGATCTTAGTTTTCTGAATGTTGAGCTTTAAGCCAACTGTTTCACTCTCTTCTTTCACTTTCATCAAGAGGCTCTTTTGTTCTTCTTTGCTTTCTGTCATAAGGGTGGTGTCATCTGCATATCTGAGGTTATTGATATGTCTCCTGGCAATCTTGATTCCAGCTTGTGCTTCATCCAGCCCATTGTTTCTCATGATGTACTCTGCATATAAGTTAAATAAGCAGGGTGACAATATACAGCCCTGACATACTCCTTTCTCGATTTGGAACCAGTCTGTTGTTCCATGTCCAGTTCTAACTGTTGCTTCCTGATCTGCATACAGGTTTCTCAAGAGGCAGGTCAGGTGGTCTTGTATTCCCAACTCATGAAGAATTTTCCACAGTTTGTTGTGATCCACATATTCAAAGGCTTTGGCATAGTCAATAAAGAAGAAGTAGATGTTTTTCTGGAACTCTTTTGCTTATTCAATAATCCAACAGATGTTGGCAATTTGATCTCTGAAATCTCTGCCTTTTCTAAATCCAGCTTGAACATATATAAGTTCTCAGTTCATGTACTGTTGAAGCCTGGCTTGAAGAATTTTGAGCATTACTTTACTAGACAATGTTAGAAAACACAAAACAAACCAAAATCATATGAGATCAACAAACTAGGAACAGAGGAAACTTCCTCAACAAAATAAGAGCTATTATGAAAACCCCACAACTAATATCATACTCAGTGATGAAAGACTAAAAACCTTTCCCCTAATATCTGGAAGAAGACAAGGATGCTCGCTTTTGCCACTTCGATTCAACATAGTATTGGAAGTTCTCAGGAGGAAAAGTAGGTAAGAAAAATAAACAAAAGACACTCAAGTTAGGAAGAAAGAAGTGAAATGACCTCTGAACAGGTATGACATGATCTTATATATAGAAAACTCCAAGGATAACACACACAGTATCACACACACACACACACATACACACACACACACACAAATAGAACCAATAAATTCAGCAGAGTTGCAGGATACAATGTCAACACACAAAAATCAGTTGTGTTTCTATGCACTAACAATAAGTAAATCTGAAAAGAAATAAACAGAACAATTTCATGGGAATTCCCTGGCAGTCCAGTTGTTAGGACTCCTCACTTTTACTGTTGAGGGCAGGGGTTCAGGCCCTGGTTGGGGAACTAAAATTCCTGGAGCCACATGGCCAAAAAGAGAAAAAAAGAAGGAAGAAAACAATTTCATTCACAGTAAGAAGCATCAACAAGTAGGTATCTTACCTCATGTGATTTCTAAATATGATTCCCAACTACTGAGAAAGGCAAATACTGTGATTTTGGAGCTTATCAAGCCCAAGTTCAAATCATAACTCGGTCACTTACTAGCTTTATGATCTTTGGCAGTTTTCCTCATCTAAGCATGAATTTCCTTCTCAGTCAATTGGGGACAGTGTAACCAATTAACAGAATTACTGTGAAGATCAGGGATGATTCAACTCAATGTTTGGCATATAGAGTGTACTCAATAAATTATAGCTATTGATTGTTTTTTTCTACTAACATCAATCAAGTAATTCTTATAAGAAAGCTAGATAGGCAGTACCTCTGAGTTCTGAACACTCAAAACAAACAAGCTAATTGTGTACAACAGCTTGTGAGCACATAAACGGCATTTCATCAGATTAACAATTTTGTATTTCTTGAGGAGTACCCATAGATAGTCTAGGGAAACAGGACCTGATTTTATCTGTCAAATCACCACCTGGGGGCATTCAGATACTGTTACAGCCAGGTGCCCACATGTCGCAGGGCACACCACCAGTACATCAAAGGGGAGACTGGTTAAGGAGATGCCATTGACAAGGACCTGAAGATATTAGGAGACTTAAAAGTGTATGTTTTATTTATTTATTTTTTTTTTAAAGTGTATGTTTTAAAAATAAGAATATGCCATTAACATTGATAGTTATTGTTCTATCTTCATCCAAAACGTTATACAAATCCTCAAATTATATTCCTGCCAAACAGATCTTGAGAGTTCCTTGTTTCATATAGTTTCAAGGACACTTAAACTTCGACAGTTTGATAAATGAAAAATAGCATCTTTGGTGTGTGTGTGTACACCCAGTCGTGTTTGACTCTTTGCAACCCCATGGACTGCAGCCTGCCAGGCTCCTCCGTCCATGGGATTTCCCAATGAAGAATATTGGACTGGGTTGCCATTTCCTCCTGCAGGGGATTTTCTTGGCCCCAAGGATCAAACCTGCATCTCCTGTATTGTAGGTGGATTCTCTACCACTGAGCCATCAGGAAATTTTATTTTTTTAATTTATTCATTCATTTACTTATTTAAAATTAATTTTTATTGGAATATGGTTGATTCACAGCATTGTGTTAGTTTCTGCTGTACAGCAAAGTGAATCAATTATACATTTACATATAGCTACTCTTTTTTTAGATTCTATTCCCATATGGGTCATTACAGAGTATTGAGTAGAGTTCCTGTACTATACAGTAAGTTCTTATTAGTCATTTTACTTCTAGAAGTGTGTATATATCAATCCCAATCTCCCAATTTTCCCTCCCCCTCTTTTTGGCCCTTGGTAACTGAGCGAAGCTGATAATTTTTTCATCTTTATTTGTTTCTCACTAACATTTCTGATTATGTTATTTTCTGGTTTTTCTACTGTTTTTGTAATTTTCTTTAGTATTTATAAGAAGTTTTTTAATACTAAGAAAATGAAACTTTTTATTATATACCCTGTCATTTTCCCTGGTTTGTTAATTGCCTTTTAATTGTTTTGGCCACACTGCTTATGGGATCGTAGTTCTCCCACTAAAGATCGACCCTGGGCTCCCTGCAGTGGAAGCATGGAGTCTTAACCACTGAACCACCAGGGAAGTCCCTGTCTTTAAATTTTTTCAGGGTTGTTTTAGGCCATGAAAAAGTTTAGTGTAATCATATTTATCCATCTGCTCACAGCATCTGAATTTTGTTTCTTGCTTAGAAAAGTTTTTCAACTCTATGCTCTTCCATTTCATTCTGGGAGTTTAACTCCTCAATATACTCTCCAGAATGATTAAAACATTATGTTCACAAACTTTCACTGCGCTAATACAGGATTGGTCCATAACATTTGCTAACTCAATAAACAGAATACTTGCAGGGGAGTTAAAATGGGGTAGGTATATATTTACCATTTTAGAAAGGTTTTCAATTTATGTTGTTAACTGATACAGCCAAATTGCAAAACAATATATGGTATACTCCATTTCTATAAAAAGAGAAAAAAGTACCTATATCTCTAAAGAATATTCTTTTATAGTCTTAGAAAAGCTCTAGAAAATTATGTAAGACAGTGTGAATAGTAGTTACTCCCAGAGAAGGGAGAACTCTAGGTATATGTGTGAAGGAAAAAGGATTTAATTTTCATAGTAAACTCTTGCATGTTGTTTAAGCTTTTATCATGCCCATACTCTGTTCTTATTAACATAATAAAGAATGAATGATAATAATTCATATAAAATAAAGAAAGATAATAAAAAGAATGAATGAATGAATCATAATAAAAAGAATGAACACTGAGATGTACAGGCTCTGAAGATATGGCAGTGGCAGCAGATAAGAGCAGATTTAAAGTAGATTGAGCAATTGGATAGCAAAACCTCAGACCCATGGACTGCATCACAAGCAAAACTAGTTGGCAAAGTATCGGAGGGTAAGTAGAAGCTATCAACAGCATCATACCAGCATCCACACAGAAGAAATTAGAGGTATATGGCATTTGGCAAATCTAAGTAAACGTTCAGCTTTTGGATGTGGAAGTTTACATTTAGCCAGATCTCTAAAATTCCCCCTCATACAAACCCAGAAATGTTAAAGAAACAAATCTCTTTTTGTTTTCTTGCTGACTTGAATATACCAATGTCCTTATCCTTAAAATATGAAAAAAATAAACAACTATAAAGTTCTAAAAGAGGAAGATGAGATCTTTTAACATTTTGCTGCCATCAAGCTTGACCACTTTAGCAATAAACACACTTTAGTACTAAACCAAACTATTCTAAGATGCTTTGAAGACCTAAAATATGTTACTTTGGTCCAACACACATTTACATCCATTCACAGAGGAAAATTTTGTTCCAAACTTGGGAAGTTTAATGACCCAGCATCATGGAATGATTGGTCCTTGTATAGAAAACAAAATTCTTCTCAACAGGAACATAATTAACTTAAGATAGTTTAAAGAGTGCTCATGAACCAATCAAATGCAATTTGAGAGAACATTTCTCCCATCTTTTTTGGTTTATGTTTTTGGAAAGTTCCTGACAAGGCCTAGCAAAAGGAATAGGACTTTGAGGAACTGGCTAATCTGCTAAGCAAGTAGAGAATTTGACCATCCTCCATTTTGTGTTGAGACTGCAGAACCGCCTTTGCTTCATTAAATTAATGAGCCAAGGTTTCTGGAAAAGCCACTCATTTGCAACGCACCTGCTTCTCACATGATCGACGTGTCGATAATGTCAGTGCCTGGTACCACCAGCCCCTCAGGTGGGGGGACCTGCTCCTTGGCATTTGGAAATAAGATGCACAGTTATGAAAATCCTCTTCCTTTGCCTCACAGTTTGTGTGCGTTCCAAGTTTCGAGTGATCATTTCAGTTGTGCTGCACTTTTGCAACATGAGATGATCACTTCTGGGTATCACTTTAAACTAGTCTAATGAAAATGATGGACAGGGAGGCCTGGCGTGCTGCAGTCCATGGGGTCACAGAGAGTCCGACACGACTGGGTGACTGAACTGAACTGAACTGAGTGAAAATGACAGGAAACAGATTGAAGAAATAGGAAACAGATAGGAAGTTGAACTTTTACACCTATAGTCATGAATTTAAAACATTTCTTTTTTTTTTTTTGTCCGGGGGACGTTGCCGCGCCCGCCTCCGCTGCCGCCGCCGCCAAGGCCCCTCGGGAAATGTAGTTCCTGCTCGGGCGCGGGCGGGCTTCCCTCGGACCTGGACCCCTCCCCCGCGTTCCCCGCCCCAACCCCGGCCTCGGGGTGGCGGAAGTGACGCCCCGCGGCGGGGCAGGGACTTGGGGGAGGCGGCCCGGGGCGGCGCGGAGCTTCGGCGCTCGTGGCCGATCCTGCCGCTCGCTGGTGGCACTCTAAAACATTTCTGACAGAAAGAGGCACAGCAGGGAAAACCAGAGCTTTGTAATCAGAAAGATTGACATTCGCATCACAGTTCTGTCGGTTAATGACTATGAATGACCTTGAGTGGCCTTAACTTCTACATCTGAATAACGGCTTTAGTGATACCGACTTTAGAGGACTATTGTGAGGATTAAATGAAATAGTGTATGCACATGTCTGGCATATAGTAAATATTCAATAAATGGTCATTACTATTATTAGTATCTTTCAGTGGTAATTTTACTTACCTATTTAATACTTTTTAGCAATTACAATTAAATAGCCTTAAGACTCTGTTTTACTTAACATGTTCTTTTTTAAAATCAGATATGGTTATACAAATATGACATGCTCTCTTCTTTCCTTCTAGAATACACTTAAGTCTCTATAGTGTATGATGTATCTGCTGATGCTCAAGTTAATCTGTAAGGTTATATTCTAGGCTACGTTGGTTCTCATTGTTTTGGCAGCTAGGGTCATGTCTCACATCTGAACTTCCAAGTCAGTAAGGGGATCACAATCACTGTCTCACCTTAGGTTTGGGGATTTCCTTGGCTACAATGGAAGAAATTCAACTGGTGCTTGGAATGCCTGATCTTCTGCTTCAGAGCACTTCTCAGGGTTTTTCAACAGAAGAGGCTCATCTTGTCTGGTCCCTCATTCAACTTTCTGTGGTTGGGTAACACTGCTCTTCCTCTGGGTTGTGAGAGGTGTCAAGGAGCATGTCATTTCAACATACAACACTAGATGGAGCAAAGAGATCGGTTTTTTTTTTTTTTTTTTTTTAACGTGAAAATTCTAAATGCTGGCAAAATTAAATCTCATTTTAAAATTCAGTGACCGGATAGGCTACCCAGAGATTAGAGTCATTAGACACTTGAGTCTGCTCTTTGTTCCTTCCTTTCTTCTCTGTTTACTCATTCTCCTTGTTTGGACCTGCAGCAGCCTTGAGATTTGGGTTCCCTGGCAGTGGTAGAAAAAGCAGAGGGTTTTACCATGATTGTTCAGGAGTAAGCATAAGAGGTACAGGGAGAGTTTTCCTATGTCCGTGGAAACTCAGGAGACTGATGTCCACGTCTGCTTTACACGCGTATGTTTTGCTGCCTGTCTTCTAAGTCTGTAGGGCTGCTAAATTGTGCCTACGGCCCACCCCTTTCTTCAGCATCCTTCCCCTCCCCGTCACTGGGTCCAGGTCAACAGTGAGCTGCTGTCTGGATCACAGGAGTCTCTCCCTACCCCCCTCATCCAGCCTTCCCTGTACATCGCTCCCTTTTTTCTACAGCTTCATTTCTCTTATCTACATCCCTGCCTGGAAAAGCCCAACTTTTCATCAGTCCCCTCCCGTGTGTAACAGACGAACTGAATCAGACTGTATAATTCTGCTGTCACCTCCCCAGTTTAAAGAGCTCATAATTCTTGGTCGAGATCAGTTCTATCCCTTTGTTCTTCTTCCCTTCTCTTTCCTGTGTTTCATCTCACGCACAGCCTTCTACAACGTTTATTCTAAGTAAGCCCTGGTTCAGTCAATGAAGGGATGGCTAAGTGGAAGAAAGGCTAGTTCCCTTGACCTCGTCCATCTCTAACACTGACTTTCCTGTTTTCTCCCACCCGACCTCCTACCTCCCCTTCTACTTACTTGTCCTGATCGTTTAACTGTCCTTTGCCAGTGACTGAATGCAGGGCCCTTGCTCAGATTCCTCCCTTTCAAGTCAGTTCATTCGTGTAATCTTGCCTGTGCTCTCCTATTGCTTTCCTGCTGTGTCATTTTAATTGCTGCTGTTTTGGTATTTTGTTTTCCACATTTGTCTCTGGCTTACGTGCATTAGGTCTCTGCTCATTAAAATGGATTAACTGAGATATTTATTGAAGTGGCAGACTTGGACTCATCTCAGCTTGCAAATGAAATCGGAATCTGACTATAAGATTGTAAAAATAAAACTGAGCTGGTAAGTTGGATCATTGGGGAGTATCAGGTAAACATAAAAAATGAGTTAGCTTTAATTCTTCAGAAGACAGTCCACGGGTCAACAGTCTTAGAGGCAAATAAAAATGACAGACTGGGCCTGCTGTTCACCTCCATCTGGGCAATTCTCAGCCTTTACCAACAGATAACTGGTGTTCTGCCAATTATTTCTCTACTGTTTCTCATTATTTATATTAAATGTTGGGAGCAAAGTTTCTCCCAATTTGCACAGTCCGTTTAAAGAGCCATGGAGTATGTACAAAACTTTCCTGGTGACTCAGATGGTAAAGAATCTGCCTGCAATGCACAAGACCCGGGTTCAATTTCTGGGTCAGAAAGACCCCCTGGAGAAGAGAATGGCAACCCACTGCACTATTCTTGCCTGGAGAATCCCATGGACAGAGGAGCCCAGCCAGCTACAGTCAGCAGGGTCGCAAAGAGTTGGCTATGACTAAGTGACTAACACTACTTTTCATGTACAAAAGCACATTCACTTCTTTATATTTAAAACTAAGAATGGCTGGGATTTTGATAGGTAATTATATATTTAAGAAGTATTTATCAAAAAGTTAATATGTGTAAAAATAAGGTTTTTTTTCACACTATAAAGTGTTTCATAACAACTTAATACTACTTGTGATAAGATGAATGGGATAGAAAAATCATCTATGCCTTGGCTTGCTGATGTCATGTCCAAGCAGGAGAGAGTGCATCTGGGCCTGGAAATTAATTTCAGCACCGATCCCGGCTGAAAATAACTCAGGATGTTTGTTAAACTGACTTGGGCTTGAGTGGAGTTCAGATGGATGAAAACTCTGCTTCTCTGTGGGCGATTATAGGTTAGAGAGAAATTGATGTGCCCAATTTCCATTTCTTTAAAAAAAAAAAAAAAAGCCTTGTGACTCAGTACCTTGTAGTAAAAAGAAAGGACTTGGTCATCAAGATGACTTTAGGTGTCATTTCTCCGTTTCCTTTTGCCTCCCGCAGGACTATTCGTCAACAAAGTAGACGCGCTAACTACTGGCTAACTTGAACTGAGTGGGCAGCAAAACTGTCCACACTGCACTCGGGTGGGTAAAGAAAACGTAGCTTCTCAATTTCTCTATAACCAATCACATCCCAGTCAGGAGTTTTGACCTGCTGGGGTTGGTGATGAAGACGAAGTAGGATGGTGAATCCAGATTTAGTTCAACCTGATTTTTTAATTTAAAATCCTCCTTCATTAGATGCTCAGGTGGCCCCTCTCAGCTTCTTCCCACCCTCTCCCAACACCAAGGGAACAGACACAACGGTTCGCTCTCCCCCCTCAAAAACTCCCCGCATTCACCACATCCTCCTAGCACAGCAGGTAGGGTCTCCTGACCAGCCTTGCTCCCCACAAGGTCTCTTCTCTACCATCAGGGCAGAAGCTCTGGGATCCCAGCACCTTTATACGCTTAAGAGATGCATATAATTCTTTCTTTTTTCCCCTCTCTCTTCATCTCTCTCCAGCTCCATGTCTCTCACTCCCTCCGGCTCACTCTTTTTTCTTTCTCATCCTCTTCTCTCCAAAGTCCAGCCTTTGGTCTCTCTCTTGCACACTGCACACAGCAACACGATTCCAATTCCATTGTTGCCGCAAGCAGGACTCCACGTTTCCCCAAAGCACTGAAACAAACTTCCTCAAGGCTGGGATGGCTGGCCATTGAGATTTACCCGAAATGGAAATCATGTTTGAAAGGAATTAGGTCAGAAAATACATTTCAAAAACCGTTGTGCTTATTACGAACCATCCCTCATATAAAGGGAGATAAGGAACTTTCTTTTCACAAATATTGCCATGTTTCATATGGGGGAAAAAATGAGTCCATCAGGTTGTTAAATGTGCCAAATGACATATTTTTGGCGGGGGAGGAAGATCGTGAAGGACGAATTCCCATTGGAAAAAGAACTAATGCAGAAAGCTGATCGCTATCTAGAAGTTCGGAGCCCCATCTGATTAACCGGCTGCACACTTGTTTGCTTCTTCATGGCTGACTCTCCTTTGAAATATGGAAGTCGGGGGCAGAGTCATCACTTGAAAGGAGCATGTCTCAAGGCCAGATTTCTTGGAGGCTGCAGAACTTTTCCTTGTGCCCATGAGCACTGGATGGAGCAAAGCAGGAGTCTTGTTTATTCTCCACCAGCAGCCAGAGGAGAGAGCCTGGGCCAGAGGCTGGGAGACCACCTCACTGTGACCTTGGGACTGACCTTGACTTCGGTCCCTTCCTGCTGACAGAAAAGGCAAGTGGGACCCCCAAAGCTAGCTGAGAGATACCAACAGGACCAGGAAGCTGAACGCACAGGCAGTGCCCTAAATTCTTCTCATACTAAAACCCAGACAAGTTCCCCCTGTGCTCTGAAACTCACATACCTTCTTTTCTTATTAATCTCCCTTTCTGGCTATTATTCAAGGACTGCGAATGAATCCCTTCTCAGGCTCTTAGGCTTTTTAAGCTGTAGAAAGAGAATGAAAAAAATGCACCCTAAGACCTAGGATTTCTTTTTCTTCCTTTTGTGTTGCCAGCGAATCCCTCTGAAAGGCGAGCTGGCACAGGTTCCAGGAATTTGTGTAAATGCCGGATAGAGATCTACTGCCGTTTCTGCAGCAGCCAGGCGTTTCCAAAAATGGTGTGAGCTGCTGGCCTGCACTTTTAGGGCAGTGACCAGCCAGGGACCCGTGTGCTCTCCCACCTGCACAGAGGGCCAACGCATTTCTAATCTGGGCTTTTTACTAGTCGAGGGGAGAGGGTGTCCCATACATTGTAGTCACTCTATGAGCAAAATTGCTGCATTTACAGCCAAGTGATGAAGGCACACATGTCGTCTCCATCTCCTCACTTTGGTTTCTTCCTGAGGAATCTCAGAAAGTGGGATGGAAATGCTGTGCCTGCAACTCGAAGTATTTTTCCATGGAAAGGGCCATCATTTGCTTTTGTTTAATTCTCAAAGGGTCTGCTGACTTTTCTCCAATATTTCCTGAGGGCCAGCTGTATGCTGGGCGCTGTGGTTTATAGTGAGCCTACAGCTGAGGACAGGGGGGACAGTGTCCCTGCATGAGTGTGTGTGTGTGCGCTAAGCCGTTCCAGTCATGTCCAACTCTTTGACATCCCATGGACTATAGCTCGCCAGGTTCCTCTGTCCATGGGATTCTCCAGGCAAGAATATAGGAGTGGGTTGCCATGTCCTCCTCCATGGGATCTTCTCAACCCAGGGACTGAATCCAAGTCTCATAGGTCTCCTGCGTTGGCAGGCAGGTTCTTTACCACTAGCAAGTAGAACTTACAAATGAATGAGGTAGGAGGACGCATTGAGCAAATAAAACTCAACAAACAACCACATGTATTTTATTTTGTTCTGAGGGCCCTGGCACTAGAAGGAAATCAATAGGGTAATGGACATGCATCTAGTCTGGTGGTAGGAGCAGTAAATATTATGGATTGGCTTTTACGACTCCTATTCCAACACACTTACAGAGTCCCTTCCTGAAGTCTAGCTACAACGCTATGTTGAACTGCAGCAGCAGAAAAGCCAAAAAATAAAAAATTCAAAAGGCACTCCCCAGGCTCCCTTGTAGCGAAGGGCTGACTGTGGTCTCAAGGAGGCGATGAGCAGTGCCAGGCAGTGAAGAGCTGGACTCAGTTGCCAGTCTGTTAGATTCATCCAGATTACTCGCCCAGAAACTCTCTCCTGATCTCCACGTTGTAGATGCCGAGTGGCAGCTGGCGGCAGTGACACCGACAAGGGACACATCGGTGCCACGTCGCCCCTCCCAGCTGCTGCCCCTGACCACAAAGCTCCCGGCAGCCCTGGCTCAAGGGCAATCCCTGCGTCTCTCCCCAGGGTAACTACCCTAGGTGGTGGAGTGGTAAGGAATCCACCTGTCAGTGCAGGAGACTTCCAGAGACTCGAGTTTGATCCCCGGGCCGGGAAGATCCCTTAGAGGAGGAAACGGCAACCCACTCCTGTACTCTTGCCTGGAGAAGCCCATGGACAGAGGAGCCTGGCGGGCTACGGTCCATGGGGTCACAGAGAGTCAGGCATGACTGAGCATAAGCACAAGAACTACATCGAGATAATGACCCCGAGGTGATTCCTTTCTTTTTTTAAATTAAGTTATAAAGCAAACTTCGGGAGATGGTGAGGGACGGGGAGGCCTGGAGTGCTGAAGTCCACAGGGTGGCAAAGAGTTGGACATGACTGGGCGACTGAACAACAATAACAACACAATATCATATTAGTTTTAGGTGTACAACATAGTGATTTGATAGTTTTATAACATTATGAAGTGATCACCACAATGATTCTAGGTACCATCTGTCACCATGCAAGGCTGTTCCAATGTTCTAGACTATATTCCCTGTGCTGTCATGACATCCTCATGGCTTCATTATTTTATAGCTGGAAGTTTGTACCTGTTAATCCCCTGCACTTATTTCGTCCATCCCCCTCACCTACACCCTCCCCTCTGGCAGCTACCCATTTGTTCTCTATATCTACGGGTCTGCTTCTGTTTCGTTTTGTGTGTTTGTATTTCTGATCCCGCATGTAAGTGAAATCATATATCATTTATTTTTCTCTATCTGACTTAGTTCACTTAGCATAACACCCTCTGAGTCCATTCATGTGGCTGCAAATGGCAAGGTTTTACAACTCAATGTCAAAACAACCAAAAAACAGGTAGAGGACATGAACAGACATTTTTCCAAAGACGAGATACAGATGGCCGACAGGTGCGTGAGAAGGTGCTCAGTATTACTGATCATCAGGGAGATGCAAATGAAAATCACAATGAGATACCACCTCAGACCATAGTCAGAATGGCTATCATCAAAAAGATAGTAACAAGGGCTTCCCTGGTGGCTCAGTGGTAAAGAATTCACCTGCCAACGCAGGAGGCATGGGTCCGATCCCTGATTCGGGAAGATCCCACGCGCGGTGGAACAGCTAAGTCCGCGTGCCACAACTATGGAGCCTGCGCTCTAGAGCCCGGGGGCGCAACCACTGAAGCCCATGGGCCTAAAGCCTGTGCTTCGCAATGAGAGAAGCCGTCACTGTGAGAGGCCAGCGCACTGCAACTGGAGGAAGCCCGAGCCCAGCAAAAGACCCAGCACAGCCAAAAATAAAGAAAGAAAAGATACTAACAAGCGTTGGTGAGGACGCACAGAAAAGGGAACACTTGTGTGCTGTTGGTAGGAATGGAACCAGCTGCAGTCCCCACAGAAGGTATGGAGGTACCTCAAAAAACTAAAAATCGAGCTACCATATGATCTGGCAACTCCACTCCTGGGTATTCATCTGAAGAAAACAAAAACCCTAACTGGAAGAGATACACGCCCCCCAGTGTTCCCTGCAGCACTATTTAAAATAGCTGAGATAAGAACCAACCCAAGAGCTCATCATCAGATGAATGGATAAAGACGATGTGGAATACTCAGTCAGTTCAGTTCAGTCGCTCAGTTGTGTCCGACTCTTTGCGACCCCATGAATCGCAGCAGGCCAGGCCTCCCTGTCCATCACCAACTCCCGGAGTTCACTTAAACTCATGTCCATCGAGTCGGTGATACCATCCAGCCATCTCATCCTCTGTCGTCCCCTTCTCCTCCTGCCCCCAATCCCTCCCAACATCAGAGTCTTTTCCAATGAGTCAACTCTTTGCATGAGGTGGCCAAAGTACTGGAGTTTCAGCTTTAGCATCATTCCTTCCAATGAACACCCAGGACTGATCTTCTTTAGAATGGACTGGTTGGATATCCTTGCAGTCCAAGGGACTCTCAAGAGTCTTCTCCAACATCACAGTTCAAAAGCATGAATTCTTTGGTGCTCAGCCTTCTTCACAGTCCAACTCTCACATCCACACATGACCACTGGAAAAACCATAGCCTTGACTAGACGGACCTTTGTTGGCAAAGTAATGTCTCTGCTTTTGAATATGCTATCTAGGTTGGTCATGACTTTCCTTCCAAGGAGTAAGCGTCTTTTATTTCATGGCTGCAATCACTATCTACAGTGATTTTGGAGCCCCCCAAAATAAAGTCTGACACTGTTTCCATTGTTTCCCCATCTATTTCCCATGAAGTGATGGGACCAGATGCCATGATCTTCGTGTTCTGAATGTTGAGCTTTAAGCCAACTTTTTCACTCTCCTCTTTAACTTTCATCAAGAGGCTTTTTAGTTCCTCTTCACTTTCTGCCATAAGGGTGGTGTCATCTGCATATCTGAGGTTATTGATGTGTCTCCTGGCAATCTTGATTCCAGCTTGTGCTTCTTCCAGCCCAGCGTTTCTCATGATGTATTCTGCATAAAAGTTAAATAAGCAGAGTGACACTATACAGCCTTGACGTACTCCTTTTCCTATTTGGAACCAGTCTGTTGTTCCATGTCCAGTTCTAACTGTTGCTTCCTGACCTGCATATAGGTTTCTCAAAAGGCAGGTCAGGTGGTCTGGTATTATGTGGAATACTGAAGGGAAGTCCCTCAGTCCTGTCCGACTCTTTGTGACCGCATGGACCTACCAGGCTCCTCTATCCATGGGATTTTCCAGGCAACAGTACTGAAATGGATTGCCATTTCCTTCTCCAGCAGATCTTCCCGATCCAGGGATTGAACCCAGGTCTCCCGCATTGTAGACAGACGCTTTATGGTCTGAGCCACCAGGGAAGTCCTTATGTGGAATGCTGCTGCTGCTGCTAAGTCGCTTCAGTCGTGTCCGACTCTGTGCGACCCCATAGACGGCAGCCCACCAGGCTCCCCCGTCCCTGGGATTCTCCAGGCAAGAACACTGGAGTGGGTTGCCATTTCCTTCTCCAATGTGGAATACTACTCAGCCCCAAAAGACCATGGCTTCCTTGTGCCCGGGGCAGGCCCAGCACTTTCTGCCCCTCCCCAAGGGCAGGGATCTCCCTCTGCTCCTCCCTCCGAAGCGGAGCCGGGGGCCAGGCGAGTTTCCTGCTCCACCCTCCACCCTTCTCCCGCGCCCACAGCGGAGGGCCCTGCGGAAAAGACACCAGGGCACCTGCTCCCTGCGTCTCGGGCTCCCGGACATTACCAGTCGTCTCACTGGCCTGCCATCGGCCTCTCAGCATCTGTGAAAGTTTTAGCTGTTTTCTCCCACCCGCTTTGGCAGCTCCATCCTCCCCCACCCCCCACCCCCGCGCTCTGTCAAAGTGAGTCTTGCCACCCACTTCCCCTCCACTGGCTTGTCAACTTCTCAGAATAGAGTTGATTGCTTTCTGATGTGCTCAAAAAATGTTTATGATTCTGTAAGTTAGCTGGCCTTTTCTCACTGCTGAAGGATGCCGAAGGGGGCGGGGGAGGGGGCGGTGACATCTCCTCCAAGCTGTCCACATCCAAGCGGAAGCAGAGGCAGAGATCTCTTTGAGGGGCGGGGGGGTGTCTGGAGTGTGATTCTCTCCCTGATCAGAGATCATAGCACCTGCGCTACTAAAAGCTTCCGATGTGAATCGTTTGTTACTTCACGGAGCATTTATGAAGCTTCTGCTATTTGCACATCACCATGTAAAGAGTTGAGGACACAAAGATGAATAAGGCACAGTCTTTGCCCTGCAGTTACTCACAACCCAGGGACAGCAATGGGCATAAACAAGCGTGATGAAGCTGAGTGATGAAGCCATAATAGGAGTGGAAGCAGGCACAGAGGGAACACTGGCCTGAGGAAACAGGACACAGGGCACCGAGGATGTGTAATTTTCTGAGTTATTTCTGAAATTTTGGGCAAGAGTTTTCCACTCAGAAAGGGTGAAGGGCATTTATGAAGAATTTACACAAAAGTGTTTTATGTAAATAAAAGCATTTACATAGAAGTATGCCTTCCATTCCTCATTCACAAATAAGGAACTGGAATTCTGTCTTTTATTCTTATTACAGGGTTAGCTGGATCAGAATTCTCTTTTTGAGGTCTAGTAGGTCAACCCCATCTTAGCCACAGTCAGCTCTAATAACAGGGAATCTAGTAGAGGGTATTTGATTAAAATCAGTATGTTTTTCTTAAAACAGAAGTTTGAAAACTAATATCTAGGATGCTGTCATTCACACTATCCTTTTCATATTTTATGAAAGGATATTTTCATATCCTTTCATTTTTTTTTGGAACCTCTATACTTGTTGTAGCCCAAGTACAGGTGGCGCTAGAGATAAAGACTACAGATGGCATCAACTATAGTTAGTCTGGTTGACCTAGAACCTGCTCATCTTACAGAAAGGCTGAGTTCACCTGGAGGGCTCAGAGCTGACTGTGGCTAAGACCTGCTAGACCTCAAGAAGAGAATTCAGATCCAGGCTAACTCTGAAATAAGAGTCAGAATTTCAGTTCCTTATTCGTGAACGAGGAATGGAAGGCACACTTTTATGTAACCTGTTGTACCCCAAGTACAGGTGGCTCCAGTGATAAAGACCACAGGTGGCACCACCAGCTCAATGGGCATGAGTTTGAGCAGGCTCCGGGACTCGGTGATGGACAGGGAAGCCTGGCTGGCGTGCTGCAGTCCATGGGGTTGCAAAGAGTCAGACACGACTGAGCTACTGAACTGACTGAACTGAGTGATAAAGAATCCTGCCAATGCAGGAGACGTAAGAGATGAAATATGGGTTTGATCTCTGGGTTGGGAAGATTGCCTGGAAAAGGAAATGGCAACCCACTCCAGTATTCTTGTCTGGAAAATCCCATGGACAGAGGAGATTGGCCAGCTACAGTGCGTGAGGTTGCAAAGAGTCAGACACGGATGAAACAACTTAGCACGCACACAAGTGCATGGATGTCTGGCTATTGCTCGATCCGGACCACGGGAAGGAGATGGCAGCCTGGCTCGGAAAAGAAAAGGGATGCCATGCGGTAGCCAAGGCTCTCTCTTTTGGGGTCCCTTTCAGCCCAGTCCGATGTGTCAGTGCCAAGACAGGACTATCGGAGCCAAATAGGGACTGGCCAGAGTGAGATGCCCAGGTGAGGGCACGGGACACGGGCCAACAGTAAACAGAATATTCGCAGGGCAGAGGATGTCAATTACCAGGCATGGAAGCACAGCAACGCATCAGTCTGTGGACAAACCCAAGAGCAGAAGCTGGTGACGCAGACAAGGACAGGACAGAAGGCAGGACGGGAGGCTAGGCTGCCCCTGGGGTCTCATGAGGTGGGTGAGTGGTTGGTGGAATCTGTCTGGAGATCACAGACTCAGCCCGGTTTGCCTCGTCTCCGTCAGCATTTGCCTATCATTCCTAAGAACAGACACACAAAAACACACGGGCCACACGTTCCGAACCAGAACAAGACAGAGCAAGTCAAGCCCAGCGGACTGCATGAATCTGTGTACTTGGGAAGCCACAGGATGTGCCTTAAAACATTCAACCTGATGACAATACCTTCTGAAAAGTAACATTTGAACTATGGATACAATTTACAGTAAAGGCTCAAGCCTTGTAATTCTATAAAATAGAAATATTTTAGCATTTGAAAAATTTTCCTTTTCTTTAACCATTGACTAAAGAAACAAGCTGGTGAAGAGAGAATCAGACTATAGAAGAGGATGAGAAATGGATGTTGTAGAAAATCCTACAGCGTGGCATTGTGTAGGCTGGCACCTCCATGTCCTCATGCCTTGGTATTTAAGGTTCCACTTGGGCAGGGGTGGAGGTGCTGAGCCCTGCAGAGAGAAAGTTAATTCCACATGCAAATTAAACAGCTGGTTGGTTCTTGGTTGTTTCAGCATTGCTTTGATCTCTTTTGCTGTTATTTTGGAGGAGGAAACGGCAGCCTACTCCAGTATTAGGGAAATCCCATGGACAGAGGAGCCTGGTGGACTAAAGTCCATGGGGTTGCAAAGACTCGGACACGACTAAGGAGACTAAGAACACATGCATGCTGTTACCTTGAACTTTCAAATAAGCAGGAAGTAAGATAGCTGTCAACTTTTGCCTAACATGACCTTCAATATCTTGAAGTCATTATAAAAGAACTCTCCATACACCCCCCAAATTACATTGAGCAATTGTTTTCCTGCTTGGAAACGTTCTTTCATATTCTATCTTCCCCAGCCCAGCAGACGAGAGTGTGTCCTCTTGTTTTGCTTCTGAATCTGAGATTTTACTGAGAATATTTTTCCAGTGAAGGCAGAAAAAAATAAAAAACAAAAGACCATTATATTACATACTTTGAATGTAAGTGTCACCACCCAATTTTTAACCCTAATGTAGGGGGAAATTCATCAATCCAAGCTATTATTTATGATCATGCTCTTCCTCGTATTTTAATGACCTGGAAGTGATTTAAAACAAGCTTGTCTGGTGGTGACACTTAGCAGGAAGCTACTGTTACCGACCTGGGGCAACTCCCTCTGCTGTCTGTGTCCTTCCACACTGAGCGTATGTGTGCTTATAATAATGGTGGCACCACACTGGGGCATTATTCCTTTGTCGACTTGTTGCCTACTTTAATAGTAATAAAAATATGGGTTTAAAATTTACGGAAATGGGAAGAAATTAGTAGAGAAGATTGCTATGAGGATCTTATAATTGACACACTTTCTTAATTTTCTTTGGATAACCAATGTTCACTAGATGGTTTTTGGCCTTATTCTACTGAAATAACCAATTTTATTTTCATTTTGACTTCCACCTGGCAAAGCCACTTAAAGCTATTGCCATGAATCTCACTTTGGACCTCAGCATCCTCTTCTATAAAATGAGAAGTCAGATGACACAATGAACAAGTTGTAACTCCTGAAACTTAAAGATATTAAAAAAAAAATTCCTCTGAAAATAAGGGTTATACAATCCTTAAAGAAAATCTCTTTGGGTGAATCACAAAAGGGTGAGGATGTATATCTCTCAAAGTTTAAAATCATCAATTAAACATTTTCTACCTGGCAAGACTTTTCATTAGTAGGTCTTGAAGGCAGAATATTGCATAGAATATAGATTGTTTCCATTAATTGTTTGTGTGTGTATGTATGTGTGTGTATACATAAATTTTTCATTATTATGGTTTGTCTGTAGGTAAAAATCCTAAAATACAGGGTTGAATTAGCAAATTCTTTTCACTGAAAATAGATAAACACGCATTTTCCTCAATAACAACAGTTGGTAAGAGCTTTATACTTTTAAACTGTTTTCATATACTTTTACTTGATCCTCATCATAGTGCCATGGGGATGGACAGCAGACATCAGTGCCTCATTTGATGAAAAACTACATACATAACTGATAGAGATAGAGGCATCTTGGATTTGTCGTTAGAAAAGCTGAATTATGAATAAAATGGACACATGACTCACTTCCCCAAAGGCTGCATCAGATCAGGCAGTCATTATCCAGACAAGTCAGACAAGACCAGGGTTATTTGGGCCTGGATTTTATCCTGTAAATTGTATCCATTGTTTCCTTCACTTTGGTGGCAGCAGATTGCTCTGGAAGTTACTGGCAGCATCAGGCACCTAGAGAAAAACAAGTGCCTCGACATCCAATTCTCACTGTGACCACTAGAGTGCAGTGTTGCTCTCTGCACATCTTAACCGGTCTCCACTCTGATGCGAAGAATTAACTCATTGGAAAAGACCCTGATGCTGGGAAAGATTGAAGGCAGGAGAAGAAGGGGACGACAGAGGATGAGACGGTTGGATGGCGTCACCGACTTGACAGACATGAGTTTGAGTAAACTCAGGAAGTTGGCAATGGACAGGGAGGCCTGGCGTGCTGCAGTGCACGGGGTCGCAGAGTCAGACAAGACTGAGCGAATGAACTGAACTCTAAGAGAAAAGACTGGAGTCCTGCAATCAATCTATACCACTGCCTCACAGGGTGCACTGGCTCAGTCAGTGTTAGGGACATGGCTTTGAATCCCCAGTTCTAGAGCACTAGCGGATGACTGGCCTCTATACCACGTGGTGTGGTTTCGGTGGAGGGAAGGAGACAGTGTCTCTTTTCACTCACCAGTTTCCACGTGGGGGCTCTAACTAAGTCTTGAAAACCTTGAGTCCTCTTCCTAAGTGTTAAGCTATCAATGAGTAATTGTCACCATAGGCTCAAAGATTTTTAGCCTGATTCATTTCCTAGAGAGAACAGTGAATGTATTGCTCTGATCACATTATTAGGCATCAAAAAAAAAAAATTTATAAGGGGTAGGAGAGGAGGAGAGTTAAATAATTCTCTGCTCCTGTGATTAACTATGACATAAAAATACTATATAAAAACCACTACATAAAAAATATATTGCTGTACCTTAAGTATAACCTACTTCTCCTGATGCTTAAAATGCCTCTGTGGGTGTGTAGGGGGAGAGATGTTTCTCACGACTGCGCTACAACTGAGTGTTTCTAGGAGGATATAAAAGTAGCCTGTAAAACTTTTTACTGTGGAAAGAAATGATCCCTAACTTTGCCTGGCTTCAGGGCCAGAATGGCTGGTGCTGGTTACAACGCTGACAGCAGATATTAACTACGGGTCTGTGAAATTTCTGCAACGAGATGAAGCCATGTCTGTGCGTGCGCCGTCCCTCAGTCGTGTCCAATGCTTTGTGACACCATAGACAGTAGCCCACCAGGCTCCTCTGTCTATGGAATTCTCCAGGCAAGAATACTGGAACACCACATCTTATTAACAGGTTAAGTCTTCACTCATATTTGCAGTTTCAAGGTCTCCTTCCTCTGAACTGAGTATCTGCGTCCATCTGGCACTTACCTTCTACCACCTTGTGTATTAAGCAATTTCCAGGGAGACTAGATTAAAAATTCATTTCAATTCATAAGAACTGTCTACAAATGTCTTACAGCACAGGTGCTGAACTCTGAACTGAAGTATCTTGATGTAAGAGGCTGGCTTCTACACAGCTAACCACGCTTTGAGTTCTTGGGCAGCCCTTTGACACCAGTGATCTGTTTTGCTGGTCGTGCTTCCTGCAGACACACGCTCTCCAGGGAGCCCCTCTTGGCGATGCCCAGCTTCCCTCTGCTATCTCAGGGAATCCTGGAGCGGTCTCACCGACACCCTCCCAGGTTCTGCCTCATACACCTGCCCTTGTTCTCGTCTGTTTTCCTCAAAGCCCCACGAGAGCCAGGCTTCCTTCTAGGGCTGCTGCCCATGTTACAGAAGAGGGAAGTCCCGAGGGAGTGTGTCCCAGGGAGCCCGAGCTGCTGACCCCCCTCGGGGTCTTCAGTAGACCAGGACAGTCCTTTCTCACCGTCTGTCCCTGTACATCCAGGTTGAGGGACCAACCAATCAAAGCTAAACTCTCCTCCTCTCTTTTCATCACCACGTGTCTGTGCCTCTTGAGAGTCCCTTGGGCTGCAAGGAGATCAAGCCAGACAATCCTAATGGAGATCAACCCAATATTCATTGGAGGGACTGAGGCTGAAGCTGAAGTTCTAATACTTTGGTCACCTGATCTGAAGAACTGACTCATTGGAAAAGACCCTGATGCTGGGAAAGACTGAAGGCAGGAGGAGGAGGAGGCAGCAGAGGATGAGATGATTAGAATAGCATCACTGACTCAGTGGACATGAACTTGAGCAAACTCTGGGAGACAGTGGAGGACAAGCAAGCCTGGTGTGCTGCAGTCCCTGGGGTTGCAAAGAGTCAGACACGACTTAGTAACTGTATAACAACAATGACAATCTGTGACAACCCCTGGCTCTTTCTCTTCAGTCACAGATTTCTGTCCCCCCTTCATCTCAGACACCTCTCAATCCCACCACAGCCTCCCCACAGAAACAGATCACAAAAGATACCATCCGTCAGTAAGTTCACAGGTATGACTTTGCCAGTTCTCAGTCCTTAGTAAACTGTCTGGAGTAAACACTGATGATTTGCAGAGAGTCGTCAGGACAAGTGTGGGCATGTGCCCTAATTTTAGGGGTTACCAATCTGGCTAATGACTATACTGGCAGGCACTAACATAAGCATCCTTTAGACTTTTAACACTGAATTCACTTGTTTGCATGGACCATACAGCAGAATCCATCTTTGATTGATTTCTAGTGATTTCATCTTAACCTTATCTCTCCAGTGGTCATGCAGTTCTCCAGGTCAGGGAATGGGTCTTATTGCTATGATATACTCACCCCATAACCTCCATTGTAAGGATCCCAAGTTCTAACTGCTCCTCTCATATTTCCAGCTCCTCTTCCTCTCTGTCTCCCTCTCCAACAATCCTTTCCAACAGGAATGTCACCTCCACAGAGAACTTTTCTCCCGAAGCTTCCTCTCCTCTGCTTCATTCCGTGGCACTTATCACCTCTGACACCCCATCAATTTTTACTGCCAGACCCCCCTCCCTAAGAAATCAGTTCCATAAAGGAGCTTTTGTCTATTTTGTTCACTCCTGTAGCCTCAGTGCCCCCAAAAGTGTCTCACACATAATCAACACTCAATAAACATGTGTTGAATAAATCAGGAAATCAAGCTTTTAACACAGCATTTCCCCACAGTGGGCAGTTAAGAAATACTCATTTATCTGTGTTAATACAGTTATGTTTTCATCGGTTCAGGGAAGTGGAAGGTCAAGGGTCCCTTATACATGGGGCCAGAAGAGCCTGTGCAAGCTTGCCACCCGTTAAAAATCTCCAGAAACAGTTTAAATGCCATTTTTTTTTTTTTTTTTTGGTAGCAAAATAAGCAAAGGATGCTTTGACATGAAGACTTTGGGACTGGAATCACGGAAGGCCCTGGAACTAGCTTGGCTTCTAGGATGATCAGTTCAGGGGTTTCAAACCAATTTGTACAGCAGGACTCTTTAATGGAATCAAGCATTCAAAAACCATTTATGTAGTGTAAAGCATTCATACTGTACAAATGCAGGGAAACATATGAGAGAAACTCCATGTTATGCATCCATAACATGACGATCTTGTCTTGATTAGCAAGGCT
Source organism: Bos indicus x Bos taurus (assembly GCF_003369695.1). Classification (NCBI taxonomy): domain Eukaryota; kingdom Metazoa; phylum Chordata; class Mammalia; order Artiodactyla; family Bovidae; genus Bos; species Bos indicus x Bos taurus. The sequence goes on along the minus strand of NC_040102.1, from coordinate 16,109,076 downwards.
CTGTGTTACAGAATGTGGAGAGTATTCACTGGGGGTAATTAATACTTTTCAATACTAACTCTTACTAATATTTCCCTTTTTCCTTCCTAGTGGGGGAGAGTAGATATGACTATCCCATTGCCCCAAGTGTTATTTGACACTGAGAATATAGGTGTACTACCCATGTCTTTTTTTTTTTTTTCAGCTTGAACAGGATGTAGCCCACCAGGCTCCTCTGTCCTTGGGATTCTCCAGGCAAGAATACTGGAATGGGTTGCCATGCCCTCCTCCAGGGGATCTTCCCCACCCAGGAATTCAACCCAGGTCTCCCACATTGCAGGCAGATTCTTTACTGTCTGAGCCACCAGGGAAGCCCTTATTGGGATATAACTGACATATAACTTTATAAAGTTTAGGGTGTACAATGTGGTGATTAGACGTGTGTATTTATGAAAAAAACAATACCATATCCAGGCTGGTTAACACACCTCTCAGGTCACAGAATTACTATTTCTTGGTTCTGGTTTTGGCCACGAGAATATTTAAGATCTAGTCTCCTAGAAACTTTCAAGTATGCAATTCGGTGTTGTTAACTATAGTCACTGTGCTCTTCACTGGATCCCCAGCACTTTTTATCCTATAATCGGAAGTTTTTATCTTTCGCATTATCTGTATTTTGATGCTTTGCATCTGGGTGTCCTTGCTGACCGAGGAGGGACTTCCTCTTCCAGGATGAACCAATTGCTGGAGATAATAAAACACATCTCTTCCTTGGCCTTTCGAAAGCTTCACCTTTCAAAAAGAAAACCAGTTATCCTGGAGCCCACAACCCTGACTGCCTCCTCTATTGGTTTCTTAGACTCAGGGCGAGTTCCTGCAGTAATTATCACAGAAGTCAGCACAGCCTCTATGCTCTGGAGCCTGTGAAAAATCAAACTAGTGATCCCTAAGACTGCTCACACAGCGTTGCGTGCTCCTTCCTAGAGAAGCCAGGAGAAAGGTTCTTGCCCACATTTTTCCTTTGTTCTCCCTGCCTCCCGAATGCCCCCTAGGTACCTGCTGTGGTGTGGTGTGGCCCCTCTTCTTGGGGCCTGTGAGTAACAAACTATCTTTCACTGGTAATCATTTCCTGATGCTTTGGTCTTGCCATACCTCAATAATTATAAAACCTGTATCTTAAAACAGGGGCTTCCCAGGTGACCCAGTGGTAAAGAATGTGCTTGCCAATGCAGGAGATGTGGGTTTGATCACGAGGTGGGGAAGATCCCCTGGAGAAGGGAATGGCAACCCACTGCAGTATTCTAGCTAGGAGAATCCCATGGACAGAGGAGCCTGGCGGGCTACAGTCCATGCGGTCCCAAAGAGTCAGACACGACTGAGCAACTAATGCTTCCACTTTCTTTCAACACTGTGTACATGGTCCTGATTCTGCAGCTTTGATTTACTGCAGAAATAATCACGTCCTGAGGTTACATTTCTTTTCTTGGCAAGCGTCCCTTTTCTTCACGTCCCCTATGCCCTGTTCTCTTTATCTCCATGGTCTTCATCACTTTTATACGGTCAGTTCTGTGTGTTTTTCTGTCCCTCTCTCTGGAATGGGAGTGCTAGGGGGCCAGGACCCCTGTCTAATGATTCGCTGCTGTAACACCAGAGCAGAGCAGTGCTTGGCACCCAGCAGAGGCTCAATAAGCCCTACTGAAGGAGTATCTATGAGAAAGAACATGCTAGTGTGGAATTCACAGAGCTGTTTCCAATCAAGGGTTGAGATAGGTAGAAATACGTGTGATCTCCCCAGAGGACGGAGGAGGAGATGGGGCAGAGATAGTGCATCGTAGGGTTCCCTGTCTTGGCCATTTTCTGGCTCCACGGGCCCAAAGTACTTAGGGTGATTCTCAGTTAGAGGAATGGGGATAACACTTAGCAGGTGTGTGTGATGTTTATTACATTCAGGTAAGCTGAAGAGCTGGAGAAGGCAATGGCACCCCACTCCAGTACTTTTGCCTAGAAAATCCCATGGACGGAGGAGCCTGGTAGGCTGCAGTCCATGGGGTCGCTAGAGTCGGACACAACTGAGTGACTTCACTTTCATGCATTGGAGAAGGAAATGGCAACCCACTCCAGTGTTCTTGCCTGGAGAATCCCAGGGATGGGGAAGCCTGGTGGGCTGCCATCTATGGGGTCACACAGAGTCGGACACGACTGAAGCGACTTAGCAGCAGCAGCAGTAGCACCAAGCTGAAGAGCTAGGCAGACACAGAAGCAGATGAAAAGCAGTCTGCTTCCAGCTGTTTGCTTATCTGAAACACCCATGAATTTGACGTACTTGGGTAATACCTATGGTCTTGCCTGTGATGAATCAAATTCTGAATAATAAGAATACTTTGGAGGCAAACATTCAGATGAATTGATTTCTCTACTTAACACACGCTTGCCAGAAAATCCTTTTTAATGAGTCCCTTGTTGAAAATAGTTTTAAGGTATTTAAATAGACTTCTTTCCTTAATAACATAATATGCTGAGTACGATTAACTTGTATTTGGATAATATGGTAGTATTTCATTAGCATTAACCTGAAGCTTAACTGAGCTGAGGTAATGTAATATTGGAGAAACAGCTTTATCTTGAAGTTCTATTTTCTATCCTCATTTGACCTGATCCAGCCGAGAGTGACCTTTACTAAGCCACATTATTTTAGACTTTACTGTTTTGCCTCTCAATAATGGTATAGGGCTTCGCAGGTGGCCCAATGGTAAAGAATCCATCTGCAATGCAGGAGATGCGAGAGATGCAGGTTCAATCCCTGGGTCGGGAAGATCCCCTGGAGAGGGAAATGGCAGCCCACTCCAGTATTCTTGCCTGGGAAATCCCATGGACAGAGGAGACTGGTGGGCTTCAGTCCATGGGGTCACAAAGGAGTCAGACATGACTTAGCGACTAAACCACCACCACCAAGGGGAGGGGACTAAATGACCTGAGAGTTGTTGGACTGTAATGGGCTATTATTCCACAATAGTTCAGATACAGAATAGGTGAGAGGAAAGGGTTTTTACATGATGATCAAATCAAAGACTCAGGAAACCATGGATTTAAAACATATATTTAAAAATCCCTCTTTTCATTTGACCATCATGATTTTTTAGAGTAAATAAATGAAAAGCAAAGATTCTACGTACTTGGTAAATTTAATAATGTAGTCTCGGTTACATTATATTTTAATGATTACAGAGTTCTACCTCTGTATTCCCAGTAAGGACAGAATTGTACATCTGATCATGATCAGCAATGAGTAATACATTTTATAAAATTATAGACTTAGTCTCAGGGATCTAGATATCACTTGGTCTATTCCTTATATCTTTATGTACAAGAAAAAAATGGAGCTGAAAGTGTGTACATATTTTGTCTGTGTGTGTATGTGTGTGTGTATAAAACACAAGAAGGTAAAAGATGATTTTTTCCCCCCACTTTAAACTTTTGGATTAAGCTAATCCACAGCCATCCAAACTAGTATATTCTATGTCCCTAGTTTCTCAAAAGGATGAATCTGTGGAAAACAAAACAAAAATCCAAGAACATCAAGTTCTTGGATTTTACTAGTCTGTTAGATTTGCATGGAATATTCACATGTAACCTCTGAAAGGAAAAACAACGAAGGCATTGACAAGTCTGTGTGGAGTCCGTAAAAACTTTGTGGATGGTAAAAGTATTATCAGGCCTCAAAACTTGAGATCAAATGGTCCTGGAAGTTGGGGAGCATCCAGTATGAGAATGAAAATATATCTTTAATAAAATTGCGCTTAATAGAAGGGAGAAATCTGCAGAGGTCATCTTTAGACTTTTTATTCCTAAATATAGACACTTTTAAATTATTTGAAGAAACCCCTTCAGAATACTTGGAGAAGAATTAAGCGGAGATGTCACCTGCAAAGTAGCTGCCGTTTTTACGAAGACTTTGTAAGAAACGCTCGGAAGCAGGCTCTTACATCATGAGTATCTTACAAGTGACAGGAGAACTATGTTGTGAGGAAGGGATGGGATGCCAAAGAGTGAGGAATGCATATAGGTAAGTGCTGGAATAGTTTAGGCATAAAACAATTTGTCAGGAAAGTCTGTGGGCTCATCTATAGTGGAGGTATGAAAGCCACCACTTACCTCTGTCATTCAGCACAGATAAATAGGCTTCTTATTATGCACACATCTTAACATGCTTCCCACTTTTTATAGACTGGGAAATTGACAAGCAACAGTGCTTATCCAATCACATTGTTAAAATGAGATTGCAGTCAGGATGGTTCAAAGCTTCTAACTTTTATACTTGTGTCTCATTATTATGGGATCATTTTAACATGTCAAAAATAAATCGATGGATTGGGGTGGGGGGGCTTCAGGAGAAATGTTGTCTTATCCTTTCAGGCAAACCCAGAATTAATCCTGTTGCAAGAAGCCTGTCTTTTTGTCTTAGCTCTGGTTTTTAAGAGCCTGTCTTTACATCTCAGCTCTGGTTTTTAAGACGGGGTCTTCATTCTAGGGCAAATTCTGTCAACATGATGTCAAGATGTCTCTCACTTCCCCAGGCTTATATGACAGTAGTTCGATAGCCCCACAGGAAAGAGAGCTCCATGTTCCTTAATAGTTCAGTAACAACCCTGAGGTCAACTTTCTTGGAACAGCTTAGGTCATGGGACCATCCTTAACTGTAGTAGCCAAAGGATGGGGTACACCCAGGGTCCAGAGCAGGATTAACCCTCACACCTGGAGCTTGGGAACCCCCCAGTCTACAAGGTTGAGAGTAAAGAGGAAAGCCATGGCTTGCCAAAAGAAAATCAGGACGCTGTCATCAAAGGCAGATGACTGAATGAGCAGCAAAAACAATAGATCTTTTCAAGCCAACTTGAATCTTCTTTTCAATCACTAGGGGGTTGTTCTGTTTAGGGTGTTTGGAAATTTAGGCTCACTTCACCCACAATTAATCATACTAATTTGCTACTATAAACTTAATGGAAAACCCAATTGTCCCATAAATTACTGAATAACATTTTGTCTTCTACAGTTTTACATAAAGCATAGTTTTATGCCCACAGGCAATAGTATAATGCTGTAAATAATAAAACTTGAAAGTCACTATATTTAGTTGAAAATATGAACAAATTAACTGACGTAGAAAATAAAGGAAAATAGTTAGGTTTTTATGGTCATAAAGAAGTAGCTCCTTGGGCTTCCCTGGTGGCTTATTGGTAAAGAATCTGGCTGTCAAGGCAGGAGTCACAGGTTCGAACCCTGGTGCAGGAAAATCCCACATGCCATGGAGCAACTAAGCCCGTGCACCACGACGACTGAGCCTGTGCTGTTGAACCCGGGATCCACGACCACGGGGCCCATGTTCTGCAACTGCTGAAGCCCATATGCCCTAGAGCACGTACTCGCAACAAGAGAGGCCAAATGCAATGCAAAGCCCGAGTACCACAAGTAAAGGAGTAGCCCCTCCTCGCTACAATTAGAGAGAAGCCCGAGCAGCAACGAAGACCCAGCACAGCCAAAATAAACAAATAATATAATAAAATTAAAAAGAGAAATGGCTCGTAGAGTTTTACATGTCAGTACAAATGAAATAGCTTTGTAAATGTTAAACACAAACCATCCCAAGGAACCTTAGACATTAGAACACATGCCCCCAGTGCTTGACACTAAATGTAACTCAGCCTTAAAGTTTCCAGTGACTCAGATCTGAAACCCAGCAGCTCCCACAATATTATCATAACTGAGGAAAAAATCCAGAGCACGAAACTCTGTGTTTGTGAGTGATCTGTTTTATCTGAATCCTTGTTTTCCAGATTCTAAGCAATTTTGCTCATGGACTATACAGTCCATGGAATTCTCCAGGCCAGAATACTGGAGTAGGTAGGCATTCCCTTCTCCAGGAGATCTTCCCAACCCAGGGATCAAACCCAGGTCTCCCACTTTGCAGGTGGATTCTTTACCAGCTGAGCCACAAGGGAAGCCCTCACAGAGAATATGGCTCCTAACATCCTAAAATCAGCAATAGTCACAGTCTCAGTTTTACCAAACAAGAGCATGTTAGTTACTCTGCTAGGTTATAATCTAGTGTTCATTCATTCCTCTTGTCCATCTTTGATACGTGAATAGAGGGTTGGTTTATGACCTGAACACAGAAGAGAATTGGTTGAAAGTACTGAAAATTTAGGGGACAAGCAATTTCTTTTGTAAATAGCATTAAAAAAAATTATTTGCAGAGCTATGTTAAATTTCTGACTCATGAAAATTCATAAGTTTGAGATAAGTTGATCTGTGAACATACAGTAGAATGTGATATACAATTAAAATGTAAATTTACATTCCACAAAAATGTTCATATTGCAAAAACGATGGTTCTTAAAGATATTGCAGGACACTAATGTATGGTGTTGGACTTAGAAAGTTCTACCCTGCTAATAAACCAGGTATTAGGTGCCAAAACTTATTCACCATATGCAACAACTATACCAAGAGTAAGAAAGGGAAGGTGCCTGCTGAACGTCAAGTACTTCTTATCTCATTGTATTACCAACCCCATTACACAGATGAGCAAATCAAGGGTCAGAAAGATTAAGAATTCTGTCTAAAGTCATACAAAAATTTACCTACCTGAGATATGAGCAGAGGTCCAGCTGGGTCACCAGGCTGGACAAAGTCTGGACTTTTGGCAGATGTGACACAAAGTCACATCAAGGTGCACTGAGAACCACCTTTTTGCTGTTCTTTACAAAGAGAAAACCCAGTTTCTGTGTGCTCACATATATTACTGAACACATTTACTCCAGATTTGCTACTTTTTTCACATCTGTATTTCCATAAATACTTTAGAATCATTTGTTAACATCTTTTGGTATGAGTATGTGTGTATGTGTCTGTCTTTAGCATTCTGATCTAATTCAGGGGCTTCCGTGGTGACTCAGATGGTAAAAAATCTGCCTGCAATGAAAGAGACCTGGGTTTGATCCCTGGGTTGGGAAGATCCCCTGGAAGAGGGCATGGCAACCCACTCCAGTATTCTTACCTGGAGAATCCCATGGACAGAGGAGCCTGGTGGGCTACAGTCTATGGGCTGTATGGGCTCAGAAGAGTTGGACATGACTGAGCAACTAACACTTCCATTTTTTCACTTTCTAATTCTCCAGAAGACATCACACGGTAAGTCCTATTACACTTTAAGCATCAAAGTTCTAGGATATTTCAAGATACAATTTGCTCTTGCCTTTTAATTGTCAATATACTGGTGATTATTTTTGAAGTTTATAAGACCTACAGGTATTATTGGTAATTTATTGCAAATATATTCTAGGAGAATATGATGGAAGTCTTACTATGTTCTGCCACATTTAAATAACAATTTTATAGGAAACTTGATGGTCGTTAGAGGTAATCTGGTATACAGCTGACCAAGCCTAACTCTCCTCTATTTGGTAAATTCTTTCTCTAACCAGTCCACCTGGAACTGCATCACCTATTAATTGATCCTAAAAAGGGATGCCAGATTTAATGCTGCGATGGTTTTCATTTGTTCACTCTACAGCCTCTTGTTTATAGCACCGTCTTCTTATTCTCTTTCCTCTAAGCCATGTCCATTTTGCAGAATTCAATTTCTGGCTCAAACCCACAATTCAGTGGAGTGAGGTCACTCAAAGACCGTTTGCCAGACCTCTCCACCAAAGGACACTAACCAAGGACAGAATGGAAAATCTCACACAAAGCCAGATTAGACTTTGCGCTAATGAGAGCATGGTATTGGTTACAATGATGCTATCTTATCTCTCAAAGGCAGCACAGTTACTATAAAGGCTCCAATCATCTTCTCATCCTCTTCAAGCTCTCCTGGGCAGACCCAGAGACTCCAGTTCTAGAACTTAACCTTGTTTTTCAAGAGGTTTGTTTTCTTTACCTTTTGACGTGGCCAGGGAAGGTTCTGCAAATTAAGACATGACTTTAGAAAAAAGTGAAGGTACCTGACTCAAACTATGTTAAGTGCAACCCACTGTTTCGTATTATTCAGTTTATTAGAATTTGGGTATATTGTAGAGGTATTTCAGTAGACAGAAGTTTTCTGTCTACTGAAATATTGAACTTGGAGAGCTGAATTTTAATTTACCATTTACTTGCTATATGGTTTTGCTTAAGTCTCTGAAGTCCTCTGTGTTTTACTTTCTTGGTTGTTAAAAATTGGAAAAGAAATAATAATCCTACCTGCCAAAATTACCTTCAACATGTAGGAATACAACATAAACATATAAACAATTAAGACTTACAAAGTGCAAGTTTCTGCTATGTTAAAACCCAAAACATAAACTTCAACCATCTAATGACAAAAACCTATAGTAACAGTCCGCATGGCAATATGAACAGTAGGATAAAACAAATTAATCATTCCTTCAAGTACATATTGATCAGAAAGGAGTACTAAGTCGGTGTTTTTTGTACACATCTGAACAGGCATAACTCCCATGAAATTATGCTTTTCATGGAAACTTTGACCATATTAATCTTGGCAGAGTTGGGGTAATATTTTTGGAACTCTGAAAGGACTCTTTCATTTTAATTCCCATGAAAGGCTTTATTTTTCTATACTGTATTAGGGAAATCCAAAAAGGAAAAAAAGAAAAAAGGCACCATCATGCTTCAGATAATATTTTATGGAAATAAAACAGCAGGATCAGAAGGGTGCCCTCAGAAGTCACCTTTACCATAACTAAAATCGATGTGTAAGTGTGAGCCTTTCAGCTTTTATTCATTAATCATTCATTTCACACGGTGATTTCATAAATTCATGTTTGCATAATACATTAATAAGTTGGCATTTTCATCTTTAAGGTGTTTTTAGGCAAAGTGATTTTATCTTAGCACCACAGTGAGTCAGGCTCCTCCGGCTGTTTCTACCTCAAAAAGAAGTCCTAACTTTTGCAAAGTACATGGGCTCTTTCAGGCTATTGCAGCAGTGACCTAGTCTGAGCACGGCACTGGCTGGCTCACTTGAAGAGTTCACTGACTTCAAGGCTGGATAATGCACCCCAGAGAAGCTAAAGCAGAAAAAGCATCTTGCCCAACTCGATTACGCCACACTTACTATTCTACTCCCATGAAGATTTTAGGAGGCATTTGGAGCTTCTTTTGCTCTGCACAGTAGAATTGAAGTAGGGAGTGTTGAAGGATTAACAAGTCCTAAGAACTGAGCCTCAGTACCCTCAAGATATGGTGAAATCGTAAGTCATCCCAATCCAGCGAAAACTGCCTCTAAGTGGTTTTGCCAAAACAAATCTCTCTACCAGCACAAGACTGTCAAGGCTCCAATTAGTAAATCCCTGAGCCCCAAAGTTAATTATGTGGATAATGAAAAGTGCTGGAAAACCCTCATTCCTGGGAAAAGGAAGTATCAGATCAACCATTAGCCCCACTGGGTAGATAGAGGGATGAGAATCCATCAGAGAAAGAAATACTTGTTCTCCTACTAAAATGGAATAAAGACAATTTAATGATTATTACCATTAGATAAGTTTCAGTAACTTTTTGAAAGTAATAAAAGCCAGCAAAGGACACTGGATGTTTATTCCTCCTAAGCAGTCCCTCTGCTCTTATGCACTATAAAACACAAAATATGTTTAAGGTATTAGGGAAAAGAGGATTAAAAACATGATTTTTCCTTCAGCAGGAAAAGCCAGGATTCTCTGACTAATGTAACAATGAAGATTTCGGTATTTAATAACTGAGAGTAACGTCAACTCTCCCAGAAAAGGGGAGATTAAAGATAGACTATTCTATTAAAGATAGATCACCTAGAAAGATAGCATACTATCAGAATATCACAAAACTAAGTGTAAGTGTGAAAAATAATACTGAAAGACCATATACATAAAACAATACATTTGGTTAAAGCTTTGGTCTCAGTTGCTTCCAAACCAGGATAATTTAGTAAATGAACTGGAGGTGATAAACACAAGTACATTTCATCCAAGACAACTCACAAAAGCCCAGGAATGTTGGGAATTTTACCTTTAAATGGCAAATGAGGAAATAATTCCTTAGAAGGAAGACTGTTGTTTAGGTGGAGGTTGCTGAAAATCCACCAAAATCTCTCTTCCATTTGTCCATAGCACAAAATCTCATTTTCCCTTCACACCAGAGTTTTTGCTGGACTTGGAACTGCCCAATCAGACAGCACATTTCCAAGTCTTCCTGGCATGTGGTGTGACCGTGGAGCTCAGTTCTCAGTACAACGTGGATGAAGTGACGTTTGTCACTTGTTCTTTGTCTTAAAATACTGGGCAAGCACACTTCCATACTTTTCCTTCTCTTGAGCTAAACTCATGACAATGGCTTCTAGAGAAGGGAGGTAAAAGAAAATGGAAGGAACCTGGCTCCCTGGAGGCCTGTTCAGAGGAGAGGGTCACGGCCCATCCAGACCACACACCTTAGTCCCATCACAAGAGGTGAAAACAAACTTTTCAACTTCATTTAAATTTGACACAGGGTGAACACGGCCCCAATTTGTTTAGGACAGTCCTGCCTTATGTGTGCGTGTGTGTGCTCAGTCACTCACTAGTGTCAGACTCTGAAACCCCATGGACTGTAGCCCACCAGGCTCCTCTGTCCATGGGATTCTCCAGGCAAGAATACTGCAGTGGGTTGCCATGTCCTTCTCCAAGGGACCATCCCAACCCAGGGTTTGAACCCATGTCTCCTGCATTGGCAGGCAGATTCTTTACCACTGAGCCACCTGGGAAGCCCCTTATGTGTGTTGTTTTGGCATAATGATAAATGGCGTTCTCTTTCATGATGTCAAAATAAATTACATGGTAACCCTGTTTTAAATCAGTGTTTCAGGCTACATCTTTATATAGTAGCTCAGCTTCTCTACATAGAAACTGGCACCTGGAATTGGATGCTAACATAATAGTTGTGATTAACAGCCATGTGGTGGGAAGCGAGGGCATGTACACACCAAGTTAGGAGACTGGTAAAATATTTGATAAAATTTATGACAACCTAGAGCTTCCCAGGTGGTGCCTGAGGTAAAGAATCTGCCTGCCAATGCAGGAGATGTAAGAGATGTGGGTTCGATCCCTGGGTGGGGAAGATCCCCTGGAGGAGGGCATGGCAACCCACTCCAAGTATTCTTGCCTGGAGAATCCCATGGACAGAGCAGCCAGGCGGGCTATAGTCCATGGGGTCACAAAGGGTTGGACACAAGTGAAGCAATTTAGCATGCACTCACGCATGTGACAACTTAAAAGACCGACCACGTGTACCTATCAAAGCTGCAGGCAGAATGCTAGAATGTTAACTTGTGTTGGTTAGTCCTTGCTGCATTTAGCAAGGTATCACAAGAATGAAATAAACACAGGCAAGAATTAAGTTGAAAAGCAGAGATGAAACAGAGCAGATGGGGTTGAAAATACCTCCCATGTCTCTACTTCAAACAACAGTAGATTCATAGCTCTTGTTTCTCAGAACCTTTCTCAAAGACTTACCATTAAGCCAAAGTAAAAAAAGAGATCAGATTAAGAGTGTTGCCTTTACATATAAACTGGCTGTTTCAAATGCCATCATAATAGGTGCCTCTATATCCCAGAAGCCAGGAAATAAAGCTGGCCTAAGAACTATGTGCAGAAAAGGGTTTGTGGATGGTGACTGGAGCCTGGGACTGATGGGAAGAAATAAAACGACTTAGAACCTTGCTGGATGAAATTAAAAGATGCTTGCTCCTTGGAAGAAAAGCTATGACCGACCTAGACCGCATATTAAAAAGCAGAGACATCACTTTGCCGACAAAGGCCTGTCTAGTCAAAGCTATGGTTTTTCTAGTAGTCGTGTATGAATGTAGGAGTTGGACCATAAGGAAAGCTGAGTGCCAAAGAATTGATGCTTTTGAGCTGTGGTGTTGAAGAAGACTCTTGAGAGTCCCTCGGATTGTAAGGAGATCAAACCAGTCAATTCTAAAGGGAATCAGTCCTGAATGTTCATTGGAAGGACTGATGCTGAAGCTTCAATACTTTGGCCATGTGATGTGAAGAGCTGACTCATTGGAAAAGACCTTAATGCTGGGAAAGATAGAAAGCAGGAGGAGAAGGGGATGACAGAGGATGAGATGGTTGGATGGCATCACTGACTCAATGGACATGAGTTTGAGCAAACTCTGGGAGGTGGTGAAGGACAGGGAAGCTGAGTCGAATGAGACTGAGCGACTGCACAACAACATATTTTTATGCTTAATTTTTAAGCATACTAAAATCTCTCAGGAATGTAACTTTCTTTAAAAAAAATAACAGATATGTTTATTTTGCCTTCCTTACTGGATGTTAAAATTATTTGCCAACATTTTGATAATGTGACTTTTTGATATAAATTAGTAAAAGCACAGAATACCCAATGCCAATTTAAATTCATATGCTTATATTCTGGGATTTTTTCCATATACATCAGGTTGTAATTGAATTTTTACTAAAGCAATATTTTAGTCAAGGGTATTAGAACTCTAAGATTCCATGACTGCAAGGAATACTGGGCGAAGGTATCATTTCATATCTTGGCACACGTTAAGCTTTGAAAGGAAATAGCCATGAATAACTTTAGAAATATATACTTTAGAAATATATACTTCAGAAGGCATATTCTTTGATTCATCTTGCTAAAATCCACCTGGTTACCTAAAATCTTACTATATATGCTTATAATTTCTCTATGGAGGGAAAAAGCTGGAAAAGGTGGTTTTCTTTATATTGGCATTGTGCTAGTCAGAAGATTAGATCGCTTTTTATAATTAGTATTGGTTAATGTTGGTTCTTATTTTATCTTTTAGGGTCATGGGTGTCTTTGTAAGTAATACTGAATAAGCTATGCAAGGAAATAGATGCCTCTTTTTTGAAATTCTCACTGTCATAAGGGAAGTTAGGGAAATCACTCCCTTAGATCCTCGTTTTTTACAAATTTATTTATTCTTGGCTTCGAGGGCTTTCCTTCCGTTGTGGTAAGCAGGGGCTCCTCTCCAGTTGCAGCACACTGGCTTCTCATTGTGGTGGCTTCACTTGCTGCAGAGCATGGCCTCTAGGGCATAAGGGCTCAGTTGTTGTGGCTTGTGGGCTCTGAAGCTCAGCCTCAGTAGCTGTGGAGCACAGGCTCAGCTGCCCCGAGGCATGTGGAATCTTTTTAGACTGGGGATTGAATCCATGTCCCCTGCAGGCAGGTTCTTAACAACTGGACCCCCAGGAAAGTTTCTGTGTGTATGTGTGTGTGTTAGTCACTCAGTCCTGTCCAACTCTTTGTGACCCCATGTACTGTAGCCCACCAACCTCCTCTTTCCATGGGGTTTTCCAGGCAAGAATACAGGAGTGGGTTGCCATTCCCTTCTCCAGAGGATCTTCCTGACCCAGTGATTGAACCTGGATCTCCTGACTGCAGGCAGATTCTTTACCATCTGAGCCACTAGGGAAGTCTGGGAAAGTCTCTAGATCTTCATTTTGTCTAAAATGTGATCCCGCCTGTGTCCAGCCTGGTTCTTGGTGCCTTCTGGACTTGCCTGCCAGGCAGTCTGGTGCTTTTGGTGCTTCTCTCCAGTTGTCTGGTGCTTCTCTCCATGGTGTATCTATGGTCTGAGTTTTCCATGATGGTTTTTTAATCAAAATTTTAGCAATCAAAATCCAACAACACATTAAAAAGATCATACACCATGACCAAGTGGGCTTTATCCCAGGGATGCAAGGATTCTTCAATATCCGCAAATCAATCAATGTAATACACCACATTAACAAATTGAAAAATAAAAACCATATGATTATCTCAATAGATGCAGAGAAAGCCTTTGACAAAATTCAACATCCATTTATGATAAAAACTCTCCAGAAAGCAGGAATAGAAGGAACATACCTCAACATAATAAAAGCTATATATAACAAACCCACAGCAAACATTATCCTCAATGGTGAAAAATTGAAAGCATTTCCTCTAAAGTCAGGAACAAGACAAGGGTGCCCACTTTCACCACTACTATTCCACATAGTTTTGGAAGTTTTGGCCACAGCAATCAGAGCAGAAAAAGAAATAAAAGGAATCCAAATTAGAAAAGAAGAAGTAAAACTCTCACTGTTTGCAGATGACATGATCCTCTACATAGAAAACCCTAAAGACTCCACCAGAAAATTACTAGAACTAATCAATGATTATAGTAAAGTTGCAGGATATAAAATCAACACACAGAAATCCCTTGCATTCCTATACACTAATAATGAGAAAACAGAAAGAGAAATTAAGGAAACAATTCCATTCACCATTGCAATGAAAAGAATAAAATACTTAGGAATATATCTACCTAAAGAAACTAAAGACCTATATATAGAAAATTATAAAACACTGGTGAAAGAAATCAAAGAGGACACTAATAGATGGAGAAATATACCATGTTCATGAATTGGAAGAATCAATATAGTGAAAATGAGTATACTACCCAAAGCAATTTATAGATTCAATGCAATCCCTATCAAGCTATCAACAGTATTCTTCACAGAGATAGGACAAATAATTTCACAATTTGTATGGAAATACAAAAAACCTCGAATAGCCAAAGCTATCTTGAGAAAGAAGAATGGAACTGGAGGAATCAACCTGCCTGACTTCAGGCTCTACTACAAAGCCACAGTCATCAAGACAGTATGGTACTGGCACAAAGACAGAAATATATATCAATGGAACAAAATAGAAAGCCCAGAGATAAATCCACACACATATGGACACCTTATCTTTGACAAAGGAGGCAAGAATATACAATGGATTAAAGACAATCTCTTTAACAGGTGGTGCTGGGAAAACTGGTCAACCACTTGTAAAAGAATGAAACTAGAGCACTTTCTAACACCATACACAAAAATAAACTCAAAATGGATTAAAGATCTAAATGTAAGACCAGAAACTATAAAACTCCTAGAGGAGAACATAGGCAAAACACTCTCTGACATATATCACAGCAGGATCCTCTATGACCCACCTCCCAGAATACTGGAAATAAAAGCAAAAATAAACAAATGGGACCTAATTAAACTTAAAAGCTTCTGCACAACAAAGGAAACTATAAGCAAGGTGAAAAGACAGCCTTCAGAATGGGAGAAAATAATAGCAAATGAAGCAACTGACAAACAACTAATCTCAAAAATATACAAGCAACTCCTACAGGTCAATTCCAGAAAAATAAATGACCCAATCAAAAAATGGGCCAAATAACTAAATAGACATTTTTCCAAAGAAGATATACAGATGGCTAACAAACACATGAAAAGATGCTCAACATCACTCATTATCAGAGAAATGCAAATCAAAACCACTATGAGGTACCATTTCACACCAGTCAGAATGGCTGCGATCCAAAAGTCTACAAGCAATAAATGCTGGAGAGGGTGTGGAGAAAAGGGAACCCTCTTACACTGTTGGTGGGAATGCAAACTAGTACAGCCACTATGGAGAACAGTGTGGAGATTCCTTAAAAAACTGGAAATAGAACTGCCTTATGATCCAGCAATCCCACTGCTGGGCATACACACTGAGGAAACCAGAAGGGAAAGAGACACGTGTACCCCAATGTTCATCGCAGCACTGTTTATAATAGCCAGGACATGGAAGCAACCTAGATGTCCATCAGCAGATGAATGGATAAGAAAGCGGTGGTACATATACACAATGGAGTATTACTCAGCCATTAAAAAGAATACATTTGAATCAGTTCTAATGAGGTGGATAAAACTGGAGCCTATTATACAGAGTGAAGTAAGCCAGAAAGAAAAACACCAATACAGTATACTAACGCATATATATGGAATTTAGAAGGATGGTAACAATACCCTGTATACGAGACAGCAAAAGAGACACTGATGTATAGAACAGTCTTTTGGACTCTGTGGGAGAGGGAGAGGGTGTGATGATTTGGGAGAATGGCATTGAAATACGTATAATATCATATATGGAACGAGTCGCCAGTCCAGGTTCGATGCACGATACTGGATGCTTGGGGCTGGTGCACTGGGACGACCCAGAGGGATGGTATGGGGAGGGAGGAGAGAGGAGGGTTCAGGATGGGGAACACATGTACTACCTATGGCGGATTCATTTCGATATTTGGCAAAACCAATACAATATTGTAAAGTTTAAAAATAAAATAAAATTAAAAAAAAATAATCTGGAGGGCTGCTTGGTACAAGGTTTCCTGGCTTCCTTGAATACCCTCTGAGCTACTGCCTGACTTCAGATGGCATTCAGTTTGGCATCTCTAGGCAGGGGTGAGGGCCACAAGAACAAGGCAGTGAGAACATGAAAAGTGACAGCAAGACCCGAAGAGAAGCAGCAGGGAGCATATGATTCACAGAGCAAATATCTATTGATACAGGGATAGATGGTAATTGGGTAAGTGTTCAGAAATGGTGATGTAAGTTTCCAATGGAGGCTGTACTATGGTCCAAGCATAACTTGCAAGGTACTTTCTCCCAAAGCAGTGGTACCACCTTAGGACACAGGAAGCGGTGATATTACTGTGAAGAGAAGTTTGGACCTGCTAGGAGAGAAGCGACAGGCAGTCTATGAAGACATGTCCTGTCTGAATTGGGTTCCCCTTAACCATAACCAGACAAGTAGTTTAAATGCAAATAGTTTATATGGTGAATCCTGGGACCCCATCTAGGAAGGTGGGAAAGTGGGAATTGGAGGGGTCAGAATCCAACGAAGTGTCCATTACTGTGTAGTTATGACGTAGCTATTGTATGCCAGGCACTAAGCCAGTCCTGGGATGGAAGGATGAACAAAACAGACACAGTCCCTATCCTCCCAGATCTTAACAGTCTAGCTGTACAGAGTCGGACACAACTGAGCGACTAAGCACAGCACAGCAGGGTCAGATGCTAACGAGAAACACAGCAAGAAACATTTTATTCGTGGTTCTAACTGGAAAAAGAAATGATTGTGAAAGATAACTAATATTGCATAATAAAGATATTGATGAAATCATTCCTTTTTTATCCTGATTTGTTGATTTCAATTTTAAATTTTCATTATAGTAAGAGGAAGCCACCTATTCCTAAGTCAAATCGGTTAACTGTTCTCAGAAAAAACTTACAATAGACATTCTTGGCTCTTGTCGAAGGACAGGCTTCAAGGACACTTTTAGGAAAAAAAAATTTTTTTACTCTAAAAATCAACAGTGTGATCTATGATTGATTCACTTAGATTGAATTCAACTTGACTCAACTCTGTGATATTCAACTCAAACCTAACAAAACTTCTTTGAGAATTGTATATATTAGAAAGAAATGATTCTTCTTGGTGCCCTAAACATTCATGGCCCGCTCCCAGCTTCCCAAGGCCCAATAAGCTTTAGACCTGAGTTCATTTCACAACCTAATTAGAACTCAGAGAATGATTTAAGTGCAAAGCAACATGCCTTTACAGACCAGCAGGAATGAATTGTAAAGTTTTGTGGTTTTTTTTTTTTTAATGAATCATGGGAGTGAGTGACCTGTCCTGTTGTAAGCAATTAGTGAAGAATTATGTTCCAGTCTTTCCTAGAATAGATGCAAACAATCGCTATCTCTCTGCTGATTCTTCCTCTTTAAACTTGAATTTCTAAAAACGGGTTGAGTTTTGTGTGTTTTTCATTTAAAAAAAAATCTATGGTTCCTTTTGCCTATTTTCAGCCCAGCTTCACTTTCAAAGTTCGTTTTGGGGACATAAATGACTTGCTTGCAGTTTGCGTGTGCCAGAAATGCCTTAGACAATTCGATATGGATTTTCTAGGAAAATAGGGCCAAAAGTAGTCAGTGCTAAATGAAATTTCCACCCATTTGGAAATATTTTTCTTCCTGTAAAGCTCTAGTGAAACTGAAGCAAAAAGAATTCCACTACTGAGGTTTTCAATCACATTAACTAGAGTGGTTTCCACAGCTTGGCGAGGCTTGCTATATATAGGTGTGAACGCCATTCTATTCAATTCAAAACAACCTCCAAAACATGTTTGCTTTCATTTTATGCAGAATTGAGAACCAGATTGCTTACATAAAATGCTTCAAGTAAAATTTCCTGCTGATTTGGTTGCTAATTCTTTAGATAAGCTGTTGCTTGTCTTGTTAATAGAGTAAGATTTCTAATAATATGGACAAGGGTTGCTTATAGTTTGAAATTTATCAAATAAATATTTTTTTCTATTTCTATCACGTTAATTTCAGTGTTATCAAGCACCAAGATAATTTGCAACATTATAGGAAAACAGACATTGGAAAATTCACTTAAGTGTTTTCCAATGACTTGAAATTACTATGACATCAGCTTACAAAAACCTTAGATTTCTGGTACAAGCCACACTGGACAGACAGAAAGCCCTAGTTGGAAGTGACCTTAAGAAACATTTCAGTCCTATAACTTCGTTTGATAGAGTCGGACTCTCCAGAAGGTTTTAAGAGGAAGAGAGCCATTTTTAGCCCACTTGACTATTTCATTTTTTGAGATTAAATTTTCTTTATTAAGTAAATATTGTAAGAATGAATGAGTCCACTGTATAGCTTGTAAGTAATACCCTCTGAAAGGCTATTGGAAATGATACAAAGCTGTAATTTCTGAGGCATTTGTATATGTCCTCTGGTAAAGTCATAAACTGCTCTTTGTAGCTGAATGTCTACCTTTCCTCTCATGGAGTCAAAACCACGTGCAAAGCCTTTACTGCAATGGTTACATACTTTGTCATTTTACCATTCACTTTGAAAATAATTTAACATTAATCCTACATACATTAATTCAAACCATGTATGAGTTGAATCTGCTTTTTAAAATGTACTTTTATTCTTGCTCACACCTAGAAAGATCTATCTATACATCAGTCTTTTGGTACCAACACAACAGGCTGGTTTACTTGACTAACTGAAATCTAGTGAGTCTCTAGGAGACCTGGGTTGAAGGACCATGACTCCAGAAAGAACTTGCTTCTACCGTATCCCTGAGGGTATCCTCAGTCCTGAACCAATAATCCAATTTCTCATTTGGAGGTTTGAAAAGTCATAGGGGAAGCACAAACTCATATGGCCATGCCTAAAATTACAATATATATATTTTTTCCTCACTCAGATCTGAAACTGAGAAAGATGCATCTTTCCCTTTGACACGAGGATTTTTTTCCTAACCCATTCTTTTACCATGAAAGGTCTAATATCTTATGGACTTTAGATTTATGAAGAAATCTCAGTTCTGGCACTCCACCATGTGCTGACCTTAACAAAGCTTCACCTCTAACCCCTTGCCCCCTGGTGTCAGCAAGCAATTCCAGAGCCTCAATATATTAGCCCTTGTTTAAACACCTAGAAATAGAATCAGCTCCTTCAGCTAAAGTTCAATGGAGGATTTAAATATTTATTGCTTTTTTTTTCTGGTATTTAAAAAGATTTTTAAGAGGTGCATTCCAGAATACCTAATCCGTAGTATTTGGGGAAGTAAATTTCAGTATGTTTTCATTGTATTTTCATGGGTCACAGCCCTCTCTATTGCTTTCTATCTGTTCTTTTTAAACATTTATAACTTTTTTTTTTTTTTTTGGCTATGCCAAGTAGCATGCAGGATCTTAGTTCCCCTACCAAGGCTGGAATCTGTGACTCCCTACAGTGGAACTGCAGTCTTCAGCACTGGACCACGAGGGAAGTCCTAAATATTTACAGTTATTATCTGTCTAGCCCTTTAAGAAATTTGACTTCAAGACTCTTGCTTTCAATGAGAGGGTGAGTAATAAATTTGTGTCTTATTTAAATATATTCTGGAATTCTTAATTCCATCTCTATACAGTTTCTTAATTTCTTATCCTTCTTTCCAGGGAAAAAAAAAAAAGGTCACTTCTTGTATTATTTAAGAAAAAACAGATTCCATACCATATGCAAAAGAGTAGCAGATTAAGAAAAAGAGAATATTTTTTTTCTAACCTTCAGGAAGAATATTGACGGGGAGGGTGAAAAGTTGTAGAGGTAGATTTAGACAAAGAATTCATGTATTTAGCCCATAACTGCTGAATTCCTACAAGGTACCAAGCAATGTGTTAGCAGCTGGGAATAAAATGATGACTAAGACAGCCCTGGTCTCTTCCCTTATGGGGTTTTATAATAAAATCATAATTCAAATAATGAATAGCTGGTATGAGCATGAAGTATAATTAGAATACCACATTTTTCAAAGATTATTTCTGGACATAGAGTCACACATACAAATCGAAAGATTGTTAAATTCGAAGCTTCTCAAATGCTTAACTGCCTTTAATGATATAGATCATGGAATTTGGTAGGTGTTCAACAATTAGCACCATGGCCATGAATTTCTACTTTGAGCTCTCGGTGTCCTTTTTGGTGTTAATCCTCACTTCTGTTTACTCCCCTCTATTTTAATTAATATTTCAGCAGTATTTAGAATTTTAACTCCGAGAGGTGTTTTTTCCCTTCTCATCAGTTTGAAGATGTTATTCTATTATATTTCCACATTTCTTTTTATTAATGAGAAGTATGCTGTTTACTCATTTTGGAACCCATTTGGAAATTTTGAACTGTGCTGTTGGAAAAGACTCTTGAGAGTCCCTTGGACTGCAAGGAGATCAAACCAGTCCATCCTAAAGGAAATCAGTCCTGAATATTCACTGGAAGGACTGATGCTGACGCTGAAACTCCAATACTTTGGCCACCTGATTCGAAGAACCGACTCCTTGGGAAAAGACCCTGATGCTGGGAAAGATTGAGGGAAGGAGAAGAAGGGGATGACAGAGGATGAGATGGTTGGATGGCATCACTGACTTGATGGACATGAGTTTGAGCAAACTCCAGGAGTTGGTGATGGACAGGGAAGCCTGGCATGCTGCAGTCCATGGGGTCACAAAGAGTCGAACACGACTGAGGGACTGAACTGATGCTGTTTACCCAATTGCTTTACCTGGATAGGTAAACTGTCCTTTCTATCTTTACAATTTTATTTTTGACTTTATGTAGTTTTAATGTGAATGTAGGTATGCATATATTCATCCTGCTCGGAATTCAATGTGCCTTCTATATAAGTAATCATGTCTTCCACTATGTCTAAAAAATCCTCTCTTATCCTCATCTTCCTTTGTTTTCATGGGAGGTCAAGTGTTAACAGCAGGTGGTTGCTGACTTAAAAAAAATGCACAACATGAGAGTTGTGAGTTAAGTTTTACTGGGAGCAAAATGAGGACTGCAGCCCAGGAGACAGCACCTCAGGTAGCTCTGAGAAACTGTTCCAAAGACGCAGAGTAGAGAGGTCAGTGTATATGTGATTTTGGTAAAGGGGGATTACGTGCAATCAGACACATATTTTTCCAGAAGGTTTCTGCCAGTCTCCTGAAACTTTTGCTAGTCACAAGGAACAGTTGTCACCATGAACAATTTAAGTGCTTTTCTAGATATGCGGAGATACAAGAATCGGACTCTTAAAATCGGCTCCTGAAAGTATCTAACTCTCTGAAGACCTGTCCTGCCGGCTGGCCCATCCCCCACCCGAGCACAGAGTGCCTCATTTCTGCCGTGTCCACCCTGAACTCCTTTCAGAGGGTGTTGAAAACCAGCAGCTGCAGCCACACATGATTTGCTCTTTGTAGAAGTAGATGGCAAGGGCTGTAGTGGACATGGTTAAGATGTAAATGGATCCGAAGGGGATGGAGTCAGTAAGGAGTTTAGCTGAGGGATGATTTATTTTTATCAGGGACTAAATTGATGCTTTTAAACATGTTTTAAGTAGAAACCTCAGTGTCCCCCAGAATTGCTTATAGAGATGTAAGTATTTTATTTCCGCTGCTTATTGCCCAGAAGAGCTAATGTGAGTGGAGCAATTTATCAGAAGAATAATTAGTTTTATCTGCGCACTCGTCTAAAGGATGCCTTTCATGTGAAAGAATCAGCATCAGAAGTCTCCATTTTCATGAAAATAAATGAATGAAGTAGGTCAAGGTGGTAAATCTAGACCAATAAGTTTAGATGTTAAGGCAATTCTGAAGCAAAGCATTGCGGCTCTCGTAAGCAGACACCAGCCTTCTGCATTGTGTTTGAGACCTGCAGCTGAATATGGCTTTGAAGTGAGCAGACAAAAGCAGTGATAGGCTTGAAAGAACTAAACTACTGCAAACAGAGGGTGTGTGTGGAGAAAGGAAAGGGGCCGCTTTTTGGTACCCTGGGTTAATTACCAAAAGTCTGTTCTGTAGCCTTGTTTTGAGATTTGGAACTGGCAGTTAACATTTATATTTCAAAACTTTAGAGACTCCCATAGGTTATGGTAAAGCTTCTGTTAAACATGTATTAATACAAATTCAATCAGTGAAATAGGCAGTCTGCCATTTTAAGGTAGTCATTTCACTTCCATACGGTAGAAGCTACTTTATTATTCAATTCTCTCTTTTTTATAGGCCACATCTTATTTTTTTTAAATTATAGTGTAATTGCTTTACAATGTTAGGTTGGTTTCTGCTGTGCAATGCATCTCCCCTTCTTCCTGAGCCTCTCTCCCACCCTACCTGCTATCCCACCCATCTAGGTTGTCACAGAGCACCGAGCTGAGTCTCCGGTGCTATACGGCAGCTTCCCACTGGCTATCTATTTTACACATTTTTTATTTTACCATTTTACACATGGGAGTGTATATATGTCAACGGTACTCCCTCAGCTCGTCCTACCCTCTCCTTCTTCTGTAGTGTCCACAAGTCCTTTTTCTACATCTGTAGAGGAAGTCTGTCATCATTCATGGCAAACCCCAATTAAACCTGGAAAGACATGAAAAGTATCTGCTTGTATGGACTACACAGGCATAGGAAAAGTGAATTTAAAGGGCATCTCTGAGCATGCAACATCCTACACATGACGTAGAGGGCGTAGGGTGGACCAGATGGATGGCAGTATAGGATGGATCGGTCTGTTCCTTCCAGTACTATTTCCTCCAGTTTTCTTCTCTTTCTTTACCTTGAAATCCACAGTTCCACACAAATCCTGGTGCCCACATGAAGGAGGCATACAATGTTTGATGAATAACTAAATGAATATATGATTGCATGAAATGTCAGCTGTGAAAAGCCATCTTTTATAATAAGTTAGTCTTACAGATTATATTCTGAAGGTAAGGGAAAAAAAAGTTTTAGGTAAACTTTTAGTTTTATGTAAAACTAAAGGAATGCTTATTTTATTTCTAACCAAAAAGGTTGATTTAAACAGGTATCTTCTGTGGTGGCCAAATCCTTTGCAATTGGAGCAAGTATCCTTGACCTTCTCAATAATTATTGAGCTTCTCAATAATTCCTCAATAATCGTTAATAATCATCAAATAGGTATTTAAAATTTTTTACTAACTTTGCTTTCATTTGCTTAAAAATCATTAAGAGGTAAAATTTGTAACTGAAATTATGTGTATCATTTCATAAAATTCACATCATGTTAAAGCAGTAGTATAACTTATTTTATAGATTCTCATTTGTAAATTAGTTTTTCATTTATTTTAGAATAATTATAAATATTTTGGAGAAAAATAGCCTGAACATATTTGTATGTTTCTCTCAAATGCTGTTTAATTTTATTTTACTTTTTCATCACTTCAGAATTTTGAACATGCCATCTGCATGTCCTAATATTGATTTTAAGATGTGTTATTTTTTCTGAAATTCCCTTAACAAGAAAGTCACTGAAATTGATGTATCTGAAACAGAGAGTGCTGCCAACAAACATTATATTTGGTGGAGGATTCCAAGCAGAATTCACAATTTTTGCCAATAAGACAGAGATAATCTTGGAAATTAAGCAGGAACTGAGTAATAAAGTGCTTAGATATTGAGCATCTATATTAGTTTCCATAATTTGCAATATCAAGCAAAGTATCTTTAAGAAATAAAAAACTTAGAGTGGTCCATGTTCAAGAACAGCTAACTTTGAGTGACAGCTTGCTGATGAAATAGCCATAGTTCAGTTCAGTTAGTTCAGTTCCTTAGTTGTGTCTGACTCTTAGTGAACCCCATGGGCTGCAGCACGCCAGGCTTCCGTGTCCACCACCAACTCCTGGAGCTTGCTTAAACTCATGTCCATCGAGTCAGTGATGCCATCCAACCATCTCATCCTCTGCCATCCCCTTCTCCTCCTGCCTTCAATCTTTCCCAGCATCAGGTTCTTTTCCAGTGAGTCAGTTCTTCGCATCAGGTGGCCAAAGTATTGAAGCTTCAGCTCCAGCATCAGTCCTTCCAATGAATATTCAGGACTGATTTCCTTTAGGATTGACAGGTTTGATCTCCTTGCAGTCCAAGGGAATCTCAAGAATCTTCTCTAGCACCACAGTTCAAAAGCATCAATTTTTCAGTGCTCAGCCTTCTTTATGGTCCACCTCTCATATCCATACTTGACTGCTGGAAAAACCGTAGCTTTGACTATGTGGACCACGGTTGGCAAAGTAATGTCTCTGCGTTTTAATATGCTGTCTATTTTGGTCATAGTTTTTCTTCCAAGGAGCAAGCATCTTTTAATTTCATGGCTGCAGTCACCATCTGCAGTGATTTTGGAGCCCAAGAAAATAAAGTCTGTCACCGTTTCCATTGTTTCCCCATCTATTTGCCATGAAGTGATGAGACCAGATGCCATGATCTTAGTTTTTGGAATGCTGAGTTTTAAGCCAGCTTTTTCACTCTCCTCTTTCACTTTTATCAAGAGGTTCTTTAGTTCCTCTTCACTTTCTGCCATAAGGGTGGTGTCATCTGCATATCTGAGGTTATTGATATTCCTCCTGGCAATCTTGATTCCAGCTTATGCATCATCCAGCCCAGCATGTCACATGATGTACTCTGCATAGAAGTTAAATAAGCAGGGTGACAATATACAGCCTTGATGCACTCCTTTCCCAAGTTTGAACCAGTCTGTTGTTCCATGTCTGGTTCTAACCATTGCTTCTTGACCTGCATATAGATTTCTCAGGAGGCAGGTAAGATGCTATGGTATTCCCATCTCTTAAAGAATTTTGCACAGTTTGTTGTGATCCCCACAGTCAAAGGCTTTAGTGCATTCAATGAAGCAGAAGTAGATGTTTTTCTGGAATTCTCTTGCTTTTTCTATGATCTAATGGATGTTGGCAATTTGACCTCTGGTTCCTCTGCCTTTTCTAAATCCATCTTGAACATCTAGAAGTTCATGGTTCACACAAGGTTGAAGCCTGGCTTGGAGAATTTTGAGCATGACATTGCTAGTGTGTGTGATAACCATAAGGCTTACAAAACTGGAAAGGTGGGCAAACAAAGGGAGGGAGGGACGCCTAGGATTTTTGCGCGGGTTCATTCTATTGATGAATTCAAAGCATAAGAACGGGAATAGGTGCACAGGAAGGGAGGAAACAAGATGTCAGGGAGGGGCCAGCCCACAAAGAGGGAGGGAACAAACCTAGGTGATGTCCAGGAAGGCTGTTCACCCCTTAGTCAATGGGGAACTGGGGGAGGGGCTTGCATGCGAGGGATAACTTGCTCCGTGTAACAAGTCTGGGTGTGTGCCCACCAGACACCCAATCTTGCAAGACTGTCATGAAAGCCTCGCTTCCTGCTGGACGTCTGTCTCCAAGTC
Organism: Bos indicus x Bos taurus; assembly: GCF_003369695.1. NCBI lineage: Eukaryota > Metazoa > Chordata > Mammalia > Artiodactyla > Bovidae > Bos > Bos indicus x Bos taurus. The sequence goes on along the minus strand of NC_040102.1, from coordinate 16,083,478 downwards.
CATTCTTTGAGTTTGGGATGGTGATCATGCTTCTCACGTATTGTACCCAAAATAGATATTATGTAACCAACTATCACATTTGCTTGAGATTTAAAAAGAAATGCATGAGAGAACCACAGTTTGAGAAAGGTGGGAACCAGAAAGAAATAGAAAAATGAACAGACCAATCACAAGCACTGAAATTGAAACTGTGATTAAAAATCTTTCAACAAACAAAAGCCCAGGGCCAGATGGCTTCACAGTCAAACTCTATCAAATGTTTAGAGAAGAGCTAATACCTATCCTTCTCTGATTCACCCAAAAAATTACAGAGAGGGGAACATTCCCAAACTCATTCCACAGGGCCACCATCACCCTGATACCAAATGCAGACAAGGACATCACACAAAAACAAAAAGTGCAGGGCAATATCACCGTGACCATTTTTTCATTTCACTGCTGTGCTTTCGTCTCTGTTGGCCGATTTCCTCTTTCCATTATCGATTCTGGAAAATGTCACATCGGTTTATCATTGGGACCAACATGGTGACATGACTACACACTCTGCTGTCTGGGAGTGAACTAACAGATGGGCAGTGCCCAATCGCCAAGAGTGGCTGAAGGAAGTGATGTGATTGGTCCCTGAGCACGATGTGCCCCTATTACTACGAGAGACTCCACAGTCAGGGCAGAAGAGCCAACAGAAAAGTTTGTACACTGTGCAATTACCGTTAGTTAATATGCCATGGTAACTGAAATCTGAGCTGCGTTACCAGGGGACTGCGCTATGAACTGCACTGTTAACTGATAGTCACGCTCGTTGGGGCCATGCAGAGTGAAGGCTGCTTGCAGATCTTTCATTTCGACAAGGGCGTTAATGACAGCATTTATATACCCATTGTTTCCTCCGGTTTACTTTTTCCATATTTATTTGTCTGCCTGTTTATTGCCTGTTTCTTTTGGTCTGGTCTCTGCTTTGATATTAGATAATTGTTATACTTAAGAGTGGGACTTCCCTGGTGGCTCATCAGTAAAGAATTTCCCTGCAGTGAAGGAATCGCAGGTTCAAGCCCTGGGTTGGGATGATCCCCTGGAGGAGGGCCTGGCACCCCACTCCAGTATTCTTGCCTAGAGAATCCCCATGGAGAGAGGAGCCTGGCGGACTATAGTCCATGGGGTCACAAGAGTCAGATGTGACTGAAGCAACTTAGCATGCATGCACACATACAAAAGAGTGGGGCACTAAATCTCATGTGTAGGGAATTCCCTGCTGTTAGGACTTGGTACTCTCATTGTGGAGGGCATAGATTCAATCCACAAGTTCCATGGCCAATCAATCAATAAATGAATAAACAAATGAACAAATCTCACATGTAGAGCTTATCAATGTGGTTTCATTGCTGGGTCATCTGGTTGCGTAATTTGTGAGGGAGTGTCTTGAGAGTCCCCTGGATTGTAGGGAGATCAAACCAGTTAATCCTAAAGGAAATCAACCCTGAATATTCTTTGGAAGGATTGATGCTGAAGCTGAAGCTCCAATACTTTGGCAATACCTGATGCAAAGAGCTGACTCACTGGAAAAGACCCTGATGCTGGGGAAGATTGAAGGAAAAAGGAGAAGGCGACAACAGAGGATGAGATGGCTGGGTGGCATCACCGATTGAATGGACAGGAATTTTGAATCTGAGCAAACTCGGAAATAGAGGGCACCCGGTGACACAAGTGGTAAAGAATCTGCCGGCCAATCCGAGAGACACAAGAGATTCAGGTTTGATCCCTGGGTTGGGAAGATCCCCCGGAGTAGGGAATGGCAACCCACTCCAGTATTGTCCCCTGGAGAATCCCACGGACAGAGGAGGCTGACAGGCTACAGTCCGTGGGGTCGCAACAAGTCAGACACGACCGAGTGACTGAACAACAAGGTCCAATTTTAGCGCCTTGAAGAAGATTTGGGAAGATCGAGTCCCCAGAGAGCACTAGATGTCCTTTTTGAAGAGTCTACATACTGCTACTTGTCTCACAGGAGAAAAGTGCAGGAAAGGAGACCCATTTCTCATTAATTCTCATATTTTCATTATACTATCTTAAAAAAAAAAAAAAAAAAAAAACAAGAGAGATCCTTTTAGTATCTCCAGAGAATAAACCTCCAGTGTTCTGCTAAGATGAAGCATGGGTGGTCAGAGCACCTGCCGTTTTTAGCCCCACTTTATTTCCGCTTCCAAATATTCATTATGTCACCAATTCCAGAGATTATTCAGGTTGGTGTGTTGCAAATTTTGTCATTTCTTGACTATGTACGTTGTTAGTTTGGGATTCAGCTTTCCCTGTTCACTTACCACCAGTCTATCTGCTGTCTCGTTCTCTAAATTTGGTTGCAAACTTTACCTATTTCTTTGTCTTTATGGGTTTATGTCTTTTAAAATAAAAACTACTGTTATTTTAGTGAGGTCTCGTGAAGGAGAGAAGATTAAATATATGCAATCAATGCACTGTCTTTAATTTGAAGATATAAATAATTTGATTAATTTTTAAAAGTAGTATAATACCAGTGGTTACTTTTAAATACTCTAAGTATTTGGCCAAAGTCATGTATAAAATTGAACCTAATACGTGGACAGGAGATGGTAAGAGTGTACTTTTTTACTCTTTTCTAGTTCGGCCTGTTTTCATAGAATACCAGATTTGATATTTCTTCCTGGCACTTTTCTTCTGGAGGTGGTAACAAAGCATTTATTGTTTGTCATTGATCTTTAGGTTTTCATTATCATAGCTATATAAAGTCAACCATAAATATTGTAAGAGTGTTTTGTGTAAGTGATTTATAACACTTTCTTTAGATGGCCTCAACAGCCTTATTCAACAGCATCGTCTGGCATTTCTAATAACCCTCTTAATATATTCTGTCATCCCCATCTGTTTTGATTTAATGTTGATTATACAGACATGCCACATCGCAAGAGGCCACCTGATCACTTCAGTGCTGTGTTATTCGTGCATTAAACCAGAGGTATTTTCAGAGAGGAAACATAAAATTGCGACGGTTAAATTATATCCATCTTATTAGGTTTCTCCAGGACAGGCTGTGTAGAACTTTGGAGAATTAAACACTAGACGTGTTCACAGAAAATCACGTCACTGCTTTTTTGAAACCAACTCAGTTTAACCTGCCTCTGATTCCCTAACCAGCAATTCTCGGACTGTATCCCCAGGGAAAATATATTGAACACAGTGGAAGGTTAAGGCAGCCGAGTACAGTGAGACTAGGAAGCAGCCAATCAGATGGCGAGGGTCTAAAGATCTGATGCCTCCGGCAAGCCGCACCAAGCTGGGCTGGTTAGTCTGCTTTTATTGCGGACGAACACCACATACATGTTGTAACGCTGCCTATGTTGGCAGCGGCCACCAAGCAGACACCGTAGCTAAGAAGAGAGAGATACATGCCCAAGCAGCTCATTCTACACAGCAGCCAGCAAGACGGTATCCCTGTGCTGGAATGTTCTCACTCAAAGGTATCGGTTCTTTTTCGTTGAGTCGTTATTATTTCTTGAGAATTTCGGGAAGTACAGATGCTGGAGCCAGAGGAAGAGCTCTCTGCTTTCTAGTGATGCTTTGTTCCTAGTCTCAGTCTAAACGCCAGCCTTTTAAGACGGTTAACCTTCGGGGGAGACAGTAATAAGCAGCATAAAAGAACACTTTTAGTTGCTTTAACCTGACTGTTCAAAGACCCTTTATTAGGACTGACTCTTTTGTTATTGTTGCTATTGTTCTGAGGGTAAGCTGGCCAAAAACGTAGCTTTAAAACCATCACAGTCTGCTACATTTATAACTAAAAGAGACCCAGGGAAATAACTGGGAGGCTGAGGTGAGGGCAAGAGTACATATCTCAAAGGTTGTTGAAATTTATCCAGCTGTCTGCTAGTCTCAGAGAGAAAAGGGGCCACGTAGATGATCTCAGGCAGAGAAAGAGAATTTTGTCAGTATGAGGATTCCTCTGTGCTTTAGACACAAGTTTTATTAAAACACACACATTTTGCATATTCTCATCATGCTTAATAATTAAGATACCTTAATTATCATTTCTTACTGACAGCTGGTGTAATCGTCCAAAAGTCATCAGCATATTAGAAGCTCTTGTTTTAGTTGCCAAGGTAATTGGTAGGATAATTTAATACGTTACAGGGTAACAAAAGACCCATGAGAAACGTATTGCATTAGGTGAGGCAGGCAATTGCTTTGTGGAGCATTTATTTTTTAGAGGGAGCCCCTTCTTTTGTTTCTCCTCTGCATCAATTATCTGTTGGAAGAAACGGATAGAACAGAGGCTTTCCATCATGTACCATACATTAAGCAAGATTTAATTTATGGCTGAGACATTAAATTGTTAGTCATATGGCAAGTGGTCCATTATCCTCTGTGGGACATTTGAAATTACACATTGGTGGATTATCAATGGTGGCCCGAATGAAGTTGAGATAAACTGTTGTCTTAGGGAGCAGAAATGAATACAAGAAGTGCTTTGCTTCATTTTCTTATCTTGGAAAAGCATGGCCCATTAACATTTTAATCTCCATAGCTAATTGTCAGGACTAACATTTTCATATTATATATCTGCAAGCTCTCTTAAGTAATACAGATTCTTTGTGTATCTTTTAAAAGAGAGGGGATATTAAGGCATTGATTATAGTTTCTGAATTTCAAGGCCTGCGGTATTTTCTTATCCTTGTTTTTATTCATTTATTTATTCATTATGGTCTGTGGAGCTAAATACACTTTGCCTCTGTAACATCATCAATTATGTATTGTGACACACTTTGTGACTTTCAGGCTCTATAAATATTTATAAGATGTATGATTTTATTTATAGAATAGCATATAAAAAAGGTAATTATGTATAGCTAATGTTTCAAAACCACTATTTAAACTTAAAAACTCACTAGTTATATGTAATACAATACATTCATCATAATAAAATAAAAGTTATAATTTTAAGTTTTAAAATTTAAAAATCAACTATACAATAAAATATTTTTCATATATATGAAATTATTGCTTTTTTATTTCTCTGTTTAAAAGACATGGCTTTGGAGAACATAAAATTAGCCACTTAACTGGATGACCATAGAGAATTCATTAGCAACTTTGATGAATGGTAATGGAAATACAGGAATCAGTGTTGTTTTGCAGTAAAGAATATGGAAAGGTGATCTCTTGTACTTGAACTGTAACAAGTGTCCTTATACCTGAGATGATGTAACATGGATTTCTACTAAAGGAAGAATAAAAGGAACAGGCAAAATGTAATTTAAAAAAATAAGGTTGGAGTCAATAAAGCATTTTAAGTCAGCAAGAGACAGCTTAAAGGGATTGAATTAAAGTAAAAGAAGGAGCATTTTCCCCTGAAGCTATGTGGGGATAAAATAATGAATGGAGACTGGCTTTTGGCTCCAGACAGACCTGGCTTAAGTCCTGGCGTTGCCAGCTACCTGTAAACATAGGTAGATTAGCCCTTCCTGGCTGGCTTGTGAGAGTTAGAGGAATCCACATAATTATTGGGAGTTTATGTAAATAGGAGAAGGGTGTAATTAAGAAGATATGATATCGAAGTCAAGTCTGACCTCCCTGGGGTTGACTGGGCATAGACGTGATTATTCTTTACACTTAGAAGAGGGGATTGACTACAGTAGAAGCAGAAGGGCCCTTGTTAGCTCATCACTGTCCTCCACCCCTTCCATTCTCTTCCATCTCCCCAGTAATGTCTAAATTTCTGCCTTGTGACAGCAATGCCTTCAGTGTAATGCTCTGAATCCTATTTAAGTGCAAATAGCCTTGGCAAGACTACCTGAAGATAGTGTTACACCTTGGTCTTTGGGCAGCACCTGGGAGCAGATGCTGATGGGATAATGCTGAGTAGTGGGGAGGTGGAGAGTGCAGGCGAAAGGGGATGCTGTTGAGAGAAGAAGCACCCACTGAAGGCTGGGACACATCTTACCACACCAGGATAACTTAATAAACACAGAGACAGTGGGTTAACTGGGAACATAAAATTGGGCTGTGGGTCCTAAGTAAAGGAGAAAGCCTCGGTAGTTAGCAATGTGGTGAGAAAATGTGATACACGCACACTTTGTTTTCCTCGGTCACCTAGGAAAATGCTTGCTTGCAGGCAGTGACCTCATGCTGTTCTTGGGAAGAACTTATTTACTGCCTTGAAGGGGAATAAACAAGGGGACAGAAAATAAAATCTAAGGGAAAGAGCAAAATGTTTACTTTTTTTATGACAACTATTTTTGCCAGGACGCACGTGAGGAGATAATGTGACATGTAGCTTTGTTGAAAACTAACGCTGGCTTGTAGGCACACTCAACTTAGACCTAAACAGGTCTTAGAACGTCAATACAGCCTCTGAAAAGGAATGGTCTTCACATTTGTGAAACCCTCAAAACTCTTCCCATTCGTGGTAACTCAACTGCACCTCCTTGATTTTCTTAAAATTAACTCCCATTCACTGCTCCGCCCTGACCTGTTAGGGAATGCAGAGAGGAGCCTGCCGGCTACTTGAAACTTTAGGGCACTGACCAGGTGGTTTGCTGACAGGAGGGTCCTGGTGGTTCCAAGGTCAACCCCACCCACTGCCTAGTGTCTTAAATTCTACCTTTAATACCACTCCCAATAAAGTGACACTATGAAAAGCTGTTTTAACTTTTCTCTTCTACCACTTTCAATTCTCTGCCTTCTTTTTAGACCTTTGGAGATGTTTGTTTGTTTCCTTACCCAGATTGGAGTTCTTCCAGGGAAAGGACAGAGGCTGACTTCAAATTTACCATTGTCTGGCAAAAGGCCTGTTTCGTAGAAAATATTACATAAGTGTTTGTTCAACTTATTAACACACTCCATTTCCCAAGAAGCTCCTCAATGTACGTATGTAGAACTACCAAGCTACTTAAGTTACATGAAGAGTAAAGTGGTTGAATTCATAGCCTCAACTGGCCCTTGCAATAAAATCTGTGAATTAGGAAGAATTTACTTTTGTTCGGCATCTCTCAGAAGCCTCAGGTCAATGTGTTCTGGCATACTCATGGTACGGCTGATACCTGGGAACTGCCCAAGCAGATCTGATAAGTCTGCTCTGATAAAGTGTTCCATAAGAGGTTGCTCTCATTAGTGGAGGAGCCACGTCTAGAATGTTCCATGTCAGGGAGGGCTGGTGGGAATAGTCATAAAAAGACACCAGCCAGGAGGTGAGGTTGGCTTCCAGAAGAGGGGTAAAAGGCAGAGACCTCAGGACACCAGCCAGGCAGTGAACTGGGCTTCTCAAGTCAGATGAAGACGTCTGGAATGAGCCTGGGTGATCCACCCACTCGTCATTAGAAACACAGAAAGCCAGGTTCAGGCATTCTATGAATAGTCCAGTTTCATCCTTCATGATGTTGTAAACCCTTCTCAGGGCTTTTCAAAATCCTTGTCATGGACCGAGAAAGGAAGCCAAGTGTAAGTTTTCCATACTATGCCTGAGTGGTGATGTGATGGGGCCTGCCTGTGAACAACTAGCACTGTTACTATAATATCAAATCCCTCTGATAATAGGTCCTGGAGAACAAGGGAGTGAGTCTGCTGGAGCGCAACCCAAAAATGTAGTCTTGTTTTTTTCTAGTGTGATGCTTTGGGCTTATTTGAAGGGGGAGTCTGGATTTATGACCTGCAGATCAGTCATTCTAAGGCACTGTCCATCCTTCCTTACTCTCTTTAAACTGTACCATTAGACACCTTCCTCCTGGCAGTTACAGGGAAACATTTGTATGTTCCTTTGGTGGACATGCAGATTCTTCTTGAACTATCTGGGACTCTGATCCATTCATAATTCATTCACGGGGACTTTTGAGCTCCCTACAGTCATCATTGTAAGATCCGATCACCCCTTGTAAAGGTCCCTGGACAACTCCTCAAGAGTCTCTCTCTAAAAGCACACTCTGCTTGTTCATAGTGGAAAAACATGCAATGCTAATTAAAACACACACACACACACACACACACATAAGAAATTCTCAACATGTCAAAATGTGTATTAAAAATTAAAAATGTTATTCCTTGCATGGTCTTGTATTTCTTAAGATTCCAAATATGCATTTAAAAAACCCATCACTGGGATCCTGGCAGGGACACTTACCACTGCCCAGTCACACTGCTGGGCACACAGAAGCACCAGGTAAATATTAACATTTGAGTTGAATAAAGAATCTCTGTAAATAACTCATAAAAACTGCCTCAAAACCCTCAGCCTGCACATCAATACAGAGTTTCTACAACCCACATTGGTCTCCCTTTTCCTAACTGTAGCAAAATTGTAACTTTTTCCCTTGGTTAGAGTCTCTCTAAGAATTGATCCTTTATCTGCCTATAATTTCATTTTATTCATCAGATCTGGGAGTATGTCCTTATTTGTTATTAAAAAAAATAGGTTGAATTTTGAGCTGTAGCCTGATGTTGAAAACTTTATTCTTAATTATTATTATTATTTTTGCTGTGATGCACACATCCAGGGATTGAACCTGGGCCATGGCAGTGAAAGCCCCAAAGCCCAAACACTAGGCCACCAGGGGGCTTCCAAAATATTCTCTTTTTTTGGCCACGTGGCATGTGGGATCTTATTTCCTCGACTAGGGATTGAACTCATGCCCCCTGCAATGGAAGCATGGAGTCTTAACATTTAGACCACCAGGGAAGTCCCAGCCCAAAAGATTCTTTATGGAACCAGTTACCAGTTATAGCAAAAACTCTTTGTCCTTTCCTTCCCCTCTTTTTGTTCTCTGATCACCATGGTGGGATGGTTGACCCTTCATAAGATGGGCCTCGTGTGATAAAATGTCAGTGAATATTTTGAGAATGAGACGTTGTCAGTTATTTTTCCCCAGTAGATCTCAGATTTGGCATTTTCTTTGAATTTGCCCCCATTTTTGTTTAGACTCCTGTACCTCTCACCAACTTACTGCTTCCGGTTTTAATGGGTTTTTCTGTTTCTAGGTTCTCCCTTCTCTATTCTCCACTGCTGCAAAGTTACAATTTTAAAAAGCAAATGTATTCACATTATTCATTTTCTTAATACAGCTCCTCACTTCCCACTAACTTAGTCCAGTCTCTTCCAAAATGTGGTATAATAGAATATGAACTTTCAATCCAGTGACCTTCATTCAAATCCCGTCTGTACTATTTTTTTCAATTGACCTTTGATTTCCATATCAATGAAACCAGACTGATTATCTATCTACCTTGCATTTCACAGGAAGTTTAAATAGGATAATGAATGTCAAATATCTATGATGCCACCTGCCGCAGAGTAGGCATTTAATAATTTGGAACAATTCTTTCTGCTCCAGACTCCAGTTCAAACACGATACCCGGCAAAGTGAAAAGGAACTTCTACTATCCGACATCTGCCTGCCTTAGCAGCCTCAACTCTCCACCAATCCTTTACCCGCTTCTCCCTTTATCCTCTAGAAATACTTGAAATTCGCAAACACTAAATGCTGTTTTAGTCTGTGTTCCCCCATGTTTGCCTTTATACGTCTTGTTTCCTTGACAAGGAAGGCAGAATTTCCTCCTCCTCCGATTTCCCAGAAATCTCCTGTTCATCACTGAACATGTAACTCAAGAGTTACGTGCTTCTTTTCAGGGATATTCTTTATGCCTTATAATAAGATAGCTAATCCTTGGTGATCTTTACTATCTGCCGGGTGCTCTCTTAGGTAAGTATGTTACACATGCTATCTCATTAAAGTTGAAATTCATCATTCTACTCATCACAATATATCATCCATCTTCCCATTACACTTTGAACTCCTTGAATGTAGGAAAAAATGATTATCATCGTTTGCATGAATGAATGAACAGCAAGACAGATGGGCAGAAGAGGAAGGGAACACAGATGTATGTTATAAGATGTGAAACTCTTCCCTGAGATGGGCCTAAATTTAGGGAGAAAATGATAATGAAGCCCAGAGGTTTCAGAGAAGATCCTATGTGAATAAATAAAAAACAAAACAAAACAAACTTAAACCAGAATGGACTGATTGAGATTGGAGAGGTTCAGGTAAGTAGAGCTGGTCTCATACACAACATTAAAAATGAGAACAGTGGAGAAGCTAGATCAGGAAGGAGTCTCGGACTGCATTAATGTGAGTTCCTGACCCCCAAAGAAACTAACCAGAGAGGTCTAGATAGACAGAAAAAGAAGCAATTGCTTCCAGAATTAATATAATGTATTCAGATTAGCACTCCCCTTGGTGCTGGACCATATGTTAAGTATATTACATGAATTGATTCATTTAAATGTACTTTAAAAACCCCAAGGGAGAAAGGATTTTGCAACCTCTATTTTATAGATGAGAGAACAGAGTGGTGGTCAGACTTGTCTAAGATTGTAGAGCCTGAAATGAGGAGGCTTGAGTTGGAACCTGTTTCTCTAACTCTAGAGCTCACACCCTTTCTCACTCTGCTGTTTTGGCTCTTAAACAGTGGGAGATGGCTCAGGCCAGAGGAAAGGTGAATTACTTTGGAAGAAAAAACATAAACTCATTCCCAAGGCTTGGAACTGGAGGAAAATCATGAAATTGAAAGCAAAGGGGACTTAGAGGAGACAAAAGTTTTCATTCCAGGCTAAACTAACTGAGGGCTGCAAAATTTCTCCATCTATAGAGCACATCCCCTAAAAGTCCCATGACTGTGTACACTGGAGACTGACCATATATGTGGACTGCACCCCTCTGCTGAGGGAGCAGGGAGAGGATGGAGAGAGAATTCAAGAAAACTGGGAGGGGAAGAGCTGTAGGCGCTGGGAGCGTGAATTGTGGAGGCAAGCGTTCTCCTTTCTCCTTTGATCCCATCCTTGCCATGGGTGTCTGGCTGTTGGAGGATGGGGTAGAAACTGGGGGGTGACAGTGTCTAGCCCAGGGACCCAGCTCAGGGTTACTGCCCAGGGAGAGGTGTCTGGTTTTATCACCCTGATACATGGACGAAGGATAAGTTCTGGAGTCAGGGAGCAGTCCAGTGGGTCATAATTTTTCATTTTCTGTTGAATTATCTTTTATCTGTTTGATAAAATAAAAAGCTAACTGACATTTTGGAGAAGGTTTTATCATCTTATTCAGTCCTTTACATTTCACATTTTAAAGATGTATGCTATAAAATACGCGCTGTCCACAAACCAGGCTCAGATGGACATCGTGTTGAACTTCTTCCATTGATATATTTTTAAAAGAATGAATCTGTTATTTAGGAGAGAAAATAGGGTAGACGAGGAGATGGAAGTTTGTTTTGTTTTTCATTTGGTTTGGTTTGGTTTGTATTCCCTTTGCTGACATTTTGATTAGAACATTGTCTACCAAGGGAAAATATTTTGAAACATGACTGCTCAATAAATGTCATGCATTGATTTTTCTGGAATTCATATCTACAGCTAACTCTCATCATGACTTTTATGCTTCACACTCTGTGGATTTTTTCGGAGAGCTAAACTTAAAAACATCGTTGTGCATTTATTGCTCTTTACAAACCACCTCTTTCCCCCTTCATCTTCACAACTGTTTTAATTCACATTTTTCAGATTGCTTTGTTCAGATTACAGCAATCACCTTGGACAGATCCCTAGGCCCACCCCATTCAACCTGTACATAAAAGCCAGCATTCTCATTCTAAAACCCATTTTACTCATGTTAGTATTAGTAACATCCTAGATAGCTCTGTGTTCTCAGAATGAAGTCCAGCTCCCTTGTAGACTGCGTCTTTCCTGTTCATCTCTCAATATGTGAGATTCTCTAATTGCCTCTGTGCCCGCCCTCTATATTTCACTCATTTTGAACTACTTGTAGGCTGCTAAACATATCTTGTTGTTACAGCTCCTCCAGCTTTTCTGAGCGCTGCTGCTTCTACCTGGTTCACTGTCCTGCATCTCCTCCATCCAATCACTTCCTTAATTCTACCCCTAACACCTCGGTCTTGGCACCCCTAACACCTAGGATCTTGCTGTCAGATCCTACAGCAATCCCTGTTCACTCTGTCCACAGCTTACACACATACCCAGCATGGATTACATGTCCTTCTTCAATCTCATTTAGCCCCCTGTTCATATTTCTAACACATGGACCATGTTTACTTATGCTTTCCTGCTTCTCCATAACTGCTGAATGAATAAATAAATAACTGATGAGAAAAACAAGAATACTATGTAATGAAAGTGGCGATGAAAAGCACTTTTCCTATAAAAATGTGATAAATGGAATGCCGTAAGAGATGCTGTACGTGAAATCAAATATCCTTCTCAAAGATTCACCAAAATTGTGCAACGATCAGGATATAGCTTGGAATTTATCTTCATTTTTCATTTGTGATGTAAAATGTGGCCCATTCAATGTGCTTCCTTTTGACTTGAATCACAAGTTTGAGGGGATAATTTAAACTGTTGCTAATTAACATTGCATTCTTTTACATGTTGATAGTTCTCTCTGTACATTTGGTTTGGCCTCCTCATTTATGCAACATGATTCTGTTTGCAGAGAGCTCATAAATGCTTAGGAGAAGGCGATGGCACCCCACTCCAGTACTCTTGCCTGGAAAATCCCATGGATGGAGGAGCCTGGTAGGCTGCAGTCCATGGGGTCGTGAAGAGTCAGACACGACTGAGCGACTTCACTTTCACTTTTCACTTTCATGCATTGGAGAAGGAAATGGCAACCCACTCCAGTGTTCTTGCCTGGAGAATCCCAGGGACGGGGGAGCCTGGTGGGCTGCCATCTATGGGGTCGCACAGAGTCGGACACGACTGAAGCGACTTAGCAGCCGCAGCATAAATGCTTGGTAAATGGTCAACCTCTCATTGTAACTGTCACTGTATTAACTAGTGGACAGAATCAAATAGGTGAAATAAGCTTCCAAGCAATCTGAGAAGTGCTGCTCTGATGTTTATTTTAATAATTGCTACAGGTCAATATTCTTCTTGTTTTTTTTTGACTGCACTGTGTGTCTTATGGGATTTTAGATCCCTGCTGCTGCTGCTGCTAAGTCATTTCAGTCGTGTCTGACTCTGTGCCCTGACTAGGGTCAAACCCAGGCCTTTGGCAATGAAAGCACAGCGTCCCTGGCTTGCCAGGGAATTCCCTCAATATTCTATTTAATGCTCAGGGCCCCTTCCCAAATCAACACTAACTTCTGAGTACAGTGTGGAACACAGCGACATGTATAACTATTTAGTTTAATGTGATTCATAAGCCCCAAGTTAGTTTTAGTTGTGCTTGGGCTCAGTCGTGTCCAACTCTTTTGCGACCCCATGGACTGTATCCCGCCAGGCCTCTCTGTCCATGGGATTCTCCAGGCAAGGATACTGGAGTGGGTTGCCATTTCCTTCTCCAGAGGATCCTCCCAACCCAGGAATCGAACCCAGGTCTCCTGCATTGCAGGCAGATTCTTTACTGACTGAGCTACGAGGGAAGTCATGAACTATTAATTGCTATATTTGAGGAATTCAGTAAGAAGGGGATTTGTAACAGATATTTGATACTAAAGGTCTCTGCTGTTGATGGTGCTTCTAGTCCCACACTTACCTGTGCCATAGGATTAAAGGGAAAACACATTTAGTAATTGCTGGACACACCATGATATTTATTGGCCTACCAATGACTTTTATAAAATTCACACTCATACTCCTTTATACTCTCTTCATTTTCCAGGACATGAGGCCACTTGCTCTGCCTGCTCAATGACCGCTTTCAGCAAAGCTTCACACACAGGTGTTGCCAAATACTTTTTGTATGCCAGGTTTCCCCTGTTAAATATTCATGACTCTGTGCCACATTTAAATTTTCCACAGTGTGAAAAGTGTAAATGCATCAAAGGGCCGTGAGACTTCTGCACTATGCGTTGCAGATCCGAATTCTAGACACGCTATGTCTTTCTAGTATCTAATTTTACTGTATTAATAAACAAGTTCACAGCCTGGAATCATCTGTTAGGAATGGAAGACCATGAAATCCAGATGCTTTGAAATAAAATGAAATTGGGGCTCAATCTATGTAGGTATTTAAGTGGTTTAGCCAACAAATGGAAGTGGAAGTGTTGGAATCCAGAACTTGATACTCCCCAGCCAGCATCTATATAATGGCTCTAATCTTGTACCTAATACCTCTGCTTGGAGCCCTGTGATACTTTTTTGCCAACTGCTAATTAGAATTTGCAGCAGATTTAGAGAAGGAAAGTAGATAGCTATTTAAGTAATTTCACAGGATAGAGAATTTTCATAAAATGCTTTCTAAGAAATAAAGCAAACTAATAGATGGCAGGCAATTTTCCAGAACCCACTATTAGCTTTGTTTCAACATTTTTGTACTCAATATTCAAACAAACAGAAGAGCTTAAGAGATATCCACCACCTAGATGCAATCATTAACATGTATCATACACTATCATGTATAAAATAGCTAGCTAGTGGGAAGCTGCAGTAAAGCACAGGAAGCTCAGCTCGGTGCTCTGTAATGATCTGGAGTGGTGGGATGGGGTGGGGTGGGGTGGGATGGGATGGGGTGGGATGGGGTGGGGTGGGAGGGATGCTCAAGAGGGAGAGGATATACATACATATATATATATATATATATATATATAGCTGATTCATGCTGTTGTACAGCAGGAACTAATACAGCATTGTAACGCAATTGTATTTGTCATATTGCTACATCCCCACATGTGTGTCTGGAAGAAGTATTTGAAATTCAGCTGCGGACATTATGACACCCTTCTTTCCTAGATATGGATACCCTGAGAATAAGGACATTATCTACCTAGCCTTAATATTAACATACAACCAAGAAAATTAGTATTTCCCTAATACCCTCTAATATCTTATTTCATTTTCAAACTTCTTTATTCCTTATTAATGATTTTATTCTTTTGTTCTTCAACCAGGTTATATTGGAGGCTTATGCATTTAGTCTCCATTAATCAAGTATACTGCCCTCCACTGCTTTTCCCCGTGACACTGACTTTTGAAGAGAGCAAACCAGCTGTCTTGTGAAATGTCCCCCTATCAGGATTGGTGTGGGTGCCGCTTTGCAATGATGCTCACGTTATTGTTCATTCTTTTTGTCTCCCCTAAGTTGGAAGTTGGTTCTTTCAGCTTGAGCAGATCCTGTCTGTCAGTTTGGGGGAAGGCAGAGTCCTGAGTGACGCTTTATATGGCGTCACACTCTAATGATGTCAAATTTCAGCCGTGCTGCATTTGATCTTTTGGTTAAGGTGGTAACTGCCAGATCTTCCTACTCTAAAGAAAGGTTTTCCTCTTTGATTCCTTAGGTAGTCCGAAGGATAGTTATTTGTCCCATGTGGACTGTCTTGTTTCCTAAATAACTACCAGGTTTGTCCACGCTGAAATGCCCTTAAGCAACTTAGAAAGCTTTTCTGGGTACATCTTTCCTGAACGTGTGTCGTAACCTAAGAAGAGAGTATTTCTCTAGAAACACCGTTTATCCAATTCCATTCCATTAGAGGAAGTGCCAAGGTCTCCTATAAATTATTGTTGAATTGAACCATGTGTGTCGTAGGATATATTGATGATATTACACAGATTAACTGTGGAATTTCTTTTCTCCTGTCCTACGTATTAAGTATGCCAACATCTGTTCATCATCTAGGTGCAAATGAAAGCCACATTTCTTCTGTTACTCTCCCAGAAATAATCAGAACAATTTGGAGTGTCATGACCTGTTCTTCCAGTAATTCCCTCAGATTATGAACCAGCATGAATCACAAAGGAAGATCTCAGATGAGACCACATATTGTCTCTTGCTGTCTATTCTAAACTCCCTAAAGGCAAGAACCATAATTCTTATTGAAAAAAAAATAAAGCAGGGGCACAGGTGGAAATTATTTTAAATAAGAACATGAGGACACATTGTCCAGAAGGTTAGGAGTAAATAAAATTTGAAACTGGGGAAGTGTAGTCAGCTAAGTAAATGCAGTTCTTGACTTGAGGAAGAGAAAAGTACTTTGTTAAGTTATAGGGGACATACTGTCCCAGAAGCTTCTACAAATTACCTCCTGCCACCAGCAGTTCTGTCAGTTACATGCTGATTCCAAAGAGAAGAAAGAGAAAGGGGGCTTTGTGTCGGTATCAAATTTAGCTTTTTCTGAGTTTTATTCTTCCCAAATGCAAAATAATTTGGGTTGTTTACGATCTCTAAAGTTCTTTCCACCAGAAGACAATATGGATCTAGGAGTGTGTTATGTAAGGTTTGAGGTGAGGCTGGAGAAAAGGGTCTACACTGTGCCAGGATTGAGGAAAGAGGTAAGGAAGATGAACCAGACCTGGGAGAGAGTGTGGGCTGAGCCACAGAGAAGGAAAGAAAGTGGAATGCCTCCAGGATAGAGAGGAAGGGTGTCCTTACCTGGGAAATTGACTTTGTTCCAGAAAATCACGAGAAATAATGCTAGAAGACTACTGGGGACCCATCACTCAGTCAAGATTTTTGAGTGCCTACTACATGTCTAGATAGGGTTCAGAGATAAGACAGACAAGGCCTCCGTTCTCGTAGAGATTATACACCAGAAGGAGAAGACAGATAATAGACACATAGTCAAAAACGTAAGCTCACAGCCCTGTAATGTAATGGTGAAAGTACTAGGCTTTGGAGCCAGACGGTCTGGACTCAAATCCCCATTCCCCAGTTTGACCTTGAGCAAGATATTCACGCTTTCCATGCCTCGGTGTCTTATCTATATAATGAAGATAATAAAAGTACCTGCCTCGTAGGTTTGGTGTGAGGATCAATGAGAAAAACACACGAAAAGCTTTAGAGTTTTTATTGTATGTACAGACAGTGCCTGGCACAGGGTAAATCTGAAACCCATGGAGGCTATTACTATTACACCAGTAAGTGCTGTGATAATAATGAAGCAGAGCAATGGCTTAGGTTTTCAACTTCATCATGATTGACATTTGGAGCCAGATAATTCTTTATTGTAGGGGGCAGTCCTGTGCATTTGAGGATGTTTAGCAGCATCCTTGGTTTCTACCCACTAGATGTGAGGAGCACCCACCTAGTAGCATCAGTCAAATCTGTCTTTAGCCATTTTTAAAGGTCCCCTGGCAGGCAAGATCACCCCTGGTTGAGAACTACCAGACTAGAGAATAAACCAGGTGCAGTGTTTTCAGAAAAGGTGATGTAGAAGAGTTATTTGCAGAGGAGTAAGAACAGAATCCCAAATGATGGGAAAGAAATAGGTAAAACCGCAGGGGAGAGTGTCCCAATAGAAAACTCTGCAGGATAAAGGCCTCAGGTAGGAACAAGCTGGTGGGGTGAGCTTGGCTGCAAAGGGGTACAGAAAATGTCAGAGAAGTAGGTTGGGTCAGAGTATAAAAGTCAACAAAGACCGTGGTAATAAATTTGGATTTTATTCTATAAGTGCTGAGAAGACATTAGAGGATTTTAAGCAGATGAATAATATGAATTGATGCCTAAGCTTATTCTTGGACGGCAAGAGGGCAGCCGTGGAAGCAGGGAAAACAGCGATGAGATGAAGGCAGGGTCCAGTGAGAAGGGTGGGGACTGGATGGGGTAGTTACAGGACCTGGTTGTAGACACAGCAAAATGTAACAGGACGCTGATATGTTCTGGTGGAAGAGCCTATAGAGTGGGTCAAGTGTTTGAGGATTAAAGGGCAGATCAGCAAGGAGCAGGTGTGTAGGGAAGGAGTTAAATAAATCAATTGTCCCGGCTTTATAAAGTTTGAGCTCCCATTAGTCATTCTGGTGGCAACTGGGCTGTTGACTCTAATGGAGATAAAACTAGAGGCTGGGGCTGGAGATATATGTTTAGGAGTCATCTACGTTTAGTGACATTTGAACCTCAGGACCATGAGGGATCACCAAAGGAGAGGAAAAGGTGGGAAACCAAGGCCCAAGTTCTGAAGCATTCCTACGTGTAGAGGTAGAGGATGCAGGAGCCATCAGTGACACAGGAGAAAAACCCAGGGAGTGGGGTGTCCTGGAAGATAAGAAATGCTTCAAGAAAAAAACTGTCATCCGTGTACACACTACTCTATTTAAAATGGATAACCAGCAAGGACCTAGTGTATAGAAAATGGAATTCTGCTCAATGCTATGTGGCAGCCTGGATGGGAGGAAGTTTGGGAGAGGATGGATACATGTATATGTTTGGCTGAGTCCCTTTGCTGTCCACCTGAAACGATCACAATGTTGTTAGTCGGTTACACTCCAATATAAAATTAAAAGTTAAAAAAATGTCATCTGGGTCAAATGCTACTGCAAGGTCAAGGAAGAAGATGGCATTGACTTTCCATTTGGATTTGACAAGATGGAGGGATTTGGTGACTATGACGGGAATGGTTTTGTTGACATAATGAGGAAGAAAGGGTGGAGAGGATAATGAAGAGAATGGGAGGTTGGAAAAGTGAGACACAGTGCAGGTACTGCTGCTGGGAAGGGGAATAAAGAGACGGGGCAGCAGTCATGGAGAATGTGGGCTAGGAGAGGCACTCTCTTGTGAAGATGGGAAATGATACAGCATATCCGAACACTGGTGGAACCATTACAGTGAAGAGGAAGAAATGAGTGATCCCGAGAGCCATTAGAAATAATCGCATGGCAGAATGTACTGAGTAGTGAAAGAGACAGAACTTCCAGGATGCAGTGGAATGGCTTGTCTTCTACAGACGGAAGGAGAGACTGTTCAATACAAGGGAGTGAGTGTCAGTGACAGTCGCTCAGTCGTATCCGACTCTTTGCGACCACAAGGATGGTAGCCTGCCAGGCTCCTCTGTCCATGGAATTCTCCAGGGAAGAATACTGGAGTGGGTTGCCATTTCCTTCTCCACAGTAAAATGGAAGAGGAGAGAAATCTAGGTCAAGTGGTGTACTGGGGGTAGAAAATGAAGCAATTCTCGTCAGAATACTTCTGCTTTCTCAAAAAAGCATAAAGTAAGATGTTCAGCTGATACCGTGTGGCTGGAGGGTACAGGTTGAAAATTTAAAAAGAAGATATTAGTAAAAAGTTCTCTGGGATTGTGAACAAGAATATTGATTGGGAAATTTGTTATAATTGCCAGGCAATATTAAGACCTATGTCAGTGTGTAGTTGACCTATGTTGAAAGACCTATGTTGAAATGTGTAGTCATATTCTTAAAGTAAGACCCATAAGCATGCTTATGTATATTTCCTTAGTTGCATTTCTTATTTGAATCAGATATAAAGTAGTTAGAGAGTTGGGCTTAACCAGACTGGTATATTGTCAGATAAGTATACAAAGGGAAAACTGAAGGACAAAGGAATTAAGGGAGAATACAAGGGGGTGATTGCATAAACAAGAAATGGCAACCATGCTGTTGAAAAGTAGTACATGGGTGGCAATCTGGGCGGGAGAGGGGCTTGAGAGAGAATGGATACATATACATGTATATGTACATGTATATGTACATGTACGTGTACATGTACATGTATGTGTACATGTACATGTATGTGTACATGTACATGTATATGTACCTGTGGCTGAGTTGCTTCATTGTGCATCTGAAACTATCACAACATTGTTAATCACCTATACTCCAACATAAAATAAAAAGTTTAAATAAATTATAAAAGAAAGAAAAGGAGCACATGGGAAGCAGAGCTGAAGGACAGTGAGAACTTAGTAGAGCCAATGCCCTGGAATTCTCAAGGAAATAAATAATTCTTGGAGTGGCAGTAGTAGAATAAGTCATCTAACATGAAAGGAGATAATTATCAGAGTGGAGAATTACCACTGAGATTTTAGCAATGGCCAAGTCATTGGAAATGAATGGTAGGTGAGAGAGAGCTTTGACTTTGGGGGCAAGAAGTATGGGCTCTTATCTTCTTAAGCAAATGGTTTTACTTAGAGTTGATGGACTGATGAGCACTGAGTCAGAATAAGGGTGTGTGCGTGTGTGCATTTAGGATCCCAGGTTCTCTCAGATGATCCAAACCATATCTGAACTGCAAAATGTTAATAACTACTTGTCTAGACTCTAAGAAGTGGGAAACCACTGAAAGCATCTGAGCAGGAGTAAGATAATGAATATGCTATTCAGAAAAAAAAAAAAAAATGGGGCTGAGTTTGAAAGGGTAGAGAGAATAGGAGATGTTGTATGGAAGAAGAGATGAGCAAGTCTCCATTAACACTGCATGGAAAGCGGGAGGCGTGGGAGCTGACTGTAGGAACCCCTGTCTGGGACTGACTTCCAGTGACACACGGGCAGCATCGTGTTTTCACATCACACTGTATTCCACGCTTCCCCTCCCTGCCACCTCTTCCTTTTCTTACTTAAGTGAAGTGGTGGCTTATGTCTCATGGTTTTAAATAGGCACCACTTGATGGGCTCTTGAATGAGAAGAACGTAGGGCTCTAGTGGCTTTACTACTAGAGTATAAGTCTAGAGTATAAGTCCCCATAGCGAGGAGAGTCTCTTATTTATGTTTTTATCCTTGAGGGTCTGAAGAGGTCATATCATCAAGAGAGGTCCTCAGAGCCATTTGTGGAATGAATACATGAAGAAAGGAAGGAAAGTCCCTTCATCCTCTAGATGCTTATTCAAACAGTTTTTGAGTTACGATATTAGCCAATGGGGCTTCCCTGGTAGCTCAGTGTTAAAGAATCCACCTGCCAATGTAGGAGACACGGGTTTGGCCCCTGATCTGGGAAGATGCCCTGGAGAAGGAAATGACAACCCACTCCAGTATTCTTGTCTGGAGGATCCCATGAACAGAGGAGCCTAGTGGGCTACAGTCCATGGAGTCTCAAAGAGTGACACAACTTAGCAGCTGAACAACACAACAGCAAATTATCCAACGAGGGTGTGAGGGTTAAAGGAAAAACCAGCAAAATTGCCAGCTGGAGAGAAGGGCTCCAGTGAAACTTACTGGGCAAAGTTTGAGGACATATCTTACCTAAAGACTTAATTTTTTTTTAACCTCTGGAGAAAAATGCTTTGAAGAAGAACTCTTCGATGTAGAATAAAACTGGAATCTTTGGAAAGCATGTAGCGCAGCAGGCTAGAGAGACTGAACAGCCAGTCAGAGGTGAACTCCTATACCTAAGCTTTATGATCTTTTCAAGAAGGATTCCAATTTCAGGTGGCCTATTTTTACCATAATACCACTGTTCTCGGTTAAATTGTGTTCCCCACACCAAGTTCATATTTTGAAGTTCTAACTCCCAGGACTCAGAATGTGACCTTATTTGGAAATAGGTTGTTGTTAACTTAGTTAAGATGAGGTCATGCTAGGAAGAGGGTGGACACTTAATCCAATACGACTGGTGTCCTTACGTTGTTATTGTTGGGTCGCCAATTCATGTACAACTCTTTGTGACCCCATGGACTGCAGCATGCCAGGCCTCCCTGTCCCTCACTATCTCCTGGGGTTTGCTCAAACTCATGTCCACTGAGGCAGTGATGCCATCCAAACATCTCATCCTCTGCTGTCCTTCTGCCTTCAGTCTTTCCCAGCATCAGGTTCTTTTCCAATGAGTCGACTGTTTGCTGTTCACATCAGCTGTCCTTATAAAAAGGGGAAATCTGGACACAGACCCACACGCATATGGAAAGCACCATGTGAAGATGAAGGCAAAGAGCGGGTGACTCATCAAGAAGCCAAGGGATGCCAAGGATGGCTAGCAAACCACTGGACACCAGGGGAGAGGCCTGGGACAGTCTCCCTGCCAACTCTCAGAAGGGAACAACCACAGCTAACACCACTGACACCTTGATCTTGGACTTCCAGCTTCCCGAACTCAGAGGGAATAAATTCCTATTGTTTGAGTCATAGAATTTGTTAGAGCAGCTCTGGGAAGCTCATAGACCCATAGAGATCATTCAACCGCAGCCCTGCCTGCTACTTCAATGGTTACTGCTAAACACCACACTTCATAGTGAGTCTGCAATAACCCTGTAAAAGCGCTGTCACGCTGAAGGAGACATAAAATCACTGGGTGGATGGTGCTTCTACCAACATGAAAATGTAATTATCCACGCGCTCTGTGCTGCCTTTGAAGGCAGTATGGGTGCAGACATTCCTTTAGGAAATTGTCCATTATTAGTTACCATGATGTTTCACCATCTCGTCTTTCTGACGGAGTGGCTAAAAACAGCCATCAGAGCATTGAGTGCATGGAATCTACATGCTTCCTCCATGCTGTAATCACACACACACACTGAATTAGCAGAGGAAGGCATTTTCAGGAGGAGCATTTTAAAGCAGAAGGCTTAAGAAGAATTCTGCTTTCCCCATGAGTGCTAAGGTATTGATTACAGAGAGCTGAACACATCACAGAGGGATAATTGACAAGTGACTCCTAAACATCTGCATCGAAAATGGACGGCAAAACTCTTCATGAGCGGCTGGGAAAGGGCATGTTCCCTTCAGAGGATAGGCCAGAAATGGCGAGACCTGAATACAGGGTGGCCCGTCTGTTCCAGGGAGTCTGCACAGACGCTGGTCTCAGACGCTCCCAGGGAACGCAGCCCTGCAACGCAAGAAAAATGCTTTGGGGAGACTGTCTGTTCTTTTCACATTTTCTAATAAAAACTTGGCTTTGGATAAAGAGAACAAGCCATGCAGTTGGCTTAGATCCTTAATGGCATTGGTCTGGCAAAGGTTTATAGGGCTATATTTAGGTGACCTAACACAATGTGAGAGGATCTTCTTTTTCATGGCAACAGGAGTCACTGGCCGACGTATATATGTCATCATCCTCACCTACAGAGTTTAGAGGAGCCTAGACTCACAGCCCTTCCTTTTTGCTGGCCGTAGCCACCCGCACTGTAAAACCAGGCGTGGGTTACGACAGGATGACCGAGCACCACCTCCTGAACCCTCTGATGTCCTCAGCATGATTTCTCCAGATTTTAGGGGATCAATCCCCTTCTTCCCCTGTATCCACTGCCTTCTCTGCTCTCCCTCACACAGATTCCATGTCATCCCATAAGCAGAGTCGTGCAGCTGTTTCTAAGTAATCTCTTTGCCTCTTGACGTTGGGGCCCTCAAAGTCCAAATGGCTTCCTAAGGTGTTTTGTCGAGGTTTTAGTATGAAATAAGTTTCCTCCCTAAGAGGTACCTTGGAGAAAGCTCATAAAGGAATTGTTTTTCTCCCATTTTTATTCCTGTACTCTGAACACCTATATACTGAGACCAGACCATTTGTTTACATATCCTTGTTATTTATGATTTTCTTCTCTCCCTCTGTCGCTCTCTTCTTTCTTTCCTTTATTTTTTGTCTAATACTTTTTTTTTTTAAACCATAATCAGACTATAAACTTTTTCAGGACAAAAACGTTCTCCTTAGCTCCTGAAATAGTATTGTGTATATAGTAGTTGCTCAACTAACATTTATTGCTAGATTGATTCTTTTCTCTTTTCCCACTTTCCTCATTCCCTCCTTCTTCTTTTTTCCTTCTCTATTCTGAATAAGAATGAAATATCATAATACTGTCTTTAATATGATTGTGCAATTTTACATAGAAGTCTTCACTTAATTATATCATAAAATTGTACATGATTTATCAATTTAAATATATTTATGTGTTATTCTTCATTTAATCAGTGTGTCTCTAACTTAGCTACTAAGAAATTATGTTTCAGTAGGGTGGATGTATTAATGCATTGAGTTTTTAGAGACATACATTTTGCAGGCACTTGAACTTTTATAAAAATATGTTGCATTCATGAATTAATTAATGAAGAGAGAGGCAGAAATTCACAAAACTTCTTATGCAGATCATTGCTATTTTTTCCATCACAGAATTCTTACATTCTTTTTATTGGCTGAGTAATATTCCATTGTATATATGTATTACATCTTCTTTATCCATTCCTCTGTCTATGGGCTAATATTTCAGTTGCTTCCATGTCTTGGGTATTATAAACAGTGCTGCAGTGAACACTGGAGTGCATGTATCCTTTCAGATCATGCTTTACTCCAGATATATTGCCAGGAGAGGGAATGCAGGATCATGTGGTGAGCTAACCATGATCTTTAATGCTAAGTCTATGACCTCCAGAGAGGTCAAACCTGTAGGGAAACTTCATGATATGTAGCCATCATGTGCCTGATTAGGGCTGTGGTGACTGGTAACTGAACCAAGAGCTCACTTATTAAGGGGCCATGTTGCTAACTGAATCTGTTCATAAGATGAAGAATGCTTTACATGATGTGAAAGACTCCTATTTTCCCCATGTTAACTAGTGTTTGGGGCCATAGAGTGGCTTAATGCAATCAGTGATGTTCCTGTAACAAGTGGATCCTATAGTAGAGTATTTGAATAAACTAATATCTAGGAGTGAGGGCTTCTGGAGACTGTTGATACTCGCAATGCTGAGGAATGCAGGACTACTTATTTTCAAGAAGACCCCCAGTGTCCCTGTGAAATCCTAGCAGGCTTGTAAGCATCCTGCATTAAAGAATTGGCTAAAAATAGCAACCAGCTTAGTGGCAGGCTGATAAAAGAATAAATGTCAATTTCTTTGTGGTAGCCTATGAGCTCAGGATCTTATAGATCTGTGACTTCCCATGGATAGTCTCACTATTTCTTACTGTGCCAGTTAAAATAGATCCCATTCTTTTTTTCTTTCCCTCTCTCCAAACTTTGTTGTTAGACATAGTCTCCCAGGATAACAGGGAGCCATGTAATGAAATCTTTTTTCAAAGCCACCATTCTGAAGTATTTGAGTTTTTCATCTTCACTTCATGAACAATTCACTCTTAGGAGATAGTTAACTTGATCAGCTCCATAAGAGATGAGATTCAATGTTCAAGGGACATTTTGAAAAGTTAAAAAAAAAAAATCCTACACTGATTGTTAAGTACCTACAAATATGCTTAGCTAATCCTCATGGTATTGGTGTTATCCCCAATTTAGAAATGGCTAAGTGGAGAAAGATTAAAGCTGCCCAGGAAAAGATTAAAGGGTAGCTGTCTAATGTCTCTGAGAAAGAGAGCCACAGAAAATTGAAACCCACAAATATCATGAAAGTACTACTTAAGCCAAGAGCTATCTGGTTTACCTGCTTTCTGCCTCTCTGATCTTCTGTATCCTCAGTGAAGAGGAAGTCAGATATAATTGCCAAGGAACGTGTCGGCATTTTCATCCAAGTCTGCTTTCCATGGGCTGAGGGACTCTCAACAAAAGTAGAAGTCTCCTAGCTTTCTTTCATATTCAATATTCAAACCACCATGACAGCAAGTCTCATTAAATAGGTCATTCAAAAGCATTTTGATGACCCATCTTTAGCACTAACGTATTTTGTGAATTTGTGCAGATGACTTTTCTTATACTTTTCTTATCAGAAAAAGAAGAGCAACATTCTTTCTTTTCATTTTAATCAAGATTCAATATTCCAAATGTTGCCTTGATTCATAAGTCAACATTTTGAACTGATTCAAAATTCAAAATTAATTGTATTAAGTTCCCAGTTTTAACATCTTGGGTCTTTGAAACATCCTAGCTTCTTGAGGGAAACTAGTGAAAATTTACACACACACACACACACACACACACACACACACACTATTTTCTTGTAAATTTCTTTTGCCAGTTAAAAAATAAAATTAGAATATTCCAAGATTTAAGCTGCATCACACTTGGAATGTTGAGTGGCCAGACTCTCTCAGACATACCCACTCTATTCTGCTCTGTTTTTTTCCTTTTCAATCACTCAAGCCCTTTTAGGAAGGATGGAATCGGGGTACTTTGTGTGGTAACACTAGACGCAGCAGAATCTGTTACAAAGTTCCCTGGCTGAAAAAGCACCTTTCTTTCAGCCCTATTGTACATCAGCTGTCTCCAGTTACAGCCAAAGTAGGCGTGTGATATATGACTGGACTTGCTGCGAAGGCAGGGACAAAAATCATAGGACAGAGACATCTTGTGCTCCAGTAAACTGATCTGCCCCAGCCTTCCATTAAGTCATCCAGCTCGCAGAATGGGAGCTTACATCAGAGATGGTGGGAATTGGTTTGAGTTCTGATTTTTATCTGGCCATTCAAGATCTATAAAAGGAGTGAATTTAAAAGTTTTCTTTTACAGAAACTATGAAGACCAATTTAAATATCCCGAACATCCTGAATTTAGAACTAGGAAGATTTTGCTACTTTAATATTTAAAACAATGTGACATACAACATCACGATTTTTATCTGATTTTATAATATTTTTCTTAGAATTGCTTTTAATCCAATGCTAATGACATACAGCCTGCATTTCCTTAAGTGGAAATGCTAATAATATTCATATTATTGAGGAAGATTAATGAGGAAGGACATTAATGAGGACAGCTAAAGTTATTCATTTCTTTGAATAATAGTTCAGAATAGTAGTCAGTTTTTTTGCTTGTTGGTAGAATCTGAAATATATATTCATATGGCCAGAAATTATTTACCCTATTTCTGAGGAAATAATGTATGTGAAAGCTATTGGGAATGACCCTAGGAGCATTATGACAGAAGTAGTTGATGTTGCTGTGATTATATAAGAAAGGTAAGTCATAGGAAAAGCAGAGAGGACACTTTACTTATGTAATTCAACATGCAATTTTGAGCATCAGATATGTGTCACCTTGGGCTGGGTTTCCCAGAGATGCATGATATGGAAAGAGGACAGGAAGGGAATAAGACATCTTTGAAATAAAAATGAAAAAGATGATAAAAAGACTGCCAATGAGCAGTGAAGCTAGATCTCTGTATCATGTCTTTCAAGTTATCTCAATTTAATGTCATGTCTCTGTGAAGTGGTTAGTCTGTGTGTGTCCAATTGCTTCTAGTACAGTATGTTTTTTACTTTTCTCGCCTTGACTGCTTTTCCAAATCAGAAATTAGGATTAAAAATTTTTTTAAATTATACAGGCAAAAGGCCCGTGCATTTTCTATTATCTTATTTAATTATCAACTGCTTAGGATGGAATATTAACTACATTACACAGACCGTGAAACTAAGGCTCAGAAAGATTAAGGAGTATGTTCACAGCCACAGATCTAACTAGTGGCTGAGCTGGGATTTGAACAAAATTTTGTCTGGATGCAGAACCTGTGCCCATCTCACTTTAGGGACCTGGCCAGCGTTTGCTTTCAGCAGGACAGGACAGTGGAGAAAGGAAGACTTGAGACAGACTTCTAGGCAGAATGCTCTTGTACTAAAATATCTGAGAGATAGTTTTCAATCTCCCAAGGAAGTTGGAGCTTGAACTAAATAATAATAAGCTTCTGCTTTAGGAGATCAGTTGACTATGTTGGGCCATAAGAGGAAGGACTTGATGTTGCTGAATAAGTTCATGGAAGAATTCATTCTTCATGATTCCCCCAACATCCCTTGTTCTCAGCGAACAACACAAATGCTCTGCTGGCACCTGGAACCATCTTAAGAGCTACAAAGGTTTTCTTCCGGCTTCTGCTTTGATTTCGTTTAGAGGCTTGTGGATGAGACGCTGCTTCTGTGGGTTCATTCTGACTTACTTGGACAGGCTATCCATACCACTCACGCATCAGTTACAAGGCTGGATAAATACCCACGGTGCTGCGGATAACTGCTACCCTGTTAGATCACGTCTAGACTGTGTTCCTTAATCATCACATTTCTCATGTAGTTTCCATGGCTAAACGAGGAGTTGTTTTTTGTCTTCCATATTCATGATCTGTTACTCTCAGGTGGCACCAGTGGTAAAGAACCTGCCTGCCAGTGCGGGAGATTCAAGAGACGTGGGTTCAATCCTTGGGGCAGGAAGATCCCTTGGATAAGGAAATGGCAACCCACTCCAGTATTCTTGCCTGGAAAATCCCGTGGACAGAGAAGCCTGGTGGAGTTGCAAAGAGTCGGACATGACTAAGCATGCATGAACACATTCCTGGTATATGGGTCTCTCCATCAGTTCTTGGAAGTCAGCATTTCTCAGCCTCCATACTATTAATATTTGGGGCCAGAAAATTCTTTGCTGTGGGGCTGTCCTGCATTTTGGAGGGTGTTTACTAGTATCCCTGTCCATGCTTCAGTCCATGGGGTCACAAAGACTGGGCGACTGAACAACTGCTCTTTACGTACTCGATACCTCTAGCCTAGGACTAAAAAGAATGTCTCCAGATACTGAAAATATCTCCTGAAAAGTACAGTTGCTCCCATCAAGAA
Source organism: Bos indicus x Bos taurus (assembly GCF_003369695.1). Lineage (NCBI taxonomy): Eukaryota > Metazoa > Chordata > Mammalia > Artiodactyla > Bovidae > Bos > Bos indicus x Bos taurus. Next base: position 16,055,323 of record NC_040102.1, on the reverse strand, counting down.
TCACTATTCGAAGGAAGATGTACTTGGAGTGTCATATCTTGGGCATCAAACACTCTATTCACATAGCAGATCACTTCAAGAATCAGCCCATAAACAGAACTACCTTTAATTGGGAGGTTAATCTGATCAACTCTGATAGTCATTATTAAAGAATTGCCTCCCTGTACTTCTCTGAGCAATGACTTCCCTGGTGGCTCAGATGGTAAAGCGTCTGCCTACAATGCAGGAGAGCCGGGTTCAATCCCTGGGTTGGGAAGATCTCCTGGAGAAGGAAATGGCAACCCACTCCAGTATTCTTGCCTGGAAAATCCCATTGACGGAGGAGCCTGGTAGGTTACAGCCCATGGGATCGCAAAGAGTCGGACACGACTGAGCAACTTACGACTATGACTTCTCTGAGCAGGTGACTGGGTGGCTTTAACTTGAAAGTGATGTTGGGTATGAGAGGCACTAAGCCTGATGTGTTCAGTATAACTCTTCCAGTCATTCTCCCTGCTATGATTTCTGGTCAGTTCCTAGAGGAGAAGCCACATCTATGCAAACATTTCCTAGATGGAAACAGACCAAAGACCATTGTGATGACCCTATTTTTCTAATTTAGTTTCAATAATTAGGGATAGGAGTCCATCTTGTTCTGCTTAGACTTGGAAATAACCTCTGCATTTAGTTATTCTGCATTCACTCTTGTTTCCATCTCATCCACTCTTCATATTGCAACTTAATGGCCCTTTTTCAGTGAAAAAATTGAGTCTTGGCATTCTCTAATTCGAAACCCTTCAGCAGTTTGATAACCCTTTAGACCCTATGAGATCTGATCTCTCCTTATTTATCCAGCCTCATTTAATTAACTTTTAAAGCTTTATTGAGATATAAATTGATAAACGCAAATCTGCACATATTTAATGTATACATTTTGGTGAGTTTGGACATATGTCTACATCTGTGACACCATCGCCCAATCAAGATACTAAATACATGTATCACCTCCAAAAATGTGTGTTATTCTGTGTTCATTGTAGTAAGAACATTTAACAAGAGTTCTAGCCTCAATATATTTTATTTTTTTATTTATTTATTTTTTGGCTGCACTGCACAGCTGGTGTGATCTTAGTTCCCCAACCAGGGATTGGACCTGTTGCACCCTTTAGTGGAAGCATGGCGTGCTAACAACTGGACTGCCGGGGAAGTGCCCCCTTACTATGTTTTAACGTGCACAGTGCAATATTAACTATAGGCGCTGTGCTGCACAGCAGGTCTTTAGGCCATATTCATCTTGCATATGAGAAGCTTTATACCCATTGAGCAACTATTCCCCATTTCTCTTCCCATCCCCCCGGGTCCCTGGTAACCACCATTCCATTCTCTATGTTAGATATATAAGTAAAATCAGGCAACATTTGTCCTTCTATGACTAGCTTATTTCATCTAGCATAATGAACTCTAGGTTCATCCATGCTGTTGCAAATGGTAGGATTTCCTTCTTTGTTAAGACTGAATACATTCCATGGACAGAGAAGCTCTGGCGGGCTACAGTCCATGGGGTCACAAAGAGTCAGACATGACTGAGCAACTGAGCATGCATGCATTCCATTATATATACATACTATCTTTTCTTCATCATCTTTATCAACATTGAGATTGTTTCCATATCTTGGCTGTTGTGAATAGTGCTCCAAATGACATAGGTATGTAGATATCTCTTTGGTATCTTGATTTTAACCCTTTTGGATTTACATGCAGAAGTGGGATTGCTGGATCATATGATAGTTCAATTTTTAATTTTTGAGGAACTCCTGTACTCCTTTCCAGAGTGCCTCTACCATTCTACCTTCCTACCAACAGTGTACAACTGCCGCAATTTCTCTACATCCTCATCAAAACTTACCTAATTTTGTTATAACAGCCATCATAACAGGCAGGAGGTTATATTTCACTGTCTGCATTTTCTTTACAACTATATTGAGCACCTTTTCACACTCCTTATCCAGTCTCATTTTAAACCACTGACCAATTCACTCTGCTCTCTGGTACACAATTCATATAAACCTCCCATCACAGGATCTTTGCATATGCTACTTCTTCCTCCATCCTCCTTTCATTGAGCTAATTCCGCATATTTCATATTCTAACTCAAATGCTGCTCCTCATACACGACTTCCAGATGTCAAACATTCTAAGCTATCACTGTTAGATTTGTTTGTTTTTTTAACCCTATTATAGAGCTATGTTCCTTTCATTTGGAATATATATTTTGCTCTGCAATTATACATTTTCAGTGAAACAATTATTTGATTAATGTCTCTCTCCAATAGACCCTAAAGCCTGTTCATCAGGACCTATTAATTTTTTCTCTCCAGTATAAGTCTAGCACATAGGAAATTCTTAATAAATATTTCTAAAAGAAGGAGCAAAAGGGAGGGAGGCAGGAAGGAAGGGCAAGGAAAGAAATGTAAAAATGAAAAGCAAATAAATAAATAGACATCATGTCAGTGTGAGATTGCAATCCAACCCGTCTATCTGTACTCTCCTGGTTCTACACTGTTTCACTAAATAGATGGCTTTTTTCCAACGCACAATGATTTTTCCATACATCATAATGGTCTTTTGAGTTAATTGTCACTTTAGGCTTTGAGTCAATATGCAAAATATTGCCAAGACTTACATTTTAAGAAAATGCTTTGCAAGGTGTTAGATAAAACACGTATGGAGCACATGTGAATGCCCTTAGAAGCAGACTCACGGGAGATGAAACTGAACACAGCTAAAGTTGCTTGGAAAATAAACGCTCCATTCAGATCTCTCTTAAAGCTGCCATTCATTTGGTTCTCTTGATTACATAAAATTTTTGTTAAAAGTGGTATAAAGGCCAAAGAACCTTTCAAAATAACGTGAAGAATTGAAAAGAGGAACCTGTGACTTTGTTCTACGGAGCATCCTTTCAGACGAAAGCCTTTTGTTCCCCTGTCCTTCATGTCAATCTGGAGAGCCATAATTCATTACACAGTCCATCTTCATTTACAATCTTTTCGTCACACGTTATAGCTGAACGAGGTGGAAAGAAACCCATTAGACATAACCCAGGCTTTCCTTTACCAGCGGGCATCAGACAGCCCCATAAAGTCATTTCCAATTAATTACAAATCGATTGTGTATACACATTTCAACACTGTTTTTCAAATGACTATAAAGAAGTCATGATTGGTTACAGAGGTCAAGAAGACTGTGGAACAGGAAGAGGGAGAGGGAGCGGCAAAGAAATGAAACAAAGCTGCCTGATCGTTAGCCTTTGTGGTATTTATAAATGTCAATTGGCACTGAATGATGGATGAGTTTCAGAAACCTCAAAACCCAAAGAACGCATAATGTTAACTTAATAGATTCTTGCAGGCCTGGGTTACACCACAGTATTTTAAATAATCGTACCTTCATGGTAATAACATAATAGTACCTTTCATCTCCAAATCTCAGATATTTGCACGATTTATAAACCATCAAACTCTGAACCAGCTGCTGAATAACATTCCGCTGAGTGACTATGTAACTTGTTATACAGCAAAGTTACCTGTGGCTTCTCTAAGGTAACATATTAGAATGGCAACTCTGTTGACTGGATTATCAAAGCATACTTTCAAGAAAGAGTGGAATATTGAAGATGATCTGTATATAGAAATTCCACTGGAATGGGAAAATGGTACTGCCCAACTTTTTTTTTCCAACTGAGATTTAGTGAAGCAACCAAATGCAATGATACAGTATTATTTTTCTTTTCCCAAAGTTAAAGGGAGAGAAAATGTACTGATTTTTTAAGTTGCCCAGAGAAAAAGGGACACTGTAGTCCAGTTTTCTAATCTTTGTGTTTCTTGTGTTTCTTTGCTTATAGCTGGATGTTGCAACTTTGGCAAAGATTAGATCAAGCTTGTTGTAAAAAGATCAAGGTTGTTATAAAAACAACCCAGTCCCAGGATCATGGAATTTCAGACCAGAAAGAGAATACTTGAAGACGTATCTATTTTGGCACTCCAAATTTTCTTTTGCTTTCTTTCTTTCTTTGTTAATTTCTGTATATAAACAGTTATACATATTGGAAGGTATGTATGTTGAAAACCTTGAGAAAGGTGTATGGTTTTATGAGGACCTGCTGCAATTAAATTCAGTGTGATTTAGAGTTAACCCTCTCCCATAGGGGAAGATTAAGTTATGTTTGCTGTGCGAACTTTTAAAAAATTTAACCTTCAGAACTCAAAAAAATATTTTTCTGGGAATGCATTCAAAGTAAACCATTGCAATGAATGAGTCTTTGAAAAGTCATTCATGCATCCTAAAATCCAGAATGATGAGAATCTACTCTAGTTTTAAGATCCCAAAGAAAGACATTTCTTGGTGTTAAGAAATCATTTCCTCTAACTGCTCCCTTGCTGGGATGACCAACAAGTCTTTATGCTCCTTAGAGTCTGATCTAATTAAATAAATCCTCAGGAAGAAATGAGATAATCATTAGTGGTAGGTGATTGCTTAAGGCTTTTAATTCTTGAGATCAGATAAAAGCAAAGTACAGATTCTGAGTTTAAACTGATTCTGTCTAACTGTGTTGCTTTAGACTTATCTTCAAAGAATCACTTGGTGAATCCTTAGATATGACTTTATCAGGTACTTTAAAGAACTCCTCTAACAGCAGACAGTGAAGAGAAACTAAAGAGCCTTTTGATGAGGGTGAAAGAGGAGAGTTAAAAAGGTGGCTTGAAACTCAACATTCAGAAAACTGAGATCATGGCATACAGTTCCATTGAGGTGAAATGAAAGTCACTCAGTTGTGTCTGACTCTTTGTGACCCTGGAATACTCTAGGCCAGAATACTAGAGTGGGTAATCTTTCTCTTCTCCAGGGGATCTTTCCAACCCAAGGATCGAACCCAGGTTTTCCACAGTGCAGGCAGATTCTTTACCAGCTGAGCCACAAGGGAAGCCCAACAGTCCTATTACTTCATGGCAAATAGATGGGGGGAAAGTGGAAATAGTGGCAGATTTTATTTTCTTGGGCTCCAAAATCATTGTGGATGGTGACTGCATCTACAAAATTAAAAGATGCTTGCTCCTTGGAAGAAAGCAATGACAAACCTATAAGTCAGTTCAGTTGCTCAGTCGGGTCTAACTCTTTGCAACCCCATGGACTGCAGCACGCCAGGTTTCCCTGTCCACTACCAACCCCCAGAGCTTGCTCAAACGCATGTCCATCGAGTCAGTAATGCCATCCAATCATCTCATCCTCTGTCATCCCTTTCTCCTCCTGCCTTCAATCTTTCCCAGCATCAGGGTCTTTTCCAAGGAGTCAGTCTTTCACATCAGGTGGCCTCAATATTGGAGTTTCAGCTTCAGCATCAGTCCTTCCAATGAATATTCAGGACTGATTTCCTTTAGCATTGACTGGTTTGATCTCCTTGCAGTCCAAGAATCTTCTCCAACATCACAGTGCAAAAGCATCAATTCTTTGGCCCTCAGCTTTCTTTATAGTCCAACTCTCACATCCATACATGCTGTCTAGGTTGGTCATAGCTTTTCTTCCAAGGAGCAAGCATCTTTTAATTTCATGGCTGCAGTCACCATCTGCGGTGGACAAACCTAGACAGCATATTAAAAAGCAGAGACATCACTTTGCCAACAAAGATCTCTATGGTTTTTCCAGAAGTCATGTGCAGATGTGAGAGCTGGACCATAAAGAAGGCGTGCTGAAGAATTGATGCTTTGAAACTGTGGTGCTGAAGACAACTCTTGAGAGTCCCCTGGATAGCAAGGAGATAAAGATCCTGATGCTGGGGAAGATTGAGGCAGGAGGAGAAGGGGGTGACAGAAGATGAGATGGTTGGATGGCATCACTGACTCAATGGACATGGAGTTTGAGCAAGCTCCAGGAGATGGTGAAGGACAGAGGAGCCTGGTATGCTGCAGTCCATGGGGTCACAAAGAGTCGGACATGACTTAGTGACTAAACGACAACAAAAAATCCAGATGTTGTCCCATTAGGTCAATCTAAATCAAGGTACTGGTGTTGTTTAGTTGCTAAGTCGTGTCCAACGCTTCGTAAACCCATGGACCATAACCCACCAGGCTCCTCTGTCTATTGGATTTCCCAGGCAAGAATAGTGGAGCAGATTGCCATTTCCTTTTCCAGCGGATCTTCCCAACCCAGGGATCAAATCTGCATTTTTCACATCGGCAGGTGGATTCTTTATCACTGAGCCACCAGGGAAACCCAAATCAAGATATACAAACATTCAAAAGAGTTTTTGACAGAATGAACTTTAGTTGTGATGCTTTATTGGATGCCATCTAACACCTTTCAGAAACTGACTTTATTTCATTTATGTTTAATTTGTTGCACAAACAGAAGCGATATCATGACTGTTTTAGATAATGCTTGCTTATGTAATAAGATATAACTGTGCAGTGGGTCCCAGGAACATTATTATATTTGTTTGCTTTTGTTTTCCCAAATAGACAAAAGAAGCAAAACATACTCATACATTTTTAACATTTATTGTAGTTTTCGGATTGCCATTCAAATTGAATCAATTTCAACACAGCAAGACATTTCTAAATTCAATCCTACAGCACTTTAGTAAATGAAAACTATATTTTTGCATGAGTCATTCTTTGAATTACAAAATGTTCATCATCCAGGAGGGTTTATTGTATCCATAAAACTAATGCAACACAATAGTAGGTGTTAATGCCAGCAGTATCCGGCTGTTTATTTGGTAACATTCAATCCTGCAAGGTTAGTGCTTGATGCTTTTATGTGTCAGCTAACATTTCAAAATGTTCGTGCTATCAAGCACTTAGTCAGTGGTCAAGTTTTTTTTCTTGCTATTCTCCAGGGCAAAAAAAGCCTGAAGTTTATTTTTCTTTAAAATCAACATGGTGAAATGGAGGGCTTTAAAAAAAAAAAGCAGCTGCTAGGATCTCAGTGGTAATCATGGTTTCTTCCATCTAGGTTCAGCTTCTCATTTTGGATACACTCCATCCTCTCCTACTTTGACTAAGTAGAAACGCTTAAAGATGGAAAGTGGCCGCCTTTAGATGATTATAAATTATATCAAATAAATAGCTTTCCAGACTATTAAGACACATGGATAGGAGTGATATTTTAACACTCTGCATAACCTAAAGGGTTTGTCCCACTTAAACCAAACTTTTCTTTACTTCAATTGAGAAAAGATAAAATATACAAAATGTTTTTATGACCATATTACTACCAATTTTTCTAAACTGATATACTTGATCTCCAAGTAGAAACAAAATCAGTTTTAAAAAAAAGACTTTCTGAGAATTAAACAGATAATTTATATCATTAATTATGTCAAATTTTAGTTCTTTATTAATTTATTTTGCCTCACAAAGACATTAATAGGACTAGAAATCAAGACAAAAGTTCTACTATAGACATTTTTATTATTGGATCAAAACCAACAATAATACTAATATCCAGACCAACGAAGCAGAAAATTTCAAAAGAGATGTTTCTTGAATTTTGACAAAATAAATGTAAAACATTTTGGGGGAAACATGAGAATTGATTAGCTAATTTATTCATTATTTAGTACATGTTTTAGGCCATTTAAAGCAGAAGGGGGACATTCACTAGGACTGCAAAGTAGAGACGGTGCAAAGCAGAGGAAGAACAGACACAGGAGGATGGAACAGAATAGGCGATGAAGCTGGATGGACACCCGGGAGGCAGGAAAGTCAGGGGATGGCGAGCGCTGTGGGCAAGAACAAAACAGACAGGACTGGGAACTACAGTAAGTTCCCTTCATACGAACTAGGTACTGTGTTAGCTGGGTACCTAGCTAAGTTTGTTGAACTTACAAGTTGGATTTATGAACACACTCAGAGTAGACCTAGTTCATATATATTACAGGTATATAGTACTGTAATAGGTTTATAATACTTTTGACACAAATAATAATACATAAAAACACAAAAAATAAGCATGTTTAATCTTATAGTACAGTACCTTGAAAAGTACAGTAGTGCAGTTCAATGGAGAAGGCAATGGCACCCCACTCCAGTACTCTTGCCTGGAAAATCCCATGGACGGAGGAGCCTGGAAGGCTGAAGTCCATGGGGTCACTAAGAGTCAGACACGACTGAGAGACATCACTTTCACTTTTCACTTTCATGCATTGGAGAAGGAAATGGCAACCCACTCCAGTGTTCTTGCCTGGAGGATCCCAGGGACGGGGGAGCCTGGTGGGCTGCCGTCTATGGGGTCTCACAGAGTTGGGCACGACTGAAGCGACTTAGCAGCACAGTTCAATGGCTGGCACACAGGGGCTGGCCACACAGTCACATCTTTGAAAGTTCCCAACTTGAAGGTTCGTATGTAGGGGACTTACTGTATATACTTTATCATCTGAATCTGGACACTTCTGAGAATGAAATAATATGCTGGGAAAACAGGCAAAAACTGGACTTCCTTGGGCAAAGCAGACTTAAAGAAACCATACACAGAGATAATAGAACAGATCATTTCAGCCATGAGTGAACTTAAAGGGTGAGATAAAATGATAGGAAAAAATATTTTGAAAGAAATAAAGAACAAAATGAAAGAGGATTAGTCCAGATTTTAAAATGTGTTCTAGAGCAACAATAAATTAAACAGTGTGGTATTAGTGGATTTTAGTCACCCCAACTTCCACTAAAGACTGTTAAATCTCTTCCCAGGTCAACTAAGTGCTGAGACATATGGACTCTACTCAATTAGGCTGTATCACACAGCCACACTCTAAGCATTTCATAACAAGTAAAATCTGGTGTGTGATGTCACTCAATATTTTAGTCTTTCATTAATTGAGTAAAATTTTTTTCTTATATGGAATTTTAGATCACAGGGCTCTCAATGAAAAAGTAGGTATATACTGGCATTGGCATACACTGGTGGAGATCTCTATATATAATTTTATATACTTATATATAGTCATATAGTGTATATCTTTACATATGAAGTTTAGAAACTTCCAAAACTATGTATGTACACATATACTGGATTTGAGATGGCTACTTCTTATAGTTTCTCAGCACAAAAATTAACATTATAACACCAAAAGGCAATGCTGGGAAACAGACTACGAAGGAAATTTGATCTGAACCTCCACTATCCCATGGTCTGGCTTCAACCAACAATGACGAGTGAGTGTCTGAAGGAATGGATGAACCACAAATCCTCCACATAAATTCTACATATTCCATAATTCTATGTAAATTTTTCCTCTCAAGTGGGGATTTGGGGTGTAATAATAATAAAAAAATATTTATTAGAAGAAAGATCTTTGCCTTTTCATATCAATACAGATATAATATTATCATATTCATATGAATCATAGTTCTGCATATAATCCCTGATATGTGTAGAATCATATGAAGAATGGGCATATTTCATTCATTGATTCATTGATGGTTATTTATTTATAGCATGCTATAGTAGGCATATTCTTAAGCAATGCTTTATGAATGACAACTTTATAAATAACTGCAATATTTATTTCAGACCAAAAAATAGCCTTGCCAAAAGTGATTTAAAATTTTCTGGTTCGGACTCAAATATCTTCACAAATATTTATAAGTAACTTTCCAATGTCTTTAAAGGGGTTGGTTCAAATAAGCATCAATAAATAAATAACAAAAGTTGTTTCAATTTTGGATGGAGTTCCAATTCAATAGTATTGAATAATTCTGGAGATGTATAAAACAAATCATTGCTTGTGAGAGCAAACAGCAATAATTTCTTGCATCTATATAGATGACGTAGCTTTTATATTCTGCGTGTGGACACTGGCCATAAACTAAGCTGACATATTCCTGTCTCCCCTTCAGCAGTCCTGCCTCCAAAGCATTTGTTTGAGGATAACGGCCATGGTCCACACTCAGCCATCACAGTGCAGACAATACAGCTTCACTCCAGTTTCCACACATGCTCTTGACCTTGAGATGTCTGAGCATTTTCAATCAAGTCTCCCAGCTTTCTCCTGGAATAACTTTGATATTTACTTTGCTGTTCTTACCTGAGAGTAAAACAGAGTGAATGTGGTGAGGACAGTGAGTCTTGTTCCAAATTAGCCTTGTCCTGAAATCACTTGGACTATTACCTTGGGCTCAGGACGAATATGCAGCTGAGGCAGAGGGTCGTTCTCCCTCTGCTGGGTCCAAATGAGCTTGTGTTTTATTCTTCTGACAGCAGAGAACATTGATTTTTGTTTAACGAACCCTGACTATGCTATTCGTCTTGCCCTTGTGGTCTTGGACTTGGTGATTCATATGAGGTCAGGTTTCCCTGATGGCTCAGTGGATGAAGAATCCACCCGCGATACAAGAACTGCAGGAAATCTGGATTCAGTCCCTGGGCTGGGAAGATCCTCTGGAGAAGGAAATGGAAACTGGCTCTAGCATTCTTGCCTGGAAGATCCCATGGACAGAGGAGCCTGGTGGGCTACCGTCCGTGGGGTCACAAAGAGTCAGACTGAGCACATAAGCACATACATACATATGAGGTCATGACTTAGTATGTGCAAACACTTACAAAAAGACAGAGAGGACAATTAAAACCAAATGCAAACTCAAGTGTTTAACCATGCTCACAGGTGTGTCATCATGCTTCAGAGATGGAAGAGTGGTATGTCTTAGGAATGGAATCTTGTTTTGCTGTGTATTCCAGCATTTTCACACGAGAGTCATTTTTCTGAGCCAAAACATTCTACAGATCTCTGTAATGAAAAATTTTTAGTATCTCTTGATGGAGAAAATAAAACGCTAACATTGACAGTATATTTATGTAGCTGCTACACACAATAGAAGTATTATGTATATGCATTTGTATTATGTATGTTTTGTGTATGTATAGGTATATATACATATATATCATTTATCAACAAGCTCAATTTAGATTGTTTTACGAACTCCTTGAAATTACCCTTTATCCCCAGGGGCTTGAAGCTTACGGACTGGGGACAGCTGATTTATGGGCATGACACAGTCACTGTTGGATCACCCAGCAAGCTGGCGTTATTGCTTTGCCCCTACATGATGCTGGGTTGTCTCAGGTGGTTATGTCTCTGTTTAGAGGCCTGAGCTTTGCCATAACTCCCTGGGAAACTGCATGGTTTTGTGCTTTTCCTCTTCTTGGTCCAATGAAACATCAAGTTCACTCCACAATATCAAAATTGGATTTGAGATTATCTCACACATGTCAGCATGAGATGTTGACAAATTGCTTCTGTCTTTGGGCTGTGTGTACTGTTATCTGTTTAATGAGAAATTTCAGAGAAATACCGAGTCAGAGGAACGATCTCTTTAAAAAAAATATTTTTTAAGGTTTTTTTTTTTTTTTTTAATGTGGACCATTTTAAAAGTCTTTAATAAATTTGTTACAATATTGCTTCTGTTTCATGTTTTTTGGCGGCAGGGCACGTGGGCTCTTGGGCTTCCCAGGTGGCGCTAGTGGTAAAGAACCTGCCTGCCAATGCGTGAGATGTAAGAGGTACAGGTTCGATCCCTGGGTGGGGAAGATCCCCTGGAGGCAGGCATGGAAACCCACTCCAGTATTCTTGCCTGGAAGATCCCATGGACAGAGGAGCCTGACAGGCTACAGTCCATGCAGCTGCAAAGAGTCAGACACGACTGAAGTGACTTAGCACACATGCATGCCTGTGGGGTCTTAGCTTCCTGTCCAGGAAATCAAACCTGTACCCCCTGCCTTGGAAGGCAAAGTCTTAACCACTGGACCACCAGGGAAGTCCCTGAAACATTCTTTTTCATTCCTACCTGCCTCTGGGTATTACATACAGTCATCCAAGGGAAGGCTTTTTACTTCTTCAGAGATATCTTCTCCACACAGTTCTGAGGCTGAGGAAACCACTGTTAGCAAGAAGCCTCTTCCTTCAGCCCCCTCTGGATTCCATCTAGCAAGTCTGCAGGGAGGTGGGACACACTGTCTTCATCAGTGCCTACAAGCTTCGACAGCCCTCTCAATCTCTGTCTCTACTTCTGAAGCACAAAAATATAGTCTCCCATTGTCGTAGCATTCCTTCTTGTGTCCGACTCTTCGCGACTCCATGAAATGCAGCCTACCAGGCTCCTCCGTCCATGGGATTTTCCAGGCAAGAGCACTGGAGTGGGGTGCCATTGATTTCTCCGTGTATATAAACAGAGACCCTGCTATTCTTTTATGGTAAGGGAAGTAGATATTTAAGCAGGTCTTTTCCCCTGAGAAGTCATGTTCATAGTTAATTGATACAATTGTTATTGTTTAGTTGGCTCAGTCAAGTCTGACTCTTTTGTGGCCCCATGGACCACAGGCTTCTCTGTATTCTCTTTGGTTCTTAGTAATAATGGTGATGATGGCTGATATTTATCCCATGCCTACTCTGCGCCAGGCAGTCATCACACAGAAAGCTTCCATGGATGTAAAGCTCAAAACACCCCATGGAATCAGTGCTATTGTTATTCGCAAGTCACAGATGAGGAACCTGAGGCTTAGCAAGGTTAAGTAGCCTCTCTGAAAGTGCGCAACTCGTTAATGGTAAAGCCAGTTTCAGAGCAGGAACTTTTAATTACTTTGCCACAGAATTAATATCCCATTTGGGAATGACGCATAAAGCCCAGAACAGCTAAACCATTTGCTCTCAATAGAGATGAACTGAAGTAATTTAGAGAATACAAAACCAGCACCTTAGGAGGTGCTTTACTACAGCATCTTTAGTAAGATACAGAAAGCAATTAGGATTGAACACACATAGTGCATATGTATAATTGATTTATAGACATAAATCATTATATAATATTAATGTATATGCTGTTTATATATTAATTATATATTTATAATTCCAACAATCAAGTTAGAATTTCTTTTTAATCTCAGCCTTACCAAAGATGGTCTTTTTATATTGTCTTTAATAACTGTTTGAGACCCTGTAGAAGGCAATGGCACCCCACTCCAGTACTCTTGCCTGGAAAATCCCATGGATGGAGGAGCCTGGTAGGCTGCAGTTCATGGGGTCGCTAAGAGTCGGACACGACTGAGCAACTTCACTTTCACTTTTCACTTTTATGCATTGGAGAAGGAAATGGCAACCCACTCCAGTATTCTTGCCTGGAGAATCCCAGGGATCGGGGAGCCTGGTGGACTGCCATCTATGGGGTCGCACAGAGTCGGACATGACTGAAGCGACTTAGCAGCAGCAGCAGCAGCCTCTAATATTACCATTGTTATCTTAATATAGTAGAAAATATGTAAATAAGGGATTTAAAAATAATTTATCTTTTTGTATTTCTCAAAGAGACACTCAGAAAATTGAGCTTTGAAAAAGTAATATTATTGCAAAGTGGCATCTTATTCAACACTGCTATCTCAAGTAATATTCTTAACCCAGATTTTGAGGAACAGATAGAAAAATATCTAATATGCTCATTGAAAATATTATTTCCAGGAAAAAGATTACTTCCTGATAGAATTTACAAAGAATAGGGCAAACTACTCATAATAATTCTGATTGACAGCCAATCCATATGACAGCCCTTTTCACAATAGATCTTTCTTATCATACTTACACTTTTATTAAGAGGTGACTGTTTCACATTCTGTAAAACTGAAGACTTAGAAGTTAAAATAACAAGAAAGCAGGATGCTCTTTTAATCACAAAATTCAGGTTTCCAATGGTTTGGTTACATGTATTTTCTGAACAATTAAACTTTAACCTTGAGACTTTGTTTCAATGCCTGCCTCATAAGAACTGTCCAGTAAAGACATATTTCTTTCCATGCTAAGGAGCTTTTAACTCATTATTTGAAACCTAATAAATATTTCAACATTTGCCTTAATAAGAATAATTTAGCAAACAGAAATTTATCTTTGCATGTTAACCAAAAATCCTATAACCATTGCTAGAAAACTCTCTATATATGAGGATGTGAGTAATAAGAATATATAATTACCCCCAAATAGCCCCTTAATATTTTAAAAACATTTCTGCCATAAATGATTTCATTGAAATTTTTCTCTTCAAATTTTTGGGTAAAGCAAGGGGAAAAATCTGGTTTTGGAACCATTCTGCATAATACATGTATTCTGAAAAGATGGCTAGGCATTTCATTTTATAAATGGCTTCATCATTTTAGACTGAATAAGGGAATTCCAGGGCTAATTATTTAGGAAATAAATGCAAACCTAATTTTTCTATCTTGTTTCATTTGGTTGCAATTGCAGATGTTGGATTTGTACCAAATGAGGTCAGCCTTGACCCAGAAAAAAATAGATGTCTATAAATGGTGTTAGACAACTTGGTCATTGCACTGCTTTCATTGGACTATCCTTGGGCTCTGGATTAAACTTAGTCCTTGCTTTTAGTTACTGAAGCAGATGCTTAGTCTGAACAATTGCAATGTTTCTTCTCTCTGTCTCTCTCAGCATACATGCGCACACACACACATACACACACATACAGAATATTGTACCAAACTGACCCAAAGCCTGGCATTCTGCATGTCTCCATTAAACAACACAAATTAAAAATGAAACAAATCCCTAGGCAAGAGTCTCTCAGGATATTACTCTCTGATCATATCAGCACAACAATGCGTGGAACATCGTAGACAACTGGGTTTCAGATTTATGATCAACGCACCTTAATTAAATCACAGGATGCCTTGGCCTCTATACTGAAGCTCACAGCATTCAAACAATCTGCTTTGCTTTTCCTGAAGACTTGGAACTGACACCTTTTCCATGTCACTGCTCATTTTATTCCTACTTCATCTTTGATTTTTGTCCCAGGGATAATGATTATGCAATAAGGCCAACATGCCAATTGATAAAGCCACAAGTTAGTTTAATGATTTTTTTTGTAGCCTTTATTTTATATTTATTTTACCACAAGTCTCTGACTAAGCCTAAGCAATACTGTCTTTGAAATACCCAGGAATTATTCTTGATTCTTCTATTTCTTTCATCCAGCCCATCATTCAATGAATCACTGAGTATGACAGATTTAACTTCTAAATTAAAACAACTCCCTGTCTCTCCTTCCTTACGCACATGGTATTTGTTCAGACTTTTCTTATGTTTGACACAGTTCAGTTCAGTTCACTCACTCCATCATGTCTGACTCTTTGCGACCCCATGGACTACAGCATGCCAGGCCTCCCTGTCCATCACCAGCTCCCAGAGTTTGCTCAAACTCATGTCCATTGAGTCAGTGATGCCATCCAACCATCTCATCCTCTGTCGTCCCCTTCTCCTCCCGCCTTCAATCTTTCCCAGCATCAGAATCTTCTCTAGTGAGTCAGTTCTTCGCATCAGGTGGGCAAAGTATTGGAGTTTCAGCTTCAGCATCAGTCCTTCCAGTGAATATTCAGGACTGGTTTCCTTTAGGATGGACTGGTTGGATCCCCTTGCAGTCCAAGGGACTCTCAAGAGTCTTTTCCAAGACTCTTTGACACAGACTACTGAAATATTTTCCTTTCCAATCTCCCTTCTTATATTCCCTCTCTGTCATTGCCAGAATGATCTATGTACAATATAAATTTTAAAACTTTCGATGGCATAGGATATTTATGAGTTTCCTGGATATCACACAACTAGATGTATTATCAGAATCTTTGTTCTGTCTTCTTGCAGAAATAGTGTGTTAATAAGAAAATATTCATTAAAGATACAGAGTCTATTTATATGTCAAAAAGTCATAGTATTATAGTCATTGTGCTTAGGTAGAATGTTAACCTCAGCTATGGAACTGTCAAACCCTTTAAACTTTTGAATTCTCTTTATTTCTTGGCTTGAAACCATATCCATTGGTGTTCCATGAATTTTTTTTTTATTCATGGCTACATGGAGGAGGTTGTGAGGCATATCCTTTTCAACCATTAATGTTTATGGTTGCTACTAATGACTACACCTTTTCCAGTGGTTCAGTAATACATACTAATCAGTGGCATGTGGTAACTTTTTCCCCAAGTGTTCATGTAACGGAGGACACGTATCATCAGAGTAGCTGGAAACTGTTGAATGAAATTCATCAACACACTGATACTACTTTCCCGTGAAGTCATCCTTCAAATAAGAACCTCCTGGCTACAGCATCTGCAGAAGACATGACTCTGTAAGTGCACACACATTGCAGGCACGTGTGCCTAGCAAAGGGGTACAAAAACATCCAGAGGGGGTCACACAACACCCTTTATCCATCATTTTATTACACCACATGGTAGTTCTGTGTTTACGGAAAGAGCAGTAAATTGAAGTCAGAACTAAGGAATTTCCATATCTCCAAAATCAGTTATTAACTGTTCAAAGAAAATTATTCTATAATGTGTAACCTCAGTGCAACTGACATAAATATTATCGTCCAAGTTAAACTTTACTTGTATTTCTGAAAGAAGCTAGCTCAGGAAAATTCCACTGTTGCAGGTTTTACCTTATCAGCATATTAAGGGTCTAGTTAATCTCAGTATAAATAATACCTCAAATATTTCTATTACTCTGGTATTCTTCCTTTTTAGAGTTCTCATTCTTGTAATTGTTTGAGAAGGTACAAAGCCCATTGTCAGAACTTTCCCCTTGCTTTCCAAATTAACTTGTGATGTTAATGTCCATGATTAAATGAAAACAGAACACCACTGGCATTTCCTTTACCTGAGCTTTGTCTCCAGCCTCTCGGAGGTCAGCCCCCATCACAGCCTGTTCTTCCTGTGAAAACCACTTCAAGACGCACTCCTTGCTGCGTGGGAAGGTGTTCATACAGTCATCATTAACTACTATTATTCCGTTTAATCCAGCAGCCTGTTTACTCTTGACACCTGCTGAATATACTAATAGCTGCAAAGGTGACTAAATCGCTTCTCAGAGTTTGTATTGAACTCAGAACCCATTGATGCATAAAATTACCCATTTTCTTTAAGTGTATTTCCTTATGCATGAGTTCAGGGGAATCTTTCTTTTCCACCTGCTTCCCATAACAAATTTCACAAGAAAATCACTATGGAACCCATTAGAGTCTTTGTTTTACCCAATTTCATTAAATGAGATCACTCTGATTAATTCAAAACTTTGAGGGGGGAGAGCTAATGATCACTTGATCCTTCTTCAGAGATGAATAATTATGGCCATACCTTTTGTTGGGATTTCAAATCACTCCAATACAGTCTTTTCATCAACTCTTACTATTTACAATCCAGGTGAAGGTTTGTGCTACAAATTAGTGATCAAACTTTTTCATTAAGAATACTTTTGAAAGGAAAAGAAAAACTATAGTCTGCCTCCATTTGACTTCTCTGAAAAAAATTATTAATGTTACAGTGTGCTGAAGTCACAATATTCAGGTTTCTTATTGTTACGGCCAAGTTCTCAGAGAAGACCCCTAGTCCTTCCCTCTCAGCTGCCTTGTCTGGGCCAGTCACAAAGTGCTGTTTGGGGCCAAGAACACTGAGACCTGGACACTGAGCAAGAAGGCTGCCAGGCTCTGGGATGACATTGTCAGGGTTCCTGACTGGTGTGGAGCCATCACCATGATGCCACCCCTGGCCCCAGGACCCCTGCAGCCTGGGGCACAGATGCCCATTACTGCCTTGTCCTCCACAGATCTCACCTCTCTGGTTATCTGCCCCCTACTTCATGTCTGAGGCTGCAGCATAGGCTGAGCTGGGACACGGGGCCAGGGCAAGTGTGAACCTGGCTTTTATTCAATTCTTTTTTTTTTAATTAATTATTTTTGGCTTCACTGGGTCTTTGTTGCTGCACAGGACCTACTCTCTACTTGTGATGCGTGGGCTTCGCATGGTGGTGGCTTCTCTTGTTGCAGAGCACAGTTTCTAGGATGTGCGGGCTCAGTAGCTGTGGTACATGGGCTTAGTTGCTCCGTGGCTTATGGGGTCTTCCTGGACCAGGGATCGAACCCATGTCCCCTACATTGGCAGGTGGATTCTTAACCTCTGAACCACCAAAAAAGTCCCCTATGTTTCTTTTTCAAAACCTTTATGGGAATGGTTTAGTAGAGTTAGGTGTTCCGACAGTAGGAAATTGCTTGATCAGGCATTGAGTTCAGAAGATGCTGTGTGGTCAAAACAATGTCCTCTACACCTTAACCTTAATATAATCAGCTGCCTTTGCTTCAGTGACATCACCTCTTTGGCCTGTCACTCATAAGAGGTTGGATCATGGTCAGAATTTTGGTCTCCAGTGTGCCCTAATCCACTCTCCTTTCTTTTCTATGTCTTGGGTTCTTGGAAGCATGCAACTGGTAAATCATATTTTGTGGTGTGCATGTGCTAAGTCACTTCAGTCATGTTTGACTCTTTGCAACCCCGTGGACTGCCACCTGCCAGACTCCTCTGTCCATGGGGATTCTCCAGGCAAGAATACTGGAGTGAGTAGCCATGCCCTCCTCCAGGGGATCTTCCCAAGCCAGTGATCGAACCTGGGTCTCCTGCATTGCAGGTGAATTCTTTACCATCTGAGCCATCAGGGAAGCCCAATCATATTTTATTAGGTCTAAAATCAAAGGTAAATGTGCCATGTGATCAGAGGGAGAGATCATTTAAAACCTGATGCTCTGGAGGTACTAGGCAGGGTAGAAACAGAACCGGCCTGAGAAGCAGAGGTATGTGTGGGCCAGGCTCTGGCAGGAACTCACGGTGTGTGTGAGGGCTCCCCTCGGTCGCTTTTTCAGGAAGATGCCAGGCTGGGATGAGACAGTCTCCAGACCCCCTTCCTTCTCTGACAGTCTATAATTTTCAAGTCACAGTGTCTGCCGTAGCCATGGGGTGTGACGTCTGGGATGATGGTGTGCTTTGTCCCTTTAATGGGGACTGAGGCGGCAGCTCCATTTGGCATAAGCTGAGCTGTATCAGCAGCATGGAGCGGATTGGCTGGGCCCCAAAAGCAGACCCCAGAGAGATATTGATTCTGACAGGCAAACAATTAAAGGGGGAAATTGGTGCCTTGTGGATAAGACATCTGTGTGCCTCTGATACCCTTGACCGAGTCTCCAGGGGAAAGTGTGGCTTAATTGGAGAGGACGGAGCTGCCCTGGGTTAAGATCAATCTCAAAGGGGCTGGAGACAATGTCTGGGGAACTGGAAAGATGCGGTGAGATTTTCAAATCTATTTTTATTTTTGCAGACTTCTAATAACAGAAATGACTATCTCTTTATGTTTCTTACTTCTGCAGCCAAGTCGTATGTTGGAAAATTAGTCAAAATCTAATTTTAATGTTATGTGACTATGCCGGGGGCCATGAAGCATTTGGGAGATCGTACTCCCACTTTGCACACCCCACATGCCCTGCCAACATTTTCTTCCATGTTTGATCCTTCTGCTCTATTCTTTTTCATCTTTCCTCCTTTAATGTGTTCCCACACTATTTTCACTCTTTAGAAATATGCACACGTATATTCCCTCCCTTGCAGACTTTCATAATATCCATAAATGAGGTGCCGAGGGGCCCAGATGTCTCAGGATCACAGCAAAGGATGAAAACACAAGCCCTTCTATTGGGTGTGTTTCAGCACCAGCCTTCAGTCCCCGGCACCTCACCTTGGATGTGGCAAAGGGTGTGGTGTTTGCTGTATTTAAACCTGTCCACCCTGCTTCAACCCTAGTGGCTCAGGGGTAAAGAATCTGCCTGCCAGTGCAGGAGACACTGGTTTGATCCCTGGGTTGGGAAGATCCCTTGGAGAAGGAAATGGCATCCTGTTTCAGTATCCTTATCTGGGAAATCCCATGGACCCAAGAGCTTGGAGGACTACTCCCTGGGTTGCCAAAAAGTCAGACATGACTTAGCAGCTAAACAATAAAAACAGCAATAACAACCTGCTTCAACCAGGCTCGAGGGTGCAAATGTCAGCACCCTACATCAAACCTCCGTACCACACACGTGTCTCTAGTACATGCATGAATCAGCTCGAGTTGCCAGAACAAAATACCAGAGAGTGGCTGTCTGAACAATAGAACCTCTCTCTGACAATTCTACAGGTTAGACATCCAGAATCAAGGTGCTGGCTCTTCTAGCTTATGGAAGGTCACTTCTGGCTATTTCCTCACATGGTCTTTCTTTGGTGTGTGCACTCAGGGATGGGGTGAGGAAGGAGAACAGACTTAGTGAATCCCATCAGGAGGGCTCCATCCCTACACTCTAACCTAGCCCTGATCGCCTCCCAAAGGCCTCATCTCAAAACACCATTTCATCGCTGTGTAAAGCCTCAGCCTATGAGTGGTGGAGGTGGCGGAGGTATACACTGCTGCTGCTAAGTCACTTCAGTCGTGTCCGACTCTGTGCGACCCCATAGATGGCAGCCCACCAGGGTCCCCCATTCCTGGGATTTTCCAGGCAAGAGTACTGGAGTGGGGTGCCATTGCCTTCTCCGGAGGTATACACTGCAGCCCATAATAGTCGAGGACAGCACGAGACAGCCCATTGCCGAAGGCTAATGGGACCTGCCTCTTATCCTTCTTCCTCACGATGCAACAGAAATCATTGTATTGAATACTTTCCCTCATTTCATGCGGAATTGTCTCTTTATTCCTGCCTTTCACATACAGCAACCTGAGCAAACCCAAGATGAGTCTCTTCACTGATCTAGATGACATCTGGTCAGAGTATATGGACCAGAGAGATACATTCTATACTTCCCTCGTTCTTGTGTCTTGATATAGTTGCCCTTTTCCCTGCTCAAAATCGCTGTTCCCTTTGTGTGTGTGTGTGGTAAACTATAAATAATACTATATTTACCATTTTAGCGATTTTTAAATATATAGTTCTTCAGCGGCATTAAGAACATTCACATTATTGTGCAAACCATCACCGCCATCCATCTCCAGCTCTCTTTCCTCTTCCAAAACTGAGAGTCTGCCCCCAACAAAATATTAACTCTTCTTCCCTACCCCACCCCCAGAACCACCATTCTATTGTCTGTCTCTGTGAATGCAACTAGTCTAGATATCTCATATAATCACACAATATTCATCCCTTGCGACTGAACTTCTTTCACTCAGCACAGTGTCTTCAAGGCTCATCCGCCTTGTGGCGTACATCAGAATCTCCTTTTTAAGGCTGAATGATATTCTATTGTACGAATACACTATACTTTCCTTACCTAGTCATGGACATTTGGGTTGCTTCCACATTTTGGCTATTATGTATACTGATCCTATGAACACAGGTCTACAATCTGAGTCCTCATTAATAAAACAAAAATTTTGGAAATCTGCCACTGCTCTGAGGAATAACTGACACCGATTGCTTGGCGTTTGTGAAAAGGAAATTCCGTAGAACTTCCTGAGTGGATATTTTACATTATGTCCAACCTTTGCCCCTTAAGGATACATGACTTGATTCTAAAACAGTAGCAACTTCACAGTTCTTTCATAGATGTATATTTTCTTGTAATAAAGATTTTAATCATTATTCTTCTGTACACTCAGGATAATCTTCTAAGACAATTGAAATGTTCTAGTTCACTTTGATGCTTAAGGATTTCTGGTATAAACGAGAGTAAAGAAATTAACTTGGTATCAAATTTAATATAAAGTATGAAAATAGGCTTTTTAAAAATGGTTTCTTAGATAAAATTCTGGGAGGTATTTTCACTTAATTTTTTTGTTGCCTGCTGCAAAAGAGAAATACTAGAATAGACAGAATCTTCAACTCATAACATTTGAGATCTGAAGGAATTTTGGAGACAGTCTATCTCAATTCCCTTATTTCATAGTTGACCAAACCCAGAGAGCTTATGTGATTCCTTTTTTCACTCTGTTCTTTTATTCATCATTCATTCAATATTTGAGAGTCAACTATATATGATGCACTGTCTCTAAGACCATAAAACATACCAAAGTGCTTAGAGTTTTGTTCCTATCCTTAAAGAGTCTTACCTCTAGCAGGACAGACATGCTAGGCATTGAAGTTCAACAAATACAGAGTCACTATTATGTCCAGTGTGCCCTGTACTGAAGAAGATATAACAATGCAGAGCCAGAGTCAGTGAGCGTGGAAGCCAACAATGAGACAAGGTACACAAACTCTGGACTGTTAGAAAGGGCCAGGTCAGGCCTTGGGGCACATGAGGACTTGAAGGAGGTGGGAATACACTAGGGGAAAATAAGTGACCTTAAAAAAAAAGTTTTTTATTTATTATTATTATTTTTAATTGGAGTATAATTGCTTTACAATGTTGTATTCGTTTTCTGCTGTACAACTTGAGTCAGCTATATGCAAGGATATATCTGATACAATGGAGATGAACTTGGGCAAACTTTGGGAGATGGTAAGGAACAGGGAGGCTTGGCACGCTGCTGTGCATGGGGTCGCAGAGTCGGACACGACTGGGTGACTGAACAGCAGCAACAATAGATACAGCCCCTCCTTCTTGGACTTCCTTCCCAGCTCAGTCCCCTATTCTGCCCTCTAGGTCATCACAGAGCCCTGAGCTGAGCTCCCTGGGCTAGACGGCGGCTTCCCGCCAGTTATTTTACATGATAGTTGTATACACATCAATGCCACTCTCAGTTCATCCCACCCTCTCCTTCCCCACCACCCCCATGTTCACAAGTCTGCCCCCCCCTCCCCCCGCATCTGCATCTCTATTTCTGCCCTGCAAACAGGCTCATCAGTACCACTTCTGAGAGAGTTAGTATCCATCACAGACTTCAGAGGATGTGGATGAGCTGGATAGGCAGAGATGAGAAAGCTGAGGACGTGATCAGGACAGGAAGTCAGGAAATAGGGAGGCTTTTGGGGCCGGGGACGGGCAGACTCAGGAAGGGAGCGTATGTGGAGGAGTCTCTTTGCTGGACTCTCTCCTTAGGCTGCAGAGGTAGAAGGATCAGGTCTAATCCTGCCTCACCCTAGGGATCCTTATTTAGAACCATCAAATGTTAATGGTTCCTGCCACACTGGGTGGTTGTGGAGATCAAAGGAGACAAGGAGGCAGGCTCTGTGGAGGGCTTCATGGTGCCTGGAACACAGGGACACTCTGTAAACGCGAGCCACGGTGATGACTTTTGGACTGCAAAGAGCATTTCAATGTCAGTTGAAGTAAAGTGAATTGAATACACTGAATCCAAAAGAAAATGGATAGCCATTAGTGGATTTTGTATAAATGAATGCTATGCTAATAAATACATTGTTAAAAAAAATTAATCTGCCAGGGTTAGGGGTGGAAAAGAAGGAAAGCAGGAGGTAGAATGTGTGTTAGGCAGTAATTGTGATAGCCCAGGTGACAAGTGAGTAATGAAAACTTCAGTATATCTCATGGAAAGGCAGTAAAGCATAGGAAACATGTTCTCTCCCAGTTTGGGGAGCCAGAAGTCCAAAGTCAAGGTGTCAGTAGGGCACACTCCCTCTGGAAGGTATAGGGGAGAATCAGCTCCTTCCTCCTCCAGCTCCTGGTGACTGCCACCATTCCTTGGTTGGTGACTGCATCACTCTAACCTCTGCCTTCATTTTCATCACCTTCTCCTTTCTGTGTCTTTTTCAAAACTCCCTCTGCCTCTCTCATAAGGATACATACAATTGCATTGGGATCCACCCAGAGAATCACATCTGCAAATGCTCTTTTTCCAAATAAATTAACAGTTGCAGATTCTGGGACTCTGTACAAAGACTTATCTTTGCAAGTCACTGACACTCAGCAAAACATTTTACAGAGTAAGATTAACACAATAAGAATTCAGAATTAAGAAATCTGGACAAACAACATGTTGGATGCTGGAGGACAAAAAAATCTAGAATGGTAGGTTTCATAAAATTTGTGCTTATCAAAATTATAGTGAAAACTTAGAACAATGCAAAGTCTGTGTGTATGTGTATGTGTGTGTATATATATATATATATATATATATATATATATATATATATATATATATAGTGTGTGTGTGATTTAACCATGATAATTCAGTAAAACAAAAAACAAAAAAGTAACTCTTTCTACCCAACTGTTGTTTATCCTTATGGATAAAATTTTTGAGGGAAAAAAATCACAGATACATAGTGGATTATTTGTTATTAAGGTCAGTAATCACATCTTATTGGTAACTCTGTAGAAGGTGAAAATGATGCTAGCAACAATAATAAAAATACCCGAAGAATGTTTTCCTAAATTAGAAGGATCTTGCCACTCCTCAGGCTTTCCAAAACTTGTTAGGTTACAGTTCCCTGTGTTAAGAATGCTAACCTGTTTTACTTAGGTTATAGTAGCTCATTTTGCTAAAACATCAAAAATAACATTTTTTCAAATCACTTGCAAGAAAAATATTTTTGAACAAACCACAATGTTTCTAGTCCATAAATGTGCACACCGCCTGGCATGAGTTTACAGTGGCAAACTCTTAAATAGCAAAACTCACAGTCTAGGATGGCCCCTAAGTTGTGATTTCCCCTTCCTGAAACCAGACTGTGGCTGTTCATTAAGCAGTAGTTTTTCGGCTCTTCAAACAATCAAATCTTTATAACAGCCTCAGAACTGTGTGAAAGAGGGAAGTGTGTTTCTTCCAATACTGTGATTTGGTTTGCTCAAAGACTTCCTCAGTACACACAGCACCTTTTCTTTCCAGCCCATACAGCGTTCTACTAGCAGAAAGAAATGTTTTTGTGTTTTCTTTTTTATCATTTGAACTGTGAGTCTTTAAGCACGGGAGTACACCCACGCTCTAACTCCACAATCTCACTTTGTTCCGTGGACTCTATCTCCTTGCTCCGCTAATGCTGCCTACTGCTCCCACTGCATGGCTAGCCTGTCTTTGCTAAAGTGACCCAGGGTACCTACAAACCCTGGGAGGTACAAAACCTTGGGAGCTCGCACCTCCCAAGCAGGTCTTTCTGTCTTGAGACTGGCTGGAAGGTTCTTCCTCTATCCCCGGTTGTTCTTGAGTTGAAATCTGTTTCTCTGCAGTTTTCAACCCTTTGGTCTAAGTTATACCATATGGGGCACACTGAACAATATGCACCTCCCATCAAACCACAGTTCATTGGATGCTTGAAGCTGGTGACAATGTCCCTTCCTGCCATGCTGAGTTTGTTCCAGGCTAAGTGACCCAGATTGCGCTGAGCATCCTTTATGCCTCATGAGTCCCAGTCCTCTCATCATGATGTTTCCTTTCCTTGTTACAGGTTCTAAGTCCCTTTGAGTGTGTGCTTCCCTGCACCGAATCCCACGTCCCAGATTTGGCCTGAGCAGTGGCTGGTGGGGCAGAACCAGACGGCACCACATTAATAGTATACATCTCTCAGTACAGCCTAAAATACCCTACCTTTTTGCTGTCCACCTCATTTTTTCTTTCAAAAGAGTTTCTAGTGGGGTTTAAAACTCTTTCGGCATAGTCAGGGAGCAAGTCATCAGTCAGCCTAAATGCTTTCTCAGTTCATAATTTTTCATCTTTGCCTATGGACTTGCTGGGTCCAGTTGTAACACATTGCATTTGCTTGAAAACACTTGTGTTTACCAGCTTGTCAGATGGTTTACCAAGGACAACAGTTACTTATAAGAAAAGGAATGTTAAGTGCCATGGATTGACTCAGAACTTTTAAATAGGAATGCTAAGTTGAGAGAGCCGCCCTTTTGTCCTTTTATGTTAAAATAAAAAGTCTTATCTGACATCAACTGTAGCAATATTTTCTTAGATCAGTCTCCCAAGGTAAAAGAAATAAAAGGAAAACAAATGGGACCCAATCAAACTTAAATCTTTTACAAAGAAAAGGAAACTGTCACCAAAATGAAAAGACAGCCTATGGATTTGGAGAAAATATTTGCAAATGATGCAACAACAAGGGGTTAATTTAAAAAATATACAAACAACTTATACAACTCAATATATAAAAAAAAAAAAGCAACTCAATCAAAACCATGGGCAGAAGGCCCAAATAGACATTTCGCCAAAAAATACATACAGATACCCAAGAGGCACATGAAAAGATGCTCAACATCACTAATTATTAGAGAAATGCAAATCAAAACCCCCTCACATTGGTCGGAATGGCCATCATCAAAATGTCTACAAATAGTAAAGGCTGGAGAGGGTGTAGAGAAAAGGGAACCCTTCTATACTGTTGGTGAGAATATAAATTAGACTGCCATGGGAAACAATATGGAACTTCCTTAAAAAACAAAAATAAACCTACCATATGACCCAGCAATCCCACTCCTAGACATATATTCATAAAAGAGGAAAACTCTAATTTGAAAAGATACACACACCCCAATGTTCACAGCAGCAATATTTACAACAGCTAAGATATGGAAGCAACCTAAATTTACATTGACAAATGAATGGATAAAGAAGATGTGGGATACATATACAATGGAATAGTACTCAGCCATAAAAAAGAATAAAATCATGCCATTTGCAGGAACATGGATATACCTAGAGATGATCATACTAAATGAAGTAAGTCAGACAGAGAAAGACAAATATCATATGATATAATTAGTGTGGAATCTAAAAAATAACACTAGTGAATTTATTTACAAAACAGAAACAGGCTCACAGACATAGGAAACAAACTTATGGCTACAAAAGGGGAGAGTAGGAGGGATAAATTAGGAGTATGGGATGAACAGATATATAAAATAGATGATAAACAACAAGGATTTACTGTATAGTACAGGGAACTATCGGGCTTCCCTGGTGGCTCAGTAGTAAAGAATCCTCCTGCTAATGCAGGAGATGTAGGTTTGATCCCTGGGTGGGGAAGATCTCTGGAGGAGGAAATGGAAACGGACTTCAGTATTATTCCCTGGAAAATCCCATAGACAGAGGAGCTTAGTGGGTTACAGTCCATGGGGTCATAAAGAGTTGGACAGAACTGAGTGACTGAACATACATGTACAGGGAACTCTCAATATCTTGTAATAAACCATAATGGTAAAGAAGATGAAAAATATATACACAGATGAATCACTTTGCTGCACAGCTGACACTAACGCAATATTGTAAATCAACTATACTGCAATTACAAAATATAAAGTTTTAAGGTTAAGCATCTTTATGGAAACTTATATGAATAAGGCCAAATTATTTTCCTCCAAAAAAGATATCCCCGAAAAGTGTAATGGAAAATGGAGTGGGTGTGTGTGAAGCACGATTTGGCACTCACCACCCTACCCTTTTTTTTCTCTACAGAGATGCCAAGGATATTCTAGAGAAATTCTAAACAAAGAGCCAAGTGTTCAAGTTCATGCCTACATTATTCCACGTTTTATCCTTTCCTAAAAATTTTGAAGCGCGTGATGAGAAGTGATAAAAATAACTGGTTAGTTCTTTTTTGAGTTTATATATGGTAACGTAGATGGTAGGCCTAAAGAACTTGAAAAGTAAACTATGAAATGCTAGCCTTTTGAAGTGTATTTGGCAATGAAGATAATCTCATAAGCTGAATGGGATCCATGAGACTAGAAGGGATCTGGGGTAAGATTTGGCCCCTGAACCTCAGTGGGTGGCCATAGAACACTCCAGTACTCTGAACTAAGCCTTCATTATGGTCTTGACCACTCTGAAAGGCTTGCATAAGGCAAAGCAGCAAGTGCCCCAGGGGGCTGCGTCTTATTTCGGAGGCAGGAACGTGAAAGGCAGGAGTGGACTTTGGCCTCGCTCTCAGATTATGTAATTCACACAAGAGCATCTTACACATCCGCAGCATGCCATCAGAAGGCCACGAACAAGAACTATGAATCTTTACTTCTAGCTCAAGTCTTGAGAGCTTTAAGGAGAAACCTGTGAACTGGTTCCAGTGATTGCGATGTTCAGTTTTACTAACTGGTACCATCGTTTCTAGCAACATTACTTGAACATTTTGGTTTTTCTTTTTCTTCCTATTGATACCATTCCCAAGATAACTGTAGGACAGGTTGGAAGAGCTGATGCACAGGTTGAGATCAGATGGTGGATATGATATATGAATTTATTCAGTGCTACTAGGTTAGTTGCTGGCTTTTCTGTAGGGGAATCAGTAGCATGACTATAGCTTTATTACATAATTATTGACTTCCCAGATGGCTCAGATGGTAAAGAACTGACCTGCAATGTGGGAGACCTGGGTTCGCTATGTGGGTCAAGAAGCTTCCCTGGAGAAGGGAATGGCAACCCACTCCAATATTCTTGCCTGGAAAATTCCATGGACAGAGGAGCCTGGTGGGCTACAGTCCATGGAGTTGACCCGAAGTCACTTGACTGACTAACATAAGTACAAGTACAATTGTACATATAACTGTATATATATTTATTTATTGTTAATTTTTAATTATATGTATAATGTATAATTATCTCTCCCAAAGACTGAGAAAAGATTGTATAGACAACATAAAAATACTAAAGAAACTCTCCATTATATGAGCATTCCAGGAATACACTGACTTCAAAAAAGACTAAATTTTAGAAACTTATGAGTCGGGAGTATGTTTAGAACTAAAGAATGTTGAGAGATAGCAGAGGAAGCAGGTCATCTTGTGAAGAGGTAACAATCTATATGATGACTCATCTACAAAATACCTGCCCATCTCATGACCCGAAACCCAGAAAAAAGAGTGACTTCATCCCCCAGTGAAAATATATCTTCTTTCTCAGGAACCTCAGTGATGGTCTGGATTCCCTTTGTTCAGATCTTATTGATCCTTTCTATTTTTTGAGCCTTTATTTTGAACTTTTAACAAAAGACAGATGACTATTGTTTTACTAAAAATAATATATATTCATATTAAAAATCAAGCAGTACAGAAGTGTATAAAGAATGCAAAATGTCACCCGAAGTCCCGTCAGCTTGATATATAATCATCATTAGTGTTACTATTAATATTTATCTCTCTATAAGGACATCCAGATAGAAAAGATAAATGGGAACAATTTCCATATACAGGAGCTACAAACATGTCAAATTAGTTTTTACAGTCAGGTTTACTGAGGAATAATTACATTCAATAAAATTCACTCTTTTTAAATGTACAATTTTATGAGTTCTGGCAAATTCAGTCCTGTAAGCTGCACCACAATCAAAATATAGAATACCACAGTCACCCCATAAATTCCCTCATGCCTCTTTCTAGTCAATCACCTTCTCCCTCCCCCAGATCTTGGAAAAGCTAATCAGATTTCTGACACTACAGTTTTGCTTTTCCAGGAAGTCTTTTAAATGGGATCACACAGTATGCAGTTTTCTGTGTCTGATTTCTTTCACTTAGCATAGTGCTTCTGCCATTCTACCTCAAGACTGATGAATAATAGCTTGTATCTTAATTTTTATTGCTGAATTGTATCAATGTAGCACATTTTGTTTATCTGTTCAAACTCAAAGGTCCAGTCAAAGGACATTTGAGTTTGGGCTACTATAAATACAGCTTCTTTGAACATTTGTACTCAGGACTTTGGTTAAATATTTTAATTTCTCTTGGGCAAAAACCTAGAAGTGGAATTGCTGTTGTCAGTAGATGTTCAATGCCATGAGAAACTGGCAAACTGTTTCCCAAAGCGGCTGAACCATTTTGCAATCTCACTAGCAATGTACGAGTGCTGAAGTTCCCTGCATTCCCATCAGCACTGGTACTGTGAAGCTGTAAAGTAATTTGAACCATCTAATGGGTGTGTACTCGTATCTCCTGATGGCTTTAATTTGCATTTTCCTGATGACTTACATTAGGCATGCTTCATTTATTATGAATATGCCTTTTTTGGTGAAGAATCTATTCAAAGCTTTTATCCATTTTTCAAATTGAGTTTTCTTGGTTTTTTTTTTTTTTTTTTTACTTGTTTTCTTAGTGAATTCTGAAAGTTCTTTATAATATATATATATATATATATATATATATATATATATATATTAAAGAATTTTTGTTGAGATTGCATTCAATCTCCAGATGAGTTTGGGAAGATCTGATATCTTAACAATATTGAGTCTTGTTATCCATGAATATAGTCATTTCTGGTAGATTACTCTGGAATTTTTATGCATGCAATCGTATTTGTCTTTGAATAAAGACAGTTTTTTCTTCCTTTCCAATCAGTATGATTTTCATTTCTTTTTCACCAGTTTAACTTTCAAAAGGTACTAAAAGTTACTTTGCACTAATGGAAGCAAGAAATTACATAAAGCTGAATGAATTGTAGAAATGCAGGTAAATATTTCTTTGTCACATGAAATATTAATGTATAAAAGATCACATCAAGATGAAAAAATATTTTGAAAATCATTAAGCAATTAGGTTCATTTAGTTTTTCATACTTTTGTTTTAAATTTAGATATTATCGATGAACTCAATCATGTGAAAGACTAAGGAAATTAACAATTTCATACCTTCTTCTTTTGCTTTTCTTACATGCTGCTCTTTGGTTATATTATTATATTCATTTTGCAAATATTTAATACACATTAAATTCTGTAATAACCAAAATTGTCACAATAATTTAAGCTTAGTGTTATTGTAAGAAAAAAATTCAACCTCACACCCATCCTCTCATAATTGTTTTTCTATTCCTGACATTTTCGCTTTGATTAATAACATATTTTGTCAGATATCATAGTCAAAAGTCATTGGCACTTTTTTTCAAGAAGAATTCATTTGTTCCATATTCCCTGAATTCTGAAGAGGTCTGTGACTTGCCCAAATTTCTCATCACTTGTAGATAACTTCCTTTTTTCCTATTTGGATGTCTAAAAATTCTTTTTTTTTTTTTTTAAAGGTTTGATGTTAAATCATTTTAAAAGAATGTATTTTGGTATGAATTGTTATATATGCATTTTCCCAGGAACAGAGTTTCTGTCCCTAATTTCAGAGAATTTTCTAGACAATGGCGATCAGCGTAAAGAGTACTGGTACAGCATTCTTAGAGAAAGAATTGTTGAGGGACTTCCCTGGTGGTCCAGTGGCTAGCACTTTAACTTACAATGCATGGAGAGCAAGTTTGATCCCTGATTGGTAAGCTCAGATCGCATATGTGTCTTAACCAGAAAACCAAAACATAAAAGCATTTTTGTGGTTGTGTAACAAACTCTAGAAAGGAAAAACAAAAACAAACAAACAAACAAAAAACATAAAAGAAAGAAATGTTGGGTGCTATGATAGCCTCTTTCTTCCAAAATATTGGAAACGTGTTATGGAAAAACCCAAACGAACCTTTTGGCCAACCCAATACTCTTTCTTCTGATCACCGTTGCCTAGTCTGCAAACCTATTATCTTCTCTCCATTTGCTTTTAATCTCTTTTCCTGCACTTCTGTGCTCATTATCTGTTTATTGCTGTCTCTAACGCACTGTTCTGTAGAAGGCTATTATTTGGTTTCTCAATTTCCTTAACTTGCAATATCCCTTTTTATATCATAGTTTTGTTATATGACCATCTAAACTTTGTTTTGGAGAAGGCAACGGCACCCCACTCCAGTACTCTTGCCTGGAAAATCCCATGGGCGGAGAAGCCTGGTGGGCTGCAGTCCATGGGGTCGATAGGAGTCGGACATGACTGAACGACTTCACTTTCACTTTTCACTTTCATGCATTGGAGAAGGAAATGGCAACCCACTCCAGTGTTCTTGCCTGGAGAATCCCAGGGACGGGGGAGCCTAGTGGGCTGCCGTCTATGGGGTCGCACAGAGTCGGACACGACTGAAGCGACTTAGTAGCAGCAGCAGCAGCAGCAGCAGCAAACTTTGTTTTACTGAAGTTATGTTAGATCCTTCTACAGTGCTAAGAATTTGAAAGGGGTCTTATGTGTAACATTTAAATTTTACTAGTTTCTAAATTCAGACATGCACTCACTGATTCCTTGTTTGCTTTCCTTTCCCATTCATTATCTTTCTTCTCTTTTTTCTTCTTTCCTTTTCTTTCCCATCTTTTATCTCTTAACCCCCTCCTCTGTCTCCTCCTTGTTCTCAGTGCTGTGTTTATACAGCTATCATCCCAATTCTCACGATGCTTATGCTGACCATAGGCAATACTTTCCAGATTCCAAACCAGTTACCTCTTATCAGCCCTTGTCTCCAAAGTCTATTTTCCTCTAGGCTATCAGCTGAAATTGGCAATTGTGTTCTATTTAGTTTCCTGTAGTTTGAGAGTCTGGCAAGAAGAGAAAGTGCCAAGTGGCCCTAAGCACAACGTTTTTTAGAAAACATCAATGAGAAATTTGCATTTATCCTTGTTGTTTATAAATAACAAATTGCTACTTTTGTAGAAGGTTTGTTTTCAGAGTCTAGAGTTCTTTGTGTAAAAATATGTTTTCAAGACATTCTTTGCCTTTAAGGACAGCTGCCACAATAATCACACAATGTTCTTTTCCTCAAGACACCATTCATTACTTTATTCTTGTTATAATACGATAGATCAGTTTTGACAGGGCATAATATTCCTCGTTTTATTTTAATAAGATTGCTTTTCTCGAGAAATCAATGCAATTATAGAACAAATCAAATGCATTTGAAAACCATACCAAACTTCACATGCTCTCCAACTACGCAGAGTCAGCATACTCCATGTTTGATTTGAAGATTCCAAATACAACTGGCTCCTAAAATCATTAAGTGCAACTGGGTTCACTAAACAATAAGATGTCTGATTCTAGAGGGGTTGAATCTGAAAAATCAAGATATAGATGGCAATGTGGTAGAGTGGGGAGGTAGCAGGCATAGGGGAAACTGCACAATAATTAGAATTGAACAGGACTGATCTTGAGTCTGAACTTGGCCAAATCTTAGCTACTGAATCATGTGCAATTGACATATCTTGCCAAGTCTCGAGTTTTCAGTCTGTAAAATGGGAACATTTCCAGTTTTAGCTTATTCTTTCTTTCAGTCACACAGCTGGTATACACTGAAAGCCTACTACATGCCACAGTACATCTAGACACCAGGGTAAAGCAGGAAACGAGACAGCTACCTGAACATCCTCCATTTATGGTACTTACTTTCTTGTGTTGGTGCTAGGTATTTTAACCAAGATCAATATAAATGAATAATTTCAGATGGTTGTAAGTACTCATGAAGAAAACAAAAAGAAATTGGAGAGTTGGTATTAAAGTAGCTGCTTCAGTTGTAGAAAGACCTGACACAGACATGAACTTGGCCTGGTCAAGGGACAGAAACATGGATGCTGCTGCAGTGGCTTAAATGAGTGGAGGGTGGGGCAAGAGAAGATGTTAAGGAAGGAAGCAGAGGCTAGACTGTGAGGACTAAGAAGCTGGAATTTCATTCCATTACAGTGGGGTCTTCATTGGGGAGCAATAGAATCAGATTTGAGCTCTAGATTGCTTTGGCTGCTGGGTGGAAAATGTACTGCAAAAGGGAAAGAGTATTGGCAAAAATACCCGCTAGGAGGTGGGTGCCATGATGCTGGAGAGACCAAAATGGCCTAAGTTAAAATCTTGACATTGGAGTGATGGGAAGTAGTTATATTCAGCAAGTAGTTAGAGATGAAATCGATAAAACTGGCTGAGGGCTTGGATGTGGGGATGAGAAAAAGGGCAGCAACCAGGTATGGCTCCTGGATTTTTGGCCTAAGAAATTGGGTAGAGGAGGTGTTATTTACCAGGAAGGGAATAAAGGAGGAAGGGACAAGGTGGGGTGGGAAGAGAATGGGCTTGGAGCAAATGCTTTGCTTTTAGGTTTCATCACAAAATGTTATAGTGATCTTCACATATGGATTTCCTGAAAATTTTATAGCTTTTCAAATTATATTAATAGTTTTTTTTTACATCCCCACTTTGACAATCACTCAAGTAGAGCAAATATTATTTTTTATTATTTATCTGATATACATACACGTTCATATCTTTCTTTTTGGGAGAATCATTTGGCTTTTCTAGATATAAAATAATATCACCAGGAATAAGAGGAAGTTTGATCTTTTTCTTTGCAATGGTTATGCAGTCACATTATAACTTAATGATATATACTGAAACCTTCAAGGGTGATAATAGAAGTAGGAAATATTCCTGTCTAGTTCTTTATTTTAGTTAAAAATATTTTAATATCATGCCTTTTTGGATAATATGTATTTTTGATTTTTGGTAAAGAGTTGCTGTATTTGGTTGTCTCCATTTATTTCTATTTTTAATGAGTATTGACTGTTGAATTCTACCTTTTCAATGATTATCTGATTTTAAAAATTCTATGATTTTTAGGAGAGAGAGTTGTACTTTTAAAATTATCAAATCAAATATATGTGATGCTGGCTCCTGGGTTACACTACTAGAGAGTTTAATATGGTTTGTAAATGCATTTGAATTGTTATATAACTGAAGTAATTTCCTTAAAAAGCAACTTATTAAACAAATCTCTCTTTTATGCTTATCTTGGCTCTTTTATAAAAAATAAATTTTAAGTTTTTAAAAAACCAGCCTTTAATTTTATAGCTAATGGTTTAACAGATTGCAAATTGTAATAATAGGTTTTATCTTTCTGGCTCTTTTGTGGATAGTTATATATATGACATTACTATGGCTGCTGTTTATTTGTGCCCCCGGGAGACCATTTTTAAAGGAAATGTAATTATGTTTTTATCCTTCATGATCCAGAGGTTATTACAAAAAAAATTATTCTTTTCTTGAAGCAGATCTTTGACTTATGGTCTCATCATCCAAGAGAAACTGCATTTCAAAACTGAAAACAATCCTAAAACAAAATCATGACTATAAAGTATTAATCGACTTAAAAGATACCATGTTATTTTAATGTCATCAGCACCTTCTCTGATTCTTAAAGTTTGGTTTTAGGGAGACATGAAGAGTTTGATAACACTCTAGTCTACCTAGTACAAATGTATGTCTATTGTTCCAGCATCCCAACTGGTTTAGCATTTGTCCTGGAATTTTCATTTCAACAGAATTGTTATTTTTGTTGTTGTTGTTAACATCCCAGTGCATTAGTATTTGCATTGCAACAACATTTGTTGTTAGCATTTTCATTTAAATAAGCCCATAGTATAATACTTACTATTATATTCTGTATTCTTCCAGGTTTGGCCGTGGTCTGGTCTGTTCACGTGTAAGATATACTAACAGAAAAAGAGGATTTATTTAGAATGGGACTAAACCTGAAAGCAGACCACTGACAACCTTTCTGTCTTTCAGAAAAACTCTTCGCCATATTAAAATCAATCCCTTTCAAATACAGAATGAAGGGCATTCCATGATGAAATGCATGGGGTACATAAGCAGCCAGGGGGAGATAATGCCTTCTAGTCTTAGTGGAAGTACGAAGTAGGAAACCCCCTTTTGTTATGGCATTCAACCAGTAAAACTCAAAGTCTAAAATGCATGAAATATTTAAACCTTAAAATAAAAGTTATTGCAATTCTTCTACGATTCTGTTACACATAAGTACTTTAGACTCAGACCAAAAGGCGTATGGAGAAGAGGGACAAATATAGAGAACGTTTCTCATGAAGAAAACCTGAGAATATGAACGAACATCAGAGGGTGGGTTGCAGTTTTTCAAGTACATAAGTTCCATATTATACCATACTATGAAACTTTTATAAATAACTAGATTTGTATATATTGAGGTAAGAAAAAGAAAATCTTGCAAGTTATGTTATTAAATGGGAAAAAAAAAGCAAGGCAGCAAAAAGCAATATAGATTCTAGAATGATATTTATGATGAACAAAGCAACAACTGTATACATGTGTCAGTGTGTACACGTGATATGTATGTGTAAGCATCTCACAGATAAACTCCTGGAAGCAGCCAGGCACAACTGTTCACAGCGTTGACTTTTAGAGAGAGAGATGAGTGGAAGGCGGAAGCCAAGGGGTTGACGTCTATATTTACTCTTTCTGTAGCTATGTTGTTTGAGATATTAACAGAGAAAATAGAATCACATCTATTGTGTATGATCTTTAAAAACTAAACACAGAATAAAGAAAAGCCACTCTGTGTGAACGTGCTAAGTTGCTTCAGTCACGTCTGACTCTGTTGTAGCCCGCCAGGCTCCTATGTCCATGGGATTCTCCAGGAAAGAATACTGGAGTGGGCTGTCATGCCCTTCTCCAGGGGATCTTCCCCACCCAGGAATTGAACCCAAGTCTCTTATGTCTTCCGCATTGGCAGGTGGGTTCTTTACGCTAGCTCCACTTGGAAAGCTACTAACCGTGGTCATCAACCAATGTTCTTAACATGAAGTATTACTCAGGTTCAGTAACATGGCTTGACCACAGAGGGACTTCCAAAGCCTCCAAAGACTCCAAGAGAGGTTTCTGTTTTGTTGTTGTTTTTTGTTTGGTTGGTTGGTTTTTATCTAGCAGAGTTTTAACCTCAGAGTTGGGTAGATTATAAAACAAGAGACTCAGCACTGACTTCTGGTGTGAGAACTTACAGGGCATCACCAGAACACTGCCTCCCTAGCACATTCTCTAAATCACCCCTACCTTTTATAATGAAATCTGATTCCATTCAGCCAGATATTCAGTCATAAAAAAGATCCAGAAGTTTAAAAAAAATGAATGTTCATTCGTGTGAAGTGTTACACTAAACACAATATTATTCTGTAACATGCAAAACACAAGTAGGGTAAAATGTGATAATAACTATCTAACTTTGGAATCAAATAAATGGCCTTGTCCCTGTATTCGTAGCAAGGTCATTCACACAATTATAGTCAAGGGCAACTAATGGAAGTTTGAGGTCAACAAGTAACTGAAAACAATTGTTAGAATACTGAAAGATATGCAAAACTCATTTATCCTTAGGTCCTTTATCTAAACTATCTAAAAATAGCAATAGGGAGTTGAAAGTATGTGGGGAGATGGTATTTGGGAATGATGTGGCCCTAAAGGTTATGCCTAACATTAGCAGGCTCCTGAAAATGCATTTTAACTATAATAAGCAATAGAAAATTAAAAATATAAATATGGAGAACAGAATATGAAGTCACTCAACATGCATTTATTGGGTTTTTACACTGTACCAGACCCTGTCCCAGGAGTTGAACGAAATAGTGGGAAAAACTGACCCAAATCCTTGTCCTCAGGAGGCTTATGTTCTAATGAACAGATTCTCCATAATTTTACCACTTAATACAGAACTAAAATTTATAGTTTGGGCTTTAGCTGTTTTTTCTTTTCTCTTTGCATTTATATATGTATTTCTTCACAAAAGTAAAACCATGATGTGAATATTTTATACTTATAATGTAGCTACAGTTTCCACATGATTAAATACTTTTCAATAGCTTTATTTATCATCATGGTTATCTTTTGGCTCAGAAGTTAAAGCATCTGCCTGCAATGCAGGAGACCTGGGTTCAATCCCTGGGTCAGGAAGATCCCCTGGAGAAGGAAATGGCAACCCACTCCCGTACTCTTGCCTGGAAAATCCCACGGACAGAGAAGCCTGGTAGACTACAGTCCATGGGATCGCAAAGAGTCAGACACGACTGAGCGACTTCACTTTATCTTTTATTTGAAGAAAATATTATTAAAATAACTGTCACATTTAAATGATTCCTCAAAGAAACTCATTCTTTCAGGAACCAGAAAAAAAATACCCTTCATTTTATAGCTGGGAAATTTGCTAATATGCAGAGTCAAAAGCAGAAATGAAGCTCCATCTCCAAGTTCCTGAAACTGTCCATGAGACTTTATTCTGGGCCTGGTGACTCTGGCATGTACCCCAAGTTGTCTACTCAATATCCGATCTCCTTTCCTACTAAGAGAACCCCAGTTGCATTTGAAGAGAAAACATGACCGGGTGAAAACTACATTTCCCAGCATCCACTGCAGCCAATTTGAGTCAATGAAATGGGAGCTGCGGCTACTGCCTGGGTTTCATGAATTTGTGCCTTAGCTTCCTGTTTCTCCTTCTCGCTTTGATAGGTGAGGTTGCAGAAGCCATCCTGTATGAGCCAAGAACAAGGCCATAAAACTGAGGATGGCAAAACGCAAAAACAGAGGAGGCTGCAACAGTAATAATGTAGCAGATTCTTCATATGAATCTTGACTTGCCTACCTACTACTTTTGATAGAAAAAAAATAAACTCTTACTTTGTCCAAGCGGTAGCTTTTCAGGGTTGTTTTTTTTAATCAACTGAGTGGCTATCCTAACTGAAAGCATATCCCAATGCAGTCTTTAGTAAATCAAAAAGTTAGAAAAACAGTATTTTTATCAATTATTTATATCAGCTTTGTTCTTAGATTTTGCTGCTCAGAATAGAAAACTGCCTGCCTAGCACTGTCTCGGCATCTTTGCCGTGGTCCCCATCCTTCCCCCAAATCCTTGTCCACTGTGTTTTCTAAATCTCATTCACCTCCAGAGGCAAATTCTTTCCCAACCTCCTGAGCATTCAGAACCTTGTGGTGATTGTGTATTTATGTTATGCTTCAGAAAGTCACCATTGTTTCGCCTCTGGATTTAACTCCAGGAGACTCTGTTTGTCTTCATCACTGTGTACTCATAGCAGAACATTCTGACCTATCTATAATGAACATCAGATTTCTATCTGACAAGTTGTCCAACCATTGCCCAAGACAAGGGATCTGGCATACTGGTTCAGAAGCAATACTTTTTGGTGGGAATCGGATACCACGTGACATCCTCCTGATCATGGAGACAGTTTCCTTGCCTCAGAATTTTGCCCCATACTTTTAGTTTTTCCTTTCTTCCACTAATCAGGCTCTATAGAAAGGGGTCAAGGGGAAAAAGTTACAAGAGGAGATAGAACAAAAAAGATGGTTGGTCCTTAGCCAACAATCGAGATCTTAAATAGTGGTGAGGTACTTTATTGAAATATTAAAAGTGTCTGTGTTCTTTGTTTTTTATCTCCACGTGCCTCCCCTCAATACGAATCTCTTTTCTGAGATTTGAAAGTTTTGCTCTGTAGAAAGTGGAAGCATTTTATTTCTGCTCTATTACTCCATGCTACTCTCTTCTCTCCCACTTTGCTGCTTCCTGTTGAACAAATAAAGACACCAGCATCTTTGCAAGGCGAGGATGGGGCTCAATGAAAAAAAACTCTCAAAATGACTAAGGTTTTAATTCTTGCCAGACCAGTGGTTGAAATCAAGTATAAGTTGACTTAAACCAAACATTCCTGTCGTGGTCTGGGCGCGGGTTGGAAAAGAATTTCCGGACATGAGACAGAATGAGAGGGAAATAAAGCTTATTCAAGTGGGAGATGCTGTTAGAACAGCAGGCCAGCTCAAGGGAGGACTGACATTAAACAGGGGTCCTTAGTCCACTTTTATACCCAGGGTACAAGGAGTGGGATGGGGTCTTATGGGTCATTTGCTAATTGGATGAGGCACTTATACTGGGTGGGGGAAGAGTAGGGAAAAATCCCTTCTCTCTCTGGGGCGGGAGGGGAGACAGGTTGTACTGTTCCATTTATAGTTACAACATGGGGGAGAGAAGGACAATAAGGGTCTGGTCTTTCCCCTCCTGCAAATTCCAAGACCCTCCTGGGTTTTATCTGCTCTTTCGTCCTTGGGTCACCACAATTCCTTCTTACCTGACTTCTTAGACAGAGATTCTCACCTACTATATCATCTCTAGAGGAAATGAAAGATCTACAAATGCATATCTTACAAATCTATGTCTTTTATTGAGGTTTCTAGCCAGCCATCAGGATGGAAAACAGATACATTGGTCATAAAATATGATTTGTTTCACATATTAGAATTAAGAATCTTGAGATGGAGAAAGAAGGGGAAATGAGAAAAAAAACTGACTCTGCCTCATCCGGAAATTTTTTTTAAGTGATTTGAACTAAATGCTTTTGGTAGCATATAAAACAATGTCCATTGAATCTGTTATTATTTCACATATATGATGGGACAAGAAACAGGAAGAAGAAAAATTAGGCCTCTAGAATCAAGTTCATGGCCTTTTAAAAACTGAATGTGTATTAAATGTTATCTATGTGCGTTTGAGTTTAACTGTATGTGCGTTTGAGTTTAACTGTGTGCATCCAATTAACTTGATCTCATTTCCATTGTAAAATGTTTTATTTTAATGAAGTGTTGTTGCTAACAAATTAATTGAATTAGAAGTGAAATGAAATTTGATTTGGAGCAAGTCTTCCTTTTTGGCTTGTTTGATGTACTTGCTTTGTTTGCTGTGCAACTGGAAATACTGGCCCATTTTGTCTCTCCTGGTACCCACCCAACACCAACTTCCTTCAGCTGCGCTTTAGTAATAGAGATCTGTGTCTTACGATGCCCACCGGCTGGTAACTGCAGAAACCAACGCAGGGATCAACAACGATCAAAACCCTCCCAGACATGACTACAGTTCTGAGACTTTCTAAACCTAGAATTTCCCTTAGAAATCTGTCCGAATCATGATCTGCATTTCCTGGGTGAGAGTTCAAGACGACAAAAAGTCCTAGTTAAATCATGCCGTTTGAGACCAGCTTGTAGACAGTCTGTAGCGCTGAGCTGTTTCATTGCTAAAATAAAAATCTCAGCACCATGGGCAAGAGAAACTAAGTTATGTTTATCCAGAAACAGCTAGAGGGACTTCCCTGGCAGTCCGGTGGTTGAGACTCTGTGCTTACACTGCAGGGGCACGGGTTTGATCCTTGGTCATGGAACCAAGTCCCACCCCCTCCCATGCCGTGTGGCCAAAGAAGAAGAAGAAGAAAGAGCTAGAACTTTTGCATTGGGTATCTGATAAAAGTTGGGAGCAGAATTTAAAATCTGATGGTGCTACACCCTGACTGGGGTTCTTTGAGACTAGAACCAGAGCTTACATCAAAGAGAACTAGACACAAAATGCAAAGTGTTTGAAATGGAAGGAAACTCTTAAGGGTGAAGGTAGGAATAAGATGAATATTTTCTGAGTTGATGAATAATTCTTTTAGTAAGGATACTCTTGGAAAGGTATGGTGGGATTTTCAATGCCTTCCACTTAACTCATGGGAAAAGACCCTGATGCTAGGAAAGATTGAAAGTAAGAGGAGAAGGGGGTGACAGAGGATAAGATGCTTGGATGGCATCATCGACTTAGTGCACATGAGTTTGAGAAAACTCCAGGAGATAGTGAAGGAAAGGGAAGCCTGGCATGATGCAGTCCACAGGGTCGCAAAGAGTCAGACACGACTGAGCGACTGAACAATAACAGCCTAGCTAGACTGTGATAACCTTCAAAGCCTATCTATCTATATATACACACACTCACACACACACACATATATATACACACACATATACACAAATACATAATAAAAGTATATAAAATATTCTTCAAAGCCTATGTGTGTGTGTATGTGTATATTCTAAATCCCTCAGAGTTTTACTTTTTTCTGGGTCTTGGGGAGAAAGAGTAAATAGTTAACTATTTACTATAACTAGAAAGAGTAAATAGAAATAGGAAATAGTTAATCTGATTTTAGGTCTGAGATTTGTATACAGCACTTCAGCAAAGAGGATTATTTCCAGCATCGTTAAGCTAATTAGCGGGCCTTGGTGAGGGCAGGGGTGCCAAGGGCAGGGAGTGAGGGGCAGAGGAAAGACACGGCAGAGGTCCCGGGTCGCGCGGGCCCTGGGCTGCTTTGCCCCTGGGCAGGGCCCGGCCACTGTGCCATTGTTTCCGTGGCTGACGTTGCAGTCACTTGAGTTGGAGGTTGATAATTAAACTTCTGTGAATTATTCTCTTTTACTATGAAAGGCAATTCTAAATTATTCCACCTTGGCAGCCACATCAAAGACAGGAAAATACAGACCAGAAAGATGCCTTAGGTAATGTCTAAACTAAGCATTTATTTGGGGAGATAGGAGAGCTACAAGAACATGGACTGGGCAAGGCAAGGAGAAGGTTTATCCTAAAGCACCCACCCGAACTTCTGCTGTGTGCCAGCTTCTATTAATCTTTACCTCCCACTCTCATTACATACAACCCACTTTCCACAGGATGTCTGCTTTGTCTCCATCGTGTTACTTTCTTTTGGTAAATCGTTAAATAATTTCCTTCCTGCTTCCCCCTCCCAAATCCGTAGAGCTTAATCCAATGGAACCAATCTAGTGATAGGGGTGATGATTTCAATCTTCAAACGGGATAATCATCCAACTGTCAACTGGATATTTCTATCCTAATCTTTCTGCTTTGTAGAAGAGTTCGTAAATCAATAGGGAGAAAACCTTACCATACAAGAAACAAATACAGCATCATGAAATAAGCTTACATACAACAATCCTTTTGTTTCTGGGAGATCATTTTCATTGGGGCTTTTATTTATTTTTATTTTTCATTTACTGAGGTACAGTTGAGTTAGTTTCAGGTATACAACATGATGATTCTATACTTTTATAGATTAAACATCAGACCAAGTTATTATAAAATATTGACTATATTCCCTAAGTTGTACATTACACTCCTGTGACTCATTCGGGGCTTTTAATCTCTTTCTTTGAATTGAACCCTTTCTCGTGGGGAAAATTCAGTGTGATATTCTTTGCCTCAAAGGTATTTCGTTGGTTGGATGAGATTTTTTTTTCCTGAGGTATGTTTTCGCCCTTCTGGCTTTTTATAGTACGATAAGCACAATGATCTCATTCTCTCCAGTTGATAATAATGACATACTTTTTATAACTTGAAAAGGCATCTGCTTATTGATATGGGAGTTAAAATTAACTATAACGTAAGAGTTAGCCATTGCATGCCTCCCCTTATCTCGTGGAGCAAAATAAATAGGGTGGAAAACATGTGAACTCGCTGTTAAGTCTTTGTAAATGATAATCTGTGTTCCTGTAGGGACTTTTATCTTCCTTTTATGCTATATTTCACAGCCAAAAAATTAAACAAAGAATGCAGTTTTTCTGAATATAGTCCTTTCTAAATAACCCTAAAATGAAGAGCAAATAAATCCTATAATGAAGTGGTCACACTGAATTCATAATCATAAACATTTGATATGTTAATAAAAATGTGATAATTGGCAAGCTGTTCTTTCCCTTTGAAGATGACATATTATCTCCACATTTCCTGTGGGACCCTATTCTGTTTAAAAATTATAAGAATACCATTAAAGCTGTTTGGAATTTCAATCCCAAACAAAAGGAAGAATAATAAATGAAATTAAGGTGCCTGACTAAATAAGAAACCTAGAGACTGAATAATTATAATAATTGTATGCAGTAGCACTGATATTCATAAACTAATTTATGAAATGACTTAATCCCAAATGGATATGATAATGGTACATTTAACATGTGGTCTTTTGATGATGAGTTAAAGCTGCAAGGATGGTGGATGGTAAATGGTGATAAATTCCCTCATGAAATGAGGACAGGGCTTTGCACGGGGTTGCAATTGTCTATTCACCTATCTGTCTCCCTGACTAAATGAAAATAGTTTTTTTTTTGTAGTCTCATAGGACTGCATAGTTTTTTTCTTTAATCTCTTTTTTGTTTTCAACAAAAAAGTATCCAGCACATTGCCTGGCATATAAAGACACTGGATAAACGTTTATTGTTGTTCAGATTATAGACATTGGTGAAAGAAGGCAGATCCTATAATTCTGAAAAAATTTGAGTATCGTGCCTCTCCTATTATAAAAATGCAAATGCCATGTGGGAGGCGGGGATCATGCATTTAGCCTCCTCAGCACTGAGCATATTAGAATAACAGATAACTGATGCTATTTGAGAGGTTCCATCACCCTCTCCCTGGCCCATCTCTCCACTGGCCTGGGGTGCAGGGATGGACCCTGGTGGGGATGAGAGGATGCAGAGGATAGCACCGGACCACTGGGCTGCTGAGCGGCAAAGGTGCACGGGTTCTAACAGGCTGGGAGGGTCCAAAGATGAGTTTCAGCAGCTGCTCGACGGCAATTACATCCAGACTTAGTCACCTGTCCAGAAGGTGGCAGGTGCATGTGAGGAGGGAAGACACCCCCATCACCACTTCCAGAGTAAGGGAAACACGAGGGGGACCTGGGAATCAGGGACAGAGAAAGAAGAGGCGGAGTCACCAAGCTTCACCTCAGAGCAAGAAGGACCCTGTAACTGGAACATTCATTCAAGAAATATGTTTTCTTGACTATTATTGTCAAATGCTTTGGGAATGAGTCACATAAGCTGCTACCCTCAATGCACAAAGAATTTAGTTCGAGAGGTGAGGGCCATGTCTAAATAATCACACAGCAGGGCAGGTGGTGATCTCTGCCACGTGAGGGACTCAAGGCTCAAGGTTCAGGAGCAAACAGCTCGAAAAGCTCTCCTACCTCTGTGCTGAGCTCAGGCCTGGTGACCTTCCCACCCCTGTCTGCCCTGGAGTCACAGAAATGCAATCTTTGTTCACAGTCAAGTTTATCTCTTTAGGCTCCTGCTGAAAACCATGTGGCCATTCTTCACTTATTCTCAGATGTGTTAAACCCTGTACCACAACCTGTAAGGCTCAAGGCTCTGCATAATCTGGCCTCCGTGGATCTAATCTGTAGTCACTGCCCAGCCACGGCTGCATGTCCAGGTTTCAACGGCACTTAATCTTTTTAAATTTACATTTATTGATTTTTAATTGAAGGGCAATTTCTCTATGATATTGTGTTGGTTTCTGCCAAACATCAGCATGAATCAACCATAGGCATAACTCTGTTCCCTCTCTCTTGAACCTCCCACCACCTCCCTCCCCATCCTACCCCTCTAACCTGTTACAGAGCCCCGGTTTGAGTTCTAAAAAGGAATACATTTGAATTCGTTCTAATGAGGTGGATGAACCTAGAG
Organism: Bos indicus x Bos taurus; assembly: GCF_003369695.1. Taxonomy (NCBI): domain Eukaryota; kingdom Metazoa; phylum Chordata; class Mammalia; order Artiodactyla; family Bovidae; genus Bos; species Bos indicus x Bos taurus. The sequence continues at coordinate 16,010,659 of NC_040102.1, read as the reverse complement.
CCTATTATGTTCTTAATCTTAATTCCTTTGTCTCTCTCTCTCACACACACACACACATACACAGTTTTCTATTCCATTTGTACAATATTTCTGGCAGTCATGCTCCTCTCCACCCTCGGTACCCAGTTAATCCTGTGGTTTCAGTGTTCTCTCTGCCATCACGACCCTGCTCAAGCTGCAACCTCTTATCTGGACTATGGCTGTCACTGCCCCATATCCAATTGCGTCCCTATTATCAGGACTCTCCACAGCAGGCAGAGTGTTCTTTATTTTTCTAATAAAAATCACAGCTCTTTTCACTTATTTAATTAAAATTCTGCCATAATCAAACCCAGATTCCTCTCTGTGACCCCTAAGGCACCGCGTGAGCCGCCTTCTCTGTTTCTCCAGCCCCGCTACATGAATCACTGTTTCCCTCCGACTCTGTGCTCTGCCCACACAAGCCTTCTCTTGGTTTCTCAAGCTCTCTGAACTTGGTCTGATCTCAGGGACCCACACACACTCCATCTGCCTGGAACATTCTTCTCCCAGATGTTCTGAGGGTTTTTCTGTTTACCGGGGTCTCAGCACAAATGCCAGCTCCTTGGAAAGCCCTTTTTCTAATCAGCCCAATGAATGTAGTCCTTCAGTTCTGTTCTTAACACATGGTGCTCTGTATTATCTTCCTGCCACTCCTCTTATCTGAAATGATTGACCACTGATTTATTTGTTTACTTGTCCATCTCCCCCTGCACTGGGATGCAAGCTCGTCAAGATAAAGAACCTTGACTTTGTCTTGACTGTCTTGTTTATCCAGTGCCTATGAGGCTGGTGATTTATAAAGATTTAACCACTGTTTCCTGATTTAATGAGCAAATCTTCTTTCTCTCACTCTTCTTTGTTTTCAGTTGCTCATTATAATTCTGTGTAATTCTATTTCATCTCTAGTGGAAAGTTTCCCAGAACCCCAGCTGCTTGTGCAATTACCAGCGACCTTTTATTTATGGGCCACCTTCAAGCCACTTCCAATGTTAAACAGGAAAAAAACAAGTTCATAAAGTACGGAAGGATCTTTTGCATATAGTAAAAATGGTAAAGACTCTGCCATTTTTAGCTGTCATTCATCTAAGTGACTCATAGTATTGATTTCTTTACCAGTTCATTCTTTCCAGGCACCTGTTCTTGGAAATAACAGCCACTGCTCCTTAGGTTTTTATTCATTATTCACATAGCTCTGGCTTCAAGTTTTTATCCCATGCTATCTTAACATTTATTCATCATCTTTTATTGGTCACCAGGCACTGAGAATAGAAAGGTGGCTTTAAAATGGCCCGGCCTCAGGAAGCTTATAGTCTACTAGAGAGGGCTGGTATGGTATGGAAAGCAGCAAGAGCAATATGTGTCATAAGGTCTAGAAATCAGGTATATGGGGGAAATAGTGGGGCAAAACACAAGGGAGAGGCCAGTTTTCCATGGCAACGAGGGGCCCATGGAGCAACCTCACAGCGTGGAAATGGGCATTCCCAGCAAGGAAGCCAGGCCAGTAAGAGCAGGAGCTGTAAGCGCTTGGAGGAACCGCAAGGACTTGGAGTGGAGGGCATGGGGGTGGTAGACAGAGAAGGCAGGCGCAGAGCCGTGAGGAAGATGAGGTGTGCTCTGCAGAAATATCTGAGCTTTATCCTGTGGAAAACATGGCCAGCAAAGGTGTTTATTTTCCACCCCAAGAAATTCTGAGAAAACCATGGTGTATTTTCAGAATGAGTTCTATTAACTCAGTCTTTTTGACTAAAGTAAGTCCTACTAAGGCCAATACTGTATTTTTTTAAGACTTGGTAGAAACCTCCTTGTGTCCAATTCTTTGTGACTCCATGGACTGTAGCCTGCCAGGCTCCTCGTTCATGGCATGTCCCAGGCAAGAACCCTGGAGTGGGTTGCCATTTCCTCCTCCAGGAGATCTTCCTGACCCAGGGATTGAACTTGCATCTCCTGCGTTGGCAGGCAATTCTTTACCACTGCCTCACCAGGGAAGCCCCAGAAACCTCCTTTACAGGCGACAAAATAAGCCAAGGTGGTGATGGTTGTTTGGTTTGCAATTTCCTGCAGTTTTCCTCCTGTCTTTGTTTTCCGCCAGCCTTTTGCATTTGCCCAAAGCTAGTACACATGCCTTATAATGCATAAATGGACCAGTTCCAATATGGAGAAAATTTTAAAGGTTTTACAGAAATCAATATGTAATTAGTAATTTCAAGGCATCATTGGAAACTATTGTAAATATGTAGACTCCTTTTGATGGTCCAAGCTTCATTTACTTTATCGTAAAAATAGATGAAATTGTCACAAGGAAAGAAATCGGAAAGTTGTCACATGTTGCCCATACATTTTGGATTTTCTACAATTATTACATAGAGTAAGTTCATGAAGCCAATTAATCCAATTAATTCTTTGGATAAAAATGTATTCAGTTTTCTGCGTAAAGGGAGATTTGATCTTATTACACATGGTGTGTGATGTGAGCTCCTTTAAAAGCTTTCCTGTGCCTCCCCTTTCAGCAGTATGCTCTGAAATGCAGGTTTGCCTGAGAGAAACCAGTGCTTACGGCAACCTCAGCAAAAAAAAAAGTGCAATTTATGGACCTGCTGGAAAGAAAATATGTCAAATAGCAATCTGCAACCCCCAAGAAATCCAGAGTGCCTTATTTTTACCAAAGCCTTTTCATTTCTGCTGCGTAAGGAGAATGTGGAGGAGGGGTGAGAATAGGAAATACGAAAATAAGTAGCAAAGAAAAACAGAGTATTTTAACTTGTGCTGCTAGACGAAGAGAGTGGCTAGCGGTGCCAGCAGTGAAAAATCTAGAGGATTATGAACCTCACAAAGGTCTGAGCTAGATAAGAGGTTAGTTAAAAGGCAGGAGGTGGGAGGAAAGAGGAAGTAACTCTGCTCTGTGTCTTCTTCATGTCAGCAGTGACCTGGGCATATTGATTCATAATCCTCTTTATTATTTGCCATGATTTTGAACCACAGTCTGATGGTACGATTGGGATTTTACCAATAAGGAAGCTATGAATAAAAGTCAAGGAGTCAGTAACCTGAGCTGGTCCCACAGCAGTGTGGGAGATGGCATTGGAATCCAGCTTGATCCAGAAGTCTGTGATCTTTCTGCCTTATGACACTGCTTCTGATTCTAAATGAGGAACATCCTAGTTTGAACGCACGATTTAAACTGGACTTTGGACTCAATGAGTAACAGAAAGGAATGTAAGAAATGCACTGATTAGTATCCTAGTGTTCATGTGTTTGACTTTTATACTTTCTAATCAATGGCAATTTGAGTGGCAGTAGAGTATTGTAATCTATCATGCAGGCATGTATTTGAGTATATACGTCTATACGTATATATTTGAGACGTATATTTACATTTATTGAGTGCTGAGTATGTGCTGACAATCACAATGGCATGTTTTTCTCATTTAAAAAAGTGGCTCCTTTCACAAGCCCAGTGACCAAGGCGGTGCCTCATCAGCTTTTGACCAAGGTTTACGTCACGGGCCTGGGAGACAGTGGCCTCTTCATGCCAAACGAGGACCCCAGGCATAAACGACAACAGCACACGTCACAGGCAGCACTGCAGCGGGCAGTGAGACTGGGGAAGGAAGTGGTGTGAATACCGACATCTAATCAGGGCACGGATGCTGGGTTTTTATTCTGCTGTGATTCCTGATGGTTCTTCAGTCTTTATATTTACCAAACACAAAGAGACCTCTCAGAAAGTGCTTTCCCTGAACGGTTTGTTTTTCAGAGAAGGAAAGTTGCTACCAGATCAATGTGCTTAACGGAGAAGGCGATGGCACCCCACTCCAGTACTCTTGCCTGGAAAATCCCATGGACGGAGGAGCCTGGTAGGCTGCAGTCCGTGGGGTCGCTAAGAATCAGACACGACTGAGCGACTTCACTTTCACTTTTCACTTTCATGCATTGGAGAAGGAAATGGCAACCCACTCCAGTGTTCTTGCCTGGAGAATCCCAGGGACGGGAGAGCCTGGTGGGCTGCCATCTGTGGGGTTGCACAGAGTCGGACACAACTGAAGCGACTTAGCAGCAGTGGCAGCAGCAATGTGCTTAAGGAAACGAAAAGTCCTTGATTAGCCACCAAGAAGCCTCCTAATGAAATGACATTTCCCCCCAGGGATGTCAAGTGGTTAATAAAATCTAGTGCTTTCTCTGTGCTTATTGTTGTTTTATGTGTTCCGAGGTACACTTCATAAATGTTGCTACAAGCATAAAGATGGCCCCCAAAATAGATGCATTTGCATGTCCACAAAAAGTACTGAAGCAAAAGCTTTATGGACATCCTCCACTTGGACTGTGTAGATAAAGCTAAATATACCATGTGCACATCCCTAAATGAACTCGTCAAAATCTGAGGGCTTCAAGAGGAAACGCCATCCTAGTGAACCCAAAAAGAACTAAAAAGTTTTCACTTTAGCTCCTAAAATGGAGGAGAGAATGTCAAAAGGTAATGTGAGGAAAAGCTATGCCCCAAATAAAATAGTTAATTTATAGAGAAACTGATCATCGATGATCATTTTTGCAGGGAAGAGTAAACTATTAGACTGTGGTCTTTATCCTCAGTTCAGTTCAGTTCAGTTCAGTCACTCAGTCGTGTCCGACTCTTTGCGACCCCGTGGACTGCAGCACACCAGGCCTCCCTGTCCATCTCCAACTCCAGGAGTTTACTCAAACGCATGTCTATCGAGTCAGTGATGCCATCCAACCACCTCATCCTTTGTCGACCCCTTCTCTTCCTGCCTTCAATCTTTCCCAGCATTAGGGTCTTTTCCAATGAGTCAGTTTCTTGCATCGGGTAGCCAAAGTATTGGCGTTTTAACTTCAGCATCAGTCCTTCCAGTGGATATTCAAGACTGATTTTGTTTAGGATGGACTGGCTGGATCACCTTGCAATCCAAGGGACTCTCAAGAGACTTCTCCAACACCACAGGTCAAAAGCATCAATTCTTCGTCGCTCAGTTTTATGGCCCAACTCTCACATCCATACGTGATTACTGGAAAAACCATAGCTTTGACTAGACAGACCTTTGTTGGCAAAGTAATATCTCTGCTTTTAAATATGCTGTCCAGGTTGGTCATAACTTTTCTTCCAAGGAGCAAGCGTCTTTTAATTTCATGGCTGCAGTCACCATCTGCAGTGATTTTGGAGCCCAAAAAAATAAAGTCTGTCACTGTTTTCACTGCTTCTCCATCTATTTGCCATGAAGTGATAGGACCAGATACCATGATCTTAGTTTTCTGAATGTTGAGCTTTAAGCCAACTTTTTCACTCTCTTTCACTTTCATCAAAAGGCTCTTTAGTTCTTCTTCACTTTCTGCCATAAAGGTGGTGTCATCTGCATATCTGAGGTTATTGATATTTCTCCTGGCAATCTTGAATCCAGCTTGTGCTTCATCCAGCCCAGCATTTCTCATGATGCACTTTGCATAAAATAAGCAGGGTGACCATATTCAGCTCTGACATACTCCTTTCTCGATTTGGAAACAGTCTGTTGTTCCATGTCCAGTTCTAACTGTTGCTTCCTGACCTGCATACAGGTTTCTCAAGAGGCAGGTCAGGTGGTCTGGTATTCCCATCTCTTGAAGAATTTTCCACAGTTTCTTGTGATCCACACAGTCAAAGGCTTTGGCATAGTCAGTAAAGCAGAAGTAGATGTTTTCTGGAACTCTCTTGCTTTTTTGATGTTCCAACAGTTGTTGGTAATTTGATCTCTTGTTCCTCTGCCTTTTCTAAATACAGCTTGAACATCTGGAAGTCATGGGTTACACACTGTTGAAGCCTGGCTTGGAGAATTTTGAGCATCACTGCGTTAGCATGTGAGATGAGTGCAATTGTACGGTAGTTCGAGCATTCTTTGGCATTGCCTTTCTTCTGGATTGGAATGAAAACTGACCTTTTCCAGTCCTGTGGCCACTGCTGACTTTTCCAAATTTGCTGGCATATTGAGTGTAGCACTTTCACAACATCATCTTTTAGGATTTGAAATAACTGGAATTCCACTACTTCCACTAGCTTTGATCATAGTGATGCTTCCTAAGGCACACTTGACTTCGCTTTCCAGGATGTCTGGCTCTAGGTGAGTGATCACACCATCGTGATTATCTGGGTCATGAAGATCTTTTTTGTACAGTTCTTCTGTGTATTCCTGCCACCTCTTCTTAATATCTTCTGCTTCTGTTAGGTCCATACCATTTCTGTCCTTTATTGTGTCCATTTTTATTCTGCCATCATTTAAATACACTTATAAATATATAGATCACAATCTTTAAGATGGCTTCATACAAATGTGTGCTTATAAAATGCTATGCTTTTAAGAATGAGAAATCTACTAGTACTATATAGTTTGAAACCAGCAGAAAGCATTTTAATGTTATGGGAAGAGTTTCATGGTACCCAAGAGCAAGGACGTTTTTGGAATTAGAGACTCAAATTCTCTCTCTCCTTCTCCCTTTCTTATCTCTGCTTCTCTCTTTCTCTGTGAGCTGCTTCTTCGTTCCTCTTCCTTCCTGTGCAGGAGTTCTCTGGCCACCACAAGAATGTCTAGTTATGCCTCTCTCTCATCAAGAGAATCATTTTGAGAACACATTCTTTCAGCTCCAAATTTAGATTCACAACAGACACATTTTGTTTCTTTAAAACACAGTGATTTGTTCCGCAAAATGGATAACCAAGACAGTGCCTTGTCATATTTTGATGACGGAGCCAAGTTTACCTCAAGTGATTAAAATCTGAAGAATCCCAGATGTTAATTACCGCAACAAGCGCGTTCCTGCCTCGCCTGGGACAGCTGCTGTTCCCTGAAGCAGTCAGCTGGAGCCAGGTGATCAAGTTTACAGTGGGGTGAATATGCTGTGCTGCTATTACAACAATAAGCATTTAGAGGGGTAACAGGTTCCCCCACCACCAAGGAGGATGAGGTAAAGAAAATTCAATACACCTATCTCAATGATCTTATATAATTAAGATTTCAAATCAAATGGGACCACAGCATTTCATAGGTAAACTTCAAACCAAGAAATCATTGCCATTACTCTTTTTCATGTTTCTTGTGAATCTGGGTCTGCCCTCCATTCTCCCACCCCACAACCCTTGCCAACCAGCTACTGCTCACCTTCAAAACTCAGCTTGGGTTTTTGCTGTCTTTGGGACACCTTCCTCAATTCCTCCCTCTTAGTAACATTCATACTTGTTCATACTTGAATAAAGCATTTATCACACTCTTTAGTATAGTGACCTGTTTAAAGAATGTGGGCTTCCTTGGTAGCTCACATGGTAAAGAATCTGCCTACAATTCAGGAGACCCAGATTTGATCCCCGGGTTGGGAAGACCCTCTGGAGGAGGGCGTGGCAACCCACTCCAGTATTCTTGCCTGGAGAATCCCATGGATGGAGGAGCCTGGTAGGCTACATTCCATGGGGTCGCTCAGACACCACTGAGAGACTAACACACACACACTTAAAGACTGTAATGGATAATTCCTGTGTTGAATAATTCATTCCAGAGACTATTTTCTTAAACTCTTGTGTAAAGATAAGCCTCAGTAGTACAGATGGCTGACTGCTACAAGAAACTTAAGAATAACATCTCTCTCTTTTTTTACCTATTTGGTGCTGACTGAAAGCCTTACTAAAAGTCCTAGATACATGTCATTTATACCTCAATTTAAAAAAAATAATAAAGTCATTGAGAGCATGAAAAAAATCCAAAACACAAACCAAAGGCTCCATAATCTTGCCTTCAGCAGAGAAAATACAAACATGATTTTCCTTCCATTTCCTCCCTAGACCTTAATCAGAGTTTCTAGGTTTCAACTCCACCAAAAAGAAGTCTACTGGCACACTCTCTGTTTCTATTCCTCATCTGATGATGTGAGAGTACCATATGCATTTATCCAGAAGAGTGTTTGAGAATTTTTACAAGTATAATATAGAGAAAAAATGCTGACAGCTACTTTAAATCTCATGTTGAAAAATTATATGCTTGCATATTTCTCCCCAAAGGTGGACAGGATACATACCTCATAAATGTACCCCTTGTATCTTATCCTTATTATATGCACAAGAAAGAATTATACAGCTGGTTTCATCTGTCACCATTGGACAGTGATCTCAAGCCCACCCCACTGCACACATTTGGGGTGTGGTAGGAATCCTATCTATGAATAAATGAAGCCAAGATCATGCCTCAAAGAATACCAGGATAACATCTCTGGCTGGGCGTTATGTGTTTGGAAAGGATAAATACTTCATCCTATAAAACTCTGGAGAAGTGATACTATTTCTTTTAGCTTCGATTTCTTCTCCCATAAAATTAGCTGTATAATACCTGCCAAATGGATGGTGGTAGTATTTTGATATGTTTATCTGAAACTCCTTTTTGGGGTTGGTTTTGAATTGGGCAACTATCGTCAACTATGACTGGGAATAAGAATTTTCTAAAACCAGTGACTCCAGGATATTAAAGAACTACACATTGTCATATGCTTGTGTTTCTCTGACAACCATGAAGAAACTGCCCTCTTTCTCTCCAGCAACTTTCTCACAAAGATGTTAGACATGACATATGGGATAAGTCAGTGGAGCAGAATCTTAAACTTCCTGTGACAGCTCAGCATCTCTCAAGATTGCAATGAAAACCCACGACACATGGACAGTTAGGGAGCTGTGCGCTTTTCCCAACTCATTACCAGTGGTACGACCCACATGCAAGCCAAATTTAGTCCTTCTCCTTATTTTAGGAGGAAATGGTGACTCATGCCTGAGAGTCAGGATGAGAATAAAAGTCTCCTAGGCATCTTCAAATCAGATTCTCTTCTTATGCCATGAACAAGCTTCAGGTGATAGCAAACCAGAGACCAAGTATAAATTAGTATCTACACAATCTTGAAGACTTGAAGGCTTATACAGGGCAGGAGTTGCCAGGGTAAGTGTGGATCAAAAGGCAGCGTAGAAACCTTGATGCTACAAGAAAGATGGCCTTCTCTCCTCCAGTTGTTTGTGTAATTTTAACAACCGTATGCCTAACTTATGTTTCTGGCAACCTAGATCTGTTCTTTGTCTTTTCATCTCAATAGAAATTAAATGATTTTGGCCATCAACATTCTGCCTGTCTTCTTTTAGTCTCCTGTGAAGAGGACCAGATGAAATAAGACCTTTTATAGTCCTGCCAATGGCACCCCACTCCAGTACTCTTGCCTGGAAAATCCCATGGACGGAGAAGCCTGGTGGGCTGCAGTCCAGGGGGTCACTAGGAGTCGGACATGACTGAGTGACTTCACTTTCACTTTTCACTTTCATGCATTGGAGAAGGAAATGGCAACCCACTCCAGTATTCTTGCCTGGAGAATCCCAGGGACAGGGGAGCCTAGTGTGCTGCTGTCTATGGGGTTACACAGAGTTGGACATGACTGAAGCGACTTAGCAGCAGCAACATAGTCCTGCCACAGTCATTGGAATTGAAACAATGGGCTGCTAATGTTCCATTTTTATAGGCAAAGACCCAGGCCTGCCCTGTAAGAGCACGGTGTGCTGGGCTACTGCCTTACTCTTTGCATCTAAAAGAGTAATCTTGGAGGCAGGAAAGGGCTTATATAGGAACAAGAATTTCTGAGTATATGAATGAAGATTATCCTCGCACTGCTGCTGCTGCTAAGTTGCTTCAGTCGTGTCCGACTCTCTGTGACCCCATAGACAGCAGCCCACCAGGCTCCCCCGTCCCTGGGATTCTCCAGGCAAGAACACTGGAGTGGGGTGCCATTTCCTTCTCCAATGCATGAAAGTGAAATGTGAAAGTGAAGTCGTTCAGTCGTGTCCAACTCTTAGTGACTCCATGGACTGCAGCTTACGAGGCTCCTCCATCCATGGGATTTTCCAGGCAAGAGTACTGGAGTGGGGTGCCACTGCCTTGTCCAAGTATCCTTGCACTGGAGATGACTTATTTTATCATGGGAATGCTACCAGAATCTATCAAGAATCTACCAGAATCTACCAGAATCTGGCAACAGGGTCAACCAGTGTATGCCAAGGGGAAGGATCTTTATAAGATCCTGTGTAGAAAGGAACAGCTCTGTAGAGATGACAAATGGAACACCAGTGATCACTGTACTAAGGCTCAGATACCACTCTCATGATCAAAGGGCATTATCCAAGAGAACAAAACTTTTCCAGGCCAGCTAGCCTATGACGTGAGTGTGGCACTATTATCTGCTTCTTTGATATAGATAAGTCACCATGGTAAAAATGCCACAGTACATATTTCACTTTGCTTCATCTGGGGTATCTAATGATCTCAAACAACTTGAAAATGTTTAGAATATGTTACCTGTAGGAATGAAGCCTGGAACTGCACCCACTGGATTTAATAGAGGAGAGAGACCCAAACTCTTGTAAAAAGGTGTTAGTTGCTCAGCCATGTCCAGCGCTATGGGACTTCATGGACTGTAGCCCACCAGGCTTCTTGGCCCATGGGATTCTTCAGGCAAGAATACTGGAGTGGGTTGCCATGCCCTCCTCCAGGGGATCTTCCCAACCCACGGATTGAACCCAGGTCTCCTGCATTGCAGGCAGACTCTTTAGCATCTGAGGCACAAGAGAAGCTTGTAAAAAGTTATAGATATAGATGTCCTTATATAAAGGACATTCAAAAGGGTTTAATCATGAGCCGTGAAAATCTTCATTTCTGCCACAATTTCCCTAATACTTTTAAAAGCTCACTTCTTATAAATTTGTGTTTGTTTGAATTTCCCTTTGCATTCAGGTTGATTTCCCAGTTTCAGAATCACAGAGTCACAGAAGTCACTGATATGAAAATATAAATTACTAAAGCAAAACTTAAGATTGTGTGTCACAGTGGGATTTCATGGGGTTAAAAACCACTCACCCTCACCTCCCAGTGCACTGACTTTCACTTCCATTTTCATTTCATGACATTAGGGGATCTGTGTTGAAATATAGGTTGACTGTTACCCATATGACACATGACTTCCCAGGAATGCCCTTGAAGTCCTGAATCACCATGGAGACCATTAAACTTGACCTGAATCCTACAGCCCTTATGGAAAAATTGCCATAGCAACACCCTATATTGCTATGTTGCTAAAGATACCTCCATTTTACCGTACCTGTATAATTTGGAAGTATGTGAGGATAGAGCTCAAAGCATAGTACCCAGGAGTCTCTGAGGCTAATCAAATTCTCTAGACTGCCCAATCCCAAGCCTTGACTTAGGGGCAAAATCTGTCATTCTGAAATTTCTGGATGGCTCAGATCTTAGAGTACAGACCAGGTCAGCCCTGCATCCCAGCATGAATATGAGAAGCCTGCAAAGAACCAGTTAGTTCTAATGCGAAAGCCAAGTCAACTATGCTTTGATGAGACTAGCCATCAAAAATGATAGTAAAAAAAATCCTTCCCATTGTGTCAGAGATACCACCTGTTCTAGACATTTCACTCACTGTTTCTTAAGCCTGATGAACGTGTCTCCTTAGATGTGAGTTTCCACAGTTTAGTCATCATTCCAGGCCCCTAGGGTACAACTTACTGCTCCGGAAAAACACGTTGCTAAGTAGTCTACGGGGTTTAAGTTGTCACATTCCTTACGGAGTCAAGGTTACTATAACCGTCACTACAGCAGTTCTGGGAAGGGCCACAGAGCGGGGAGGAATTTCACACATGCCAAGTGTCGCTTACTCATCTTGCCAGGTCTGGCTGGAGCCTGCTGCCGTTGGGGGAGGGGACAAGTGATTGGACGATCCACACACGGGGACCCCAGATTCTTTGAGGGTGGGCCCTGAGCTATAATTGGTCACCATGACTCACTTGTTGGGGTTGATTTTATGGTACCAGCATTTCAGCACTCAGAAGTCAACTCCATGGCTGGGCAGGGTGAGAATTTGGTGCCTTGATCCAAAAGATACGGCCGGGGTTTTCACAGGGAAATCAGATCAGATCATTTCTTCCAACCCCAAAGAAACTGACTTACTTCACCATTTACTCAGTAGGTAGAAATAAAATTAGCACTTTTTTTTTTTTTCTTATTGTAAAACAAGCTGTTTCTTGTTAGTTAAGGCTTAAATATGAGGTGGTGAGAAGAACTAAAATAAAATCAGTATTGTGTCTATTCTGAGGCAGAATTTCTCTAGTTGTCTTAGCCTCTGCTCCCTTGTATCATAAAATATCTCATCTCCATCACCACTCAAGCCACACTGAAGAATCCTCATCACAGGCATGACCCCACAGTGAGCCATTTTTGTTTGTTTTCTGAGTATTCTCATCAAACAAAAAGATTTTGTCAAGCTTGACTTTCCCTAGTTTTTATTGGACGAATAGAGTTCTTTCTCCAAATTAATAAGATTTTTTTCAAACACAAATGCCCTTGGAGATTCTGAATCATAACCCCACATGCCCCTCCTTCTGCCAACCACTCACACTTTACTGGTTTTGAATTACAAGCCTAGAGGAAAAGACACATGGCAATTTAACTGATTAATGTAGCATTCAGGAGAGGGCCACTCTCATTCTCCACAGAACGTCTTGCTCTCTACCTCGCTGAATAAATGGATGCTCTGATCTCAATCTTGCTTCAGGCTTGACCAATGAAACTGCTCTCAACAGAACTGCCAGTACCCCTTCATTTGGTTTAACCAACTGGTATTCCCAATCGTTTTTCAAAGTCAGGCTTATAAAAGTATAATTTCACCCTTTTAGGTGCACAGTGATATGAATTTTGAAAAAGGCATGCAGTCACGTAACTCTCTTCACATCAAGATACAGAAATTTTCCATCACTCCAGAAAAGTTCCTCGCATTCCTCTGTATTCAATGTCTTCTCACCTTCCAGCCCCTGGCAACTTCTAATCTATTTTCTGTCTGTACAGTTTTGTCTTTTCCAGAATGTCCTATTAATGGAAACATATAATATGGAGCCTTTTGTGTCTGGCTTCTTTCACCAGCATCACACATTTGAGGCTTGTCCCTGTTGTTGGATACACCAGTCATTTTTACTTTTTTATTGCAGAGAAGCATTTTATTGTATGGATGTACCACAGTTGATTTATCCATTCTCCAGCTAATGGATACGTGTGTTATGTCCAGGTTTTAGTGGGATTATAAATGAAGCTTCTAGAAACATTTATATATGGGTTTTCATGTGAACAAAAGTTTTCATTTCTCTTAGGTAAATACCTAGGAGTAGAATGGCTGAGTTACCTGAAATTTATGTTTCACTATATCTGAAACTGCCAAGCTGTCTTCCAAAGTGGCTGTACCACTTTGGATCCCACTAGCAGAGATTGAGAGTTACTGCTCTACTATATCCATGCCAGCCTTTGGTCTTACATTTTTTGTGTTTTAACAAATTTTAGCCATTTTGAAAAGTGTGGGGTGATACCTTGTTTTCATTTATAGTTTCCTAATGACTAGTAATATTGAGTATATTATCATGCTTTTATTTTCCATGTGTAGCTCATCTTTGGTAAAATTTCTGTTCAAAACTTTTGCTTATTTTTTTTTAAATTAGGTTATCTCATAATTTTTCTGTTATGAAAGTTCTTTATATGTTCTAGATACCAGCCTGTTATCATACATGTATTGTGCAAATTCGTTCTCTTAATCTATGAATTTTTTGTTTTCATAGCAGTAGAAAACACAAAGGCTTTTAGTTTTTATTAAGTTCAGTATATAAAATTTTCCTTTTCTGGCTTGTGTTTATTGTGTGCTATCTAAGAAATTTTTTCTCTAATGCATATTTATTACTACAAAGCTTTCCCCCCCCTTTGTTTCCTTCTGTAGCTTCATTTTTTTTTTTTTTAATTGTGGTGTGCTAAGTTGCTTCCGGAGAAGGCAATAGCACCCCACTCCAGTACTCTTGCCTGGGAAATCTCATGGACGGAGGAGCCTGGTGGGCTACAGTCCATGGGGTCGTGAAGAGTCGGACAGGATTGAGTGACTTCACTTTCACTTTTCACTTTCATGCACTGGAGAAGGAAATGGCAACCCACTCCAGTGTTCTTGCCTGGAGAATCCCAGGGATGGGAGCCTGGTGGGCTGCCGTCTATGGGGTCGCACAGAGTCGAACACAACTGACGTGACTTAGAAGTAGCAGCAGCAGCAAGTCGCTTGACTTGTGTCTCTTTGTGACTCTATGGACTGTAGCCCACCAGACTCCTCTGTCCATGGGATTCTCCAGGCAAGAATACTGGAGTGGGCTGTCCTTTCCTTCTCCAGGGGAATCTTCCCTGATACATTGATCAAACTTGCGTCTCTTATGTCTCCTGCACTGGCGGGCTGGTTCTTTTCCACTAGCACCTACATAAAATATAAAACTTACCATTTTAGCCACATTAGGTATACAATTTCAGGGACATTTAGTAAACTCACAGTGTTACTCAACCATCACTATAATCTAGGTCTAAGCATTTTCACCACTCCTAAAGGAAACCCCATACCACCAGGCAGTCACTCCCTTTATTGAAACTCCTGACATCTGTGACCCTACACCTTTTGGCTCTTCTTCCTTTGTCTCTTTTGTAGGAACTTTTTCCTCCAGCTATCCTTAGAGATTTCACAAAGTCTGCCTAATCAGGTGCTCTGTTTTCTCTACATACGCTCCCCATGTTGCCTCACATACTCTTGAAGTATCCAATGTCCCTTATGTACTGATGACTCTTAATTCCATACTCAATACCAGACCTTTTCTAGCACACTTACTTGTCCAATTGCATGCCAATTACATGTCCCAGAGGCATGTCAGATTTAATATTTCCAATATTTACTCCATTAATCCTACTCTCTCCATATGCCTTTACAAACTGTTTTCTCTAGTGGTATTTTTTTTTTTAAACACAAATCTGATTGTGCTGCTCCTTTGCTTAAACCTTTTGAAGGCTGGTTCCAAACAACTCACAAGGGCTTAGAAGGCCCTACATGGCCTGCGTGTGCGTGCATGGTAAGTCGCTTCAGTCGTGTCCGACTCTGTGAATCTATGGACTGCAGCCCACCAGGCTCCTCTGTCCATGGGATTCTCCAGGCAAGAATACTGGAGTGGGTTGCCATGCCCTCCTCCAGGGGATCTTTCCAACCCAGGGACTGAATTTCCATCTCTTATGTCTGTTGCATTGACAGGTAGGTTCTTTACCAGTAGTGCCCCCTGGGAAGCCCCTGCGTGACCTGACTCCTGCCTAATTCTCAGGCTTCCTCTCCTAATACTCTCCTCCTCACCAGGGCCCAATTCAGCCACATGACCCCCCGTTCTCTTCCTTGTGCCAGTCAAGTTTGTTGTTACTTATGCCAGAAATAAATCTTTGCAACACAAACGCTTGTGGTCATTTAGGTCATTCGGGCTGAAATGTGACCTCCTTAGTGACATCTTTCTCTATTCAGTCTAGTCACTCCACTGCCTACACATTCTCTTTCCTATGATCCTTTTATTTTCTAATAGTTACTACCATCTGAAATGACATTGCCTAATTACTTGTTTCCTGCACTCTTTTGTTTCTGCCTCTAAAAGGTAAGCTCCACGAGGGCAGGCTTAGTGACTGTATCTGTAGTATCTGTATCAGTGCCTGGGTGGAATGAAACTGAAGGACTAAATGGATGGATGAATTCTCCAGTCATCCATCCACCTGGTTATGGAAGACAGAAACCTGGGTATCATCCATAAAAGTTCGCTTAGTAAAACAGAAAGCACTCTAGATCGTTTAAGCAGGAAAGAATTTAACACTGGAAACTAGCAAACTACAGAATCAATTAGAAGCTCTACAGAAGCAAAGGTCAGAGAAGTCAGTGCTAGCTTTTAAGAAAATAGATAACAGGAATCTCAGAGAACTTCCACCTAAGATCTCAGCTGTCTACAACACCAAAGGGAGTGGTCCTCAGGAAATGACCCAGAAACCACTCTCCAAACCTCATTCTTTCATCTGCCAAAATGCATGCTCCTACCCACCATTGCTGGGATAATAGGAGGTTTTCCTTCTCTTCTGCCTTCTGATCTTTTCTGAGTACTATTTGTGGAAACCTAACAGGAGACTCCGATGGCCAAAGAGTGACCAAAATGTAGGGGCTCTGACACCTCCAATCTAGGGGAAGAAAACAGAAGGGAAGAACAGCATCAAGACACTAACAATCCAGCCATGAGCTCAACCACCTGCAACACACAGCAGAAGCTGCTAGAGACTCCACTGCTGCACTTCCCTCACATATCTCAGTGTCTTGCCTCCTTCCAGGCCCTCACTGTCTTTTGCAACAGCTTAATTGATGTTCCTTTCTTCAGCCTTTTTTTAAACTAATCTGTCTAAAATACAGCTCTGTATTACTCCGAAAGCAAACATCTTAGATACTGGGCATCACCTAGAAGGTAAACTGAAGTTGGATAACAGGGGGAGGAAGGCCTGGTCTTTCGACCTCCCTCATTCTTCTGCAACACTGTGCATATCACCCGTTTCTTCACTTCTTGGCCTTTCTTCATCTCATCCACTTTGTCTGGTTGTGCTTCCGAACCTCTTCCACTTCGTGCATGCTTCTCCTTTAAGACATTGCTGAGGCGTCACCTTCCCCAAGATGCCTTGCTTCCCCCCTCCCATCCCCTTCTGCTGTCATTCACACCCCATCTGAGTTAGGAGCACCTTGTTGATGCTCTGTTCAAATGATCAAGTCAGTTTATGGATCAGTCTTCCCTGCAAGACAGTGAGCATCTTCCAAGGATGGATTCTGCCACCTGTCTCAGCATCGACTGCCTGACGATTCAGAGCACACAGAAAGCATCTGATGAATGGTTGAATGAATGAATGAATGAATGTGTAAGTACTACATGCATCTGGTCCCTTTAATGATTTTCAAGGACTGAGTATTTGCAAAGAAAGAATTCAGAGAAGTGAAATAGAGTTGCACATAAAAGGGACAAGGACATCATACTTCTCAAAGACCATCTCTGATTTCTTTTCCAAGAGTAACATGTTTTCTTTCCTCCTGCCTACTTGTATTTGATGGAAAAAGAAGATTGGAAAGGAACTAAAAGGGTTTTGTATGCTCGGAGAGCTGACAGACATGCTTGGAGGAAATTAATAGCAGAGGTTGCCGATCAGATACACAAGATAGCAGCATTCCTATTCTTCTGAGCACAAGCACTCAGCCACACAAGAGAGATGCTTAGAAAAGAACCACGGCAAAATCCAGCCAGATCCATCTAGCCTGAATGAGAGGTGTTTTCGGTCTGCAAATACATAGGCATTTAATACTTTGATACTCTTTTTGACCCATTCATGTGAAGTTGCCTCTCCTTAGAGCATTTCTGTAATACAGGAAGATCTGATCTTTCTTTGTTTATCTCAACAATATGTTTAAAACGGGTAGGCCCTGTTCATCCACAAAATACCCTGACTACCAATAAGCTACATAGCACAGAACCTCCTTATCGATCTTCACAACTGGTGAACACACCTGTGCTCCTGGGCTGTGTCCAGCAGCTACGTCCACACTTACAGGAAGTGCTCACAGCTGCTCTTCTCCACTCTTTTCATTTCTTCCACGGGAAATGATTCATGGTGAGCCCCAGGTTGTTATGTGCTAAATCCCTTCAGTCATGTCTGACTCTGCGACCCCATGGACTGTAGCCCACCAGGCTCCTCTGTCCATGGGATTCTCCAGGCAAGAATACTGGAGTGGGTTGCCATGCCCTCCTCCAGGGGATCTTCCCCAACCCAGGGATGGAACCTGAGTCTCGTGTCTCCTGCATTAGCAGGTGGGTTCTTTACCACTAGTGCTCCCTGGGGAGCACCAGGTTATACCCTACCTAATATACACATTTCACGATGCTTCATTTCTCTGCCTGCTCACTGATGCTCTCCAATCTCTTTGGTGCCGTGCCCCCTGCCTTTATGACTGTGCCCCTCTGAAGGCCCTTCTGTGATCAAGCCAAATGCCTAATGATCCTAGGTAGTAACTTAATAATTCTTTGTTTCACCTCCCCAGACTCAAAGCACACAGTATTTTAATTTATACAAACTGTCTTTATTTTATGGTGCACTGGCTTCTTAAGAGTTTCAGAAGTGCACCCTTCATGGGCCAAGACTTGGAAGACAGTCCCATCAAAAAACAACTCCTGACAACACCATAAACAAGTCAAAGCGCACTGAAGCACTGCTATGCATGAGAAGAAATGTCATTTTTCTCCTAGCCTCTCCCCTGAGGAACACCCAGTGCTCTAGAGATTTTTCTTTGGAATAGGGACTGCAGGACACATGGATATTGTAAATATCACCAGAAAATAAAAATAAAAACAGTCTCTTGAAGCTCTCCTAACCTGACCCCTGGGGCCACTGCCAGCATCCCTAGAAGAGCATTAGGGGCATGAATCTTGGGTAAAATATCCTGACTTTCCCAGATCTGCTTCCATCCTTGTCTAGAGACTCATTTGGAAATTCTCAGAATCTTATTCATCTTCTATACGCCCTCTTTCTCTGCCTGGAGCCAGTGACAGAGACTGAATCCCAGGGCTGTATCTGAGCTACCCTGGACATTTGCCTTTTGAATTTATCTTCTGACTCAGTTCCCTTCTGAAAGTTAAAAAAAAATTTTTTTTTTTTTGCCATGCCTTGGGCATGCAGGATCTTAACTTCCTGACAGAGATCATCGAACCCATCTCCCCTTCAGTGGAAGCATGGAGTCTTAACCACTGGACCACTAGGGAAGTCCCCCTAAAACATTTTTTTTCACAACATAGCATGAGCCCTGCTGTCATCGGATCTGTCTAAAGACAGATGGCACAAAATAAAAAAGACAAATGTTTTCTCTTTGCTTGCAAAAATAACACCAATTAGCACTGGGACCTTAAAGATTTAGTGCCTCAAAGCCAGGGCAAGAAAGGGATACCCAGTTGACGGCCCAAGAAAGACAGTGGGACCTGCTGGAAGGACGAATGTTTATCATATAAATCAACACCCCCAGGTGCCCCATGGCAGCTGAGCAGACCTGTCTGTGAGCAGATACAGAGATGCCTCCTCGGGAGCTGCAGGTCCTCATGGTGAGCTCTACGCGATAAGCGGGCGTATGTTAGGTGACGACAGAGAAGTCTGGATGGTTTCTATCACTAGGGCTTAATCAGTTTTTCTAGAACCCAGAGCCCGGCATTGCTTACGTGCTAAGCTATTACTCTATGGGGAAGGGATAGCGATAAGCAAACCCAAGTCGGAAGATGGAGGGAAAACTGAAAGTGAAGCAGGGAAAGAGGCAAAGCAAATAGGAGGTGTGATACGTTACTGAGGGGGGCAGTTTCTCAAGGAAACACGGTTGTTAGGTTATGCGGAGTGAGCCGCTGCGTCTCATCTCTGCTGGCTCCTCCCTCTCTCTTTTCTCCCTTGGTCAGTGTTAACCCCTCCATGCTCTCGGGTTCTCCTACCTGAGCCTCAGGGGAAACCACGGTGTCTGTGGTTGAGTAGGGGCCGACCTGGGTGGTGAGTTGCTGTGACCACCCATCCTACTGGGTATGGGGGAAGCTTTGCCTAAGCCCCCGGAGGTGGGGCAGAGGCAGTCTGTGAGTTAGGAGATGAGACGGCAGAGGCCGCGGCTGTGGTTTTACATCCACAGGAATGGCGTGGCTGATGGCTGGACCGCTGCAGCTGGGAAGGAGGAAGACAACTGAGGCTGATGGGGTGGGTGGGGCCAACCAGACCCGGGGTGACTATGGGAGGCGTCCTGCGCACCTTCCGGGGTGCCAGAAATCAGCATCAACTGGGAAGTATCATAAAGGAAGATGCAGAATTTCAGCAGGGATAGAGACTCCTAGACTGGGATCAGTGGAGGAGCTGAGACGTTGAGACGTTAAAAAACTCTTCAGACGGAAGAGGTTAGATGACTTGCTCAAACGGAACACAAAAGAATCCAGCATCCTTCCTTTTCTCAAAGCAATGCTGGTTTTTGTTTTTAGTTTAGTGTTTTGTGTTTTTTTTTTTTTAATTAAAAAAGCTGTACATTTTGGGGATAGTCTGAGTAATTAAGATAATTTTTCTCTTAGATCTTTTTTCATATTTATGATTGTATATTTTAATACTTTTATGATGATTAACTACATAGAGATTTATAAGCTTTCAAAAGCAATATCTCAACATATCTCCAGGAGTTATATTTACATGGAACAATCTGACTGCAGGAATGTTAACAACTATATTAGGGGTTATGTTCATAAGTCTGAAGAAGAATGATCTACCTCAACTTAATTAGGATGAAAGCTACTTCAGCAAAGCAGTATATATCTTCTTTCAACCTAGTTGTGTTTGATTAAAGATTGTATGAGAACTTTCCTCACACTTGGCTTTTCTTCTGAGGTTTTTTGAAATGCTTAAGGAAAAAAAGTATTTATTATAAGAGCTTTGAAACCAGTAGCGTCCCTGTTTATAAAATGTGGAGAACACTAGAGCCAAAAATCAACAATTTTAAAAACATTTTTTGGGGTGAGATCCCCTGGCTCAGGAGTAAATGGCATGGCAAACTTCAGAGAATATTTTGGCCTTTATCTGTGTTTGGGCCTGCATTTCTTTGGGCATAAAGAGTTGATGAATTCTGTTTTATGTAAAATTCAAAAAATTCACGTAAATTTAACAAATTCTGCATATAAGCAGGATTACTTAGAGTTATAAATTTTGTTTCTAACATATTTATGTGTGCATATATATATATATATATGTGTGTGTGAATTCATCAACAACTCTATATGCGTAAGCAAGAGATATAATAGCAGTAACTTAAGATCTCTTTTTAACACCTTGCGGGTAACGTAGACTCATAATCAAATATCCATTACTAAGAGGTGGTGACTGGTGTTTATTTCAGGTGCTGTGTGGACATAAACACCATACACTTAGAATTAGGAGCATAGCCATGTTTGTAAATCGAGTACACTAGAGTCGAGAGGAGTCAAGAGATCCTGAATGAATGAATGTCTTAGGTCACAGACCCACTTTTAGGCAAACATGCATCTTTTCAAACTTCTGACTAT
This sequence comes from Bos indicus x Bos taurus, assembly GCF_003369695.1. Lineage (NCBI taxonomy): Eukaryota > Metazoa > Chordata > Mammalia > Artiodactyla > Bovidae > Bos > Bos indicus x Bos taurus. The sequence goes on along the minus strand of NC_040102.1, from coordinate 15,989,628 downwards.
ACACGTAATTCCTTATCTCTGTGCTTTCAGACATTAAGATTCAAAATAAGATTTTCTTTCCCCCCATGGCATTATTTGGCTAAGAAGAGCTTAATCCTTGAGTGTTACTGACATTCTAATGTCCGGCTCTGAGCTACATTTCAATCAAGGCTCTGGCACTTACTAGTTTTATAACTTTCTGAGGTTTTGTGTCCTGGTCTATAAAATGGGGATATACACCATGCCCACCTCATAGATTCATTGTAAAGATTAAATGAGTGACTTCTAGAAATCACTCGGTGATGCATACATAGCACTTAATAAATATTGATTTTAAAATTATTATTATTGTTTCAATTGTGAGATAATTTTATAAAATACTTGCCCTTAGAATCCCTCTGTACATCACATGGCCTCTTCTCTAAGTTGACTTTTATCTGCCCTGATCAGGAAGAACCCTGGCTGTGTAGTTGCTGCTTCAAAGTGGAAAATAAAGCTTGTGTAGGAGGAGATGCTAAGAGGATGTAAAATGGGGAAACCTACAGGGCATGATCGTTCAGTTAGTTTCATTGGCTCAGTATAGATTTCAATGTATTAGTTTCCCAAGTATTTTAATGAAATGATCTAGGATTATGCTTTTTAGTGAGACATGGATTCGTGTTAGAGTTCCAGGTAGGCGGCTGTAACCCTTCACCTGAACCTTTTAGGTCATCGTGTATTACATTCTTGCTTAAGTTTCCCAGAATTAAATTTCACTATCATAGTTAGAAACCTCAACTATGAAAATGTCAAGAGGCTTCATATTTTCCCTTGAGTCTGTAATAGATTGTTTATGGAACTTCAAAGCCACGGGTCAGGCTCAGTCTCTTCCAAAATCCCTTGTCTTGTGAAGAAAGCTAGTTTTCTACCTTCAAGTGAGGGCTTTCAAATTTGCATCCTGTGCCATTATGTTGGTTTCTGGGTGGAGGAGAACTGACGGAAGTGTTTTTCTATTACTTAGTACCCGTTAGCTGAATACTGCAAACGCACACATGTACACGCACACACACATATTTGAAATCTCTCTGTTTTTATTATTTTGAGCAATGCTCATATAAAATTTTTACTTATGTAAGCATATTCTAATGTTCTGTTGACAAATTCTTTTTTCTAGTGTAGTCTATATTTCTCAGGGGAAAATGTCTATGGGTCACCAAATATAAAGTGACATGGTTTTATTCCTTTTCCAACTAAACAAGTCAATAAAGTTTTAAGCTTCACTGGAATGGAAATATTCTTTTATTTTCCTTGTACTAGCAACATTTGATAGTCACTTACATGTTTTATTTCATTCCACTTTTTCCCATAAAGTTATTGCCAATTATTTTTGAAGATATTTTTGATGTTTTATAATAACCTCCATGGTTAGACTATCTTATAACGTATAAACATTTTTACTTTGGGAGTATATTTGAAAAACAGTAGTGCAGTTGCTAGCAAAAATGATTACTTTTTATCATGTCCAAAACAAATCAAATGTATACTGATATTCCATAATATCCAAATTAGGTCATTTTGGGTGTTAAAATTTATAAGGCCTAACACTTAAATTATTTTATATAGAAATATTTACATTCACTATTTTGGTAAAATGAAGAGTAATTCTCATTTTAGGGTCTAGTAGCATATAGAGGGGTAGCATATACCCCTAGTAGAATGGTGTACACATTTAATGTTGCTCGAATGCTGCCTGATTTGAAAATAATGTGTATACTTTTCTTCACTTCATGAATAAAGTTTTCAAGAGCAAAGGGGCATATTTTGCTCATAAACATCTCATTGAAGTAGACATAAGCTAAAAGTACACTGTAAGATACATATGTCTGTCTAATTAGGGTCTCATGTATATACCTTTATATTTTGTGTTTGCTTAGAGTGTAGAAGTTGGTTTACTCATTATTTTATCATCTGAATATCTATTAATTCACATTTTCAATGTCATAACTTTATATTCATATTATCCATTGATTAATTCTAGAACTATCTGCAGAGCATGTGTTATGTGCCAGGAACTGTGCTACATGGTACAGGCTTACGGTACAATAAGGGAGTTAGATATTATCTATGTGATACAAAAACATCAAGTGCCTTCTGAACCAAAACTGAAGACTAGTTATTTCCATTAGAACTATAGTACTGAATTTTACTACATTTTAGCTTTGTGTTAATTGAAAGAAAAATTAGTTGAGAATTAATATTAAATGAAAATTAAACATCAAGATTAAATATTAATTTAATGGACTGCCCTGTGAAAATCCTTATAAAAGCCTGTGAATTAGGCTTTTTATACATTTTATAAAATGTATAATTACATTTTATAAAAAATGTAATTCATTTTTTATATGAAGAAACATTAAGATACTATTCCACAGTCATATGGTTGTAGACATGGATAATTCTTTTGTATCTCATATGTAGTAGTGATCTATTACTCAAAATAGTTCTTCCCAAACCATTTTATTTCTAAAAGTGTGTTTAAGGCATATATTAATTACGTGGTTTAGTAGTGCTAATTGCTTAACTCCTCACATTTGAAAGGATTTAATTAAATTAGGCAAACTTAAAAGCACAGAAGCTACCGTATTACAAGCAGATAATCCAGGAGCAGTGTACATGAAGCCATTTAATTAATTTCAATGACCAGTTTCTGGAATGTTTAAGCTTTCTTGGAACTTTTAGGAACAAAGGGGACAGTGACCTCCCCATGAAAAGAATGCTGTAAATAAGCGGATCAGTTACTTATCAGTCCTGCTATTGTAGCTGTGCCAACCAGACATGTTCGCATTACTTGGACATGATGTGCTGTGGTAGTTATACTCAGACAGGAGAGATAAAAATAAAATTATGACTTCATTCTCCATGGATAACTTAGCCTTTGTTCTTTGGAATTAGCCATTTTAAGACCATGTATGAGAACAACATAATTCAGAAAAAGGTCCCAGATTGCACTGTAACAGTTTTAACACTCTGTTACAGCTAAAAAGGTGAGATCTTAGAAATATCAAACCTGCTAAACTCTGCTATTATGAGAAGAAAAGAATTTTTCAAAGAAGTGAAGACAAGTTTCAGAAAATATTTAAACCTCAACCATTACACTTGACTAATGATTAATGATGAAGAGTTTAATTTGGTTCAGCAACGATTTCCAACTTAAGAGTTTGAAAATGGGTAAAGACAATGATAAGACTGAGTAGCCAGAGAACATCAGCAGTAGTGGTAATAATATTTAACATGTATTGCACAGTTGAGTTCAGTCACTCTGTCGTGTCCAACTCTTTGAGACCCCATGAACCACAGCATGCCAGGCCTCCCTGTCCATCACCAACTCCGAGTTTACCCAAACTCATGTCCATTGAGTTGGTGATGCCATCTAACCATCTCATCCTCTGTTGTTCCCTTCTCCTCCAGCCTTCAATCTTTCCCAACATCAGGGTCTTTTCAAATGAGTCAGCACTTAGCATCAGATGGCCAAAATATTGGAGTTTCAGCTTCAACATCAGTCCTTCCAATGAACACCCAGGACTGATTTCCTTTAGGATGGACTGGTTGGATCTCCTTGCAGTCCAAGGGACTCTCAGGAGTCTTCTCCAAACACTGTGCTAAGCCCGTCATAGGAATTATTTCATTTAATCTGTAGCCCTGCTGTTGCTGAGTCATTTTAATCATGTCCGACTCTGTGCAACCCCATAGACGGAAGCCCACCAGGCTCCCCTGTCCCTGGGATTCTCCAGGCAAGAACACTGGAGTGGGTTGCCATTTCCTTCTCCAATGCATGAAGGTGAAAAGTGAAAGGGAAGTCACTCAGTCGTGTCTGACTTCACGACCCCATGGACTGCAGCCTACCAGGCTCCTCCATCCATGGGATTTTCCAGGCAAGAGTACTGGAGTGGGGTGCCATTGCCTTCTCCGTAGCCCTGCTGCTGCTGCTGCTGCTGCTAAGTCGCTTCAGTCATGTCCGACTCTTAGTGACCTCATGGACTGCAGCCTACCAGGCTCCTCCGTCCATGGGATTTTCCAGGCAAGAGTACTGGAGTGGGGTGCCATTGCCTTCTCCGAGAGATGAGGAAATTGAGGTCTTTATAGCTTCACAGTTTTGTTTCTGTTCAGCCCCGGGTAGACACACAGGGAATGAATTTTTTTTTCAGCACCAATAACACGGCAGAGTACAGTGGAAAGAGCAGAACTTTGAGAGTCAAGAGACCTGCATTCTGTTCTAGACTGTAAGCTCCCTAAGGCCTCTATTTTGGTTACCATTCTATGTCCACACCTCTCCCAATATCTATGACATAATGAATACTTAATGAGCCATTCTAAAATGACTGAATGATTGAACAGGCCACTAACGTGGTATATAATCTTGGCCAAGTTGTTTAATCCCTTTGGGCTCCCCTCTTTTTTTATTTCTTCCCTATTTTGTATCTTCCTTGCTTCCACAAATGATTTCAAATGTCATAATAAAAGATACAACTGCATAAGACCTTTAAAGCAAGGATAAAAGATCAAGAGTGATGTACCTTAAGTAGGAAGAAATCATACCTAAAGTCAAGGATAAAAATAACTGCTTCATTTGAGCATGAAATTTAGACTGAAAGTTGCATCAGAAAAGGAGCATCTGCTTGCAATCACCTCACCTGCCAGCTCTTCTGCCATAATTTGGGCAGAGCATTCTGCACCTGAAAGGATTCTTGGAGAAAAGAAAAGTCCCCAAATAGCAGCTTTGCTGCCTAATTATTTTCAATCATTAAATCATTCCAATTCTAGATGATCATGTTAGGTCCATTTTAGAGCATATGATCAAAAGTCCAAACAGCAGAAAAACCTTGCATAGGAAAACAGGCTTTCTCTAGTGAAATGTGAGATACTCTACTGAATGGAGAGGGGATGTTCCTGATCCAGGGATCGAACCCAGGTCTCCTGCATTCCAGGAGACTTCTTTATCTTCTGAGCTACAAGGGGCAATGAATGGAGAAACTGAAACAGCTCAAAAATTATGGATGAGGTCTAAAGGACAGATTTAGAAGATCAGAAAGAACCAAGTCACAACAAATCCTAAGTACCCTCAACTTAGGAACACAAATTATCCCTGACCTTCACTAGCAGAATGGTTGTGGGAAACAAGAGAAACCATGAGAGAAAGAATAGAAGAATGTTCCATCACCGTCACACCAACCCAGTTTAACATGATCACTAACTGTTCTAGGGAGGTTGTTTGTTTGGGGTTGGGGCATAGCAATTTGATAAGAAAAGAATCTGAACCAGTGATGAGAAAGGTAAATAATTAACTATGTTACTGAGACAAACAGCAGTAATCTGAGTTATACCTTGAAAAAGGAAGCATTAGTACCAGCAAGACTCCATCCTGAGAAGCTTTTTTCTTTATCCTGTGGACCTCAGCGTCTTTACTTTTACTACAGAAGCCACTCTTCTTAAACTGGACGAGACTGCCTTTCAGAGATCAAAAGGAAATCTTTCCAACACACTAGATATGCTCTTATTTCTTCAATGTTTATGATCGTGTTTGTTCAGCTGTTTCCTCCCATAACTCTTTTCTGTTTGCAGACTCAAAATTAGATACTGGGTAATTCAAAGAACGATTCAGCAAAAATGTGCTTTATCACCTCATAGTCCCTCAACATGTATGCTGGAGTTCCTGCCTTTATATGATTATCCGGCAGATTCATTAATCAGGAAACTTCCAATAGTTCAGTGTCTCATTCTCCAAACTATGGTCTGAGAGCATCTAGATGGCCAATCAGAAGGTGAATTTCCTCACTATTTTTCTTTCAATTTTCTACATCTAAATTAATAATAGTAATTAGAGAAATTGAAATAACCAAAAATGTGAAAAAGAAGTGAAAGACTTCCTTGGCAGTGAAGAATCCACCTGCCAGTGCAGGAAATGTGAGTTCGATCCCTGGGTTAGGAAGATTCCCTGGAGAAGGAAATGGCAACCCATTCCAGTATTCTTGCCTGGGAAATCCCATGGACAGTGGAGGGGGTCGCAAAGAGTTAGACACTACTTAGCAACTAAAACAACAATGACAAATTAATAATAGTGATTAGAGAAATGGAAATAAAAAAATGTGAAGAAGTGAAAAGAATCCAACTTGATTTGCAAAATTGCCAGTATAAATGTGTAATCAAGGCATATGCAATGACAATTGTGCCTGAACAAAATTAGAGTCCACCAAGATCTGAAAGAGTTGGAATGAGAGGCAAAATTAAGTTTAACCAAGGTCTATGCAGTGTCATACACTAACATTCAAAGAAACCCAGCTGCACTGTACAAGGCTAAGAGACAAATGGCTTTAAAACAGAGCTGTATTTAGCAACCGTAACACACAGTTCACGTGTGGAGCTTAGCATCTAGTATGTTAATATTAGGCCACATGAACAGAGGCAGGAGCAAGAACTATGGCTGTCTCATCCTTTGCATGGGTTAGAGAAAAGTTAGAGCAATCTTCACAGTTTAAGAGGAAAAAGAAGATATTCAAAGGACAGTTGAAATGATTTTAAAATTATTATAAACTGGGGACAAGTTTTAGGGACTAGGCACAGTTAGTTCAAAAAGAGTGTGTTTATAGAACACAAAGTGGATAGATTAGATCTGTTCTGTTGTTTCACACCACAGCAATGGGACCATCGGTAGAAACTGGGAAAGCAGACCCCACTCACAGAAGTCCCTGACAACAGAAGAGGCTGGTCGGGAAAGCAGGGAGCCCTCATCACAGGAATCGGTCCAGCCAATAAAGGCTGGTAGGGTTTGTCAGGGTTCTAAGCAGAGCTCAAGCACAAGGTGGTACTTCAATCGATTAATTGACCTGCAGAGCCCTCTCCCACGCTGAGAATCTATCATTTGATGGAAGAAATGGAAATTGAAGGGTGATCAATATCAATATCAAGAGATATTTAATATGGAATCGATGTACTCTGTTATGTGTCTGCTTCTTGGGCCATGTGGGACCTGATCTTGCCATGACTGTGGATGGACCATAATTCCTTGCTGTTCTAGGATGCTCTTGCGGTTCAGCTATCCTGTGGTGCTTAACTGCTATCAGAGCAGCTTTATCTTTTCTTTCCTTGTTAGATTATAGAAGAAAAATGAAATGACAGTGCCTCTCAAGGATTTCTTAAAGGTCATTTCAAGCTCCAGATGATGATGACAATAATTTTAGAGGATGCTAAAATCCCTCCTATCTCCCCTTCAGGACCAAGTGCTCACCCACTCAGCCCTCCATCCCTACCCCAGGAGTGTGTATTATTGAAGGCTTACAACTGAGTCTCCTTCCACAAATTCTTTTACCCAAAGTTATGTCCTCCTCATGTAGGCACTAGTGGTAAACAATCCCCTTGCCGATGAAAGAAATATCAGAGATGTGGGTTCAATCCCTGAGTCAGGAAGCTCCCCTGGAGGAGGGCTTGGCAACCCACTCCAGTATTCTTGCCTGGAGAATCCCATGGACAGGGGATCCTGGTGGGTTATGGTCCATGGGGTCACAAAGAGTCAGACACAACTGAAGTGACTTAGCATGCATGCATGTAGGCGGCCTGCATGTAATGAGTGGATGAAGGAGTAAAAAGGCCCAGTCTGCCTTGGCTTTACTTGGGACACACTGAAAGCGTAATCTTAGCACCACAGCTTCCTATGTCCTCTGCAGACACTGCATCAGAGTTCTCTTCTCTCTTTGTTCAGTTTTCCTTCTTCCACTCTCCTACATGTATTATAACTAAGGGTACTCCCCAGTAACCTTGTTGAGTAAAGCCCTTCCTTATCATCTGTTTTTAGAGAACCAGTGATGATGATGGTGACAAAGATGGTACTGATGGGGGACGGGGCAGGTAGCGGTAGCCGTGGAGAAGAGAAACCAACTGCATTTCATTTGCATTATCCCTTATACTAGCAAATAAAAAGACCCTTCAGATCTTCATAATAACATGGAACAGGCAGGAACCCAAATAATCCCCAATCTACAAATAAGGAGACTGAGAAACATAAAGTCAGTGATGTGTCCAAGATCCCAGAATTAGGGATAAATTTTACAGCAAATCTTGTCTTCCGGTTCTCATTTTAATGTTATTTCACCTAATTTTAGTGCCCGACACTTCGTAGAACTCAAGGAACTATTTTTTGGGTAAATTAGTCTGATTTCACTGACTTTTTATCCTTCCTTTTCTATCACTGACCCTGCAAATCAGGGAAAGGTAGAATGTTATCTGATTTTGCAAGATAATTGTAATTTCAAGTATTCTGAATTCTGTTTCCAATAAATCTGCTTATACTCACCAGCTAAGAGAACCAATTTATTTTGTTCAGAAAATATGACTTGTCAGAGAAGGCGATGGCACCCCACTCCAGTACTTTTGCCTGGAAAATCCCATGGATGGAGGAGCCCAGTAGGCTGCAGTCCATGGGGTCGCTCAGAGTCGACTGAGCGACTTCACTTTTACTTTTCACCTTCATGCATTGGAGAAGGAAATGGCAACCCACTCCAGTATTCTTGCCTGGAGAATCCCAGGGATGGGGGAGCCTGGTGGGCTGCTGTCTATGGGGTCGCACAGAGTTGGACACGACTGAAGCGACTTAGCAGTAGCAGTAGCAGCAAGAATAATGTAAAAGGCAAAGAAAACGAAAATTTTCAAAAGGAAACTCAAGAAATATTTCCACAACATGCTGACATACTGTGCTGTTTTTCTGCACTGATGCCTATCATAAACCAGTATAACTTGAATAACAGGTATTAATAGTCAATAAATGTGCAAACCTCAGCTTGGTGAGTGTATCTTACGGGTCACTCTGATTAAAAAATATTTCTACCAAGTCCTGGATGTAAAGGAAAACATTAGAGAAAACTCCCCTAGTTCTGTAGAGCATCTGAGCACTAAAAGATGTTTCTTAGGATATATATGTATTGTTGTTGTTTAGTCGCTAAGTTGTGTATGATTCTTTGCGACCCTGTGGACTGCATCACGCCAGGCCTCCCTGTCCTTCACTATCTCCCAGAGTTTGCTCAAACTCATATTCATTGAGTTGGTGATGCTATCCAACCATCTCATCTCTGTCATGCCCTTTTCATCCTGCCCTCAATCTTTCCCAGCATCAGTCTTTTCTGATAAGTCAGCTCTTTGTATCAGGTGGTCAAAGTATTGGAGCTTCAGCTTCAGCATCAGTCCTTCTAATGAATATTCAGGGGTTATTTCTTTAGGATTGACTGGCTTGATCTCCTTGCTGTTCAAGGGACTCTCAAGAGTCCTCTAGCACCACATGGAGAATGCATGAAATTCTGCAGACAAGAATTCTGGAGAGGGTTGCCATTTCCTTCTCCAGGGGATCTTCCCAACCCAGGGATGGAATCCAGGTCTCCTGCATTGCAGGCAGATTCTTTACCCTCTGAGCCACCAGGGAAACCCATTGTACATGCATGAATGTGGTGAAAGAATTTACAGGAATTTGAGTCCACATTTGATGAGGTGTCACTGACTTAAATATTGCTGACTAAAATGTTGCTCCCCTACTTTGATTCTGCTTGAATTAAGTTCTTGTTTGGCTTCTTAAGCCATGGACTTGAAATGCTTTCGGGCTAGCTTGTTTCATTAACTGCAGAAAGACTCCCTGTGGTGACCTAAGTTATTTCACTTTGTAGGAGTTTTAGAGGAAGATGTTCTATAGCAGAGAGAATAAATCTTAAGCAAGTGAAGTCACTGCAGCTGAGAGAAAATCAAAACCATTATTCCTCTTTCTTCACAATGGACTTAGACCCTGTGTATAGAACAGCTGGAAGCAGAAATTGTTTCATTCATGTCAGGAGAAACTCTGTAGTTTGATATTAAAGTCATAACTGTTGCTAGTCAAATAACTTAGCATTTAAAGTCTAATAACCCTTTCTCCCTCACCACAGTCCTATGTGCAGTGCCTTAAAGCATTGAAAAAATATAATACTTTATATTTTATGATGCAGAAACTATAATGAGAACAATCAAAATGATTTATCCTAGATAAATGGCCAAAAAAAAAATCGCTGAAAACATCACCATTTCTTTATAGCTGACTTCCAGTAATCTGATCCAAACAAACCACAGGAGTCTCTACATTTACAGAAAATTAATTTATAAAGCGTTTCAATAAGAAATTTCATATGGCAAAAATATCATGTAATTCTCTGACTTTGGACATCATGATTTTTGAAGCCTAATTTCTCATCTCTCACATAAAAATAATTCCTACTTGGCAGGTCTCTATGAGGAACTGATTTAATATTTATAAAACTTGTAGCATAGTGCCTGGCACATGATAATCTGCTCAATAAATTACATTGACACAGCAATGGGACCATTACACTATGCTCTGAAATTGCAAATGATTTTCCACACAGTGAAAAAACACACCCACCGGACAAAATGAACAACAAAAAGATGTTCTCCATGTGCCTAATAATTCTCTGAGATTTTAGGTACATTTGAAAGGCGCAATAACTGCTTTAGATGACTGGTGTCCGATGCTGCCATACTTGACCTATAACCAGACAATGATGTAAAGTCTGAGAGAGTCTGGATTCACAAGCAACGCTTGCCTTTGAAGATGCAATGAAATCATACATGTTTTCTCAGAAACTGATGGCTAAAGAGAATATGGAAGCCTACAGGCGGATCTCAGAATCCACACATGGGCATCAGACTGTCCACAGCCGCATGGGAGGAGGACATATTTTGAAGTGAGAATATGTGGGTTTGGAGAATTTTGCTTTGGAAGATTCCTCTGGAAAAAAGCATTCAGTCTGGAAGAGATTTGGTAGGATCTCTTCAACATATCAATTATATCCCTTTGTGTTGTTGCTGCTTCAATTTTATCATGGTAGATTCAGTCTATATCTGGTAGAAGAATCTTCTAGGCAATTCAGTGGAGGGAAAAAAGGCATCTAAATAAACATCCTGTTTGATATTATCCATGTTTCAGTTCTTTGCAGCCCCAACTCTGGATTGAGAGCTACAACTTTTTGCTCCAAAGAAATGATAATTACAACACCATAACTGTTACGGGTTGAATTGTGTTCCCCAAACAGGTATGTGCTGCATGCTCAATCGCTCAGTCATGACTGAGCACACACAGCAGCAGCATAAGCTGTAGACTGTTCATTTCAGGATATTTCTCTTCAACAGCTGAACAAAATTTTGAGATGCAATACACTGAATTCTCTACTTGGTCTTTATACCAAACCGTAGACAAAGTCTGACTCATTTGTTTCAAAATCTCAATTCCATAAATATATGACCTTGAAAAAGACATATAAGAACCATACCCAATTACATTTATTCTGTTCCTCTCTCCTTTTACTATAATTTATTACTAATACTCCCCTCCCAGTCTGATGTGAATTGAAAAAGTCTCATAAAACAGGTTTCCACCTTCTCATTGAAATTATATTCATCAAAGCTTCCCATGGAGAACAGATCAGTAAAACTCAAAATTTTTCTTTGATGTTTTCATATAGTCAGTTCATTATTACTATTTTAATAACTGTTTTCTTACAGAAAATATGTCCATTTATTGAAGAGTATACAATTCAACACAAATAAAGAAAATTTGTATATAATCCAATCACTCATTATTAAATATGGGTAATGTTTAGTATAAATCTTATATTTCTTCCATGAAAATAAATTCCAAATTTTACTTACAAAAATGAAATTGTGCTACTGCATATTTTTATGGATTTATTGCTGTTGCTATTTATTTAAATATCATATGAACATCTTCTGTGCTATAAATAGGACAATTCTATATTAAAAGTCAAATAGGATCTTGATTCCTCTTTCATGCCTTTCAAAATGCTCAAGTACACCATGAAACTACCAAAGAGACACAGTTCACAGGGTTTCCCACACTGTTTTTGGCCTGTGGTGCCCTTTTTGAATAGCCTCTCATAGAACACATTCTGTAGATATCACACTACATAATTACTGTTAAATACTAAACATATCCTGCGGTGTAAAGGAGTAGAGTGCTCAGTCACTCAGTCATGTCCAGCTCTTTTGCGACCCCATGGACAGTAGCCCACCAGGCTCCTCTGTCCATGGAATTTTCCAGGCAAGAATACTGGAGTGGGTTGCCATTCCCCATCCCAGAGGATCTCCCCAAGCCCCCTGGGGAGATCAAACCTGCGTCTCCATTGGCAGGTGGATTCTTTAACACTGAGCCACCTGGAAAGCCCTAGGTGTAGAAGAACCATAATCGATTTAGTCACTTCCCTATGACAGAATTCAAGTAATCATTATCTTTAATGAATTCCCTGCCTACTTTGTAAAGTTCCCATTCTATTTCTAAAAAAAAAATAACTGTCTTTCAATAATTCTAAGATGCACGCTTTCTGCCATTGAAACATTTCAGAAAACCATATGCTCCTCAGCCAGGACGCAGCAGTCTTGACACTCTCGCCACGTGTGCGGACATCGACACTCACCGAACATCGGGGAGTGTTCTGAACACACAAGAGGCACACCCACTTCAAGCAGTGCTCCTATGCCGACAGCCCTCCTGGTGGCATAGAGCAGTGATTTGCAAACGTCAGGTGTCCTAGAATCTCCTGGAATAACAGCAAAGAACATGGAAGCCCAGGCTTTTCAGAATGATGCATGACTTAGGGCTCTGTCTTTATCACGTTTCTAAGTGATTCTAAAACTGGCCAAGTTTTGTTTTTTGGTTTTTTTGGCCAAGCTTTTTTTTCTTCTTCTTATTTTTTTTTTTTAATGTAAAACCATTTGTTTCGTTCTAAATCCAATCAATTTCACCACAGTGAAAATTAGTGACTGGTCAAGGCATGCCACTGTACACGGTGTTGTTTTCTGACTGGGGTTGGGACCTGGTCTTGATCCACAAAGGTGGCAGGAGGGGTTGGGGACCAAGAACATAGAAACACACACAAAAGAAAGGAAAACTACCTCGGCAGAGAGGCAAGGTGGTGAGCCTGCAGTGGGGGTGAGAAGGGGCTCCCTGGCGGGGCTCAGCCAGCACTCCTAAACCGACTCTCCTAGCCCAGCTCCTGGCAGAAGGCGAGTGGGGACCTGCAAGGCTCAAGGTTAAAGGCCAAGTTTTTAAAATTACCACTAAACAGGTGACAATTCTGTGTGTGTCATGGGGAAGGAGGGCATCTAAATGTCATTCAAGGAGTTGAACACTGAACGTGAGGAATTTTAGGAATATCTTAACTACTTTTTCTTTCTTTCTCTTTTGTGTGCCCAGAGAGAGAGATGATGAGATTGACTCCACATCCATTTAAAAGAACTCTTCCAGCAAATAGTATTCAAACATAAAATGGCACATTGTGTCACCAGTTTATTGGCAAGCTTTTTTTTTCTCTTTAGAGGAATGTAAAATAAGGATATGTCTTATGATGTATGAGTCCTTCATTTTGCTGGCAAGTCTTTGGCACCTGATCTAATACCTCACATAAAGAAGATGTTCAGTAAAGGTCTGATAATAAAAAGCCATGAAAACACCCAGCTCAAGGAGTTGCTCCACTAAATGTATTGCCTCAGTAAATGTGTCCCAGAGTTATCTTCCTAAAGTACAAATATGGTCACATCTTTGGTCTTTTAAAGACCCTGTTATGGCTTCCCATTTCCTGAAAGTCCAAAGTCCTTAACAAGTAGAACAAGGTATTTCACAAACTGCCCCATGCCTGCCTTTTCAGTCTCATCTCCTCTCATGCCTGCCCCGGCCCGTGTTTCTGCCACACTCAACTGAGGTCCTACAAACTTCACACTTGCTTTCCTGTCCCTGAGCTGTCACATGGGCTCTGCTGGCTGCCCTGTCCCCCAGTTCCCAGAATGAAAAACCCCCTCCTAGTGCTCTTAGCCCAGGTCGAGTACAGCCCGTAGTCATTTTTCTCTGGCTCCCTGGGCATAATTGTACCTAAGAGCAAGTCCCATTGTAATGTAACTACTTGAGTCACTTAAATTTTCCTCTCAGAAGGAGAGCTGTAATTTAGTAACCTGACACCGGATGAGGTTCTTGGCAGGTAGTACAGGTTAGAGGGAGGTTTGTTGCGTTGCATAGAGGGGCGGCCATGAAGGAAGATACAATTAACCCAGGACTTCCCCAGCCCGTTCATTCGTTCAGCCATCATGTCTGTTTCAGGGTGCCAGGTGCTATGCTAAGCAACCAAAACAGGGTGATGATGAAACAGGCACGATTCCTGTTCTGATGAAGTTTATAATCCCGTAGGAACTGGGGTGCCCCAGGGCCCTGTCTGTGAGCAGCATCACTTTCAAAGGTCCAGTCGTAGAAGCCTTGAAGGAAAATGTGACTCTTTCCTGAAAGGGCTACCCTGAGCTGAGTCATATTATCTTATTTGATCCTCATCAAAGTCCTATGAGACACTCAGGGGATACAGTCACATCACCCAATTTATGAAAGAAAATCCACCAAGGTCCCTCATGTATCTTACGCTTGGCTCATGTCATTCCCTTGGTTTATAGATTTTTTTTTTTTCCCCTCCTCAAGGCCTCCGTATCTTTCAAAATATAGTTTAGGTATCAACTCTTTATCCCTCCTCTGGTAAAGTTGATATGAAATGATATTTTGTGCTAATTTAAATCCACAAGGACTGTTTACAGAGTTAATCGTCTTCCTTTGATGTAGAAAAGGCCTAAAAGGTGAACATTCTACCCAACTATCATTTCAAGGGAACTATCTGGCAATTAGGACTTTAGACAGCATGAGAAATGAATTCTGCTCTGGGTAGATTTGGTAGAATAATTATGATTCTGGATTACAATTCTACCCTGAAAAAAGCTGGATGGAGCTCCCACCCAGCATTCTGCGTGCATGCTTGCTAAGCCACTTCAGTCATGTCCAACTCTTTGTAACTCCATGGACTGCAGCCCACCAGGCTCCTCTGTCCATGGGATTCTCCAGGCAAGAGTACTGGAGTGGGTTGCCATGCCCTCCTCCAGGGAATCTTCCCAGCCCAGGGATAGAACACGTGTCTCCTGGATTGCAGGTGGATTCTTTATCACTGAGCCACCCAGGAAGCCCCTGCACGGGCACACAGGTTGTTCATTTCTTCTAGCTGTGTATGCCGTCCCTGGGAGGCTTTCAACTGTGCATCTACTAAGTCTAGCACATCTTGTCCCTATGGTTTTTAGTTTGTTTTCAACATTTTTCTCATTTGGTATCAAACACTTGGATCCTAAAATATGTACTAAATCATGTATTACTCAGACCTCATTATTTGTTCACTTTGATGAATAAATCTTACTGAACAGTTACATCAGAAAAAAAACGTCTAAAGGGCAAAGGGCGACCCCTGCTAATTTGCATTCCTCTGAGATTTGTGTGTTTGGTGGCTGAGGGCTTTGGCAACTGCCTCTTCAGAGCTCGCAGAGCCTGCCAAGTTTCACCTCATGCCTCATGATTTGTTTCAGTGGCTCAGGTGAAACCAGCGGCATTTGTTTTAGAGTGCTTCTCTCCGGGAGTTGTTTGCCCAGGCTGATGGGGCTTCGTTACTAATTCAATAATGTGGTGACGCCTGAGCCCATGGTTTGCTGTGGGGTCGGGCGCTGTGCCATGTAGCCCGTAGGTACCCGGGAGCCGCTGTCTCCACAAGGAAACGACGGGAGGTGGAAAAGCTCCCTCGAGAGACACTCGGTTCATCTGGTCAGAGTGTCTCTCAGAGAACAAAGCCTGGCCCCTTGTAGGAGAGCAAAAGCCACCAGCCACCTCTTTCTAGGTAGCTTTTCAAGCTTATCGTTATGAAGTACAAACAGTCAAATTCCTTGGGAGCAAGAGCAGCCTTTGCTATACAGGGCTGGACGAATCTCTCACCCTGTGGGCTTAATATTAATAAAAGCCAAGGGTGCTTTTCTTTGCGGGTGAGGAAAGGCAGGAAGGGGGAGCAAGCAAGATATATTTGCTTGGGGTGGGGGTTACCAGGGCTGAGGGGCTGGTGGGTGTGGAAAGTTCATTGTAGATTAGGTTTTTCCTTTTGCTATTGGCTAACACTATTTCTTCCCCCCACCTGGTACTGACGCATATTAATGGACATTTTCAGATAAAGTCACACTTGAAAGCACCTACAGTTAAAGGTATCTGCAAGCCCAGAGCTTGAGAAACCTGAAATGCTTCAAACAACGTTGTTATTATTAGCCAGTCAAGACCATGTTCTCTGTATTTAAGCCTGGCCAAATCTTCTTTCTGTACCTTCTGTTACAGTTTCCTCTTTCCTCTTCATCCAGAGGGGATACAGAATTTCTAGTGGGTTCTCAGAACTACCAATGAATTTACTTCTGTGGTACACATATGGTATTTTTGTGTTAACAGATTTCACTTTATATTCAGTTTTTAAAAACATTTTTACGTAGCTGATATTTATATTCTTATCATTTGCCCTCTAGTAAGGTTTTGTTCTTCTGTAATCATTTTCTCATTCGTAATTCAGTCAGTAAGTGGATGTCTATAAAGCCTTCACTCTACTGGGTTTGTTTTGGTTTCAGGTACCTCTGATTTATCAAGGTCATTCTGGATCCTTATCAAGCTTAGACTTCCTCAGAGGGTATGAAGGCATTGATTAATAGCCTGTGAGTCAGTTGGCTTCCCAGCATATATTTCTTGGAGGATGGAAGTTTAGAAATAAATCCCATTTGCTTAACAGAGGTACCCCAAGCCTCTTTCTAATCGCATCCAGGGTAATTGTCACACTTCCCATCTTGGTCCCACTTAAAAGCACATTTTTTCATGTTATTGCTAACATATCTAATTATGCAAGATTTAGTAAGATTCTTTGGCATATTCTCTGTGTTGCTAGGAATTAGAAAATTCAGTCTAAGCTTTATAACAGTCTGTACTACCCCATTAAACAAACCATGCTCAAGTTCTGTTCTCTTAGTTGTACAAAGAGCTTCTTTGTTACGACAGGGATGGGGTCCCTTGGAAGACTGTCACCCAGCTGCAGAGGCTGGGGGGCTTGGTGTGACTGCAAAATACTGCTTCAATCAGCAGTGATCTTGCTGAATTTTTACAGCAGTGAAGGAACCAGATTAAGAAGGATTTCTATATGGGAAACAAGGGATATGTGTCTTACTATCAGGGTAGAGGAAAGCAGTAAATGTAGAGACACAACAAACTTCTCTGAAAGTACAGAATGTTTCTAGTACTCTCTACCAAAGTGCCTCTTCATAACACTAATCATTATCATCTTAGTCTAGAACTTAATAACTTTAGTTTTAACTTTGTCTCTCATCAAGTAATCTTACCTTAAATCTGTTTTTGTTCTAAACACTTGTTTTATTTCATTTTTAAAAACTTTTTATCTTAAAAACAAATAACTTCAAACTTACAGAAAAGTACAAATAATAATAAAATAAACTGGAATACCCTTCACCTAAGATTCACTAAGTGTTAGTATTTTGCCACGTCTGTGTTAGCCTTCGACAGATGGATGGATAGACATGTACATAGGTTTACATAAATCTAGTTGCCATCTATTTTCTGTAGTTTTTATTTTTAATATTTACTTTTTTATTTGGCTGTGCTGGGTCTTAGTTGCAGCATGTAGGATCTAGTTCCTCGACCAGGGTTCGAACCTGGGCCCCCTGCACTGGGAGCTCAGAGTCTTAGCCACTGGACCACTAGGGAAGTCCCAATTTTTATTTTTAATTGGAGAATAATTGCTTTACAATGTAATGTTGGTTTCTGCCATACAACAATGTTAATCAGCCATATGTATACATATGTCCCTATCTATTCTTATAAGTGGTAAATTGTACCATGAACATGCACACATAAGACGGATACGTTATAAAAAAAGAAAAATATATTAACTATTATGCATTATTATTCTTTTTGCTGAACCATTTGAAAGTACGTTGTAGAGTCCATGGCCCTTTACCCTAAGTACTTCAACATATGTTTCCTAAGAACAAAGACATATATTTTTAAAAACATACTATAATACAGAATGGGAACAACACTATTAAATATCACAGAGTCCATATTCAAATGGATGAATTGTCTCCAGAGTAGACTTTATGGAATCTTTTTTCCTGATCTAGTGCCCAGTCCAGGATCACACGTGGCTTTCAGTCTGTCTCCTAAGTTTCCTTTTATCTGCATAAGCTCTTCAGACCTTTTATTTCCATTTTTAAAGACACTTATTGTTTTCTTTCTAATTTTACAAGCAATATATGTTCATTGCGGACAACAGTTCCTCACCATTTCTTTTTCTTTAATGATACTTGCCATTTTAGAGATAAAAGTAATAGTAATCTTGAAAGGCACTTTTGCTGACAACATTTTAAAAGGGGAATGTGATTTATATGACATTAGATTTTGTCTTAGAAAATCATTCTTCATATTGTAGTGTGGCAGTATACGCACTTATACTGAAAAAAATTTCAAAATTAGAAATGTGGATTTTTTACCCACATTCTTCATAATAAAAACCAAAACAATTGGCAGTGAATTACTGGTTTCCCTTTATATAGGATAACTTATTAGCTATTAATTAGGTACCAAATTTAATTATAATGTTTGCTGCTGCTGCTGCTAAGTCGCTTCAGTCGTGTCTGACTCTGTGTGACCCCATAGACGGCAGCCCACCAAGCTCCCCCTCCCTGGGATTCTCCAGGCAAGAACACTGGAGTGGGTTGTCATTTCCTTCTCCAAATTATAATGTTTAAATATATAAATTTAAAAAATACTTTTCACGGACATTTTGTTTAAAATTCTACACTAAGACAACAAATCTCACTAGAGAAAACAGGCAAGAGCTATGAACAGGAAATGAATGGAAGAGGTGACTCAAAAGACCACTGAACATGAAGAGAAGTTCGATTTCATAAGTAACTAAAGAAATGCTAATTAAGACAATAATAAGTGACAGCTCTGTACCTATTATATTGGCAACATTTTGAAAGCCATATGATGCCAAGGGTCCCTACTCTAGCTGGCATTGGAATCTGATTCAGGGCAGGCCAGGTATACAGTTACTAACAACTTATGATGTATCTCATCTGGCTCAGAAAGATGAGCTGGGAAAATCCTATTTGTTTCTTGGGACTCTGTATTTAGCAGTGAACAAGTTAGAAGGGAGAATAAAAGTCAGATGAGGCAGAGCAGAGCCAGAGGGCCAGAGTGATGTGTCCAGCAGTCAGAGCAATGAGAGGAGAGGCTTGAGGCAGGTGGTGAAGCCTGATTCTGCAAAGAACACAGCACCCCACCACCCACCTCCCCATCCCCCGCTGCACGGAGTGATTTATAACAACCAACAGAGGGGCCGTGAGGGACACCATGGGAGCAAAATGATCCATCTCTGTTCCTGCTAGCTTCCCAGCTCCTAATCCTGTGCAGCTTCGGGTATTCTCTAGCTCTCTTCTTCAGTGGAGTACAGTGGGGGTGTATTGGGGCAAGAAGACAAGACAAAAGAAGACCTTGATAATTTAAAAGGAAAATGACGTCAAAGATGCTTAAACTTAGCTAAACAATCAATCACATGTGAAGGTAGAATAAAGACATTCTTGAACAAGTAGTGAGAATCCACCCTAAAATACCAGATGAATTCAGGATGTTTCTTGATAATTTTTTTTTAATGCCAACATTTAATCAAAATCACTTAAATTTTTTTGAAGTCATAGTAAGTCAGTAATGCCTGGAATTGAAAAGATGAATTAAAACCCAGACTTTACACAAGCCAGTCTTTCAAGATCTGTTCACTAAAAGTATATTATGTTGTCACTAAAAGTATATTGAAAAACTAGAATATTCTAAGTATGATAAACAAGACGTGGACCAGGTTGGCCTCAGGGTGTTGAAGGAGCAGTATGAGAGTTAGACAGGAAAGGAAAACAAACTGTGGAAAATTCTGAAAGAGATGGGAATACCCGACCACCTGACCTGCCTCTTGAGAAACCTATAAGCAGGTCAGGAAGCAACAGTTAGAACTGGACATGGAACAACAGACTGGTTCCAAACAGGAAAAGGAGTACGTCAAGGCTGTATATGGTCACCCTGCTTATTTAACTTATATGCAGAGTACATCATGAGAAATGCTGGGCTGGATGAAGCACAAACTGGATTCAAGATTGCAGGGAGAAATATCAATAACCTCAGATATGCAGATGACACCACCCTTATGGCAGAAAGTGAAAAAGAACTAAAGAGCCTCTTGATGAAAGTGAAAGAGGAGAGTGAAAAAGTTGGCTTAAAGCTCAACATTCAGAAAACGAAGATCATGGCTTCAGGTTCCATCACTTCATGGCAAATAGATGGGGAAATAATGGAAACAGTGGCAGACATTATTTTTGGAGGCTCCAAAATCACTGTAGATGGTGATTGCAGCCATGAAATTAAGACGCTTACTTCTTGGAAGGAAAGTTATGACCAGCCTAGACAGCATATTAAAAAGCAGAGACATTACTTTGTCAACAAAGGTCCATCTAGTCAAAACTATGGTTTTTCCAGTAGTCATGTATGGATGTGAGAGTTGGACTATAAAGAAAGCTGAGCACCGAAGAACTGATGCTTTTAAACTGTGGTGTTGGAAAAGACTTTTGAGAGTCCCTTGGACTGCAAAGAGATCCAACCAGTCCATTCTAAAGGAGATCAGTCCTGAATGTTCATTGGAAGGACTGATGTTGAAGCTGAAACTCCAATACTTTGGCCACCTCATGCGAAGAGCTGACTCATTTGAAAAGACCCTGATGCTGGGAAAGATTGAAGGCAGGAAGAGAAGGGGACGACAGAGGATGAGATGGTTGGATGGCATCATGGACTCTATGGACATGAGTTTGAGTGAACTCCGGGAGTTGGTGATGGACATGGAGGCCTGGTGTGCTGCAGTCCATGGAGTTGCAAAGAGTTGGACATGACTGAGTGACTGAACTGAACTGACTGAAGTATGATGAATAAGACATGGACCAGGTTGACCTCAGAGTGTTGATGGAGCAGTAGAAGAGTCAGACAAGAAAGGAAAACTGCTAATAATCTAGAGCACATGACAAGGATGTAACAGTAGAGGCAGATTCCAGGTACAGTGGGGGCACAGAGAAGACCACTGCAAATCTACCCAGGACTGTCTTTAGGGAGAGGGTCTATTTGAGCAAGGGTTAGAAAGATACAGTAGGAAGCAGACTGGGATGCAGGCAGAAGATGCTGGGGGATGGACTTGATAGAGAAGCTTTTGGAACATCTGCAGGCCAGAAAGCAAGAAATGGGATGTCATTCAAAACTGCTGAAACGTGGGGAAGAACAGAACCTGAGGCTGAAGTGGAAGGCAGGGGCAAGTTCAGGAGTAGAAAACTCAAAACGACTTAAGGGAGAGTAACTCAGATCAGAGCAGGCTGAAAACAATGTGAAGTAGGAACAACCCACCGACTTTTCTTCAGCAGATGTGATAACTTGAGCAGGCTCAAACCAACCGAATGTGAATATGCTTGGAGACAATGAAAATGGGACCCCCAAATCTGCATGCACATGATTCTTATGCACAGTAAAGTTGGCAATTACTACTGAAGCAGGAGTCCTAAAGTTGGGGGTGGGGGGGGTGGGACACAATACTTACAAAACAGTAAACCCATGACTACCAGCAAATGAAGGAAGTATCTGTGCTTATAAGTGCAAAGTATCGATACAACTATTCCAATCAAAGTGTTAGAAACAAAAAGAAACAGGATGGTGTCTTGAAAGTATGTCAAATAGAATATGACTGGTGACAGTATTGAAGGGTGGGGATTTTGCAGAAAGTATAAATGGTTAATGGTGTGTATTACGGGAACTTCCTGGGAAGAGGTGAAATTTTAAGGAAGTGTGGGATGAGAGCCATCTAACTGAGGAAGTAAAATTATTCCTGCTTCAAAGGTAGTTTTAAAGCAAAAGAGTCTTAATTTGGTTTTGATTTTCTAAAGTATTTTAATACTACAAATAAATCATAAGTCAGTTAAAGAGTCATCTTCCACAGGAGGAGACAATAGGAATTTTTAGAATTTTATTTTAAAGTTTGTAGTACGGAAAAGTGTATTAAAGTAATTAAATACATGGAATCCATAAGTAACACCTCATTAAAATATCCTAACTGGTTTGGTTATTTTGGCCACATATAATGAGTCAAATGGCTCTGTTTCAGCTGAGGGGCTACAAGATTATCATTGAAAAACAAAGTACTGATATAACTGCCCATATTTGCCAGTCTCCTTGAGGCTATGAGGAAGGTAGACCCCGTTTTGACAATGGTTTCAATTACTGTTGCTACGGTGATTTGCATGTTATTAACCTGGATAGACACAAATCTATGTATTGAGAAGGGCTTTCCTGGCTCAATTTCACATGACTCCGATAACAGAAGTTCCTCCTGAAAGCTGAAAACTCAAGAGCACTTGTACCATGGGTGAAATATTGAGAATGATCACAGAAGCTACCCTCCTCCCAAAATGATGAGTTCGATGAAAAGAAATTAGCAAGCTGTGTCGGGGCGCCGCACGTGATCAGCCGTGCTTGCTAAGTCTGTCTGTTGGTTGTTGCTATGGCTACGAAAAGCCAGTGGAACCCAATGAGCTGTCTGCAAGCAGTTGCTGGGAGGACCAGCCATTTTACTTATGGAAAACAGGGTGGCATATTCTGCCGAGCTTTACCCTGGAAGGAGCATTTAAAAAAAAAATCTATTTGAGGGAAGAGAGAAGCGGTGGGCATGTTAGTATACCATTAGCACGGCCAGGCATGCCTGCCAGCTGCCGTTTGGACAAGCTGTTGACTGCTTTTCCTAGTAGCTGATCTGAGAACGTGGAATGCAAGGAGATAACACTGCCTATCTGCTATCACACAGCAGGAAAGGTTTTTGTCTTGGGAAGGCTCGCCTGGCCTGCAGTGTTATCTCGGCAGCTCTCTAGCTGCTTACCCTGAAAACTACTGACCCCGCAGGAGGTGTTTCCGGCTGCAAACACCGGTCCGCTGCGTGGCTGTTGCGTATGAGTGGCAGGTCTGAAGAAGCAGGTGTGTGCTCCGATGGGCACTGGACTGTAACGCGGGCGGACGCGCTCGGGTTTACCTGCTTCCTGTTAACAGATTGTTGGCTCAGAGAGCATCTGCCTGCACACTGAGGCCGAGGCTGAGAAGGAGGGTCCCCGTGTAGCCACTTGACTGACAGAGGTAAGCCTTTTTGTCCTTTCTCCAACACAGCATAACAATAACTCTGGGAAAACTTCACCTAGACGTTTACATTCATTGTTGTTTCTTTGGCTTTACCAAGGCAACACACACACAGACACATACACACACATAAAATAGTGTCAGAGACAGAATTTTTTTAGTATAAGTTCAGGTTCTAGAAATCATAGCGATTTTTTAAAAAAATGCCTAATGCCTTGGGGTTTCAGATAAAAATTTGCTGTTCTAACACACCATGATGGCTTGTCCTTTTGGACAACCTTCATAATCAACAACCTTTCTCCTTTAGAAACAATGGAGGCTTTATAACCTGCACTTTGACATACATTAAGACAATTACATTGAAAATCAGGGCTGGAAAACCGTGAAGCATTTATTTTTAAGCCTCTGAAATGATGTATTTAACTCTTAACACACCTCTATATATATTTACATTAAGGAAGTCTGTTCCCTATGTAGGTCATAACAGCCAGAGGATCGTGTCCCCTGCTTACTCTGAGCAGAGTCTTGGTGAACTGTTTGATTTAGTTGGGGGTAGTTGTAAAGCAAATAGTGTAGGTATTGGAAGCTACTCACACGTCCTCCCTGAGTATCATGCATGCCACGCTAGCCCAGAACACAACACCCTCATTGTGCGCCTTAGCTTGGAATCCAGGCAAAGAAAGGAAGTGAATCGCTGCATTGAGTTCAAGCACAGCATTACTATGTGACAGTAAAACTTCTTTTATTGCACAACTTTTCTCACAAGCAGATAGGTTTCAGAGAGAGAGAGTGTGAAACCAAAAACACAACACTCCTCTGACAGAGGTACTAATATTTGCAGTGGATGTTTGCTATCCATTGCTACATGATTATAGCACAGATTTTGAATTGCAGTAGGAATTGCTCCTTACTGAGTATAATCTCTTAGGAACAAAGCTGTTACTGAGGGTTGAAATTGGTCAGTCAAATCGAAATTCCTGGTAAGGAAATGATCAAATAATGATTAAGTTCTATTTCAGCAACATTTCAGTTTTAGGTAAATCAGTTCTGTTGGTGTATTGGAAAATGTCAGATCATTTACAATGCTATAGAAAATATTTAAGGAAAAATATTGTGTTGAAAATGTTGAATAAAAACCTGTTAAGTGCTAAAGATGAAATCTACCATGAAGTATAAAATAAATAGGATCTGAGATCTACTTCTAAGAAATATATCTTTATTTGCTATCCTTTTACCCAACATGTGAATGACATAGGATAAACCTTTTAAGTATGATAATATAATTTTCATAGTTATGTATGAGTGTACATCACCTGTTTCACAAATAGAGCAATGTCATTATGCCCTCAGATAAGAGAGTTATAGAGCACAAGGAGAATAGAAACTTCTGTTCTTTTTGTTCTTTTTTTTTTTAAATGTCACCAATAATCAAGATACAGAAATATTAAAAAAAAATTCAAGATATAAGCAATCTCAGTCCAGAAAATCATCTCCAAACATTTAATGATAAGAGCTCTAACTAGGAATATTGTTTGTTTGTGTGTGTGAGACAATGTATAGGATAAAATAGTGAGGTGATAGCGTTATACTTCACTTATGTTTAACTTTCAAAGCAAAGTTGAACTAACAGACTTAGTTTTGAGTCCAATTTTGTAAATAACATCAGCCAAGAAAGTGAGTCTACTATAGCAAAAGGAAAGGTGGGGAAAGTCTTCCATCAACTTAATTCCTGTTGAAGCTTTGCATGGCAAAAGGAATTTTTAGAAGTAACACAGTGAAAAGCCCTGCAGCAAGAGAGGATCTTGTATTAGATTTTCTTGGGGGATTCTTTAGAAGAACCAGGTGTGACGTACCGAAGGTCGTCTCCTGCTGCCTTTGCGTGGCACCATATGTGACGGGAGTCAGACTCTGGGAAGAGGGACGCACAGACTTTATCCCTGCGCTTTCTTCCCCTATGTTAATAACCTGTGAGGTGATGTGCTCTGAAAGATTAGCAGTCTAGGTCCGCTACTGCACAGCACATCTGCATAGTTACAAACGCAACAATTTTGAGAAACAGGCACAGAGATGCAAATCCCTATCTTTCAAGACTCCGCAGCTTTTACTGTTTTCCGCTACTTCCCAACTCACCTGCTAGCAATAGCAAATACTTTGTAATTCCCCAAATGCACTATTCCAAACTTTGGCAAAGCCTGTCTCCTCTGTATAGATTTTTTCTTTAAATCACCCCCACAGCGGCAGCCACCTGCCAGGCACCCTTCAAAATCCAGCTAGAATGTCTCTCCTGACACTTCCTCACCTTCTGCTTCAGCTCCATCCGATCTTACGTCCGTAGTCCTGCCCACTACACCCGGTTACACTTGTCTCTGCTCAAGGGCTTCCAGAGTATCACTGACCTCTGAACCTACTTGGTCGAGTGTCTAGAACTTGGCATTCTGACATTGTACTGATAACCTCGACTTCACTGTTTTCCTGTTAGTTACCATAAATATGGGCTTGATCTCGAAACGGAAGTCCTATTATCGACTATACTACATTTGATCAGAGAAACTCAAAACATCTAAAAACAGCAATGAGCCTTTAATTTCCCTGATTTCAAATTGTAGCTTCAAGATCACAATTTAATAGAAGGAATACATGTCCTGTAATACATCAGAATTTTCTCAAGGAAAATTTTACAATATGTAAGTTTTAAATAAAACCAATTTAAAAGCTTTAATATCTAGAAGATACTGTTTTTCTACTTGTAGCTATTATAGAATTTGCAGGGGAAAATAAGCACAATAAATATCCCTATAAGAAATATGCTCTAAAATCAGGTCACTTAAAATTAATGTTGAATTGATGATGATTAGTAGTTGATGATAAAAGTGTTAGTTATGGAATTGTTTTCCATACTAAAGTCAGAGGAAAGTAGAGGCCATGAACTGGGAAGAAACCAAAGGATTAATGCCTACAATAGCAGAATTTCTTTTGATTTTCCATGCAAACCTGAAAGGTTACAGGTAATAACTAGTTACATTATAATTTTCCATAACTTGAGTTCCTGGGTGATGGAGAGAACTGTTACACTCTTGTACAGGTATGCGTTTGGTTATAGAGACGTCCCACTCTTTTTTCTATATTAGATGGCTTGATTATTATTTTTTAAAGCCTAAATTTTTACGGTCTCTTATGGAAAATTAATCACAGTGTTGTAATAAAAATAAGAATGCATCAAAAGTTACATTAAGAATGAATAAATATATAATCCCTCATCTCTAAGATACCTAAAAAGAAAAAGTTGGAATTAATATAATATGAATTCTTGTACATAAAGTAGCAAAGATTAGGGAATTTAAAATATCCAAATGTTTGTAATTACTAAGCCAAATATTTAGGAAACCACCTAAATTCATATTTCATATTTTTTACACTATTTTCCAGCATTGAACTTTATAATCAACATAAAATATATAGTAACTCTTAAGTATCTTGCTGTCCTTTAAAGGCTTATTTTTACTATCTTCTAGCTGTTATTAATGTATAGCATGCTAATTAAATAATAGCTAAAGTTGAAATTGGTTCTAGTTGTCTTAAAGACTAACCATGCTTAATCAATTATTTTATATTGTATATAGTAGTTAGATTTCAGGAAACATGATTCCATAGTATTTCTGTATCATGTTTAAGATTTTCTTTTTTAAGTAACTAAGTTGAATGTCAACATATTATATGTATGTATGACATATAAGTATGTTGACATTCAAATGAAATGAGGGCACTCCTTGCATTTTATAATGAAGTAATGTAATATTTAATTGTATTAGATAATTTTCTAAAAGTTCCTCAAATAATTTAATAATAGGTGTCTGTTAAATTCTAAATTGTTACTGCAAAGAATTATATGGAGATTTTCAAGATGTCTTTATCTATATTTCTGAGAAAGTTAAGACATACATACATTTAGCTATAAGGGAACACATCTATAATTAATTGAGTTCTAAATATTGATGGATAAGAACCCTTATTCCAGATTAAGCTCATTTAAGATGATCTTATTTGATATATGACAGAGAATCATCAAAAAGAGGGTTTTATTTGGAGTTTCAGCAACATGATATATCCGTATGAAACCGTATTATACTTTACCCTACTCTTCAAAACAGAAGTTTTGTCAACCAAGAATTTAGTCAAAAAGACAGTGGTTTCTTCTTCCCCATATAGATCTGATATGATATAGATCCAGGATTAATTTTGCACCTTTGAAAAGCATTATTTGAGCCCAAATCCAGAAATCTTTCACTTTTCCTAACTCTAAGCAAAAGTCTCACTTTCAAAGAAAAATTTCCTACCTCAAAAAAAAAAATCTAGCCATACTCTCACTATATTTCCTAATTTTTTCTATCCACATTAGAATTTAAGAAAATTTTCTTTCTAATAAGAACATTATTTGAAAGTTTTAGTTATATTTTGGGTTTTTAATGTGCACTGTTGCTTACTTTTTAAAATCTTGACTTTTTAAGTAACCTAGACATTCAATTCTTCTAACTTTCCTTTGAGATGTCTTCTCAACAGCTGGTGTAAATTACACACCAAAAAGACTTTCTTATAATGAATCTTATCCTCTGCTTTAAGTAGGAAAGTTAATCCAACCCATTAGAAATACTTGTTCTTTTTTGATTTCTTTTCCTGATCAATTTTCAGGAATGGCTGAACGTGAGGGGCAGAATAAACCTCTCAGGCTCCAAGCCTTCTGACCGTCTACTGAATTTGGTGTCTTCTAGAGACAAATGTGGCTTTAAGGATCAGCCAAAAGGAAGCCAAACAAACTGTACCAAAAATAGGCTTCTAATCAAGAGCGCTTGTTACAAAAATCCCTAAGAGTCCAGGCAGGGAATAGTATAAAGAATGGAAACTTTTTTAATATATCTACACAAATATATGCAAATGAGACAATCTAAGGAAACACTGGCCATGTTGCAGAAAATGTATTAGTATAAATGTTCATTCTATCTGCTTCTATAAAGTCACTGTCACTACTTCTAGTCAGAGGTAATTATCTTCTTCGGAAACATTTAGTCCTGCGTGGAGGTGGCGGATCGAAAGAAACATGCTTAAGCTTTTGACTATGTGAGGACTCATCCTCCACCTGTGGACACATCAGCTACTTCTGTCTCATTGGATTCTTTTGCGATCAGATCTTAATGTTTAATAAGGTTTTCCTACTCTTTACATGTTAACCAAAAAAATTTAAGAAAGCAACGCTTGGTTGTTTGCAAGCAAGCTTTTTCACAGATTATCCAGATGTCTTCACACATCAAAAGATTTCAAATTTCTGCGCTACAGTTAACAAAGGGAAAGAGATTAGATAACAGTTTCAGCTGTTCTTGTGCTAACCATGTCATCTGGTGAATTGTTTGAGCACTTTCTGAAACAAGTACACTTAATCTGTCAGGTATATAATTGCAGTAGAATAAATACTATTATATCCCATGGGGGTAAATAACTTTGGAAAGAACTTGCCTCTCCGTATCCAGATGTGGAGATGTATATATCAATAGCATAGCATTACTAGTAGTGAAGATAAAAATTTTATAACTTAATTGTTCTGGAACAGAGTGAATAGACTTGTGTTGGCTGATACACCTCGAGCACCGGCTTGAACCAGTTTAGGTAAAGGGAGATGCTGACTATAGCAAGAACAGGAAAAGGTACAGATTGCTTGCGCAGAATTAAAGTTCCAGGGACAACTCAGCTTGCTTTGCAAGGGCAGCTGGAAGCTTGTAGGCATGTAGCAGACAAGTCAATTTATTAAATATTCAGTCAGTATTTGTGGACTGAATGAATGGATCACACTTTTCCCCTTGATGTTGTACTAATGGCAAATGTTGATCAGAAATGTTGCTTGAATTTAAAGATTAAAAGGTCACTGACAAGATTTTCTGTTTTTTTTTTTTTTAAATCATGAAACTTGAGATAGAAAAAAAGATGGAAAAAATTTTAAATGCTATTATTTTTAAAAATAAAATAGTCTTTCTGATGAGAAGACTCATATATTTTAACAATGATATAAAGCAGAAATATAACCAGAAGCTTAGATAAAACTCAAAGGACACACATCATTTAGTGAATAATTCAGACACCAAGAAAAATTGATTTCCATTCTTTTAACTTTCTTAAAATCTCTGGTTACCATCACATTCATCAAAATACGATCAACACTAAAGAGTAAAAGTATCTTGTGCTTTTTAGCGTAAGATAAAAATGTTAAAACCTAGAGTTACAAAAATTAAGAGGTTTATTTTAAGGCTTTAGAATATAGTTAAACAAAGAATTCAAGACAGAAAAAGGCATCCATCTGGGAGATTTTTTTCAAGTTAAAAACCATAGGAACTGGGAGACCTTCCATGGCCAAAGAAAATTGCTCTGATTAAACTCAAGAAAACAATGAAAACTGAATAACAAGATTTCAATAAACTGCAGAAAAAATTGCTCAGTTTTTTCAATCCAAAAGATACTACTACTAATAAAAAATTACATAGACTTTACTCTGTGCTAGCTACTATCTGAAAATCCCATGGACGGAGGAGCCTGGTGGGCTACAGTCCATGGGGTCACTAGGAGTCGGACGCAACTGAGCGACTTCACTTTCCCTTTTCACTTTCCTGCATTGGAGAAGGAAATGGCAACCCACTCCAATGTTCTTGCCTGGAGAATCCCAGGGACAGGGGAGCCTGGTGGGCTGCCATCTATGGGGTCGCACAGAGTCGGACACGACTGAAGCAACTTAGCAGCAGCAGCAGCAGCAGCTGCTGTTATCTGAAGAGCTTTACATATATCAGCTTTTTGTTGCTGTTGTTGTCACCATACAAAGATTTTACACAGTTACTGACTGTATTTCCCACTCTGTACGCTTCATACCTGTGACTCATTTATTTTGCAAGTTTGCACCACTTAGTCTCCCTCACTTGTTTTTTTTCCTCCCCTCTGGCATCCACCTGTTGGCTCTCTGTATCTATGACGTCTGTTTCTGCTTTGTTATGTTTACTCACTTGTTTTGTCTTTTAGATTCCACATAAAAGTGAGGTCATATACTATTAGTCTTTCTGTGTCTGATTTATTTCACTTAGACCTTCTAGGTCCATTCATAGGTGTCACAAATGGCAACATTCCATTCTTTCTTAGGGCTGAGTAATATTCCATATATTACTCTGTGTGTGTATGTGTGCATATATATGTACATAGATACACACACACACATTCCACATCTTTATCCATTCATCTTGTGATGGACATTTAGGTTGCTACTGTATCTGGCTACTGTGTGTGGAGTTTACTCTGTGCTAGCTACTATCCTAAGAACTTTACATATATTAACTTTTAATGAAGGATCTGAGAATTCATGAAGCTTTTAAGCGTATTTTAACTGGAATTTTCCATAATGGGATCTTAAATTAGTCCCCAAAGAGGGACTGAATGAATAGCACATTTACTTGCTCCTTCTAAGATGCTCTCATATCAGTTTGTAAATTATATTATTTTTATCTAATTTTAATGGAGTTTTCCCTATATGTGTCTCATCTTTCCATATGAAAGTGAATTCCATGAGGGAGTGATGGCGTTTTATGTCCATTTTACCTCCATCAACTTGTCATGGGAATGGCCTAGAGTAGATGAGTTTGGATGATTAGCCCAAGTAGTCTGCTAAATCAATTTCAACAAATAAAATTGACACCAAGGAAAATAGATGGAATCAAGGTAATAAAAACTGTATGTGATTCCATGTAACCGTCATGAGAATGAATTCAGTTTACATATCTTTAAATGTTTGTTGTTCTTTGCTATGATTTAACTGTTTGTTTTTGGTTAGTATGCTTTTCATTTAAAGCATACTAAGTTAAATGTCAGAGCCAGTCTTCTTAATACACGCGACCTCCTCAACAGAGGAAATCATGACACGACCAAAAATGTTCCTGCTCACTTAAACCACTTTAGACTTTTCCCCCAGAATTTAATCGCCTGAACAAGTTAACTATATGTTTGTATCTCTGACAATCAAGGAAACAATAAAAATGTGGAAAAAAAAAAAAAAAAACCAATAAAAATGTGGGAAAGCACGTTATCTCCTTTACCAGAAAAACTGTTATTCATTTGTTGAAAATCTGTTTTGGGAAAAGGGTTTTTTCTTAGATCAGAACTTCAGATGACTGGTAATATATTCTGAATTCTTTGACACTGACTTTACTTAGAAACATGACTTTTTATATTATATGTAGTCTACTATATGTAGTTCGACTTCCTTTCAAACATAAATTTAATTTTAGAAGACTAACATAACTGATTTATATAATTAATATGACTTTTTTCTTGAATTTAAGAACCTTCCTTCTGAAGTGAACAACATGCTTTTAATACATTTTAAATTAACTTTTAGATTTATTGGCAGCAGGGAGGCATTTCGTCATTCTCATTTTATAAATAAAAGTAAATGAAAAAGCCATGAATAATCTAATTTAATTTGAAAATCACCTTCCTTTTGACCCAAAGTCCCAAATGTCCTCTCATATTGACAGTTCTCTGGTAAAATAATTGCACCTGATGTATGTATTATTATGTGATGTATTAACACATCATAATCATTTTGAACCCTAAACTTTTGCTTCCTTTGGGAAGAACTGGGAAAGCATACCCCTGAAACTCTTGTTCACTCCTCCTGGCACTAACATTTAACTTTGCAACTGTCAAGAACTGAAAGATTACAATCATAAAATTAAGCTTCCTGGGGAGTGTTCCATTCACGAACTGCCTTGCTCCCAGACTCCTCTGCATTCTGTTTATAACCCAGTCTGTGAGAGGAAGTGCTGACTTCCATGGTCCAAAGAAAGCCCAGCGGGGAGGAGAGGACAGGAGCTTAACAACGAGGACCCAGGAGGGTCCTAGTACTCCAAGGCATTTGCTATCGGATGAGGTCATTCAACTAAAAGAGCTAGGAGTTCAGTAGAAATTAGAAAAAGTCAGGTGTTCTGATTTACAACCAGAAGAAAAGCATTTCTTTTGAAAATTCAAGTTCTAATTTTAATGACAGAAACTGAAATACAGTTCAGTTTATGCTCTTTTCCTCTTCTAACTATTACAAAGACCTCAGTTCAGTTCAGTCGCTCAGTCGTGTCCGATTCTTTGCGACCCCATGAACTGAAGCACGCCAGGCCTCCCTGTCCATCACCAACTCCTGGAGTTCACTCAGACTCACGTCCATCGAGTCGGTGATGCCATCCAGCCATCTCATCCTCTGTCGTCCCCTTCTCTTCCTGCCCCGAATCCTTCCCATCATCAGGGTCTTTTCCAATGAGTCAACTCTTTGCATGAGGTGGCCAAAGTATTGGAGTTTCAGCTTCAGCATCAGGCCTTCCAATGAACACCCAGGACTGATCTCCTTTAGGATGGACTGGTTGGATCTCCTTGCAGTCCAAAGGACTCTCAGAAGTATTCTCCAACAGCACAGTTCAAAAGCATCAATTCTTCGGCGCTCAGCTTTCTTCACAGTCCAACTCTCACATCCGTACATGACTACTGGAAAAAAGACCTAGACCAACGCTATTCCCTTTTACAACAAAGTCTGAGTTCCTATGAAGCTCCATGTCTTACATTTCAGGGAGATATGACAGGTACAGAAATGAAATATTGATGTATCCAGTAAGTCTCAAATTAGAACAATTTCCATGACAACTTACTCAGTCTTCTTTAATGAAACACTTGCACAGTTCATATACAGAACCAACATTCTGTTGTTTGGCTCCCTGTATATTATTTTGTGTTATGAGAAAAGTAAAGCATTTTTTGAGAAATCAGTACATAAGAATTACACTCTTATGTGATGCATCTCACAGAGTGACAGTATTTTATCTGGCCAACAAAACAGAATAGTTTGTTGTTGACTAACATTAAGAAACATCACTTCCCAAAAGGTCGGATTACTATATAGTTGGTCAGTGCGTTCTGTAGGGAAATAAAATCAGAATTGCATCTGACAAGTATAATGTCAGGGACAGACAATTTGAAGACTATCCTCAAACTAGATTTGCCCAGCAAACACATCAGAACTGTGAGTCCATAACTAAGTGGACTAGAATATCTAGAGTCCCCTGTTCCTGCAGCTGGCCTTGACCACACACTGATAAGAGTCTCTAACTCCCTTTTCTTCCCAGACTTCTGAAGATTGTTGTCTCAATTGCTGGTATGTTCACATCAATTAGTTGGCATCTGATTTTATCTGATACTGAAAAGAAGGCTTTGATAGGGAAAATAGAGGATGAGAGAGATGCTAAGTTCCGAGAACAATGTAAGGAGAGACCAGACTCAAATACAGCTACCAAAGTTTTAAGTGTATATTTAAAAATCATTCTTGAATTTTCATATCATTCATTTTTGTCATTTATTGCATCCTCAAGGACCTACAATGTGTTTGGCATGGATAAAAAGATAAGAAAATGAAACAGAAAGACACTTAAAAAGCTTAAGTTTAGTAATAGAGATAAGACAGGAACACTAATTTTTATAATTAGAAGATGAAGAGTAATAAGTACTATAAGAGAAGTATAACCATGCATTTATGTATTTCCTCAAAAGACATGCCTTTGTGTAGTTTGGTATTGAGCAAAAGTTATTTTTCCTATTGAAGTTATGAGCACTACTAGTTCAATTTTGCTGGGAAAAATAAATAAGGATTAAAAAAATAAATTATCTCAAAGGGTTTTTGAGGCTTAACTGGATTATAAAGGTTAAGTGTGTAGAATGGGGCTCAGCATGTAGAAGATGCTTACGAAGTGCTAGCAGTATTGCATTGGCCAAAGAGTTCGTTGAGGTTTTCGGTACCATCTTAGAGACAAACCTGAATGAACTTTTTGGCCAACCCAATATTATTAGCAATCATGTATATATAAACGAGTTGAGTAGAGAGGCATGAGCTGGGCAGGCTCTGCAAGTTCAGTGGTGACTTGCCAGACTCAGTTCTTGAGAACTGTTCACAGTCTTCAGGGATGAGGGAAAGGATGCTAATGATGATCAAAGAGTATCACAAATACCAATATAGAGGTGAGGGAACACTCAGATCAACTCTTCTAAGTGTTTGGGCTGCATCTCAAACAAGGACTGCTCAACAGTCTTAAAAATAGGTGACTCTCACTCAGAGTAGTATCGCATTCATAGAAATGTAGGGCATGCACAGGATCTACTGTGCTTGTGGGGGGGTGCTCCCGAGGTATCAACAAGGAAACATATGGGGCATAAAGAGTAAGTGGGCCCTTGCCTTGCAACACACTGAGCTCTGTGATTGACAAACAGCATGTGCTGAAGCACAGGAGCAAGAAGGAGGTGTTCTAAGGACTGAAAGTCAAGTGGTTGGGTGTGGTTGGAATGCAGGGTGCTTGACATGGACAGAGAGAGGGTAACACGGACAAGAACACCAGAGCCAGACGGTGGCATCATGTGTCATGCTCAGGTAGATGAGAAGGCTTTGGAAGAGTTCAAACAGGAAGGTGAAATACTGTAATAAGATTTCCATTATAAAACCTTTATTCCGGTATAAAGTACAGCCAGGGTGGGGGCAGGTGGTGAGACTAAATTCAAGGATTTCACAGAGGATGGTGCAAATTACAGGAAGAACACTGCCCCGGACCTTGATCTGTTATCTCTTAAGGATGTGGGACATAAGATTGGAGTTTCAGAAACTTCAGGAAACTTTAATTATCTGTGTTGAAATTTCATACAAATGGGAATTGCCATGTAATAGGCAAAGCCTGATGCAAAATGAAATGATGAGACTCCTTATTCAAAAATTATTGATAATTTCAAGATGAAGACCATAAAGTATTAAACCCAGCATCTGCCCTTTCTAAGCACAGGACCAGGTATAAATGCTCAGGTGGTTGTTTGTTGTTCAGTTGCTAAGTTGTGTCTGACTCACTGTGACCCCATGGACTGTAGCCCGCCAAGACTCCTTTGTCCATGGGATTTCCCAGGCAAGAATAGTGGAGTGGGTTGCCATTTCCTTCTCCACGGGATCTTCCTGGACCAGGGATTGAACCCACGTCTCCTTCATTGGCAGGTGGATTCTTTACTTCCGAGGCACCACAGGTCCATAAAGCCAACTCTGCACACAACTTGCATTTTTATTCATCAGATGTGAACACGCTTACCTTTTGTGCATCAAACTCAATGGACTTGATGAGTAATGAATTTGACTACCACTACTGGCAGCCACTTTTCCTGGTTGGAGGAAAATCGGCTTCTCCCCAGGCTGGGGCCCTTGGGATGCGTGAGTCCTGCCATACCCTTCCCATACTCCACATGGTAGGACCTCGGTCATCAGAACATCATCACCTGGACCCCTGCATCATGTCAAGGGGGCCCTTGAAGTTCCCAAAGTGGGAGGAATCTGAAAGCTCCTCATTTCTCTTCTACCTTCTAGAAAACCCTCTCTCCCCTCCTTTCCTGTGGTAAGAGGGCATTCCAACATGGAAGTGAGAAGATTGAGCCTTCCCAGAGGATGCGGGAAGGGGAACTGGGTCAAGGAAGCATAATCTGGAACTCTCTCAGATAAGCCAAATAGCTCGAGAGTTTGGGGTGGATTGTGTGCCTGCAGTTCTATGTCCAGGCCAATGCTTGAAGATAAATTTGGATTTTTGTATTTATGGATTTCTGTGAATGGAAGGTCCTCGACCCTAACAGTGTCAACATACTGATCAGTTTCAGACTTTCCCTGTAGTTCATCACAAATGGAATAGGGATCTGCCTCACTGAATAGCACCAGGTGCCAAGAGGGCCCCAGACACTCAGGAATGTGAGTGTGCCCCCCAAAACCCCCTACCCTGATCCTGCTTTGCCCTTCCTCCTCCTCCATCTGTCTCCATTCTCCTTCCGTCTGATGTCGTTTATTCATGGGGTTGTTGTAAAAATCCAAATTACAGTTTGAAGTCCCAGTTAATTGTATTTAGTAAACAATTTTACGCTCATTATTGTTGGTTGCTGATTTTTAAAGGTCAGT
The DNA here is from genome assembly GCF_003369695.1 of Bos indicus x Bos taurus. Lineage (NCBI taxonomy): Eukaryota > Metazoa > Chordata > Mammalia > Artiodactyla > Bovidae > Bos > Bos indicus x Bos taurus. Next base: position 15,953,455 of record NC_040102.1, on the reverse strand, counting down.
AAATAACAGTATGAATTAAGTAAGTTTCAATAGCCCATAACTGCTTTTCCCTTTGTATGAGCCTTGTCAAAGACAAATTTTCTTTCATTCTGCATCAAAGTCCCTGCAGTTTTTTTTAAAGAAAGAGGTAAGTGTGTTAAGTGTTGGTAGTCTATTGAATAGTTAGGTCATTTCCAAATAAAATAAGATTTTGAAACATTTACTACTAAACACTAATTTCCTTTTTACAGAGAAACTAAAGAGATTTGGGACTATAAATGAATAATGTTTGGTGCCATCCTAAAATGTTCTAAGAAAGCAAGGGTTTTAGAAATTATCACTGGTATTTATGCTCACCAATCTATAAAATACTAATATAAAAGTTAGTTCTAGGTTGCTAAAGGAAAGTAGGAAGTGTGTTTTCAGTAAAAAAAAGAAAAAGGTATGAAAAAATACTAAGAAGAGTTATGCATGATCAGGATTTTCTAAAATTGGATTACAATTAGTTAGATAAATGGATTTTGTTAGAAATGACACAGCCATAAGAAAACTGGTTAGAGTCAACTAGGTCCAAGACGGCGGAGCTGACTTTCACTAGACCTTGAGCCTTGGTATTTACCCCTATTCTGACATATCAACAAGCTAAATGATACACCCATCAACGTTGGCTAAATCTGGCCAAATGTTCTAAACCCTTTTAATTGATCTTTTCAATAAAACTTCCTAAATAGAATTCTTCTGAAGTTCTTTTGACCTCTAGCTAATATTGGGGTGCTTCAGAGGGCCCCTGAAACATTCCAAAGAGAGATACTAAACTGTGTTTATTTGGTTGGTTAAATTACATGAAGAAGATTATCAGATGAGTAATAAATCTGCCCATGTTATAATGTCGGAGAAGGCAATGTCACCCGACTCCAGGACTCTTGCCTGGAAAATCCCATGGATGGAGGAGCCTGGTGGGCTGCAGTCCATGGGGTCATGAAGACTCTGACACAACTGAGTGACTTCACTTTCACTTTCCACTTTCCTGTATTGGAGAAGGAAATGGCAACCCACTCCAGTATTCTTGCCTGGAGGATCCCAGGGCCGGGGGAGCCTGGTGGGCTGCTGTCTATGGGGTCTATGGGGTCGTACAGGGTCGGACAGGACTGAAGCGACTTAGCAGCAGCAGCAGGGGCAGGTAGGGAGGAGCCTGCAGGGTAGAGTAAGGTCCAGTCATGGGCGTGGCCTTCAAGGGATGTAAGTGCAGGCATGTGATTTAACATCTTTCTACCACAGGTCTGGAACCAGGTAAATGAGGATATTATGCCTGGGTCATAGGCCCGTTAGTTCTAGTACATGAAATAATTCATGCAAAAGTACCTACAACAGTGCCTAGCACATAACTGGCTCTCAATAAATGACAACTCTGCCATCAGAAGTCTTCTGGGATGAAAGAGAAAAGGGGACCTAGCAGAGAGGTCTTGACATGATAGACCTGGATTGAGCCCAGGGCAAAAACTATGTACTGCAAAATTATCTGCATGAATTTCCACAATAGATAATGTAAAGCATCTTTGTATAAAACCCACCAGACTTTCCGTGATCACATAGTTCTTAAACTTGACCTTTAAAACTCAAAGAAGCTTTTAGAATAATCTAACCCACATACTTTTCTATCTTCTGGTTATCACCGAATTATTTCATGCCAAGGCAAATTTCGCAGAGTTATTAAGTGAAAACACCGTGTTAGGATAGAATGGGGGAGATCATTATTTTTAAAGATCCCAATTCCAAATAGCCATCCCACCATTAACTGAGCTAATAGAGAAGAATTTTAATGAGCCCTACAATCCCAAAGGACTTGCTCCAGAATGTGTTATAGGGTCTTTTGCCAATAGATTTACCTGCTTAATTATGTTTTTCTTGAGCTGATCTAAAATTAATCTTCAAGTCACGTGGTGCTGAGCTTGGTGACCTGCAACTGTTAGTTAGGAATGTCAAATAACAGTAAGTTTTCTTATAAATGTTAGCTACCATTCACTGAATGCATACTGTGTTGGGCAGCTTGCCAAATTCTTCAAATACCTCTCACTGACTATTCACAAAAACACTCTGATGAGGGTATTATTCTCATTTTACGGAAGAGGAAACAGGGTCTGAGAAGTTAAACATCTTGTACAGGGTCACACTTGTGGGGAAGGGAGGAATCAAACTTGGGCCGGCCAGATTCCAAATCGGTGCTCTAACATTTTTCTAGATTGATTCTTTGTGGAAACTTCTGACTAGCTCCCCCCAAAATATTATAATTCCCATGTTATCCTCCTCTCTATATTTTTTCTTTGTGGACTCAATAGAAATATTTATTTACCAGACTATACCAAGTATCTTTATTCTCAAAGACGGGAATCAACAAACAATAGAATTAAGGAGTGGGGGGAATCAATCTAGAAGGCAAATAAGGATTCTCTCTCTGTGGTGAGATTGCAGATGAAGTTTTCTTTTCTTCTTTTGCTTGTTTATATTTTCTAAATTAACCTTGAGTTTTGAAAATTTCAAAATAAGGAGATGCATATTGGTGAGGGCCGAAGGAAATCTATGGGGCACCAAAGGCGCTTAGACATCTCAACCTGATGTTGCAAAGTGAAGCAATAGAAATTAAAAACAAAATGAATCACTGGTTATACATATTTTATAAATTTCCTTTTATTGCTACAATTTGCCTCCACTTTATTTGGGAGACTATTTGGAAGATGTACCGCTAGAAATTGATCACAGCTTGAGTTTTTTGTGCTCAATGTCAGTGGGCCTGTTTACTGATGGTGATGGTTTTACCTCCGGATTAAGAATGATTAGTTCTACTTTGGAATCAAATACAGTTCAACTGGAGTTCGAAAAGAATTAAGAGTCTTGTGGCTATGTACACGTGGAACAATTTCCCTTTGTTAACCAGGGCACTGTGATCTAAAGGAGAAGTGGCCGCTCTGAGAGCATGTATGGATACTTTGAGGGAAAACAATCTTATCTCTTTTACATTTTTAAGATAGGAACTAGAACCATAGATAGCCATTAAGACTCCTAACCTGTAAGCACTAACACACTAGGTGAAATAGATTCAGAACATTTAAAATAAGAAAAATAAGATGGAAAAAAGATCATTTCAAATTCAAAAGATCATTTCCAAAGCATTCGTTGTTCAATATACATCACATGGCCTGTCTCACTGCTTTGGTTCTTCCATTATTCATCATTCACTTTCCACCAGGATCAAGTAAGCTTATTCCTGTGAGTACTATATTAGTACTGTACTAACGTGAACAAAGCAGAAGTTCTTGTCCCTGTGGAGCTTACAGTCTTAAGGTTTATTTATACTTTGTATATGAAGCTAAATGGCCTAATTCATGAATGTGTGAGCCTATACACACAAAACATATGGTGATATGAAGTGTGGAAAATTCTCTTAAACAATTACTGTATTCATAAATATATTTCCCAATTTTTTTTTCTAATGTAGATGGTGAATGTATGCATCCCATTGAGTGGTAATTAAATGGTGCATTGGCAAACTGTACTCATTCTAATTTAAATAGATGTCATTTTTAAGTTGCATTGAAAATAAGCATACTTTTCAGAATTAGGAAAATCTTTAAAGTTGTTTATTAAAAATGCCATTTTAATAAGCATCATTAAAAACAGTATATTACTATGCTTTTAAATCACACTGACATCTTTTATTGCTTTTCCCCACATTCATGGTCTCCAACTCAGTGTTCAAACTTTTTCAGAGGATATGGAATATTTATAACCAAACACCAAAATCAGCTCTTCTTTCCATTTATGGGATGTGAAAGAGGAAAGCAGTTTCAATGATACAGAATCAGTGCTGAGTTACAAAAGTCATTCATTTCAGGAAAATGTGACCAGGGAATCTCGAATTCTGCCCTAAATTAATAAAGCCAGTTGCTAAGTAATAAATAAATTTTAGAGTTATTATATGTGAAATGATAGATGCTTTCTACCCACCCAGAGGACTATTATAAGAATAAGGAAGTTAACATTCATGACATTAAAATGTGAAAGTTTCTCAGTATAGAGTTTTCTTTAAAAGCTAAAAATAGAGCTACCATATGATCCAGCAATCCCACGCCTGGGCATATATCTGGAAAAGACGAGGATTCTAATTGTAAAAGATACACGCACACCAGTGTTCATAGCAACACAAATTACAATAGTCAAGACACAGAAGCTGACTAAGTGTCCATCAGCAGATGAACTGATAAAGAAGATGTGGTATGGACTACTACTCAGCCATTTGCAATAACATGGATGGACCTAGAGGTTATCACACTGAGTGAAATAAGTCAGACAGAGACAAATATTATATGACACCACTTACATGTAGAATCTAAAAAAATAATACAAATTAATTTATTTACAAAACAGAAACCAAGATACAGACATAGAAAACAAACTTATGGTTACCAAAGGTGAAAGGAGCGGGGAAGGATAAATCAGGAGTATGTGATCAACAGATACACATTACCGTATACGAATCAGACAACAGGATTTACTGTGTAGCACAGGAACTACATTTAAATCTTGTAATAACCTATGGTAGAAAGATTTTACACACACACACACACATACACACGTATATATATTGTTGTTATTTAGTTGCTAAGTTGTTTCCGACTCTTTTGCAAACCCATGGACGGTAGCCCACCAGGCTCCTCTGTCCATGGGATTTCCCAGACAAGAATACTGGAGCAGGTTGCCATTTCATTCTCCAAGGGATCTTCCCTACTCTGGGATTCAACCTGCATCTCCTGCATTGCGGGCAGATTCCTTACCACTGAAACACCGGGGAAGCCCTGTATAGCTATATTAATATATACAGACAATCCCAAGGACCGAGGAGCCTGGAGAAGCTGGACACAATTTAGCAACTAAACAGCAACAATATGTACAGATTATATATACATATAACTGAATCACTTTGCTGTATACTCTAAACAAATACAATATTGTAAATCAACTATACTTCAGTTTTAAAAAACGTTAAAGTTTCTTTTATGTGAAGAGACCATCTGTGACTGTGACTGGCTATCCAGATAAATGGAGTGAAATACGAGTCCATATATTTCTTAACTCTTTGAAGGTGGAAATCATTCCAATTTTCGAGTCACGCAGCTACTCAGGTTTCTTGTAATAATTCCCAAAGTGTATACCCCTTATCCATTTGGAGGAAACCATTAGTACGTATCCAACAGATGAAATGACAGAGATACACTTATTTTACTTGTAGAGCCACAGAGATTATCATGTAAGTGAGAATCAGCGAACGTTTCAGTTTTAAGTGTGTTTTTGTGTGCAAGCGTGGGCACTAATCGGTATGTGTTAATAGACTGATTTACTCACTTCGTTGTTCTTGTGTTTTATATCTTAACCCAATGCTAGTGCCTCTGAGAACAAAGTTAACAAAACCACTGAAGCAGACAGTGGAGCTAAGTATAAGAAACAATACCCTGCATATCCTGCCTGCTGAAGTGTGTGAAACTAGAGCCCTGTTTCATCAACCTGGAAGTTAGCAAGGACCGTTCATAAGCCTTTTCATGACTGTACGTATATCATTTTTCGTTGAAACAGAAATGGCAAACACAGCCCTTGAGGCACTGCTCACTTTGATTTGGAAACTGTGCAAGAATTTACATGTGTAGGAAGACACTTCAAACTCAAAACTTCTAAATATACTAAGACAGTGAGAAGACAGTTGAGAAGCAAGAATAGCAGCAAACTTACATAACCATTCCTCACCTTGTATGTGTTCAAGATTCTTTACTATTTAAGAAGGAGATGCATGAAATATTGCATTAAAAATCAAGATGAATTCAATGTTATGTCTGTCTCGAATGATTCTGTCATAAGAAACTAATATATTCTGAAGGCACCACACAAAGGTTTCCTTCTATAAATATATCGACTTATGTAACTATATTATATATAAATTATAAATGTAATTTATCACTGATTTGATAAATTATATTTTGATAAATCAATTATTATGACTACATTCTGAACAAGTTATGCATGAAACATGAAGGCTCTGATAACCTTGTGTTCAATTAAAATCCAGATAAGATGAGCTCCGCCTATGAATAGGAACGAGTTCTCCATGGAGACAGTTAGTGGACAGCATCATTTCATATGAACAGAGAAAGGACCTAGTATCCATCTCGGGGCACAGAAAAGCAAGCTTTAAAAATAGCCTTAAGCTGAATTGTGGTTATAGGGGGAATGAAAGAGCCATAATACGTTAGCTGGAAGAATAAAATCATCACAGCAAAGATGACCTAACCTGGTCTAAATCTCTAAGTCAAACACTCCAAAGAATAACTGGAGTCCACAGCCCAGGGGATCAGGTTTTCACCAGATCACGTTCTTCAGTTTGTAGGTTGTGGTGTTTATTACTACTTGAAATTTCCAGCACCTTTGTGGTTACCCAAAATAGAACGTGGTACAGAAGTCCAGTTTGGAGTCTCAAAGGTGTGTTCGAATGTGCACAAGTCTTTAAAAAGAGGCCAAGTGGATAGATCTTAATCAGGAACAAGAAAACAGAGTTCGTGTTACAGAATGTTAGAGCCATTGCAATTTATAGCCCAGGTTTGGTTTGGCCACAGGTGATAGGCAGCGTTTGTTAAGACCTTCCCAATTCTTTCTTCTCTTACTCAACGTTGTATATGCAAATCTAAAGGCAACCTGATTTTAGCCCTCTTTATCTGTCTTTGCAGGTAGGATTCATTACAGAGTAGAATTGTAAAACTGGGCAAATAACTGCACCCTAATGTAATGCTATTAAATGAACTCAGGGTTCTGGTTTTTTAGAAGAGTTTTACTAAGTGAGCCCTGCGTTCATAAAAATAATTACTTGTTGAGAATTATCTCATTTTTTGAGTCATTTTTCTAATTATCTTAAATGGTATTCTTCTCCTTTGATGATTGATTCCAAGATCACTTTATTCTACTTGCGTGTCTGACTATGCCTCAATTAAAATAGACATAGTATTGAACTTTGAAGCTCTAAATTTTACTTCTGTTTTATGAGATGGTCTATTAACTTCTTTCCCCCACTGAATCCCTTCTCATTAGAATTATTGCAAATAATTCTACTTCTCTACTGTTTGTGTCTGTTTTCTTATCTCCCTGAAAACCTCTTTTGGTTGAAGTTGAAGCCATCACTTGATACTTTAATGAGTCTACTACTGTGGATAGCATTCACTCTAATTTAGTTCACTGAGGGGTTGAATCCAAGTTTCGATCAAAGCGGCTCCCAGCAAAAGAAAGCAGCAGTCAGTGATGGAGGAGCCCTGGAGCTCATGGTACAGACCGACAGGACCCAGGGGGGCTGCTCATCCCAACTCGGGTCTCGAATCTGCTGTTGATGCTTGACCTTTCAGCCTCAGAAGGACAGGGTTTCTCAGACTCTGGCCTCAGTGATTTTCTATAAAGTGATCCTCTGTACCCCAGTGTTCTTTTTTTTTTTTACTTTTAAATTTTATATTGGAGTATAGCTGTTTAGCAATGCTGTTGGGGATCAAAGAGAAATCAGGAGATCTGAGTTTTATATAAAAACTCCTATGAATCAAAGAAGAAATCAGACAACACACAGAAATCATGAACTAATAAAGAAAGAAAATATAGATGATACATAGACAGTTTCACTTAAAAACGTTATTTATAATCCCCTCAGCTAGCAAAGGGATCCGTGTTAACAACCTTTCTCTGTCCCTTACAGCTGGCCTTTCCCTTCTAAATGTGTAAGGAAGAGGCTGTCTTTCAATTACTCTTTTTGTTGTTGTTCAGTCACTAAGTCGTGTCCTAGTCTTTGGACTGCAGCCCGCCAGGTTCCTCTGTTCATGGAATTTTCCAGGCAAGAATACTGGAGTGGATTGCTATTTCCTTCTCCAGGGGATCTTCCTGACCCAGGGATTGAACCCATGTCCCCTGCTTGGCAAGACAATTCTTTACCACCGAGTCATCAGGAAAGCTATTTACTTTTTTACTTAAATCTATTCCCTAGAACAGTGGTTCAGTTGGTCAGTGCCTCTTTCACTTAAGCAAGTCAAGCTTGCCAGAAATTATCATCATTGTTTCAGTTCCCCATGCAGGGTATCCCTTTCATTAGATAAATATTCACGCAGAAGATTCTGGGGCCCAGACACTGTGCTGGGAACTGGCAATACTTATGGGGCTTCAAAAAAAATTTTTTTTTAAATCTTTTGGCCACACTGCAGGGCACACATGGCATGTGAGATCTTAGATCCTGACTAAGGATCAAACCCAAGGCCCCTGCGTTAGCAGTGCAAGGTCTTAACCACTGGATTGCCAGGGAGGTCCTGATATTTGTGTTTCTAAAGGGGAGGCCAGTCCTCAAGGAGCCTACACTCTAGTAGAAAAATGACAGCAAACAGCAGCAACAATACATCAAACACTCTTCCACAGCAGGTGCTTGACCAACTGGTTTTCCCACAGTCTCACATCATCCTCTCAAAAGGCTCCCCAAAAGGTAGGGAATATTGTTTGTGTTTTACAGATAAAGCAAATCAAGGCTCAGACTAAGTAACTTGCTAAAAGTGACAGGGCTTGCTAAGTCTGATTCCAAACCTTGAATCTTTTTTCCAGCCATGTACTTATTGCTATAATAGGGGTACTTATACTTCAATTATGGAGAAGGCAATGGCACCCCACTCCAGTACTCTTTCCTGGCAAATCCCACGGACGAAGGAGCCTGGTGGGCTGCAGTCCATGGGGTTGCTAAGAGTTGGACACGACTGAGTGACTTCACTTTGACTTTTCACTTTCATGCTTTGGAGGAGGAAATGGCAACCCACACCAGTGTTCTTGCCTGGAGAATCCCAGGGCTGGGGGAGCCTGGTGGGCTGCCATCTATGGGGTCACACAGAGTCAGACACAACTGAAGCAACTTAGCAGCAGCAGCAGCAGCAGCATCCTTCAATTAATCACTTATCAAAATTGTAGTCAATGGATATAATTAGTGTGCATTTGTTTTTAGCAAAGACGGATAGAATTATAACTCTGTTCCTCCCACTTGCTAAGGGAATGACAGACTCTTAAAGGGACTTAGAAAGTCCACTCTTTTTTTTAATTTTGCTTCTTCTGGTTTATTCCTTTTAATGGTAATAAATTTCCTCATCAACCTGTTACTCACCAAATAAGATGATGATAATGCTGTTGCTTTAAGGGGAAAATATCAATCATAGAGAAAGTCATTATCAAAGTCATTAGCAAAGATTGGGAATTTTCTTAATCCATCTGTTTGACAATTTCATGAATTCTTATTTAAAATTAAAAAATTTTTAAAGCCCCATAAAAGTCTGAATGTGAGCTCTCTGAAATGAATTATAAGGAAATTAAACTCAGAATCTCAGTGTGTCCTATCCATTTCATTTTCCCCCATTCGCAAACTAAAAGAACACGTTTGCAAAGATCAATTACTACATTGACAAATAATTTTTTTCTACCTGACTTTTAAAATAATTGATGATTACTTTGTGCCAGGTATGGCTTTTTGTGCAGTATCTTCTGCTGCTGCTGCTGCTAAGTCGCTTCAGTCGTGTCCAACTCTGTGCTACCCCATAGACAGCAGCCCACCAGGCTCCCCCGGCCCTGGGATTCTCCAGGCAAGAACACTGGAGTGGGTTGCCATTTCCTCCTCCAATGCATGAAAGTGTAAAGTGAAAGTGAAGTCGTTCAGTTGTGTCCGACTCGTAGGGAGCCCATGGACTGCAGCCCACCAGGCTCCTTCGCCCATGGGATTTTCCAGGCAAGAGTACTGGAGTGGGGTGCCATTGCCTTCTCCGAGTATCTTCTTCTATCCCCTTAATAATGCTCTATGGTAATTAAGTGGGCTTCCCAGGTGGCACCAGAGGTAAAGAATCTGCTTGCCAATGAAGGAGATGTAAGAGCTGTAGGTTCCACGACTGAGTCGGGAAGATCCCTGGAGAAGGAAATGGCAACCCACTCTAAAATTCTTGCCTGGAAAATTCCATGGGTAGAGGAGCCTGGTGGGCTACAGTCCATGAGGCCACAAAGAGTAAGATACAACTGAGCGACTTGTCAGCTGAGGGAACTGAGACTCAGAGATCATGCCCAAACCAAGGAGCAAATAAGGGGCAGAACCAGAAAGTTAATTAAGGACTATTTATCCTCAAAGCGTGTGTTTTTAACTGTGTGTGTGTCATGCATTATTGAGACAATGATCATATCAAGAGCAGCAACCAACACTTATGCCTACTGTATGCAAGGTATTGTCTTAAGACCTTTGCGTATACTAACTCATTCAATCTTCATACCAATCAGATGCGTTAAGTGCTGCAATAATTCTTACTTTCTTCACACAAGAAAGAACTGTAGCTCAAGGAGATTTGGTAACCATGCTACTTGAAGGCAGTGGTGTCAGATTCACTGGTGGCAGACAGCCTCCAGACCCTTCCTGTCGAACATCAAGCTCCTCACCAATATAGACAGAAAGACAAAATGGTTATATGTGACTGATGGTTACAAAATGGAATGTATTATACTTTATATTCATTTCTCCAATGTACGGTACAACCAGAAGCCATGAGATAAGAATGCTTAAAATAATTTCCACATTGTATGTGTATCTTTAGTTTTATTTGAAACTGAAAAAATTATTGGCTTCCTAATCCAACATGCTTTTGCCTCAGTTATGACTGAGAGCATTTACCATTTTAAGAAATCCTAAATAGAAAATTTTAAGATCTTTTAGTACTCAAATACATCCCTCACCATCTTCTCAAAATCACTTTTTTTTTGTACCAAGGACAAATTCCATCATTCAGTTTAGCTTTTGAAACCTTGGTAAACTACACTGCAGTGACCCTGCTCAAAGTTTTCTGAACAATGCTCTGGCAATGTCCACTGAGAACAGGGTAAACAATGGGTTCCTGTTTTCTATTTCCTGCAGACTATTATGATGTTCTTATTCCTCTTGATATCACTGATCACTAATTGTTAGTTTTAGGGGGAAAAAAAAAAAGAGCCAACTACTTGATTATATTTCTTTAAAGCCGAAAAGGTTCAAATGCTGCAGCTCCTTGGGCTTCAAACATATCCACTCTGTTTTTCACGGCAATTTTCAGTCCATTAGAAAATGATAATGGGCTTTAGACTGAACACAGCAACTCACAAGAGATGAGGGCTAACTGTTGATGCCAGAAGTACTTTCAGAACTTCTGAAACTATTTTGTACGTGATTATCTTTATTATTTTTTTATTGGAACATACTCGCTGTACAATATTGTTAGCTTCTGCTGCACGGCAGCACGCATCAGCTATATGTCTACATATATGCCCTGCCTCTGGGGCCTCCCTCCCACCCGACCCCATCCCACCCCTAGAGTTCATCACGGAGCACCCAGCTGAGCTCCCCTTGCTAAACAGCAGCTTCCCACTGGCTGTATATCTTACATATGGTAGTATATATGTATCAATGCTACTCTCTCAATTCATTCCACCCTCTCCTTGCCCCTCTGCGTCCACCATTCCCCACGTCTGCGTCTCTATTCCTGCCCTACACATAGGTTCATCGGTACCATTTTCCTAGATTCCGTGTACACGTGTTAATAGACGATATTTGGTTTTCACTTTCTGAGTTAACTGCGCTCTGTATGACAAGCTCTAGGTTCATTATGATATCTTCATAGCCAGCTTAATAGTCTCCGGCTATCTTTCAGCCAGCCTGAGCTGAGAAACTCGTTCTTGGATGATTGTGTCGGTATGCCTCTTCGTTTCCAGTGATCAGATTAACCAAGTGAGGGGCTGGTTTCCCCAAAACAACAAGGAGCCCGGGTGGGTTCAAGGCTGCCTCAGCAGGTGCTTCCCAGAAGGGCATCTGCATTTCCATCAGCTCAGAGGAGCAGTGCCAGGTGATGGGGTGAAAGGTAGAGGACCCTCTCCTCAGGAGGTTCTGTGTTAGCATCGCCCCCGTGAGACGTCTTGCCTGTAGCTTATCAGCCTGAATAAACCACCAGGGAATCCTAGAAGATAAGTTTTTAAATAGACCTGTGACCAGGAATTTGTAGCAGCGTTGAAAGCAAAGATGGATCCTCCATAGGTAGGAAGGTGCGTCTGCCATGACTGTGTTACAGTATTTATTTCTTTTCGAGCCATGAGTCTGGATATAGTGAGTGACTTGATTGTAAAATGAAATGTGTCAGAGAGAAACTTCATTTGAAAGTGACCCTTAAAGAAACCCTGGCTGAGAAAAAGAGGAAACTCACGAGAAGGTGAAAATGCATGCATTTACTTTGGCTCAGACGTCCATTTCCCTCCCCTCTACCTAAGCACACACTACCCACAGACAGGACAGACCGTCCAGCACTTTCCTCTGGAGACCAGGCCAGTCCTGGCTCAGCCCAGAGTCTAAACAATGATTTCCCCCCTGTTTTTGGTAAAACTGAGCTATCATTACTCATTTCTTGACACATGCCTCTCCCATACCATCTCATTTCTTGTGTTTCCTTTGTTAACAAGACTATTGTTGCTGTTTTTAGGAGGCTGACCTTGCTGGTTAGACCGTTCCCACCCAATCGTGTCTATATCTGGCACATGGACAAATGAGCGTATCTGTAGGCACTGAGGTAAACAGATGAGGTTGCTAACAGCCAGAGGTGACTGGCCCCAAAGCTCCAGGTGCCTTGGGTGTCACCTAGTGAGGTGACAACTGAAGGGATCAATATTGCAGCAACATCCGTAACCTACCTGGGACACACCAACAGGCCACTCGAAGAGGTAGGAAGGTCTGGATTGCAGGGCAGATAACACAGAAAATATTAACATGTCAGTATCTAAAAGCTCCCATTTCTAACCCACATTCATTTTAGGAAAATATTTTTCTTATGCACTTGATATAACAAATCTATACAGCTCCTTCTAACCCTTGAATGTGGGTCCACTCTTCCTTATTATTCTTCACTCATATTTCATCTCTGTGGGTTTCAAGGACATTTTTCTAACATTTTGTGTATTATTTATGTATGCCTGTCCTTGCAAAATTAACTTTTGTGGTCATAGTAACGATGGAAATATGCCATAGATGGTTGGGTTAATTAGTTTGTTTTTTGAATGCCTCAGAAAAGATATTTTTCATGCTCTGCCGTGATGATTTCAAAGTGTCTTACACGTGTACAAAAAGCATGTACATATGTACAAAATAGTACATCTTCAAACATCCTTAGGCTGTAACCAGTGTCCTTGCCCAGGGTAGAAGAAAGTGTCTCACAGCCTCTTCCCAGGCAACAGAGCAAAGACCAGCCCCCAGTCTCCAACTCAGCTCTGAATTCCAGGCCACACAAAGCTCCCTTTCCTCTCCTTTGCCAGAGAACAAGATCACAAATCTCCCAGTTTTTCGATGGCCAGTAATTCCTGGTGTGTTTATAACTAATGCACTATATGGACATGACAAAGGGTTTCATGCCACTAGAATGACAATGGCCTGAGCAGGCAGTGCTGTGGGCGAGATACTTCATTTGTTTGTCTGCTCATCAAGTATCTATAAAAAGCATCAGGTACGGCTTGCAGGAAGCCACGTGGTATAACTGTCTGCTGCTGCTGCTAAGTCGCTTCAGTCGTGTCCGACTCTGTGCGACCCCATAGACGGCAGCCCACCAGGCTCCCCCGTCCCTGGGATTCTCCAGACAAGAACACTGGAGTGGGCTGCCATTTCCTTCTCCAATGCATGAAAGGGAAAAGTGAAAGTGAAGTCGCTCCATCGTGTCTGGCTCCCGGCGACCCCATGGACTGCAGCCCACCAGGCTCCTCCGTCCATGGGATTTTCCAGGCAAGAGTACTCGAGTGGGGTGCCATTGCCGTCTAGTAATACACAAATACGTCATTCTCTCAGTAACCCTAATCAAAAGAAATTGTGATCAGAGATCCCAGTTGAGTGATTAATACACCCTAATGGAGTATTACATGATTTTTAAAAAGATCTGGAGAGATGATGCAAGAATGCAGGTATCGATTTATTTCAAGCCTATTTTAGAAGATAAATGCAAGTTATTAAGATAATAGATTATATCCCGAGGAGGAAAACAAGTGCTGATTCTTTAAAAACTTTTTAAATCAAATATGTAACCAAAAAGCAATACCGTTTAGAGAATCCTCTTGGTTGGAAACAGCTGCTTAATCAAAATACAGAGTTTTTGCTTTTTAGAAGATAAGATACTTTCATAAGCTCTCATTTATATATAACAAAAATACCATCGTGTGTTGCTTAATGCCTTGAGCAGAACTTACTGAATTGCTTCTTTATTCAACAAATGCACACTGAGCCCTCCCTCAGTGCCAGGCACAAATATAACACACCTGTCAGGGGTTCGATGGGAATCAGAGGAGAAATCCATGAATCGATCACTCAAACAAAGGCAACGTTTGATGTTGGAAGGAACGTGAGGAACACGATTCTTTAAGAGTTAAAAACAAAAATGCCTGACCTTGGCTAGAGCAGGGAAACCCTTCCTGAGGAAAAGGCGCTTGAGCTGACAGCCGAAGGGTGCCTGGCATCCATGTCAAGCAGGGCAGGCGGCAGGGAGAGGGAATGAAGCACACACACAGGCCCCGACGGTGGTCCAACCCAGAAACTGAGGGGAGGCCAGAGAAACTGGAAGAAAGGGAGCTAGAGAAGGGAGGGAGATGTGCATGGGGATGAGAAGAAGCAGATCGCACAGAGCCTTAAATAGGCCCCTTTGAAGGCTTATCTTGATTTTTCTACCATATGTAGCAACTGTTGCATATGCTCAATTTCAATGGAATATAAATATCGAGATCTAAGTCATAGTTATATAAAACAGCAGAGGCACTTGCTAAATACACATGGAGTTCAGACAGTCAGTTTAAAAACAATAAGGTTTTCACTAGAAAGTGAGTTGTAACAAAGGTTTTAAGAAGTTATTTCTATAGAATCTCTAGCATCTGATAGATAGAATCTCTAGTCTGAATTGTTCATTCAGACACTCACCTTATTTGGTAAAATCCAGTCCCAGATTGGATAATGGCAAATGGGATGGCAAGTCACATTTCGTTTCATGTCAGTAAACCAGGAAGCAGAAATAAGTGACATATGATCTGACAACTTTAATGGACAGCTTCAGTCCATTTGTGAAGCTGTGATAGTTTAACTGGAAACCATTGTGATGAAAATTCCTTCGTTCATTTTTATTAACATGTCGATCTTTTCCCCCAAACAAATCAATTAAAGGGTAATTTACTGGAACTATGGTGAACGGCTTCATCAACTGGAACCATATAAATATAATTGGAATATTCTTAAACAAAATGAAACTTTTTTTTTAAGTGTAAAGTTATTACTACTAGTCCACAGAGTTTTAATATTTTGATTGGTTGGTCTAACAAAGAACCTAGCCAACTTTCCTCCTTGTAGGCTTTTTTAAAGTACTGTACATATTTGCAATCACATTGTGCATAGATTCCTATTGAGTAATTTTCTCCTGTCAGGCCACAACAATGAACTGCAGATTCCTTGTTTGTAATGTAAATGATTGAATACATTTTGTTAATATGTTTTTATTCCTATGTTTTGCTATTAAAAATTTTATAACATTTCCAAGACAAAAAAAAATAATAAAATAAAATAATTATGCCTGCAGATGTAGATCATGGGGGTGAGCGGGAATGGCCAAATGTGATCTCTTATCAGTCTAAGCAAACGTCCAGATGTTCGAGTTAGGAACGGGGTTTACATAGCTCAGTGTTTCTGCCTCCATTTTAGGGTATCCTCTCAGAGGACTTGTATGACTGGTCTGAAACCACTCAACCCATGGGCTTGGGTTTCCCCACTTGGTACATTTATTCACTGTTCAACACACTGAACTTCTTGGAGACGACCCTGTTGACACCGAGTGTGTGATGCTTCTAAGCATCACTAGTTTCGTCGCACACACACGTGGTTCACTATGTTTCATATGGTTGAAGCAGACAAGTGTAAAAGATGTCAGTACACTTAACTGAGCCTTCATTTTGCATCCAGCATGCGTGCTTTGGGGGTCCGCCCCTTCCTTTCATCAGCGTTATCTGATTTCTATCATTTCTATAGGATCAGAATCTGACTGCCTTTTCAGTACATCTTTGAAACTCATGCCAGTGTTTCAGGCAGACCTGCTGCCTCTCCCTAAGTACTAAAATATCTAAGAGAATGACGCATTGTTCTCCTGGAAAATTAGACAATGCTACCCAACTGACATGACCATGAAAGCCTTCAAACATTTATAGTGCAACTCACTTTTCAAAGGACTTCGGGGGGTGGGGGCGGGGGGAGAATGTGTAACCTAGAAAACAATATTCATGGGAAAACTACATTCACTTCCTTCCTTACTGAGATCCTCTCAAATCATAGGAAGCGATGAGGAATCAAATGAGAATTTGGAGTTCTCTTGGGGAAAAAAATTTAAACAACTCTCAAAGAAGCCCTCACAACGCATGTATTGAAGAAACCATGCACATAAAAGTCCCTAGAAATCATCATGGTATCTGAAAACAAACTACCATGTTTGGCCATAAAAGAAACCTGCACAGTTACGTTTTAATTATTTAACCAATAACAGTAATAGCATTTGCAACATGCCAGACTTTTCTACATTCCTTTGAAATGACAACTCTTCTAATCCTCACAACAGCCTACTGAGATAAGTCCTATTTAAAGAAGAGGAAACAGAGGCACAGGGAAGTGAAGTAACTGGCCCAAGGTCACACCAAAGTGGATTCAAACAGACACACTGTCCCAGACTCTCTGCTCTTAAGCATTACACACTTTTTTAAGTTTTCTGAAACAATCAACCAACCAGTAAGACCTAAAGCTACAGATGATCGCTGCATACAGAACTGGGAGTTTTAAACATGACTGGTGTGGGTCCACATTTTCTCTTATAATGAGGATTTCATTTTTAGGAAGCCCTTTGAGCCCACGAGGCTTTGGTGCCACCTGAAAAGGTGAGAAGGCATTTGGCAAACTGGTGAAAGCATTCAAAATAACGTGTTCACTTACTTAACGGTGGGGCAGAGGACAGCGGAAGCCTCTCTTCTCCAAAATGCCAATCTCTTGTGCTTCGAACAGTTGGAGGGTTACCTGAGTTAATAAGATCCTTCCTTGAGACATAAATACCTTCTAGGTTTGTTCTACATCAACTGTGCCTTAGTTACAGCTTCGATTAGACCAATACTTAGCTGAAAACAGTCTCAGTATTTCTTGTGTGCTATGGAGGGAGAAAAAGAAGTGAAACGCTAAACTGACTTTCAACATTTCCGTCCATTTCTCCCGTTCCCTCTTCATCTCTGAAAGATTATTCCTGCTCTAGCCTCTGAAACCAAGCCCGTCCTTCTGGAGAGTTTAAGAATCTCAGTGAACATGGTGGCCAGGGCACCAGGCAATTAGGTTCTTATCTTTTTCTTCAGAGCCTGCATTGCTGCCCGGAATCTTGCGAAATGTCCTGATTCCTCCAAACATTAGATATTGATCTGTGGACCACTCTTTTAAGTAGCAAGGATCAAGAGCAGTGGTTCTCAAAGTATGGTCAAGAATCACCTGGGGACTTGTAGCGATCAAAATTTCAGGCCCCTCCTCAGACATACTAAGTCAGAAACTAGGGCTAGGACCCAAGAATGTGTCTTTGGATGAGCCTTCCAGGTAACTCTGATGCTTACTACAGTTTGAGAACCACTGGCCTAGATGGCACTGCCTGATAAAATGATAATACAAGTCACATTTATAATATAAAAGGCTTTGGCATTTTAAAAAATAAAAAGAGGTAAAATTAATTTTAACAAAACATTTAACATAATATGTCTGCAATACTATTTCAACATATGATCAAGATTTTTAAAAAATTCTGCTTACAATCTGTTTTTCATACTTAAAGTCTGGTATATATTTTACACGTACATGACATCTCAGTTCTGACAAACCACATGTGGCTCAACAGCCACATGTATCCACCACATTAGATAGACAGGCTCTAGACTTAAATAAAATCAGTCCTGAATATTCATTGGAAAGACTGATATTGAAGCTGAAGCTCCAATACTTTGGCCATCTGATGAGAAGAGCTGGCTCATTAGAAAAGACCCTGATGCTGGGAAAGACTGAGGGCAGGAGAAGGGGACGACAGAGGATGAGATGATTAGATAGCATCACCAACTCAATGGACGTGAATTTGAGCAGACTGTGGGAGTCATGAAGAACAGAGGAGCCTGGAGTGCTGCAGACCATGGGGTTGCAAAGTGTTGGACATGATTTAGCGACTCAACAGCAACAACAACAAGTGATAATGTCATTAACTTTTATGCTTTCTGTGTATCAGGCATTACTTAGTTAAGCATTTTATGTGCATAATCATATAAACCCAACCACAACTCTATGGATTGGCATTGTTATTACCCCCATCTTATACAGAAGAAGAGTTACGCCAAACGCCTATTTAATGTTTCATCAATATAAGAAGCCCACTCTAATATAAGCATTTCCAAATGATTTTAAATCAATTTTTTGGTAAAAAACACAAAGGAAAAAAATAGAGAAATAAAACCATTAACAGTACAGTTGATATAACTGTTACGTTATTAATAACTTACAAAGACATAGTAGTTGGGTAAGTACTCTAACCTTTAAAAATAGGCCTCAATTTGCACTCTTCTGTGATGCCAAATCTGTTGAAAAGTACCTATAGACAGGCTGTCTGGACAGTCAAGATCTTTGGGGAACAAAGGAGTCCTGGGTGAGTTACTTGGCAGGGTAGGACTCATCCTAAATGGAACAGGGAGCTGGGTCATAACCTGTTCATTCAAGTGCAGATTGATATAAAATGACTCTAAAAATAGTTCAACGTGAAGCAATGAACTTCTCTTAGTATTGGTGTGAAAAGCACCCAGTTTGTAATTTAAAAATAATAGTTGACTTAGTACTCAAATAGTTAATCTTTATCTGTTCCCTTAACTTCGACGGTTTCTCAAGGAAGGTCCATTTTCAAATGTATTTTCCACATGTATACCTGTGGCGGATTCATTTTGATATTTGGCAAAACTAATACAATTATGTAAAGTTTAAAAATAAAATAAAATTAAAAAAAAAACTACTATAAGGAGAAAAAGGAAAAGCAGTTAAAAAGTTTAGTTCCTGTTACATGGCATAGTGATTGATATTTCTATACATTTCAAAACGATCACTACAGTAAGTCTAGTCACCATCTGTCACCATACAAAGACATTACATAATTATGGACTATATAAAATCCCCACACTGTCCATTTCACACCTTGTGACTCAATTTATTTTGCAACTGGAAGTTCATACCTCAATCTGCCTCACCTACTTCTTTCCTCCGTATTTTCTCTAATCAGTTACAAGGAAAGAACTGAATTTGATGTGAGCCTCTGGTAGCCAGCCTTCATAATATTAACTATAAAATATATCAGGTGGTTTTTATAATGGACTAAGATCAGGGAATCTTCTTTCATCTCTCAGCAGTACTTCCTGACTGCATAAGTGTTTTCTTTGTTACAAAGAATAGGGAGTTCAGAGGTTTTAGGGATTTCATCTAGAACAGAGGCTTTTATACAAATACTTAAGTGTTTCCTTGGTAGGAAGTAACTAATTTTCCTTTTTCGGGATGTTGCAAAAAGCCTAATGAAGCAATGGAAGCCAGGAGTCCGTCTGATGACGCATATATTCCCTGGGTCAGAGTAAGAGATCGCCACATCTCCAGTTGCCATGGTTTAAATAGCCTGTGGAAAAGAAGCTGTAAACGTCTGTAACAAATTCTGTCCTTACTCTCGCTGCGTTTGTGTGCTGTAAACCTTTCAAGGCAAAGAAATTAATTTTGTCCACTATTGTATTCTCAGAGTGCTTGGCATATCAGAAGTTCTTGCCACAAAAATGTTTGTTGAATGAATGAATACAATTTCCAGATCTTAATTCATCATTCTACAAACGAAAGCTCAGAGTTTGCCAGTCATTGCTGGTGACCCAGTCTGAAGAATTTCTTCACTGGCCTTTGGAGTGGGGAGAGAGCAGGGGATGGGTGCCTGTCTGCATCTTGTCACTGAATGGCCCCCAATCTCTGCCAAGAGATAAGAAATGTCAACAGCTTAACCCAGTAGCTTTCAAAAATAGCATGGTTGATGAGACTGGAAATGTGGGTGTGGGCTAGAAATAAATCATTTGTCTTCAGTCTTAAGGAGGATAGGCTGACAACAGTTATTCCTCCCAGAGAGAAATCTAAAATATTTTTTAAGACTCATATAATCCGGCCAGGAACTATCAGAAGAAAAGTCTTTCCTCTCAATACGGCATAAATAGAACATCTGATTTTCGACGAATCAGGTGAATCGTTTTGAAAACGCAAGGATTATGGCAAAGTACTATGTTTCTTTAAGATTCCAGTTAAGTTTTTGTTGTTGTTGTTACTGTGTGCTTTACTTTCAATCATGCTGGCAGTTTTCCTCAAAATATAACTGAATATTTGCACAGTGAAGCAAGTTGTTGTGGGTTTCCTGGTTTGTGTCCCTGCCCCCCACGCCCCACCCCCCCGATGTGTGGGGGGGGCGGGATGTGGCGATCCAGGCAAGGTTTTTTCATCCCTTGCAGACAACCCCGGCTGCTGTTAAATGCTGAAAATAGCTCAAATGCTCTCAGAACAGTAGCACCACCCAGCAGCTGAGATTCTTTCCCTCTCTCACTTGCCTTCTCTCTTGCCCCCCCACCTTTTTTTTTTTTTTTCCAGACACTTTGATTGGACTTAATCTTAAACCTCTGGAGTTCAAGACCTTTTAAAAAGGGCTAAATAAACAACCTCCACATGTAAAAGGCCACTGACTCCTACTTCCTCTCTTCAGATCAACTGTTGAACCTGGCTGCCTGTAGGTAAGATTTTTTTTTTTTAATTCTGGAATTATTTTGTTGGTTTATGACATGGACTCAATGTTTTTTAAATAACTTGTCAATGGTGAAAATAAGCAGGGGGATGGGGGTGGGAGACGGTGCTGGGGGTGCTGAACGCCCTCCAGGTAGATACGGAGTTCCAGAGTCCAGCAGCAGCCTGTGTGCGTTTCTGCGGCTGCAGCTTTAAACAGTGCTGAACGCGCTCTGTACAATGCTGACCTGCAGAACAGACCTGTCTGTGACTGAGCCAGAGCCGCGGCAGAACGCTAATTAAGCCTCCTTGCCAGGGTCGTCCCAGAGCCTTTCAGACACCCTCATTTTCTTGTTTAGACGGGGTTTACTTATTTTTAACTTTCTAAGGGCATTTTTTTTTTAAGGGAAAAGATGCAACTACCTGAGTAAAGGAGCTAGATTAGTGATTTATTCTTTAAGGACAATGAGACGGCTTTATCTTATTAACCTTCTTTCACCACTGTTTTGTTCATTGCTACTGTGGAATTAGAACCATTTTTTGTTTGCTTTTGTATTGCACCATTGTACCACAATTCAGTGACTCAGTTTTGAGGTTTCCTTACCTAGCTGATGGTCTTTGGCTAGCAGGTTTCTTTCTCTACTTCGACAATATAATAGTTTGGAGGGTTTTCTGTGCTTTTCCCCCTCCCCCACCTTACGCTTGGTCTTGACATTTTGCAAAGCACTTTGATCTGTGGACTTTAACTTCAAACATGGCATTTACTTTGATTGTGGGTATTTACTATGTTCAGTAAAAAGTCTTCTTTTTTGTTTAAGGCTTTTATATCATTTTCATGGAATAATGTATTGGGTTTTGGTTTTCTCTCACTGATATGTGTTAGGTTTTATTAGTACAGGGACCCCCCTCCCCTCAGCAGAAAAGCAAAGACTATCCTATGGCAGGTTTCTCTGACCATCACAGAGTTTATGACAGCTTTCTGCTCCACTCAGCAGATGTCTAAAATCAAGCAGGAAATAATGGTGCACAGACCAGACTATCAACCCCTCATGTAAGTGCCTCTAAATTGCCATATGCCTTGGGGCCTTACTGTTGCTTTTTAACATGGACACTGAAATCCTTGGAATTTAGAGATTCTTATTTCCAAAGAAGTTTATTGGTATCTCACCATATGTCGAAAGAAAGCATGCATTTTAAACACACATCTTCCGGTTAATTTTTTTTTCAAAAAGAAGAAAAAAAATTTTTAAAGAAATAAAAGAATATTTTAAAAAGGAAAACTAGAAAAAAAGGAAAGGAGAAAAAAAATTCTCTGTAGCCAGAAATCTGTTATGCTAGTGAAACTTCTGCTGAATGAGGGATAAGGAATGAAAAAAATGTATTTCCTAAAATAGGCAGAGTATAGCACTTTCTAGCCATTCAGTCAACTTTTAGATGTTCTCTTTGTTTTAGAGAAAATTCGTGGGTATATCACATTTGTCTGTCACTCTTTTCTTCTCTACTGCAAACAAGGGTATTTTCAAAGTCCTCAGCCAGATACTGAGTTTGTCGTCTCCTGGCCATCTGGCCTTGCGTCCTGGTGAAGGTGAACAGTAGGACGAGCCTAAGCCTGTCGGAGAGTAAGTGCCAGGCAGGGGCCCTGGCTCCTCAGAGCTGATACAGGACACACCCTGTGCTCTGCATCGTGCTGACAAGGAAGGAAGCCAGTGGCCACGGGACTCAGGTTCAGAGGGTGGAGCTAGGGAGTAAGTTATGGGAGATGTCACTCTGGATTAGAAGCAGATGCAATATGATCTCTAGAACTGGGACTGACATTGTAGGAAAACCTAGAGCTATTCAGTCTAATTTTTTTTTTTTTTAATTTCCCAAAGCTGGACATTTAATTACTAACTTTCTCTCTTCAGATCTACATTATAAGAGCTTTTGAATCATCTCATTTCTGTGATGTGTGTATAGTCAAAACTTGAAATCCTCTGGTCATTTTGAGCATATCCTTCACTACCTTTGGTGGGGGTCTAGAATACTCATCCCTTTAATACTAGGCATTCTTGATTTGGCATTGCTGAGGAGAAATGTGCTGCTAAAAAGGCAATGCTAGTTAAATGGCAACCCACTCCAGTGTTCTTGCCTGGAGAATCCCAGGGACGGGGGAGCCTGGTGGGCTGTCGTCTATGGGGTTACACAGAGTCGGACACGACTGAAGCGACTTAGCAGCAGCAGCAGCAGCAGTTCAGTTGCAGAATCCAATGGCCGAAATGTGTTTGGAATGTGACAGAGGCCATTCCATTCTTGAGCAAGCCATTTTTTTCCTGTTCTGTTGGGTTTTTTTTGTTTTCTTTTGCCTCTTAATTTTACTTTGAAACTTTGGCTTGTTTGAATGTGAAACTCAAGGAGAAAGGTAGCCAAAACCACTGAGTTTCACACAGGTTCCACATGAAAGAAGTATTCTATCCAGCCTTGCTCGAAACTTGGCCCAAGTTTTGCCAAAAGTTTCATGAATGTCACTGAGCCTGGATTTGAAACCTAATCCCAAGTCAAGTGACTTCTGGTGACTTTGAGGCTGTCCTGTAGAAGTATAGAATCTGTCAAACAAGGGCACCCCTTATTTTCACATCTCTGACTATAATTTCATGTATACACACATTTTTGCAATAAACTTCCATTTGTTCTGTGATACTGTAAAGCCAGGTTCAATCCTAACGTGAATTTTTATCTCTGGGGTATTGAAGCAATTGGCAAATAGAAGTCTGCATTTTTAAATTCCAACACAGTCTGAAACAAGTGGTGTGAACATGTTGGTATAATTCAGCTAAAGGAAGTCAGTCCCAGGAGAGTCATGGAGTGGCTTTCTTTGCTTAAATATACTTCTGTGCTCATGTGGAACAAACAGTAACATTTTGTCCAGGTCTATCTGCTTGACAGTATGCCTTTTGTTCGTTCTCCAAAGGTGGTGTCAAATATATTGGTGGAAAAATAATAAACTTACAGATTTTTTTTTTTTTTTGGCCTGCTCAACTGACACACTCCTAGGGAACATTGTAAGCATTGAAAAGTAACATTACTTGTAATGTATACTGAGGGTAAAGGAATCCTCAGCAGTCAATTTTCTTCAGAAAAGCTTGACCTCCAGCTGTTGTGTGACAGTCAAATGGGTTGCGTTGTGAAGCAGTGTGTGTTTTGAGTGGCTGGAAGGAAGATGGGATTTGTAAACTTCCTTCAGCAAATGTTACATTTACACGAAAAATAACTGAGAAGAAGGGGACAAAGATGAGAGCAGAGCACTGGAAGTAAGAGGAGACCATCTGGTGCAGAGGGTGAGGAATCAGGACTGTTCAACATGACTTCTTTAACTCGACTTTGTCCTAGAAACTAAAACTCTACCTGCAAAATACCCACACCTGTAATTTTATTTAATACTCAGGATTATCAGAGATAATAGACTGTGTTTTTATTTCACCCCATGAATAGATGTTTCATGTTCAATAACTGGTTTCCTGGATCATCTGTCTTAAGGTAGGGTGGCATTCCTATTAATATGGGGTTGGTCATGCAGGCAGTGTGTTCCCAGTGTACAGGTGAGGACACTGATCCCCAGCATTGCCACGGTATCTATTTTACATCCCTAGAAAATAGCCAATGGCAGGTTGGCTCTCATATCAAGAGTTTTCAAAGTGTACCATTCCATCTCATTGCATAATACAAAGCTATAAAACAAGTTAAAAATAGTAGCCAAAGGATAATAAGAAAATGGTTAGTCCAAGCTACGAGAGCGCTATTTGGAATCATAACAATTTCTGAGTTTCTATACTTCACTGAGAAATAATAATCAAATAATTAAATAATCAAATAATCAAAAGTGGGATGAAGGTTACAGAGAAAGACAAGCATGGGCCAGTGGTATCATGAACCAAAAGTTATGACTTGGTGATCAAAACAAGATGCAGGTCAGTGAAAAGAATCATGTTAGTAATGTGATACAGCTTAAATAAAATAATGTACTTGCTACTGAAAGGTCAATCCAGTATTAGAAAAGATAGGACAGAAACACTAATCTCTTGTTTTGAAGATACATTTGGGCTTGAAAAAAGAAAGTGAATTTAGTTTAATGGAAAAACACATGTACAGCTTGTGTTATTAAAGCACTGTGTTTTGGTTACTTTGACCTGATACAAATCCTGGTCCAAGCACAACTTTGAATTGGTTTAATTCTAGTGGAGCCGTTGCTCTTGACATGCATTCAGCTCAGTGGTACTTCTCTTGTTCAATTTTGCAAACCTAAGAAATTTGGTTGGTTTCGAATTTAGCTGCAAGCAGTGTTCGACCTGACCATTTAAATATTTTAAAACCACATAACACTCAACTTTAGAACAAATTCCTAGTGTTAAAAATACCTAAGAATGTTGAAAAAGTTATGTATAGGTACACTGTCTGCAAATTTAATGAGCATACAACCAAATATAGTTAACAAATACAGTTTTGATCTGTAGATCAAAACTATTTTCTATTCCACATTTATGTGTTTTACTATGAAAGTATTCACTTAAAATTTTTTTATTATACTGGGATTAAAGATCATGGTTAAGGACAGAAAACTGGGAATTCTCTGTCAGTCCAGGGGTTAGGACTCAGCACTTTTACTCCTGAGGGCCTGGGCTCCCCACGGGTTCAACCTCTGAGTAGGGACCTAAGATCCCACAAGCCGCAGGGCATAGCCAAAATATTCTCTTAAAGAGAAAAGAAAAGAGAAGCATAGAAATCTATCCCCAAACAAATATGGCTGAGTAAATGTGCAGTTAGACTAGAAACCACATCCTCGTGGTACCAGCAAAGCCAAGTGTTTGAAGGTATTGTCTGGCATCTGGTTGACCTTCACGTAGACATCTGTGAATAGTCCAGAAAAGTGGGTCTGTACTGAAGGATTCAGCAGGGGAGTGTTGGAGATTAAGGAGGAAGTTTTGCACTAATTCAAGAAGGATGCTAAATGTCAAGCTAAGAGATCCACACCTCCTTCTGATGTAAGAAGTGGTCATTACCCCTGACTGTACAGGGCAGTAAAATGATAACTTTGGGAAGAAGTAAACAGCTTACAGAGTATCACTTCTTAGCGGTTGAGATTAAAAAAAAAATAAATTGCTTTGAATAAAAATCTTTGAAATATAAATTTTTTAGTATTTTTATTTAATTAAATACAATTTTAAATAAACTTATTCTGTTTATTTCTAAATGTTTTATAATTTGAAATATAAATTATTTTACTTATAAAATGTAAAAAATATTTTATAAATTATTTGCTACAAAACTCAACAATTTACTATTGATGTGGGCATAAAATTAAATCACTGAAATTTTCTTTTTATATCAAATATGACTTCATTCAAAGCAAAATAAAACCAAAAGTACATATAAACAAGTTCTAAACTTTATATTGGTATCACAAAAGACTGTGGCTTATGATGAGAAACTTTTAAAAACCAAGTAAAAGACTGAAAAACTGAGTGAAATGGTAAATTCGGTGACAGACAATTTTTTTGTAGAAAAAATAATGAAAGTTGACTTTGTAAAAAAAGAAAAAAACTTTTTTTAAGATGACTACTAGTTTTCAATATAAAATATATTTCATTTTAGTGTTCAAGCTACTTTACTTTAAAAATGGATGAATTTTATATTCCAAAATTAAAGTTGGTATTTGCACTTTGTCTCACATGGTGAGATCCATCACTTAATAGGCATAGTTTATGTAAAAACTTGCCTGGAAACAAAGTGATAATATTTATGCTAAGGTAAGAAAATTTGATTGCAGTGAGAGTTTTATCCTCTTTATAGTATTTTACCTATTTTGTATATTGAAATTAAACAAAAAGCATTGAGGTTAAAAATCACTTGTGCCTAAATCATGTACATCCTTTTCCTAATCAACATTCTGAATGACTATATAAAAGCATACAAAAATTACATGTAAAAACACTTGGCAGAAGACCAGTTTGCATTTTTCAATGAACATTATAGCTTCTTTCACTTAACACATGACATGCTTTTTAATTAAAGAATGATCTTACATATAAATCAAAAAGGAAGGAAATTGAGAGGTTACTAGTAAATGCAAATGGTGTTTTCAGATCAGATCAGATCAGATCAATCACTCAGTCGTGTCCAACTCTTTGCGACCCCATGAATCGCAGCATGCCAGGCCTCCCTGTCCATCTCCACCTCCCGGAGTTCACTCAGACTCACGTCCATCGAGTCAGTGATGCCATCCAGCCATCTCATCCTCTGTCGTCCCCTTTTCCTCCTGCCGCCAATCCCTCCCAGCATCAGAGTCTTTTCCAATGAGTCAACTCTTCGCATGAGGTGGCCAAAGTACTGGAGTTTCAGCTTTAGCATCATTCCTTCCAAAGAAATCCCAGGGCTGATCTCCTTCAGAATGGACTGGTTGGATCTCCTTGCAGTCCAAGGGACTCTCAAGAGTCTTCTCCAACACCACAGTTCAAAAGCATCAATTCTTTGGTGCTCAGCCTTCTTCACAGTCCAACTCTCACATCCATACATGACCACTGGAAAAACCATAGCCTTGACTAGACGAACCTTTGTTGGCAAAGTAATGTCTCTGCTTTTGAATATGCTGTCTAGGTTGGTCATAACTTTCCTTCCAAGGAGTAAGCGTCTTTTAATTTCATGGCTGCAGTCACCATCTGTAGTGATTTTGGAGCCCAGAAAAATAAAGTCTGACACTGTTTCCACTGTTTCCCCATCTATTTCCCATGAAGTGGTGGGACTGGATGCCATGATCTTCGTTTTCTGAATGTTGAGCTTTAAGCCAACTTTTTCACTCTCCACTTTCACTTTCATCAAGAGGCTTTTGAGTTCCTCTTCACTTTCTGCCATAAGGGTGGTGTCATCTGCATATCTGAGGTGATTGATATTTCTCCCGGCAATCTTGATTCCAGCTTGTGTTTCTTCCAGTCCAGCGTTTCTCATGATGTACTCTGCATATAAGTTAAATAAACAGGGTGACAATATACAGCCTTGATGGACTCATTTTCCTATTTGGAACCAGTCTGTTGTTCCATGTCCCATTCTAACTGTTGCTTCCTGACCTGCATACAAATTTCTCAAGAGGCAGATCAGGTGGTCTGGTATTCCCATCTCTTTCAGAATTTTCCACAGTTTATTGTGATCCACAGTCAAAGGCTTTGGCATAGTCAATAAAGCAGAAATAGATGTTTTTCTGGAACTCTCTTGCTTTTTCCATGATCCAGTGGATGTTGGCAATTTGATCTCTGGTTCCTCTGCCTTTTCTAAAACCAGCTTGAATATCAGGAAGTTCACGGTTCACATATTGCTGAAGCCTGGCTTGGAGAATTTTGAGCATTACTTTACTAGCATGTGAGATGAGTGCAATTGTGCGGTAGTTTGAGCATTCTTTGGCATTGCCTTTCTTTGGGATTGGAATGAAAACTGACCTTTTCCAGTCCTGTGGCCAATGCTGAGTTTTCCAAATTTGCTGGCATATTGAGTGCAGCACTTTCACAGTATCATCTTTCAGGATTTAGAATAGCTCAACTGGAATTCCATCACCTCCACTAACTTTGTTCATAGTGATGCTTTCTAAGGCCCACTTGACTTCACATTCCAGGATGTCTGGCTCTAGGTCAGTGATCACACCATCGTGATTATCTGGGTTGTGAAGATCTTTTTTGTACAGTTCTTCTGTGTATTCTTGCCATCTGTTCTTACTATCTTCTGCTTCTGTTAGGTCCATACCATTTCTGTCCTTTATTGAGCTCATCTTTGCATGAAATGTTTCTTTGGTATCTCTGATTTTCTTGAAGAGATCCCTAGTCTTTCCCATTCTGTTGTTTTCCTCTATTTCTTTGCATTGATTGCTGAAGAAGGCTTTCTTATCTCTTCTTGCTATTCTTTGGAACTCTGCATTCAGATGTTTATATCTTTCCTTTTCTCCTTTGCTTTTCGCTTCTCTTCTTTTCACAGCTATTTGTAAGGCCTCCCCAGACAGCCATTTTGCTTTTTTTGCATTTCTTTTCCATGGGGATGGTCTTGATCCCTGTCTCCTGTACAATGTCACGAACCTCATTCCATAGTTCATCAGGCACTCTATAAAGTGACCACAAATAACTACTTTTAATATCCTAGGCATTTTCATATTTATTGAGTGAATATTGTCATAAGGGTCTTTTTATATTGCTTTAGTCATTTGCTTCTTAAAGACTGCCGCCACCATCCTATACGCGAAGCATATGGAGCCTGAGGTTTAAAACTTTACACTCTGACACTCTGACTACTGATCAGTCTCAAGGTAGAAGACATTGAAAAATCCAAAACCACTTTTCAAGTTAAAAATTCACAACCAGACATAGGAAAGAATTATAGAACAGTCTTATGGACTCTATGGGAGAGAGAGAGGATGGCAAGATTTGGGAGAATGGCATTGAAACATGTAAAATATCACGTATGAAACGAGATGCCAGTCCAGGTTCCATGCACGATACTGGATGCTTGGGGCTAGTGCACTGGGACGACCCAGAGGGATGGTATGGGGAGGGAGGAGGGAGGAGGGTTCAGGATGGGGAACACATGTATACCTGTGGCGGATTCATTTTGAGATTTGGCAAAACTAATACAATTATGTAAAGTTTAAAAATAAAATAAAATTTAAAAAAAAGAAGCATAAATTAAAAACCTGTATTATAAAAGATGCACTTAAAAAATATGACTCTCAGATTCTGGTTACCTTGGGGGACATAGGGAAGATATTTTGATCAGAGGCATGTACCACAGAATTTTATTGAATTCATAATGGCTTATGTTTTAAGACAAATCATGGGTACATGGATATTTTTATATTATTCCTTTATCTTTTGAATGGCTGAGTAAATGCCGGCATCTTCCATGCCTTAAACTTAAAATAAACATTGTAAATACTGAAAAAAATTTAAATATATTTCTCAGCTGCTAATATTGAGAAGACAATATTAATTTTAGTGAAAAGTGATTTTATAACATATAGGCAAGCCTCTCGGTGGCACAGGACCACAGCAGTGGTTTGATATGCATGAGTTTCCAGTTAATGTTATCCTGTGCAAAGTAAGGACTACCTATGTTTAATATAAAGACTTCACTCTATAACTGAATAACACATTTCTTAAAATTTAATTTATTAAAAAAGTTTACATACACACAACTGTTCCTTAATTTTCACACTAACACTCTGATATCATGAGGGGTGGGGAATCCAGTGATTTTTCATGATCATTTGGCAGGAACCTGCCATTGAAAAATGACAATTTTCATTCTGATTTTTTTTGTTTGTTTTATCCATAGAGTTATTTCAGAATGCTAAAATGGAAAAGCTGACAGGAAGCACTATCTTTTTAGGAGGTTTGATGATGATGGATTATACTGAATAACTTTTTTCTTTTTTTTTTTTTTTTGCATTTTACACTTAGTCTAAAAATTCAGTACAAGCCAAAAGTCCCTTATATTAAATCACAGAATTCAAAGAAAATATGTTTCCTAGGTTTCCAGGCAAAGCCTATCAAAACATTTAAACTGTAAATAATAAACTCATCGAAGAAATTGTGATGTTCTGATAACACAGAGAATAACTTTGAATTTCTTCATGCCATTGTTACTAAAGCTGTGAAACCAATTATTAAATAATTAATGAAAGAGTAACATCTATAAACAAATGTGAGGAAGAGGCTTTTAGATTTCTGGCATTAGACACTGTCAGTTCCCTGACCATTAAAGTCTCTTCTCCTTTGCCTCCTGTGACACTGCAATATTTTCCTGCAGTCTCTGATCACTCCTGAATTCCACTGAAGGTGAATCTTTCTTTGCCTGATCTTAAAGGTGTTCCCTTGGGTTCTGTTCCTTGTATCAAATCTCCCCTCAGTTCATCTTTATCCTCCTTTGTGAAAATCTTAAAATCTATGCATCTATCCCTCATCTCTTTCATGAGTTCTAGCCTCACATTTGTAAGGAAATGGTAAACACCCCATATGAATATCTTTAGCGTGTTTCAAACTCAGCACTTCTAAAACTCATCATCTTCCAATTCCCAACCTGCTCTTCTTCCCCAGGGCTCTGTTTTAATAATTGTGTCACCGACTTATTCAGAATTAGAATCTTAAACA
Source organism: Bos indicus x Bos taurus (assembly GCF_003369695.1). Classification (NCBI taxonomy): domain Eukaryota; kingdom Metazoa; phylum Chordata; class Mammalia; order Artiodactyla; family Bovidae; genus Bos; species Bos indicus x Bos taurus. The sequence goes on along the minus strand of NC_040102.1, from coordinate 15,922,384 downwards.
AGTATTCAAATGTTCCTTCATACAAACTTAGTCACTGTTGAGTCTACCTACACACACAATTTCAATATCCCCCCCTTGTATCTGCTTAAAAGCCACTGCAACATTCTTGACTAGAATTTCTCTGTCCTGATCACTCTTGACATCCATATTTTCTGCCTTGCAGTCTAATCCCTTGAAGCCAGAGTTGCTTTGTTGAAATAAACAAGCTTGGTATGTAGGCTCCCCATACACCACACTCCCCTATCATATAGCAAGTACATTCACTTTGCTCTCTCCTCAGGCTTGAGGGACCAGGAAAGATGATCATGTCAACCAATGGAAGTAAACTCTGTATATGGTGTTCAGACATAAATAGCCCTGTGTTTTCCCAGACAAAAGGCAGAGTTGGCAACCTTTCCAGAGTCATTAGTAAGAAAAGGTGTGGCTCGCTGTGCCAGCCATGGAACAGAGATCCAAAGTCAGTCTAGTTATTTCTCTCAAAAAATCCTTTTCCTCCGATTCTCCTTCTAACAGTAGTTCACAAACCACCTGTTTCATTGGTGCTTAGTATGTACAATGTGATGGTTGTAGGCAAAGGCTAAGTGATAAACATTTTGTTAAAAAAAAAAAAAAAAAAAAACAGACCATAGGAAGAACACAAAGTTTTAAGCCAGAAACCCCATGTGATTCATAAGAGACAGTGGAAGAAGTCTTTGAGAAATAAATGACTTTAATTTTTTGAAGAGCCTCCATATTGTTTTCCATAGAGGCTGCACCAATTTACATTTCCACCAGCAGTGCACAAGGGTTTCCTTTCTCCACATCTTCAATAAGACTTGTTATTTCTTATCTTTTTGATGATAGCCATTCAACTCTAAAATATGTGAACATCTTCAGAACTAACTAGAAAACAAAGAAATGACTGCAATAATATAAAAATATCCTTATGACAATATTTCACTCAATAAATATGAAATCACTCAAGGTATTAAAATCATCCATGGTCACTTAAAATGCCAATAGGTTTTACTAGTAAATTCCTAATTTCCTTCCTCTCTGATTTATATGTAAGAACACTCTTCTTAAACATAAGCACAGTCAAGTGTTAAACGTACCAAGCTCTAATAGTCCATTAAAAAATACAAAAACAAGGAATGGAGTTGTTTTGGGGGACAGCATAAAGGTCCCACTCATTGAATGATTGTCATAATTATAGTAAATATAACTTTATCTGAATAGTAGGATATAAAGTGAAATTCTAAATACCAATCTTCTGGATCTTTTAACGTTTCTGGCACCATTGATCTTTAGTCATCTGATCAGGAATCGTTTAAGAGGCTACTCGGTAGTCTGTTCTGGCTTCTGTGACAGACCCTGAGAACTAGACATCCCCCCACCCTGTGCAGTAGGAGATAGTTATTGAAAGGTAATTGGCCAAATAGTCATATAATTAAAACTATAATAAGAGCCATGAAAGAAAGATAAAGGATGCTAGAAGAGCAGAATTCACAACTTTGAGGACCAAGGGTCAAGGACAAAAAGATAGCTAGATTTGGAATTTAGTGAAATTATTAGGAAGGTGAGTCACTTGGGGTAGCAACCAGAAGAAGCATTTCCTGTGCCGAGAATGATGGTCCCTTTTACCGATTACTGAGGGTAAAGAATGAAGAGAGATGGACACGATTCCTCCAAAAATAGATACATCAGGCATCACTGAACGTCCACCCTCTAGATACAAGTGAGCGCATGTGATGGACTTTTTCTCCTGTGGAAAATATCTTTAGAATGATAGCTAGCTGTGCTAGTATATATATAGTGGTGTTGGAGAAGACTCTTGAGAGTCCCTTGGACTCCAAGGAGATCCAACCAGTCCATCCTAAAGGAGATCAGTCCTGGGTATTCATTGGAAGGACTGATGTTGAAGCTGAAACCCCAGTACTTTGGCCACCTGATGCAAAGAGCTGACTCATTTGAAAAGACCCTGATGCTGGGAAAGATTGAGTGCAGGAGAAGAAGGGGACGACAGAGGATGAGATGGCAGGATGGCATCACTGACTCAATGGACATGGGTCTGGGTGGACTCCAAGAGTTGGTGATGGACAGGGAGGCCTGGTGTGCTGCGGTTTATGGGGTCACAAAGAGTCAGACATGACTGAGCGACTGAACTGAACTGAACTGATATATATATACACACATACACACACGCTAATTTATATGTATGTGTGTATATATACACACAAACTAATCTATCTATATATATATCCTAGCTTATATATATATAAATTCTCCATGAATTATATAGTGTTGTGTTTGCTCTGACTTAAATATTGAAGGAGTATGATTTCTGAAATGATTTATGAAAGATGAATGTGACTTTGAGTAAAACTTATTTGAGCTTTGAGTAGGATTTTCAAGATAAACATCCAAGGAAATGTCTAACAAGAGGGATATTGAAACACAATTTCTCAATGAATAAAGACCTTACTGATTGCAGCTATGAATTCAAGTATTTTGACATATGTTCAGGTGTTTGTTTTGAGACATGTAAGGAGTTAAAAGTGAAAGAAAATGTTTAAAGTTCCCTTCCTCACTTTGAACTACATTTCAAAGAAATACATAATTTCAACGTAAAATATATTTCCTCCATAGACCAACCCAAGTATGTGTATGAACGTGAATTAAATCTCATGGTTGGGGTTATATCTGTTAATTTTTATTATGTATCTGAAATGGCAACTATTTAAAATATTTTCTGCTTTAATAATATTATTCAGAGTAGTACTGATAACAATATTTCTTCTGCTTCTTATACCCTTATTCACATTTTTCAAAATCAGCAACGAGACTAATTTATTTTAAGAATTCCAAGGTTTTCAAACAAAAATACCTGCATGCAACTAAAAAAAAGAGAGAGAGAGAGAAACGTGGTTTTTAATGCATTATTTATTTTAGGTATTTACTGTGGTCGGTTGTGTCCAACTCTTTGCCACCCCATGGACTGTAACCCTCCAGGCTCCTCTGTCCATGGCATTTTCCAGGCAAGAAGACTGGAGTGGGTTGCCTTTTCCTCCTCCAGGGGATCTTCCCGACCCAGAGATCAAACCCACATCTCCTGTATTGCAGGCAGATTTTTACCACTGAGCCACCAGGGAATTTTTCCAGAAATAATCATAAACTTTATATTTGTAAAAGGTAGCTGAGCACATTTGTAACATTTCTTTTCCAGGGATCAGTATTGCTCTAGAAACTGCTGTTTGAAATCACAAAGTGGGTATCTGTGTAGATATGTTTTGTTAATTTTTCAGATTATTCCTTCCTCATGCTATCATGAACAGTAGCAAAAAGGAATCAGAGAGAGCAATAAACAATGAACTTCCAGTTTAAAAAGTATTAAACAAAGCACTTCCAATTCAATGAATATTGTATTCCTAATACTGTGAAGAAAGCTGAGCGCCAAAGAATTGATGCTTTTGAACTGTGGCATTGGAGAAGACTCTTGAGAGTCCCTTGGACTGCAAGGAGATCCAACCAGTCCATTCTAAATCCTGGGTGTTCCTTGGAAGGACTGATGCTAAAGCTGAAACTCCAATACTTTGGCCACCTCATGCGAAGAGTTGACTCATTGGAAAAGACTCTGATGCTGGGAGGGATTAGGGGCAGGAGGAGAAGGGGATGACAGAGGATGAGATGGCTGGATGGCATCACCAACTCAATGGACATGAGTTTGGGTGAACTCCAGGAGTTGGTGATGGACAGGAAGGCCTGGCATGCTGCAATTCATGGAGTCGCAAAGAGTCGGACACGACTGAGCGACTGAACTGAACTGAACTGAATGTAAGTCTTGAAGCCAAGAACTGGGAAACCTGGGCATTCATAGGTAATAGAAATATGTCGAAAAAAGAAGAATCAGAATATTTCCTGGAGTCCCTAAACTGTGCAATTCTTGAATGAGCCAACTTTGAGTGGAAAACAGAAATCTGCCTCATAGGAATATGAAAGTGCTGTGGCATAGAGTATTTTATAGAAGTTGAAGATTTGACCTTGCATGATTACTGAAGCTGACTTAGTATACTGTCCATGGGGTTTCCCAGGCAAGAACACTGGGCTGGGCTGCCGTTGCCTTCTCCGTGTTCTCTTTACCCACGGTCAGTAAATCTGTCCTATGCTATAGTCACGTAGCTCAGCCCTTAGGAAAAGACATCCCTCTTCCTTTCCAACACACACACACACACAAATCTTATTTGACTTCTAAATATATCAAATGGAAAACCTTACCCTCATCTATGAGCCTGACAGTGCTTGGTATTAGGAGAATTATTGAGAAAAAAGCAATCAACTCTTTGTCGCTGTTACTTAAAAGGTGCTTTCCTTACATTAGGCATAAATAGTTTTAACTCCTACTTCATCTCTTAAGCAAGAAACTGTTCTTTCCTCTGGCATTTGGTGCACCACAGGACATGTTTCAATTCTTGACTTAGAAAGACTGAGTTCCTTGTCTCTCTAGAGATATTAATAGCACCACCATTCACTCAGACAGATGCAATCAGAGCACCTTCTAAGAGCAAAGTGCTGCTCTGAGTTCTTGGGATACATCAGTGAACAACACTGATCAAAATTTCTGCCCCCAAAGAGCTTACATTCCCATGAAAAGAAACAAACAATAGAAGATAAACATAATAAGTAATTACGTAGTAGGTGAGAAAGTAACAGAGTGCTTTTAAAATACAACAGAGTAAGGAAGATGTGGAGAATGTGTTGAGGACACTGCGGCTCAGAATTTTAAATGTGGAGCAAAGAACATGAAGGAGTGAGGAACTGTCCATATGGATCTCTGGGGGAACTGTCGTCTAGGCAGAAGGAAGTGCCCCCCGCCAATGCCCCCAAGGAGCCAAGGCTTCCCTGTTCGAGGTACACCAAGGAGCCTGACCCAGTTGCAGCCAAGAGAGAGGAGAGAGCAACTGGAAGATGAGATCAGAGAGTCACTTACACTATAAAAGGCACTTATACTCTGGCTGCTCTATTGAGAGAAATCTGCAAGGGAAGGGTGGAAGCTAGGGAACTAAGTAGGAAGCTAGTGCAATAACCAAGTGCGAGAAGATGATGGCTTTGGCCAGGGTGGGAATGGAAGAGGTGACAAGAAGTGGCTGGTTCTCCATGGGTATCTAGATCCCTGGGACATTCCAAGATTGAGAGGTCAGGACACAGAGGAGAAACCAATCAATGAACCTGAGAAGATGTATCTAGAGAGACAGGAGGAAAAGCAAGAGGGCGCCATGTGCTGGAAGCTTAAGAGGGGAAATTGTATCAGAGGAGGAGGCATGATCAAGTAAGATGACAACTGAGACTTGGCTAGTGAATTTCACAAATTGGAGATGATTAGTGACCCTGACAAGAGCAATTTGGTGGAGTGGTATAATTCTGGAAGGTTTTTGGCATGATATTTAACTTAAAAAAAAACAAGTGTTTTTATTGGTGGGTAATAGCTTTTTTGATCGATTTAAACTTCCACATTATTTTTACTCCACATGCCCAGCAGTCACAGATTCCACAGTCTCTGGACCACTTGAGCACACGCTGCCAGTGTTTAATGAAATACTTGTCTTCAGGCCGGTAAACCTCACCACGTGACTTGGAGTGCTTCCTGCAGATGCACTTTCTGACTGCTGAGTATTTACATGGACCATGGTGATAACCAAAATAAAAATGCTTTTATACTTATAGATTACTTCACTGAATTATATAAAACTGGTATCGATAAACATACTTACTCCAAAAAAATGAGGTATAACACAAAAAAACTCATGCAGATTTACTGGAAATCTGTGAATTGTTGTTTAGAACCTGAGAGTTTCTGCACCACCAGTCTTACTAATTGTGTGAAGAATTACAAGATATTCTGGTTATCAACCTTCATGTTAACAATCTATAGTAGTTTCTACTTATTACACTCAATCACATGAGTGAATCAGCCAATTTGTACAAGCTGTCTTGCAAATAACTCCTATAGTAAGAGTAAAATAAGAAAACCACCATTATGGAAATCATTGCTAAACACCTAAGCCTGAATTTTACCATCTCATTGTGTAGATCTAACTGCAGAGAAAGCAGATGCTTTAAGGACTTGAAATAGCTGAACTAATTTATTCTCTCGTCTGTGTGATGTGTTATACAATACAGTCCTATACCAAACAGGTTTCTCTCTGCTAGACTTTTATTGTGCTTCTGTGTTTGATTATGTTAAGTTGAAAAAGGTAAACACAGTGTTTTAATTTCTAAGGACTCAGAATAACCATTAAAATAGAATTTTGATGTTGCATTGTAGCAAATGACATTGAAGATAAATGCTATTTTCCTATCTTGAAATTATTTTATAACAGCATTAGTTTCTGAAGTCTTTAAAATATCAGGTTAACAATGAAAAGGAAATTAACAAATAAATCTCTAAAAGCTCAAATGTACAGTTAAAGACTAAAATTTATATAAAGTTTAGTTGTGTGTTTTCCTACCCAGAAATCAAAATTTGAAGAGCAGCTAGGGTATTTTGCTTTTCAAATTTCAAGATATGGCTTCCCCAGTAACTTGGATGATGAAGACTCTGCTTGCAATGGAGGAGACCCCGGTTCGATTCCTGGGTTGGGAAGATCCGCTGGAGAAGGGATAGGCTACCCACTTCAGTGTTCTTGGGCTTCCCTGGTGGCTCAGCTGGTAAATAATCCACCTTCAGTGTGGGAGACCTGGGTTCGATCCCTGGTTAGGAAGATCCCCTGGAGAAGGGAACAGTCACCCACTCCAGTACTCTGGCCTGGAGAATTTCATGGACTGTATAGACTGTATAGTCCATGAGGTCTCAAAGAGTTGGACACGACTGAGCAACTTTCACTTTCAAGGGTATTTTGTCCTGCTTTTCGTCCTTCACTTAGATGAATTTCCTGTCTTATTGCTGAAACTACTTATGAAATGATAACATAATCAATAGGATGTTTCATGTTTCCTGAAGGGGTTTTGCAAACTCTAAATATCTTAGAAGCCACTGAAGTCTAGAGGAATGAACCAAACCTGACAGTATCTTAAAGTCTTCTAGTAGAAGATCAGGCGCTCTGAGCAGTGCACCTTCTGTTTTCACCTCATGCAGTTCAATAAGGAAACCATCCCCAAAGTGGAGAAAGGGAAAGCCTTTTCAGGACCCAGACCTAGATACTACTGTATTACCTAACAGCACATGTAGTAGATACATTTTTGTAGGTTGACCACATGTAATTAGAGTTACATAGAGTTCAGGCCACATTCAATGATGAGTAGAACTTGAGTTTTTGTATGGCTTAAATATATACACACACACACACACACACACACACACTGATATATTTTTTTAATTTATTTATTTTAATTGGAGGCTAATTACTTTACAATATTGTGGTGGTTTTTGCCATACACTGACATGAATCAGCCATGGGTGTACATGTGTCCCCCATCCTGAGTCCCCCTCCCACCTCCCTCCCCATCCCGTCCCTCTGGGTCATCCCAGTGCACCAGCCCTGAGCGCCCTGTCTCATGCATCGAACCTGGACTGGTGATCTGTTTCACGTATGATAGTATACACACTGATATTTACAGCAGATCTATTTTCTAACATTTGAAGTGAAACTTGATCTTTTAATATATGTAACTGGGTATGAAATCAGGATCAGTGAGATAAACAAATCAAAGATTTTGGCCTCAATGGCCTCAGTGAGCCCCTGAGGGTATGTTCTATGCAGTGATGTTTGATGGGTGACAAGAAGGTCCACATGAGACCTTTAGCCATTGTGATCCAAGCTAATGAATGCTTCAGCCCCTCTTGGTAGTCAAATCCAGTTTTTAAGACTTGGTGCTACTTCCAAGTTCTATGACAATTTTCGTCGTTTTATCTCCTCTGCTAATGTCTGCCAGTTAAAATCTTGCCTGGAAAACTCCGTGGACAGAGGAGCCTAGCAAGCTGAAGTCCATGGGGTCACAAAAGAGTTGCGCGTGACTTAGCAACTGAAAAACGACAACAATGACAAATGAACGGCAGAATCGAGAGTCACATTCCAGCGACAGTGACTCTTCCCCCTCTTAGGACAAAGGTGCAGGGGACACTAATCAGATCTTTCCCTGAACTGGACAGGACTGCTCTTTCCAGAAAGAAAGGAGCATGATTGCTCACATGGTCAAGAGTGTAGTCTGGGCATGATAACTGACCAGGCCTGTTCCTAAATGACTGGGTGGAACAGACACCTGCCCTTCCCACTCCCTCTCCCACCCTCCACTGACCTGCACTGGATATTTAATCTCCTGTGTTAAGCCACTAAAACGCAGGGCTTGTCAATTACAGACACTGGCCAACCTTACACAGTTGGTGACACTATATAGCTACATGAATCCATAGTGAAATATGTCAACATAGCCTAAAAGACTTTCTGATTACATATGAAGATATATTTCTGAATTGTTGTATTATTAAAAGATACATGAATAATTTCAGAAACTCAAATCCAATGGTACTATGATTTTAAAAGAATTTTTAAAAAATCATTGAATTTAACTTTTTTATTTCATTTGAAAGTATGTAAGTTACATATATGTCTTTTAGACAATGCTCATTAAATATTTCTGCTTTCTAGGAGGATAAGAGTTATTCTAACACAAGGAAAAATCCACAAGATATAAATTTTTTAATTCCCCCAAATGAAACTGTTATCCTTTCTACTTTATCTGAAAAGAGTATTTTTATGAATAATCTTTAAAAACAGATTTGAACCTGTCAATCCAAATTAGTACCCAAATTGACATTTTCCAGATTAGATTTTTAGGAGGCATATTTTACCTTGAACTCCTCAATGAAAAATAAGTTAAACTGGCAAAACTAATACAATTATGTAAAGTTAAAAATAAAATAAAATTAGAGAGAAAAAAAAAAAGAAAAAAAAAGAAAAATAAGTTAAACAAAGGGAATTTAAGATTTTCCTATTATAAAGTAGTAGATCTTATTGAATCTTTATACAAATTATAGTTCCCTGATGTGTTTTTTACCAAAACTTATTTTTTTTTAAAAAGACTTCCAGACAGTTTTTCATCATCATTAAATGACTTAGGAAAGTGAAGGATAGTGCTAGTGTTTAAACGGCCATGGTTCTATATCCACTCCCCTAAAACCTTACATTGGTATTCGTGGGTCAGTGTCCTACAAAGCATAGTGGATACAGAGTTAAAATTCACTCATTAGGTCTCATTAGGATCAAATATTTATTATGCACCAATAGCTACACTGAGTGTATTTCCTAGGATGGAAATTGTTTGTGGCTAATGTGCTGTAGAACCCGTAAAGTATTCATGACTGTGTTAACTGGTTCTGAGACTGGGTCCCCCTTTATGGAATGTGTTTCATCTCAGCAGCTGCTTTATATAATTTGGCTGGGGTTTCCCCCACTAGTCTAAATGTAGCATATTAATGCCAATTTAAAGATCAAATATTATGAATAACAGACATGCATTTTGTCTAATAGATATACATTAATTACCTCAAAAGGGTTACAGATTCTTCAGGATATACATTTTTTCATAACTAAATGGGTCAGAATTCATTAGCAGTTTGGAAAGACAAATATAAAGTGGGACCAGTAGCTGAGTTTAATTAAGTTGTCACTTCTTTCAATTTTTTTCTTTAAGGCAATTTTCTACTCTTTACATCTGAATTCTTTCTGTAAAGGACTAAGCTCAGAATATCGTTGCTTTCCATTGGCATGATTTTGATGGAAATATTTTCAGTTTATTCTTTTAAAATGGTGATGAAACTGAATATATTCTTTTAAAAGTCTCTCAGTCAATGTATAAAAGTCTAACCACAATGATTAATTCTTTTCAAATATGTGATTTCAGGTGTGTGGGTTCTGAATACAGATGCTGTCTATATTCTTGATATTTTCCAGTGGGAAAGAGACAGTATTGCTGGGATGATGAAGAAATTTAGACCCCTGGTTTGATGATAATGAAATGAAGCTGGATTTTATAACTTGTACATATCGTTGACCCTTAAAATGATGCTTTGTATGATCATTTTCATTTACACATTGGGAACAGCTTCAGAAGTGTTAACTTTTTCAAAGTCCCTGGGCTAGTGAGTTACAGAGCCGGGATTCAAACCTGCTTTGTGTCACATTCCAGCACCCAGATCAGCCCAAGACAGCAGGGAATCTCTCCATATTAGTAGAGAGGTAAAAAGGTATTTGCAAGTAGCCATATAAATGGTTACATTTGAACAGTTTACTATTTCCCCAGTGAATACACTTAGCAACCAGCCCCACCAGATAGAAAATTAAGCCACAGCACCCAGTTAGGGCTGCAGGTGAGCAACAGTTCCCCAAAGAACAGCTTCTAATTTTTGGTTTATAAGGAGTTTAATGGGCATACACTCGGTAGGCATGCAGTTTCTTTTTGGGGTTGCATCAAAGGCTCTTATCTCTATTTTGTATTTGTTTTGTCTACACGGGCAACACAAAGTCCTCCATTAGATCTGTAAACTCCTGGCAAACGAGTCCACTCTGGCCCATTCTGCTTTGGCCTTTGCAACATCTCCAAAATTATTTCCTCATCCATCCACACATACATTAACTAACTCATCTGTATAGTTTCTTCCCTACCTAAAATTTCGCTGGCCTGAAAGTCCGTTTACTCTGAGGTTATACAGCTTCACACAGTTGTCTCTGTAATTCTGACCCCACATGGCCAGGAATCAGAGGTCCACGTGTTAATTAGTTGGTATCTAATTAGTTCTGATATCCAATCCCACTAAGATTTCAGGTGGAAAAAAAAATGTGTTTTTTTTTCTTTCTTTCTTGTTGTTACTTAAGACAACATGAGGGCTCTGTCTCTATCTCCCTCAAGGCTTGACTCTCGGTGGGGTATCAACAAGGCAGGAATCTCAAAGTAATTAAATCTCCTCTGACAGTCTGGCCGTCCTGGGGGGTGGCTCAGAGCAGGGCCAATTCCCGGTGCTGTTTGCTCTTGGCAACACCATGCCATCTTGCCTCCTGACTGTGGCTCTAGGGTCACTCCCATACAGCACGGGTTTTTGCAACAGTGACTTACATTGTTTCAGTGTTCCTCTCCTTCCCAGATGGTCAGAAGCAACTTCTGCTTCCAGGGAGGCTGGGCACTTCAGTCTCCTCAGCACCACCAGGAGGCTGACTAATGCAATGGTGGCTGATCGCTACTGGTAGCTGTGGAATTCCATGGCTTTATCAAGGACCAGTTTTTATTAAAAGAGCCTTACTCAAAGTTTCCTAAATATGCATTAAAAAAAAAAAATAACCATAGCAAGCAGAGCTGTATTTCCAAACATCTTTTTGGTCTTTATCTGCTCCCCTCTGAGAAAATAACACCATCCTAGCTTGGAATTCTCTCTCATTCTTCCTCAGGTTCTGTTCCAAAGGGTGGAGCCCCTCATTTTTGCCGGTGGAAAGTTGCTGCTTCTTGCAGTGGAGCACTGGAGCTCATCAATAAATTAGGCTCCAGAAACAGCCCAAGGAAATCCTATAGTTGCCAAAGGTAAAAGGTGAACCGGCTCTAATAATAAGCCAGGTTTGGCTATCATTTTTCAATATGTTACTTGGATTACCAAAAAAAAAAAAGAAAACTGATAAACTCAGTAACAAAATCTAATAGCATCAGAGATTACTTTGAGGTGGTGAACAAATCAACTTTATGCTTCAAATGTCACTAATATCAAAACTACAGACACAAAGCCCATGATTAATCTCTCCTATCCATTATTAGCTCCTTAAAATGGCCCCGGGCCCTCCCTTGATACCCTGGACTGGCTGTGGAGGGTGAAAGAAAGTGAAGAAAGTGCTAGTTGCTCAGTTTTGTCCGACTCTATGCGACCCCATGGACTGTAGCCCACCAGGTTCCTCTGTCCATGGGATTCTGGATTCTGGATTCCACGGGATTCTGGATTCCATGGGAATCAGGCAGGAATACTGGAGTGGGTTGCCATTTCCTACTCCAGGGGATCTTCCTGGCCCAGGAATCTTCCTAACCCATGTCTCCTGCATCTCCTGCATCTCTTTACTCACTGAGCCATTGGGGAAGCCCATCAGATGTTTGTAGGGTTAACGCTAATTTCCCAGTTACACAGTATCACCAAGAACAGCCCTCTCTACCTCAGAGCAGACCACCCCAAAATTCACAAAATGTGCCTTGAATGGAAGACAGCTTTGTAACCAGCTCTTACAGCATCTTAGACCAAACCTGGGGAGACGTGTAAGAATCCCAGGTCCAGGAGGTGGCAGAGACCACATCTTCCTCCTCCAGATGGGGAGCAGTACATGCTGGGAGAGGACAAGGGGACACCATTGCCCTGATCGCCTCTGAGTCTAACTCACTGTCTGGGGCCCAGGAAGGGGCCCAGTGATGGCACAACCTGCTACCTCTGGCTGTCCCTAAGAGAGGACAGAATGGTTTCGATGCTGTGGGGCTCTTATCGGGAGAGGTCAGGCCATCCTGAACACAGAGCCCATTAACTACCAGCCTCCAGGCCTCTCCTATCACACAGATCATCAAAAGCCTGTTTGCACTCACAACCAGACATATGCAGTAAGTTCAAATTACTGCATCAAGGAAAATGTGCATCCCTTACTTACCGCTTAAAGCCTACAGGCTGCAACTAGTTTAGGAGACAGTCTGGTTGATGAGGAAAGAAAATCTCCCCACACAGGGACATTTACCAGGCATTCCTAACTGTGCATCAGTCTAGGATGAACTCAGCTTGTCACAGCTTGTCATGGTTGATCCCGCCGTTCAAACACAGCCTCCATTCTCACTTAAGTAACTTGGATGAGGTAAAAGAGACCATGTGGATCCAGAGAAATCCATCCCATTTCTCAAAAATAAACCCCCAAAACCTGACTTTATGGTGATGTCAGTGGCAGACTTTGCAGAAACAACAAAATGTATTTGAATTATGTCACCAGGGGAATCATCTTTCTATAACCTTTCAAGTCACTTAAGCGTAGAGAAAACATTCTCACCTATAAATCTTACCTAAAGGCGACCCTGATGAAAAGTCACTTGCTGTTTCTCCCCCAAGTGTCTGTCATTTTGTTCTTCCTTCTGTGATTTCTCCCTCTGCTATCTTTTCCATAGCTTTTAATGTAGAAAGACAGGGTTGAAGTCTTGCTGATGAGTGGAGACAACTAAAAATATGACCAGGAAGACTTATTTGGGACAGCTGGGGCCGCCCCACTTTTCAGGAAGACCAAAATGGCAGAGTCGTGGCCAGGGGACAGAAACCCAAGAGATCAATGAAACAGTCTTTCATCATAGGCGCCTAAGTTGGTATCTTCAAAATGTGTGTGGCTGGTAGGTGGTGGGGGCAGTATATGTTTAAAAATAAAAATGTACCATCTAAAGAGAACCAGGAAGAGAAATGCTATTTGTCTGTTGCTACTTTGTTCTTTATCTATGAAAATAATATTTAAATTTAAATTCTCACCAACTATTAAGCACGTATTCTACTAAATATCACAGCGAATACTCTAGGTAGGTTAATACATTGATTGGTACAAGAAAGTGGATTCCATATTCACCAAGTATTCTGGGGAGCCTTGGAAAGGCTTTATGGAACTACTGTGTTCCCAAATCCCACAGGAATGAAGGAACGTATAGGAGAGGCTATTTGTTTTGAAATCACCTGCACTGATCATAGTGTAATTATATAGTTACAATAGCATCCAGCCATGTGAACTTATAGGAAGAGAAAGTGGGAGACAGAAAAATAAAACAAAAAGGAGAAGGCGAGGAGGAACAGGAGGAAGAGGAAGAAGAATTAGGAGAGGGAAGAGAAATGACACCAAGAATCTTAAGTTTGCCTTTCCCACCACCCATTTGATATCTGAAGCCTCTCTGAACTTGCAGGAGTGGGAGAAGGGAAGGAAGGGTAATTGAGTAGCTAATGAAGCGAAGAAACAAGAGCTCTCAGCTACTGGGGGTACATCCTGCAAGGAGGCAATAAATCATTGCACCTCACACTTTTTAGCTCCATGTCCTCACTTCATCCTGAGGACCAAAGGATGATGGGGAAGAAATAATTACAAGCCTCACAGTCTGGTTTTACCAGTCCTGGTGTTCAGCCTCCTAGGTACCAGGCAAGGAGCAAGGTGAGCCGCCGGTGCAAAGTCTGCATCAATATCTGGGATCCAGTGGGTTCACAAGACACAGCGAGTTCACCGCTCTAGGCTTTCCCACTGTGTTGAAATTTAGAGAGGTCAAATGACATCGAAAGTTCCCTCTAAGCAGCAGATTATAAAACAAGCCTGCTCACGAGGATGCTTCCAAAAAAGTAATGTGAGCATGATCATAAAAATACAAAGATACACTTAAAAAGGAGTGTGTATCAACTTAAAGAGTAACAGCACCAAAGCTCCATCTTACCCACTGTCTGATCTTGAGATGTGAGGTTCAGATCTGGGGTGTTTTGTAGATGGGGGTAAAAGAGATGCCTCCTCAGGAAGCTGGAGCTGGTACCAACTGTGTCCCAAGGACTCAGGGCTATTTGTCACCATTCTCCCTGGGGCCCTTTAGATTTGGGGTGGGGGGTGTTGACACATGCCACAAGCTGTGTGGCTGGGAATGGGGTCAGACCGTGAACACACAGGTGTGCATGCACACTAAGTCGCTTCAGTCATGTCCGACTCAGTCTGCGACCCTGCAGAGCTTTATAAATACACCTTTCCAGCTGTGTAACGCCCATCCAGTAGCACAGCTCATGGGTTAGGAAACATTGAGTCACTTAATACCAAATTCATGCATGATTTTAGCAACTATTTCTCTTTCCTGACCTCCCTATATTTTCTGTCCTTTTTACCATAGCGGATACATCTTCACTTCTAATTTTAAACTTTGGCTATAAGTTTACTGTTATAATAATAGCTAACAACTCTTGTGTATTTCCTACGTCAAAGACACAGTGGTGAACCATTCTGGTGGATTCTTTTATTCAATCCTGGAAGTAAAGTGCCCTGGGATATAAACTCCAAGAGGGCAGGACTCTTATCTGAATTCCTTTTGCCTGGGGGCAGGGGTAGTAAGTACTCTGTAAATTTTTGCTGAAGGAATGAACAAATGGATGAAAGAGTGAAAGAGCAGCCTATGAAGTGGGTCCTATGATTAGTCCCATTTTGCGACATGAAAAGTGGCCAGTCAATGGTGAGAACAAGACACGGAGCCGGGCAGTCTGTCCCCACAGACCGTGCTTCTGATGCGTACAGGTATCACCTTCACACAAGGTGGGTTTTGTTGTATTTTTATTCACTGCTTGCTTTAGGTACTGAGTCGTCCTAAAGTGCCAGCTGGCAGGCTTGAAAGATAGGATTCTGAAGGGTTGTCTGAATCCCACAGCTAAACTCCTAGAGCCAGGAACGCATCCTCAAGAACTAGAAACTATTTTCTTCACCAAGAATGAGCAGAATTAAGAAGTCAGTGGGGCGAGTTCAGTCAGGAAGAATGCGAGGGAGCTGAGATACCTATTTCTGAGAAAGGCATGTGGGGGCGTTGGGAAGGGCTGCCAACCGCGGGGGGACTCGAGGCTGCATCAAACCGGAAGGATTCTGAGATGCAGGAGACGAGAGGAGCCAGTACCAACCAGGGTCAGGCGGAGGGCGGGTGGGGTGGGAGGCGGTGAGCATCTTAATAACTACCTTGAAAGTCAGGCGTTCAAGTTCGCTCTCGTCCGCTGGCCACTGTATGATTTGTGGCTGGGTTAGTCCAACATGAAGGACCAGAGATAAAGCAGATAAACAAAAAATGTATTTTTAGTTTGCTTTGTGTAGAGTCTAGCACAGTGTCCAATTGGGGCCACAAAAGCAAGAGTCGTAATGAAGTAAGGAGGAGGGGAGGTCGGGGGCCTGACCCTGGCTCTGAAGCAGTGACTGGGCTGGAGAAATGAAAGGTACTATTCATCATGAACTTCTCTCTGTTCCCCTCTTCTTTCTCCTTCATGACTCCTCTCGTCCTCTCTTTATATCAAGTCTTCAGCCGACATTTCTCTTTCATGTCTTATACTCATAGACCTTGTCCATATTCAGGCAAGGCATGGACCACAGGTCCTAACTTGGCAGTTTTTAGTTAGATTTTCCCTACGAATTTTTGGGTTCTAATTCTTTTTGCCAAGGGACCAGTACACACAGTGGGAACTGGTCTGAGGTGCTTCTTTGGCATTTCTGGCCTCTTAGCATCACTCCATGTCACAGTGCAGACAAGTTGACCTTCAAGCCTTCGTTTCACTGCCTGCCAGCTTTCCTTAATGCCAAAGCCACAGATCACTCTTGGGTTTGAAATCATCTTTTCGCACAAGCAAAGAGGAAGATCCAAGCAGCACAGATAACGTGGCCTGTCCGCCCTAGTGATATTCCATAGGCTGGAGCCTCTGTGCCCGCGGATTCCTCACCCATGCTTGCTCTCCGTCACTTATGTAAATGAAGCAGCATTGCTGAGCCCGCATCATTGGTGCCCTGATGAGTATCCTGCGCACGTGTGGCTGCTGGCCAATGCAGGCCAAGTCCAGGTTCAATGTACAGGCGAGACCGGCACTTTGCTCTGCTCCAGTCCCGTAGAAGACACCCACAGCAGACTTGTATTTCTGTCCAAGGCTCCGTTTTCCATCATCTATTTTTTATAGCACTGATACTAAACCGGCTGCAGCAGATGAAGGGTATTCTTTCTGGCTCAGGCGCATCACCGTGCTGGTCTGCCCCTCCTGGGAAGCAGGCTTGCTGAGTTAGCTTTTATCCTTTACCATGGGAGACTCAGTTCAACAAAACGTAAGTGTTTTGAGATGCCTGGTATTTTCAAAATGTAAATATCTACTTCCCCACACATGAGGGGCAAAGGGCCATGTGATAAGATGGAAGAGGGATGGGGGTTTTATTTGGTACCATTGGTGGCAGGATGACAGTGGGTTTGAAGACGAGCAAAAGAATTTGCGGCAACCTCCAGTTTCGTAGTATGTCATTAACTTCTGAGAGAATCTTAGTTTATTCTGAGGCAGCTTTGTGACATTTCAGAATCACACTGTCATGTGCTGTCTCTGAAATGCTTGCATATTCTCATCTTTATATGCTCTCCAAATAGAATAAGCTTGCATTTTTAGACTTCTCTACGAAGAGTGATAAAGATTTGCAAACCAGGAAATTTAAAGATAACCATTTATAAAGGACCATAAGCCACTTTCCCCATACTAAACACTCCACACACCCTCACACACTAACAAACATAAAGAGATTTTAAACATTAACTAGCTAACTAGTAATAGCATTATATATAAACTTAGAATGCTTTTGGCTTACACTAGATTTACGTAGAATGATTCATTAAATGTCAATAATAAATGACTGTATTTGTTGCCCAATATAAAGCTTTAAATCTGTAGTGTATTTCACCAGGTCGTTTGTGGTTTTATGAGAGCTAATGCTCTTTATTTCTATATGCATATTTATCACATTTCAGGTATATAGCTATTTTTGCTTTTTCAAGCCTGTTTTTCTTTTGGCCTATATTCTCGACTCTAACTCTATTCAGCTTTTTGGTTTTGTGAATGTTATTGACATTTTCAGCTGGTAAAAAACGAAAACACCCAACCAACCCACGTGAACTGCTATTTTTCAGTGTTCCTGTGTGTCTGTGCTCTACCTAACAGCAAGATCTGTAGGACCCCAGGAAGGGAAACAAGTCAGCTCTGGGCTACATTGTCCACTTTGTATTAAACTTGACAGCTAATTTGCACGTTCACACTTTTTTAATGCTGGAGTTCTTAAAACCCTGACAGCTTGAACCCTTTTAACTTCAGCTAAGTATGCAAATAGAGAATGGAACCCAGAGGGTTCCCTTGCATTGGTATCATTTCCAAGGTATTTATTTTGGTCAAATACAGAAATTAATTCATGTTTAATACTCTCTAGTAAAAGGGAATCATATGAGGGCAGTGAGAGAAAAAGTAGTATGGAAAGTGTTACAAAACAAGCCTGAACATTCCAGTGAGGATCACAAAAAGAATTCAGAGACCAAATATTTAATCAAAATTAATTTAACAAAATCACATTAAGCAAGGATCCTTCCCCAGACCCACTGATGAAATGTTTTAAATGCTTTTTCTATATAAAGAGACATTTAATCTGATAAAGCAAGTGGCATTTTTATACTCCAGAAAAATTATTTATTCTTAGAAAAGAAGAAATCCTGGACATGTAGCCAGATATGGGAAAAAATATTTAAGGGGGAACTTGTTTTGGCAGGAAAGAGAGAGAAAAAACTTTTTTTTTTTTTCTTCTGAAGCACTTGGCAAAGCAGAAAGCTTAAAAATATTTCCCAATTTGACCAGTTGCAAAACCACACAGCATGTTTTGCTTTTCTGGTCGGGGAGAAGGAAAAGCCTTGATGGGGACGGCCTTCTGAGTCCCATCACGTCCCCTATCTTGATGGGGGTTAATCACATTAACTCAGCGCTTGCTGGAATGCCTAAGCTGTCGTTTGTCCTGCCCCCGCTGAATGAGACACACGGCATTCTGAGGAAGAAGCCAAAGCAGCCAATTTCTCAGAAAATACGAGAATGACCCCCGGAGGTTAACAGCACAATCTTTTATACAAAAATTACTGCAAACGTGGATCACGTGTTCTTCCCGGATCCGCGGAGTCTCTGTGTGTGCTGCTCACCAACAAGCTGCCCTGACTGGATCAGATGTGCAAGCAGAAGCTGGTGAATAGAGCATGGAGCTCACATCTCCTTTTTTTTTTTTTTTGTCCCCTAGTGTGTTATATTCCCTGAAGCAGTTTCAATGAGATAGATTAAGTGGCGAGCAAACTAGCTCTTCTGGTCTTGTATCTGGAGTCAACAAAGGGTGTTTCTGTTCGCTGAGTGGAGAGTGGAAAGGTTTGTTTATTGAAAGGAAAATTCACTGTATTATTAATTTTTTTTCCACAGTACCTCAGAGGTCAACAAGAGGTAGGCAGCAGACAGAACCTGATTGGGGGGAGATTTGGCTTTATCTGTGGGAGAGTCCTTTAATTCTTCCCACGATGTAAAACATAAATGCTCACAAAGATGCCCTACTTTCTTTCCCTGAGGCTGGGGAGATAACCAGAAGCTCCTCGCCTTCCCACCCAAGAATCAGAACCCTCACACTGTCAAGGGTCTTACAGGCCATCTAATCTTTGAACACACAATGTTTTAACATTGTTTGTTTGTTTTAATGATAGAGTTCCTTTCCATCCTCCCTTAAGAAACCCACATTTCTTTTGAGTTGCACCTTACTGTCAGCACGGGTCCCCCTAAACGGTAGGGCCATTCAAGGGGAGGCACAGGTTGTAAAGGAGCAAAGTCTTGGTCCTGATCATGGGAAGGGCAGACACAGGTGCAGGACAATCCCTCAGTCCTCCCCCTCCTCCCCCTCCTCCCGGGCTTGGCAGGTGTCAGCTGCGGTCGGGCTGGACAGCTACCGCTCTTCCTGCCCTACCTCTTTAAGCCCCAATCCTGAGACCTGAAAGCTGTGGAAATTCTACTTGTAAATGCAAAGTCCAAACCATCATTGGAAAATCAACCTCTCCTTATAGCTCACCCTGAAACATAGTGAAAGAAGCAGCACTTTGAAAGCCCTTAAATAATTGCTAAAAAGGGAGAAATTGTGGGCAATCTCAATAGCAATGAACACTGACCGTTCTTACCCTGGCTCCTGTTCTTTAGTAAATGAGGGGAGAAGCTCAGATTCATAGGCGTTGCGAAGGGCAACCCAGGACTCAGACATCCTTATGGTGCTTTACTCAACTTGTGACTTGAAGTGAATACGTTAGTGATAGGGGCCAAGGGAGAAATTATAGGACAGCCAGGTAAGCTTGTACTCTCAGGTCAAATGGATCAGGCTTTCTTGTTGGGGAACCCTCCAGTTAACCTCACTATGGGCTCCGTTCCTGATTGCTAGTCACCGCTGAGAGTGGCCACTGTGTGGGATGACCTATCTCTGAACGGGTGTTAAGCCCTGTCCTGGAGGACCCTTCAGTTGAGTGGGTTGCGTCAGAGGGGCCCTGGGCTGAAGAGGACACCCGGGAATACCTGGAAACTCTTTGGGGCTGAGGGTCACCCACAGTACAAACCCTGAGCTGTGACCAGGCAGCCTTAGCTCCTTTGCAAAAGGCATTTTGTCTGAAGCCTCATCCTCCGAGTTTGTGTTAAAGTACCCAGACAGAGCTGAGTGCTGTGATGACTGAATGTCATCGGCTTCAAGCTCTCCTTAAAGCTCACCATACCTCCCTATTCCTCCTGGGTCCCAGGTGTGCTCAGTGACCACCAGAGTACCCAGTTCCTTCATGCACAGACTTCTACATTGACCTTAATGATCCCAGGGCGCTTGCAGACAAGGGAGGACTTTTGTAGGGGAGGAACATAACTTCCCCTCTATCCTCCCCTCTATTCTGAGTTCTTAGCTATGGCTCCTGTAATATTAACAGAAGACAGATTAACAAGAGAAAAACAAGCACATTTATTAACCTGTATGCTTTGTATACAGGGAGGTACACAGGGAAAAATGAGAGCTCCCCAGGGTGGCTTAGAATTAAGGCTTCACTGTCATCTTCGCAGGGAAAGGGGAGGAAGATGCGGGTCTCTTAGGAGAGGGCAAATGACTTTTCGGAAGATGAGTGAGCCCTTAGAGTGCACAGGAGGTGCGATCGTCTGTGGCGATGTGTGTGTGGTATGGTGTTATTCCTAGTCTCCAAAGACGAGTCCCTCTTCCCTCGTTGATGAAACTCCTGGAGGGGATCCATGACCATTGAGTTCTTTTGGAGCTTCTGTCTTTAGGCAGATAAGGGAACTCAGAAAAAGCCTCTCCCTGCATTTGCTGTTTTTCAAGTGCCCACAGCTCAAAATAATGAATATACCAAAGCAGCATAACTTGGGGCAGTATATTCTGCTGGCCTTCACTTCTAAATGATAACACCTATATGCTGTAATTGCCTTCGATGCAAAGCGTACTTCCCCTTTTAGTTCAGTACAAACCCAGACTTGCACTACAGCACCTGCACGAAAGCTGGTGAGTTCTGAGGCTGACACAACTGTTGAGATGGTTCCTGATTGACTTGGTATCCCAAGCTCTCAAGAAGCCATGATGAGCAAATGCTTTGGGACCGTTAGAATGGGCCACTTTTAATGCAGCCATAGCAGAGTACATCTAAGCCCTGTTTGTGTGGGAGACCCAGCTCCCCACCCGCCACCTAGGCCTGGGTAACTTGGCACCTGACCATGGCTCTGCCTTGCACATTTTTGGAAGGATTAATAGAAACGCTTTGGGAAAGAGCTTGAACACCGAACACATCGGCTGCAATAGATACTATAACTGTGTTGCTGGAAATTTAGCAACATTAGGATTGTATGAAAAATCAAATTCTGAACATTTTCTAAGAAATTTGTTTACTGCAACTATTAACTTCATCAAGGCACATGCAATCCACAAGATTTTAGTTTTCTGCAGGTAAATCATTTATTTTGATCCATCAGTGATGAAGAGGACAAAACTACACACATACACACACACAAATATTTTAAAGATACAGTCCAGGAATGGCAATTTAACTTAAGTTTAACACAAAAGCAGATGCATTTTTAATGAGGTTTCATCAGATATTATTTATAAACAGGTAGCTTAAACAAAATGAAGACTTAGATTTGGGGGGAGGGTTGCATGTGAGTATGTGTGTGTTTGTGTGTGTGAGAGAGAGACTGTCTGTGTGAGACAGAGAGACTGTGTGTGTGAGAGAGAGAGAGAGAGAGAGTGTGTGTGTCTGTGTGTGCAGTTTGCCTTTTTCCTTGTCAGAATGGTTCCATTTTGGAAACAAGCTTTCTTCCCAAATTTGCAGATGCCTGCAAATAGTATTCTGCCTAGAAGGGAAAAAACAGCTTACTATGATTCATTTGAAACAAATCTCCTACAATGTCAAAAGGGGGTATTTATCACTGTGACAGATTGATTTATCTGCAGAAACAGGCATTGCTTCTCACCTGAAAATCAGGGCCTTCCCTAGAAATAGGTCGACTAGGCAATGCCTCCTGACAAGATAGGAGGACCCCTGAGAAGTTCCCATTGGCCTCCAAGTGGCTCCTTACCTCTCATGACCCTCGCTTCCTGGCTGGTCTGAAATTCTTGCCCACAGGGTCAATCCTATGTTTCAAAAACACAGATAAACTTGCTTAAGATAGAATTTACTGAGAGGAGAGTGTGTTCAACTTGTTAGCATCTCACAGAGCCTTAAATGGTCAGATACACTACTGTACCCCTTCACGATTCAGCGAACAGACCCAGAAAGGTGATTTTCAATTTGAAAAAAGCATCTGGGCAACTTAAATTTTGAATTGTAAGGAAAGGGTGGATAGCTGGTGAATCAATTGAGGAGAGATCCTTTGAGGAGGGGACATAATGGGGTCTCCTCGCAGGATGAGTTAGCTGTGGGCGGAGGGCAGATAGCAAAGCACGTGGTGAGTGAGGGTGGGGGTGGGGGAGAACATTCCAGAGAACTGCCTGGATCCTGCAGGAAGTGGGGTTGCCTCCCTCCTACCCTTTATGCCTCCCACCTCTCCTATCCTGCTCCATGCAGATTTGGAAAAGACACTGGAAGAGCCAAGAGGAGATGGGAATGGTGGATACAAGATATGTTGACACTATAGTCTTTGCTATCCTGCATACTTCCATTCTATTAAAATACTCATCGGTGGTAATGAAGCTTTGTTAGAGAAAGTTCGTTTTAAATAAATGGGGCGAGGAACGTGGAAATGGATCAGCAAAACAACTCAGGGCTGCCGAAGTCACACTGCCTGCTTCACCCCCACCCACCTGAGACCCCCGTGGGTTAAACAGCCCCGATCGACCCTATTCTATGTAATTCTGGCGACTAGCTGCGGTGTGTCACAAACTAAAAATAACTACAGGTGTTGGCCCAAATATTTCCTTTCCTATTGTTTCTCGAGAACAAGGTATCAAACTTGGTAAACGAAGAAGCATATACACAATACAACGATAAAGTTAAGCTTTCCTGAGCTTGATTTCATTGCTATTTTGATTGCTTTCGTGATCACCGAGCTGATCCCACCCACCTATTTATTGTAACGTTTCTTTTCTAGAGCCAGAATAGGACAGACTCATATACCATTCTGATCTGGGTGCATTTCTTCAGAAGGTACGCTGTGCTCGTGGGGAACTGCGGCTGCCCGGGCATGGGGCTGACAAGGCCGGGAGGAAAGTCTGTGTGTGCATTTTAACAAGAAGGTTTCCCAGGGAAGTGAAGGAAGTAAAATGATGGGCACCAAAGGCTTTGAGGCCGCTCCGCCCTCTCCTGATATTCATTCCTCTCGTGTCCCAGCAGAATTTCTGCTGGGATTCTTCAGAGATACCCTTGGTTTAAGTTGATTGATGTAAAGGAGGCCAGTGGGGAAATCAGAGGAAGTTGGGGGGTAGGGGGAGACCAGAGTGATGGTTCTGGGAATTCTTGACCCTGCCTTATTTCTCAGTAGGATATTGTGCTGGGTAGGGGTGAGGCCGGGGCGGGGGGCGGGGGACAAGGAATCTTAGGAATGCTGTGAGCAAACTATAATCAGGCCCCATCCTTGTCCTAAAGAGGAAACTAATCAGGCCCCACGTGCTTTGTGTTTGTGCTTAGTTGCTCAGTCATGTCCAACTTTGCGACCCCGTGGACTACAGCCTGCCAGGCTCCTCTGTCCATGGGGTTTTCCAGGCAGAATAGTGCCATTTCCCTCTCCAATCGGGCCCCATCCTTGTCCTAAATATCTCCCGTCTCGCTGCTTCTCAGTTACAGCATGCCCACATGGTCCTACCTGTTATAGCGAGAGGATGCCTCTTGCTCACTGACACTCGACAGGGCACGGGAATGCCCTGACCACCGTGCATACCCCTGGGAGCAGGACTTCTAAGGCCCGCAAGCCACCTACCAGTGAACTTTCCCTGGCTTTCCACTGGGCTCTGAGAGTGGACAGGACAGCTAGGTGCCACCACTGGATGTCAAGGGTCAGCAGGGTCACTCTGCCCCTAAAGGCTCTGGAGAAGAGCCCCTCTTGACCTTTTGCTTGCTCCAGGTGGTGGTCAGAAATGCTTGGCATCCCTTGGCCGATGGCAGCATCGCTCCAGTCTCTTACTGTCACATGGAGGTGTTCCTCTTTCTTGTGTGCCTGTCTCTCTCCGAATCTCTGTCATTATAAGGACACCAGCCACTATGTCCTTAATCCTCATCTGCAAAGAGCCTATTTCCAGGTGAGGTCACTTGCGTAGGTACCAGGATTAGGACTTCACCATATTGTTTTGGGGACCCAGTTCACCCTAGGATCACCACTGCTGGGCAATGGGTCATGTCCGAGCAAGAAGTATCTTTCAAGTGGGGATCACCAGCTGGTGACCCTTCAGTCCCAGACTCAGCACTCACCCCCTCGCACATCTGTGCAACTGATCTACTCCACGGGGAGCACAGAGGGCCGTGGTCCAGTGTCTCACTGGCAGGACAGGCCCACCTGGTCCAGGTGATTCCTGAGTGAGATCAGAGCCCCGAGGACTCATCACCTCACCATTACTCAGGAGCTTTGGTCTGAGTGAACCTTAAGCCCGCAACTTACTTCTTCCAAAATACTAGGACCATCCATGTAATAGATCATTCTTTTTTCACAGTCTTTCTGTCACACTTTGATGCCCTTCCAATCCACACACAACATTGAGATTATCTTTCAAGGGAATGAGTTTTCCTAAAACTTCATGGGTCTCCTTGATTGTTCTGAATTTAGAGGGCTGCAGAGTACCCTGGAGTTACTTATTCCTATGCAGACAATTTATAAGATCACCCATCTCCATTGAACTTTCCATTTTCTACTCACATATTACTTCTAAAAGGAAAATTTTTACTTCCTCTATTGTAAATCGGGTTTTAAAGGTGCATATTTTTCAAGAAAGCAGATCAGATATCAGAGCATAGATATCAGGCTGTGGAATTTATTATCCATGATCTACAAATAAGAATCTGTGTGATACTTTTAGTCCTTTGTCTGCACAATGATTTGAAAGTATATTTGGGAAGAGAGAGACAGGAGCAGAATGAGAGAGACCTTCCCCTTTCTAAGAGTCACTGCTTAGTCATTGCATTCTGTGTAAAGACAAAGAGAATCCTACTGAAAAGGTAAATATCAAGAGGCTTAGTTAGGTATGACTATGCAAGACATTTTATAAATATTTTGATACGCAGATACAGGAGAAAGTGATTTGTGAGACGGTAATTTTGCATTCTGCTATGGCCAAAGCCAACTGAAATTCCTCATTTGCATTAGCCATCTGAGCTGTTTTCCATTTGGAGAAATGTTCTATTCTGAGTTCCAGCTCCTCCCATATTAGGAGGGCAGTAATGGAGAGTCTGTATTTGAATCTGTCCAGATGAAACTGTGTATCCAAGTAAGTTCTATGTATCAGAGATGAAGTTATCTTATTTTATTTTACTGCTGCTTCTACTTTTAATTTAGACTTGATCCATCATTACAGTGAGGTCATAATTTCTTCCTTTCTTCTCTCCCTGCCTCAAGGAAGGATTTAAATTAACCAAAGGGACTTGGTTTTTAAAACAGCCTTTTAAAGAATATAGATATTTGCACATAAGAAAAAAAATAAAAAATAACGAGTGAACATTTGTTGCTTAATGGCACCCCACTCCACTACTCTTGCCTGGAAAATCCCATGGATGGAGGAGCCTGGAAGGCTGCAGTCCATGGGGTTGCTAAGGGTCGGACACGACTGAGCGACTTCACTTTCACTTTTCGCTTTCATGCACCGGAGAAGGAAATGGCAGCCCACTCCAGTGTTCTTGCCTGGAGCATCCCAGGGACGGGGGAGCCTGGTGGGCTGCCGTCTATGGGGTCGCACAGAGTCGGACACGACTGAAGTGACTTAGCAGCAGTAGCAGCAGCAGAAGGGAATAACCTGTTTAGTGATTTTGATAGGAAAAATATCCACTAAGCAGATAACATCAATTAAAAAACATATCTATACGACATTTTAGCCATAAGGATGGTATATGGGTGGAACGCTGCAGCTAAGTCAGAATAAAGCCCCTTCCAGGTTTCAAGATGCTTGATACTTGCTCACCTGTTCCAGCAGGCAAGCAGGTGCCTGGGAGCCCAGCTCCAAAAGTGGGACAGCATTTAAAGCCTGGACCTCTTCCAGCCGGTGACTTCTAAGGGCAGGGCCCTGAGCTGAGCTATTATTTGTGCATTCTAGCTGTAAAGTGCCTACTGCAACCTGGGCTGCAGCAGTTCACAAGAGGAATCTCTGTCCTTTCTTAAAGGAACTTAAAAGGACTCGCTCAAGGACTACTTGTCAGAAATGCTGAGTCATTAATATTGTATTACAGTTCATCACAGACATACGTTGTCTTTATTTGTGAAGGTTCATAAGAGCTGAAATATGACGTGTTAAAGTTTCTTGGCTGTCCTGAAGTGTCCCCCTGAGTGGAAGAAGGCGTGCTTCTCAAAAATGAGAGATGACTTTTACAAAAATCCAACCCATCTGAGAGATGATGAAATGAACATTTGGACTGTTCTATACATCAGTGTCTCTTTTGCTGTCTCGTATACAGGGTTATCGTTACCATCTTTCTAAATTCCATATATATGCGTTAGTATACTGTATTGGTGTTTTTCCTTCTGGCTGGTGCACTGGGACGACCCAGAGGGATGGTGTGGGGAGGGACGAGGGAGGAGGGTTCAGGATGGGGAACACATGTATACTAATTAAATAATTTTCTATTAAAGAAAAAAAAAAAAGAATGGAATAGAATAGCTAAATAGAAAAAAAAATAAAAAAATGATAATACAAAGAAAAAAAAAAGAAATGAACATTTGGAGATATTATTCCCCTGTTCTTAAAAAAATTTCATAGTGACCTTTTTAAAAGCCAAAATTGGAATTACACTGTGTTGGTCTGCACCTTCAATTTTACATCATTGTTTTGAGAGTATTTTTCCATTCATGAAATGTTTTTGAAAAATGTAAATTAATTAGTGACACAAGGAGTTAAATAATAAATAAATATATTACAATACAACCCAATGATAAAAACTAAAATTTTCTCTTAATGTTAAAGGACCCAGAAATTCTGCATTGAATGTTAGATTTTTCTCATTCCCTAAAAAAAAAATTACATAAGTTATACTGTACATGAAATGTGATGGGGTTTTTCCCCTACAATGTAGATCTTGATAATTCTAAAATTGGGCCAGAACCACCTGGAATATGAATCATTAGACTAAGTAAGTAGAAAAAGAGAAAGAGTAATAGGGTGTTTTTCCAGGAAACCAAAGATCTGTATTATTCCTTGTATTTCATGGGCTGGAAACTAGGCATCTGGGCAAGCTTTAGATTGGATGGTTTCGTAGGATTAACGCACCCTGAGTACTCGTAACCCACGTGCTTACAGACCTATGGCCATCAGCTGGCCTGATGTGAGGGGTGTTCTCCTCGAATCAGTTTAACATAAGGACCAGGAAGATGGAGACAGCACTAAACATCTAGCTCTGCTCTTTACTTATTCAGAAACTAGAAGTACAGAGGAAACGGCAGAAGAACATCCTACCTCTAGTCCCTTAGAGGGCAGTCCTCTGAAAGAGTAGAGATTTGCTCAGCTGGCCCAGAGAGAACTGGGTAGAAAGTCAATGAAACATCTTAGAGTCTTTTCATTTTTCAAGCATACAGACTTAAAACCAGCTTTATCGTGACTATACTTATTTAATATCGGTAGAACTTACAATGTACCACATGAGAAAACATAGAAGAGTAAGAAATAAATGAATTCTGTGAATCAGAGACACGACCTCCATGTAGGAAGATCAGCAATTACCAGTCACACAATTCTCATCATATGCAGTACCCCTCTGCTCAACACTTTACATATATTATCTAGTTCTCACATGATCAGTGGTAAACAGATGTAATCGTTTTTATTCTACAGCTGAAGAAGGAGAGACCAGAGGGCTGACTTCATTCATTTCCCCACCTACTCCCTCACAGAACACGTATTTGGCTCCTAATGTGTGGCCAGCATGGTCTGAATGAAGGAGATGAGGTTGGGAGCATGGCCGTCATCTCTGCCTCCACCCCAAGCAGCCAAGGATTTGCATTGGTCTACTCATCTCCAAACCACGGAACCTAACACTAACAGTGCTATTTAATAGAGAAACTTGTGCAGTCTCACAGGAGACCAGCAAATCGCACTGCATCTTCATTAATTTTCTTCCTGAGTTCAGAATCACTGTGATTAACTTCAGAACCTGGAATGAAAATTACGAGTGCGAGTGTGCATTATTCTGTGATGATGAGTTGAGGCAGATGTTTGGTTAACCAGATTTAGAAATAAAGCCCTGTGGCTTTGCTGCTTTACCAAAAAGAGTCTTATAGATCGCCACAGAAGAGGGAAGAATGCTTACAGTAAAAGAAGCACCACCAATATTTACCTAGAACACGAGGTTCATCACAATGACCAGAATTAGAGAGAATGGCAAAGACAGGACCTTAGCAAGATACTTTCAAGTGATCCCCATTCACAAATACAACTTTATTTGGCAAGCCAAGGGCCCTTCTCAGCCACAGCAGGTGAAAACATTTGCCTAGGTGACAGATGGTAGAACCAGAGCTTGAAAGCGTCCATTTGCAGCCACATTCTTTCCATACACCATGCAGTGGGCTTTCCTACGGAATGCAGCCTCTGGCACTATGATAGATCTTCCAGTCCCCGTAAAGGAAGCCAGAACCTTATCTGAGTCCTATCCTTGGGCTGACTGGATAAACCCACAAACCCAAAACTCAAAACACTTTGTTTTGGGAATAAAAATCTTTTTTTGAACATTTAAATAATGTCCAGAAAAGCCATTCTCCTTAGGTTTACTAAAACTCAAACTAATTTGAAAGCATTGACCATATATATTTCAAGTGCTTTTTAATATTGGAACCCTTAGTCAAGGATTGTACTGCTAGGATGTGTTTAATCTTAAAAGTAAATCATATTTCCATGAGAGTTAGTCATCAAAGAAAGCATAAAACCTGTCTGGAGCAGATTCAAGAATGAATGTGTGAGTGCTAAGTCAATTCAGTTGTGTCCTACTCTTTGTGGCCCTATTGACTATATGTAGCCTGCCAGGTCGGAGAAGGCGATGGCACCCCACTCCAGTACTCTTGCCTGGAAAATCCCATGGATGGAGGAGCCTGGTAGGCTGCAGTCCATGGGGTCACTAAGAGTTGGACACGACTGAGCAACTTCACTTTCACTTTTCACTTTCATGCACTGGAGAAGGAAATGGCAACCCACTCCAGTGTTCTTGCCTGGAGAATCCCAGGGACAGGGGAGCCTGGTGGGCTGCCATCTATGGGATCACACAGAGTTAGACACGACTGAAGTGACTTAGCAGCAGCAGTAGCAGCAGCCTGCCAGGTTCCTCTGTCCATGGGATTCTCCAGGCAAGAATACTGGAGGATGTTGCCATGCCCTGCTCCAGGGGTTCTTCCCAACCCAGGGATCAAACCTGCATATCCTACATCTCCTGCATTGGCAGGCAGGTTCTTTACCACTAGCATCACCTGGGAAGCCCAGGAATGAATACTAACCAGTAATTCATTCATAACAGTGATTCAATAACACTGTGAATCAATAACAGTGATTGAGGATTGAGGTGTTTTATTTCTGTTTAATTATTTTTCCTGAACAAGATATTCCCCTTCTTTATCTTAAAAGGTATAGTAAACTGGTTTTATCAAAATAAAATAGGCCTAATTATGGGACATTATTTTGGAAATCAAGTTTTATTGTTGCATAACAGTTTAATAACCATGATAAATAAGCCTGCATCCTAATGAACACATTTAGTTAAAGGAGCTTATTGAAATGAATCTCTTCAGGCTTTTCTTTCTTAATGTAAGTATGATCCCATAAAAGGCTTAATTTGGTAATCTGGTAACAAAATCATTAATTTTTCATTAATTAAAAAAAAAATTAAAAGTATTGAAATAAACAAGATTTGGTTCATTTAAATGCCCCATACAAGAGTATAAGAAAGAGTCAGTTACTGAATTTATTAAAATCCTCCTAATTTCCTCTTGTATGTGAGCATTATTACACTGTCCGTGTAATAACTAACACAACATGTTAACACAACAATTACAACATGTGTTGTAATTAACACAACATGTTGACTCTGACACACCTATTCTGTTAGCTGTGACTGTGTAATTGTGACCATCGAAGCTACAGGATCCCTGATGCAAACTGAGGAAGTTCCTCAATAAATCTGTCGGCTTTTCAGAGGGGAAGAGAATTTGCTCTGATGAAGCTATTTCTATCACATCAGGGTTGACTGAAGTGAATAACTCATTCAGTCACCATGGAGATGACGCCCGGGAGTATGAAGGGAGGAATGTGTGATTGTGCAGGCTTCCAGACGCTGCTGCTTTTGTTGGGGCATCTGTTCGGGGCTCCGGCTCTTGTGAGAAGCACGCTTAATGTCTCACAGAACCGCGTGGTTTTGCTTTCCCTTCCCACTTTTGTTGGTTCTCTAGAAGAGCCTCAAGTAAATATAAAACAAGGCAACCCAATACTTCACTCACAGGACCCTGTGTTCTTTCCAGAAGTGTGTCTCATATTTAAAGACGTGTGCCCAAATGTGCTAAAAACAGCCCTTCCTCCCAGACACATTTCTACTACTTCTATTTTGAAAGCCCTGGTCCATCTCCAGGATCCCATACTATATTTATCTTTATATTTGTGTCTTTCTATTTATCTTACAACTGTTTCCAAAATTTTTTAATATGTGAATACATATACACTTGTAGGACAAACGGATAAGAAAAGCATGTCAAAAAAAATGGGCAATCAATCTCCTTATTTGCTTAACCTACATCTAGCCAAGTAAAGTGTGTGTGGGTATATGTATGTATGGGTTTCCCTGATAGCTCAGTGGCTCAGTGGTAAAGAACCTGACTGCTAGTGTAGGAGATGAGAGTTTGATCCCTGGGTTGAGAAGATTCCCTGAAGTAGGAAATGGCAACCCACTCCAGTATTCTTGCCTGGAAAATTCCATGGGCAGAGGAGCTTGGTGGGCTAGTCCATGGGGCCACAAAGAGTCAGACTGAGCACACACACACACGGCTTTTCCAGCTGTCAGGTACAAATGTGAGAATTGCACTGTTAAAGAAGGCTGAGCACCAAAGAATGGATGCTTTTGAATTATGGTGTGAGAGTCCCTTTGACTGCAAGATCAAACCAGGCAATCCTAAAGAAAAGCAACCCTGAATATTCATTGGAAGGACTGATGCTGAAGCTGAAGCTCTAATACTTTGGCCACCTGATGTGAAGAGCTGACTGACTGAAAAAGACCCTGATGCTGGGAAGGACAGAAGGCAAAAGGAGAAGTGGGAAGCAGAGGATGAGATGGTTAGATAGTATCACCGACTCAATGGACAAGAGTTTGAGCCAACTCCAGGAGATAGTGGGGGACAGAGGAGCCTGGCGTGCGGTAGTCCATGGGGTTGCAAAGAGTCAGACACGACTTAGTGAACAACAACAAAGCTTCTTTAGATGAAGTATCTTTGGGAATGGAGCGATAAAGAATGATCCATGAAGACTTTGGGTATTTTTCTATTTAAAATAAAATTCTACTGATACGTTCATTTGATATTCAACCAGTATTAACTGGAAGCCTAATATGTATAAGGCACAATGAAGAACACAAAAGTGAATAAAGCATGGTCCTTGCCCTCAAGAAAACATAAACACAGATAACAGTAAGACAAGATGAAATGGTACAGACAAGGAACTATATTCACTTAAATGAAAGAGGGCCATTTATATCACATACATAGCAGGCAACTTTTCAGTGGACCTCCAAGAATAAGTGTGATTTCAAGAGTGATTAGGAGTAATGCCAATTAAGGAAAGATATCATAAAAAGTGGTTCAAAATCGTATTTGCCTCACCACACCAGTCAAGCATTCCTGGGAGACAGGGATGGGTTTTGATGATCTGGGCACCCCTGAGACCCAGAACTATGCCTGACACACGGGAGGCACCCAGTTAAAATGTGCCGATTAAACTCATATGAAAGCTGAAACATAAAATGTATATAAAAAGGAACAGCAGAAAGTCCAGTTTGGCTAAAGAACAGAATATGAGAAGGGAAATAGAGTAGAACATCTTGAAGATTAGAATGGGAACATATTGTGCTGGGCTTGATTTGGAATGTATAAATAGATAATGTTAAGTCACTGGTCCTTGTCAAAAGATAAACCTCGCAACACTGCACCATCAAACCAAAAGAGAGAGAGAGACTGACAGAGGTCAGAAAGGAGACTAGAGATAGGAACATGAATCAAAAGATTAAAATGATAATTTGTTTGCCAAAATGAAATTAAAATAACAGAAATTAATAGCAATAGTTACAAGAACTCTATGAACAATAGCAAAAATAATAAACGTAACAATAGCTAATATTTAATGATCAATGCTATATCCAGGCACAAGGTCAGAATGTCTATTAATTTACCTCTTAGGACTCTAACTTCAAAGTTGTAATTCACAAGTTTATAGGTCATCGAGTCTCGAAGGGACTAAAGATAATTTCCATGCTTTTGTAACTACTGGATGAGAGCAGGCTGTGATGGTTTATAGCTGCTGACCCATAGAAAACTGAAGTTCATTGTAAATATTAACAGGAGAAATGCTCAAAAATAGATGTCTAAATCTTTTTAAGGAACTAGTCAAAGATTTACTGTAATTGCTTAAAAACTCTCCATTAAAATATAAACTGGCAACAATCTTATATGTGATTCACCTTTTTATTTTTTATTTTTTTTTTTCAGTTACACATATTATTTTCAGATTCTTTCCCTTATAGGTTATTACAGAATACTGAGTAGAGTTCCCTGTGCTATACAGTAGGACTTTGTTGCTTTTCTGATTTATATATAGGAGTGTATCTATTAATCTAATATCCCTAATTTATCCCTCTCCCTCTTTCCTCTTTGGGAACCATAAGTTTGTTTTCTATGTCTTTGGGTCTGTCCGTTTTGTCAATAAGTTCATTTATATCATTTTTTAAGATTTCACATATGGGATATCATATGTATTTGTCTTTCTCTGACTTTGATGATCATCTTTAGGTCTATCCATGTTGCTGCAAATGGCATTATTTCACTCCTTTTAATGTTGAGTAATATTTCATTGTATACATGTACCACATCTTCTTTATTCATGCTTTCATTTCTTGGCTATTGTAAATAGTATTGCAATGAATATTGGTTTTTTTTTTTTTTAAGAATAAATTCTTAATATCATCAAATATCCAGTGATGTTTAAATTTCCAGTTGCCTTACACACCTCTTTTTTTTTTTTTTTTTTCCTTGCTAATTTTCTGTTTAGTTGATCTATCCATAGGTGTGAGTGGGGTATTAAAGTCTCCCACTATTATTGTGTTATTGTTAATTTCTCCTTTCATACTTGTTAGCATTTGTCTTACATACTGCGGTGCTCCCATGTTGGGTGCATATATATTTATAATTGTTATATCTTCTTCTTGGATTGATCCTTTGATCATTATGTAGTGACCTTCTTTGTCTCTTTTCACAGCCTTTGTTTTAGAGTCTAATTTATCTGATACGAGTATTGTGACTCCTGCTTTCTTTTAGTCCCTATTTGCATGGAACATCTTTTTCCAGCCCTTCACTTTCAGTCTGTATGTGTCCCCTGTTTTGAGGTGGGTCTCTTGTAGACAACATATGTAGGGGTCTTGTTTTTGTATCCATTCAGCCAGTCTTTGTCTTTTGGTTGGGGCATTCAACCCATTTACGTTTAAGGTAATTACTGATAAGTATGATCCCGTTGCCATTTACTTTATTGTTTTGGGTTCGAGTTTTAAAACCTACTAAGAACAAAAGATGCACAAGGTCCTGAGCTAGATGGAATGCAAGATAAACGGTGATAAAGAAGTTAGCCTTAATCTCATGTGTATTATAGGCAATGAAACAGACAGACACGAAATAGGTAAGCATACCGGTACTGCCAGAGGAGTGTGTTTTGAGAACATGCAAAAAGAATCGTGACAGTCAATGCAACAGGCTTAAGAACAAGCTGGTTTTAGAGCCTCTTTCCGTGTTGGAGCCTATGAGGAAAACATGCATGATTTCAGAGACTATTTTTCACTGTTTGTTTGTGGTGGTTTTCGTTGTTTTAGTCACTAAGTCGAGTCTGACTCTTCACGACTCCGTGGACCGTAGCCCCGCCAGGCTTCTCTGTCTGTGGGATTTCCCAGGCAAGAACACTGGAGTGGGTGGCCATTTCCTGACTGGGGGAAAATAAACTGTATGTTACAGGATTTGAATAGATTAAAAACACCTTTAAAAGCACAGAAAGAGTAATTAATTAGGGAGACAGAAGCCTTGAAGAATGGGTGAGATTTGAGGAAACCAAGAGATTTCCAAAAGGAAATTCTATACCCAGATGGGGAAAGCAGCATAACCATCCATGGTGAACTTTGGGAAAGAACAGGCAGACACGGCTGAAGTGAGGGCTGTGGTGGAGGAGGAGGCTGGAAACGGAGGATGGCATCAGATCAGGGGATGGCCTTATGGTCACACTAAATTGTTGGAAGTTGACCTTGGACAACCAGAGCCCCGAGAAGCTTCAGGAGGAGTGGCACAATTGGGCTAGGTTTTAGGAAGGGCCTCTGGCAACAGTGCAAGTGATGGTGAGGAGAAGTAGAGGAGTCAGGTTAGGTACCCCTACCTGACATCGCAAAGCATGGATCTGATCGCTGGATGCTATATTAGGAAACTTAGGTCAATTCTGCAAATATGACAGCACTCCAGCAAACATTTGCTGTTGAAGGATAACTAGCTCCTTCTAGAAGTCAAGAAGACCATTAACTAACTGTTCGTTCCTCTTTCACTTTCTGAGCATGAAAAAATACCCCCAAGTAGTCAAGAAAAACACACCAAAGTGGTCCCAGCACAGTTTAAGATCTAAATTTACGGTATCTTTTAAAAAATCTTTTAAAACACCCAAGCATCCTCAAAAATAGTCAGAGATGCCTATATGTAAGTCAAGAAGCCCAAGATTTTTTCCCCCAAGATCTTTTATTTTTATTTTTTTTAATACAAAGCTTCTTGGATCATTTAATTTGGGAGCTACAACAACGAAAGATAACTTACAGCCTCAAAACTGCTTCCTGCTCTCCAATTGTAAAGAAACTGGCCTTCTGCATGGAAGAGTGCAACTCCCTGAAGTATTTAAGTAATCTGCTAACATATAAATGCTAGAAACACTGAAAATCCTTACTTCTTGGGTATTCGCCCTTTGTGTACGTAGCATACAAGAAAAGTTTAAAGTAAGTAAAGTGGTTAAAAATATGAGGCCTCAATACAGCTGGAGTCTATGGATTAATTACTGTACTCTCTTCCCACTCCTTGGGAACCCAGGGCCTTTACAGTCACAGAAGCAAGGTCAATGCCCTGATCTGTGACTGTGAACTCTCCTGCTTCTCCCTCAGCTCCAGAGATCACTGAACTAGAAAGATGCATGCTTCAGAAAGAAGCATTACTAAACTCCCCAAAGCTATGAAATTTCCAGTGTGACTAAGACACACTTTTTACCTTAAGCCTCCGGATTCCGTATGCCTTAACAAACACTGGAAATTATTCTAAGGAGGTGAAATGGACTAAGACTTGGTAGTTCTTAAAGTAAATCAGCATCTCTCCTTCTGGATATTTGAACACACTGGTACTGGTACCCTGAATCTTTTTTTTTTTTTTTTTGGCCTCCTGGCTTCCCGCAAAGCTTCATAATTATTTTCTCACAATCCTCATAGAAATAGATTGCTCTGTTAACATCTGTTGCTTAGCTTTCAGCTTATTGGAACATACTCAATATGTTCTATACGATCTGTATTTCAACTAAATTGGGTCTTATTCTCCAAAACATAAAAGTGTTTTCAGAGTTCCTTAAGGGAGATGGAGCAAAAGAGTCCCTTTTCTTCGTGTTTTTGGTGAAGTTGCTGCTCCCCTCCAGCAAGAAGGCTCCTGTGTTATTTCAGGTGCTCACCTTTATGGCCAGAGTCGTGCCTCCAAATACAATATACCTTTAAATGGCTCTGAGACTGATTAATTTCTCAGATGTTTTCCTTCTTCCTTCCATGACGATGTGAAATTCATCTCTGGCCCGCTTCAGCTATTACACAAAATAAAATTACATGGAGTCTTAGAAAGCTGGCTATTTTCCTGGCACTTTGGGTGCCCATTGTGGGTAGTATTTTGGGTAAGAGTAAAGGGCAGGGGTTGGGGGGGGATGTTAAGAAAAGCTCAGGTGTTTCTGGTTCGTAGATACTTAATAGCAATACTATTCTCAACGCTTTGGCCATTAGAAAAGGGAGATGAAGTTCTTAAACCTAACACAGGGATGAAGGAACAGAAGCCTTACGGTCGCTTCAAGTCCTGTGTTTTCAGTAGCTCTCAGAATTCTGTCCCAGAATAACTTATGATCCATGCCTGATGTTTTTTTTAACGCATTTACTTTTTTGGCTGCCCTGGGTCTTAGTTTTGACATTTGAACTCTTAGTTGCAGCATGTGGGATCCAGTTCCTTGACCAGGGATTGAACCCAGGCTGCCTGCATTGGGAACGTGGAGTCTTTAGCCACTGGGTCACCAGGGAAGTCCCATGCCTGATTATTTTTTATCACCAATCTCATGCCACAAACAGACTCATTGTAGAATGTCATTCTGCTCTTCAAAGTCTGAAGCGATATTCAGCACTTTCACAACTCTAAAAATATTCAAAAAGGCAACATAGCTGCTTCATGTTAAATTCAATTAGAATAAATTGTAGAAACAGTTTTCCAAATAATGTGTGTGTGTGTGTATGCTCAGCCACTTGGTCGTGTCCAACTCTTTGCAACCCCAGGGACCGTAGCCCACCAGGTTCCTTTGTCCACGGGATTTCCCAGGCAAGAATACTGGAGTGGACTGCCATTTCCTTCTCCAGGGCATCTTCTCAACCCAGGGATTGAACCTGTATCTCCTGCATTGGCAGGTAGATTCTTTACCACTGTGCCACCTGGGAAGTCCTTTCCAAATAAGACCACTTTCTAACTAAACAACCATGTGAATAATAATAATAACTGAAATCTAATTGTTCATAGCTGATTAGGACTGAAGAATCATTTTGAGATTCAAAGAATTAGGAACTCTTCTGTCTCATTAGACTAGACTTTCATAGATGTTTTTCATTAAAAAAAAAAAAAAAATCAGAACTCAAAAAGTAACCCAGACACCACACACACACAAAAGTTACACATCCATCCTTTTTTTTTAATATATTTTTAAACTTTACAATATTGTATTGGTTTTGCCAAATATCTAAATGAATCTGCCACAGGTACACATGTGTTCCCCATCCTGAACCCTCCTCCCTCCTCCCTCCCATACCCTCCCTCTGGGTCGTCCCAGTGCACCAGCCCCAAGCATCCAGTATCGTGCATCGAACCTGGACTGGCGACTCGTTCCATACATGATATTATACATATTTCAATGCCATTCTCCCAAATCATCCCACCCTCTCCCTCTCTCACAGAGTCCAAAAGACTGTTCTATACATCAGTGTCTCTTTTGCTGTCTCGTATACAGGGTTATTGTTACCATCTTTCTAAATTCCATATATATGTGTTAGTATACTGTATTGGTGTTTTTCTTTCTGGCGTACTTCACTCTGTATAATAGGCTCCACATCCATCCTTAACACCATCCTCCAGATAAGCAAATAAAGCTTATACATGATCATGGCTTTTTCATCACCCTGTCTGGGCTCAGTGACAAAACATGATCTCTTTTCTATTTATTTTTTACAGATTATTCTGAAGTATAATTTATTCTAACAGCTGTTACAGAACTCATGACCTTTCAACAGGTATCAGTGGTGCCCATTTATATAATATCCTGAGACTTCAACTATTGTTCTGACTAAAATTCAAACAACTTCTCATTTTTCTGCCTTACTACACTTTACTACCACTGAGAAGGTTGTTTTGGATAAAGATTATAATCTCACATGGTAGTTTTCCCTAAATGATTTAGAAGTTGAGCAACACAGAAACAAAAGCCTATCATTAAGAGGAAGACCTCAGTTCTCTGGAACAGGGCTTTTCCTCAAGTGACCAGATTTCATCTCCTAAAGAAAGTTCTTGTTTTCCCCATTTTTTCAGTGTGTATTAATACAGAAACCATTTTACTTTACAGAAAGATGTGGGTTTTTTTTTTTTTTTCCTTTCACTTTACAGTAAAATACTTGGCTTATTTGAAACTGTGGTCTTGGGTTCATCTTCTGGCTCTACCCCAGAATTCTTTCTCATAATTGTTTGGTTCTCAACCCCATTTGCATGTCACATCTGGATCAAAATCCCCATTAAATGTGACAAAACAGGGATGAAAGCAAGATTTTCACTGGCTGCTCCAGGAAGTTTTCTTATACTAGCTTCCAAGAGCTGCTGCTGCTGCTAAGTTGCTTCAGTCATGTACAACTCTTGTGAGACCCCATAGACGGCAGCCCACCAGGCTCTCCTGTCCCTGGGATTCTCCAGGCAGGAACACTGGAGTGGGTTGCCATTTCCTCCTCCAGTGCAGGAAAGTGGAGAGTCAAAGTGAAGTTGCTCAGTCGTGTCTGACTCTTAGCGACCCCATGGACTGCAGCCCACCAGGTTCCTCCATCCATGGGATTTTACAGGCAAGAGTACTGGAGTGGGCTGCCATTGCCTTCTCCGCCAAGAACTGCTACCTGTTGCTATTTAAGGAAGTTAGGGCACCAATTCAATTACCGTGGTGATTTTTATCTACAAATAGGTTAAAGATCAAACATTTCTAGCACACTTAAAAGAGTGTGGGGCAGGAGGTGAGGGAAGAGAAGTTATTAGGAAGTTAGTTTTCATTATAGTTATTCTGTTGTTCCCAGTGTATGGGGTCCCACATGGTATCACTTTAGTCTCTGACCAACCCCAGTCTCCGTCTCCCCGTGAGGGAGACAGATCAGGAATTGTAGCATCATCCCCACTGCAAAGGTGATGCCTTTCTTGGCTGAGAAATGTTTCTGAAAATTTTATCCAGACATCTAGAAACCTTAACTTTGGGCCTGTTCCTATACTGCAAAGACAGAATACATTCTATACCTAATGCAGTACACGCAAGGTAAAATGTAACTTGATTTGTCTTTTGGCAGTAGCAATCCTCTCAAATGTTTATATTACATGTGGATAATCAGAGTCTACTGTCATAACATCAATTCAGGCAACATGAAGAATTCGGGACAATATGAGAAATTTAAGGCATTTAAAAAATTTATTTTCTAAACTTCAGAATAAATAATTTTGTTTCCTATAGGACATTCCAGAGATGTTTTGCCTTTTATGGTTTTTGGTCTCCTTAACCTTTAAATAACTTTTACTGGAAGTGATAATAAGGGAATAAATATTGGGCATGAAGTGCTTTACACTTAAAGGCTTTAAGAATTTCATCTTATTTAATACATCATGCTACTCTTTGTTGTGTCCAGGGCTGTTTCTTGAGGTACTGAATCACTTAAAACGCCACTGAATTTTTTTTAATGTGTTATCACTAACGATTAATAATATCTGTCTAGAAACCTAGAAATCTAATTTTGTATTTAATTTAGGCACTTGTTTTCAAATTCATTTTAGGAATTAATTACATGCATGGTGTGTTAAAAATTAACACAGCTCTGTGCATGTCTTTGGAGTATCTCTTTAAACAAAGGCTCACTCTGAACTCTTTATGTACAAAACGTTGTGTTTAGACAATGGGATAGTAAACTCTGGAACATGGAATGTCGGTCTAGACCTGAAGGAATCTATAATCCAATGGAGATGATAAGACATTCAGGGAAGAGTAGAAGGGACAACAGAGGGAGGAAGGAAACAAGCTCTTTAAAAGAGACACAAGGGTTGTGTGCCACCAGGAAAATGTTTGCTAGCCAATATTTCACTCAACCAGTGACAGAAAGAAAATGAAATTTACTATAAAATTGGAGATTTTCCCCTTATAACTATTTCTACAAATAAGTTGAATGAGAAATTATGATTTGCTGGATTCCAACTGTGGTAGTCCATTCACTGGGATAAAAGCTCAGTGCTCCCGGAGATCCAAAATAATAGAGACTTAAATAAGGGAGATGCTTGTTGCCCACTTGTGTATCAGTGCAGATGGGTACTGGCATCGTTATCAGGGAGCCAGTCTCTTGCACACTCAACTTACAGCTTCCCTTTCATGGTCAAGATGGCCACTCCAGATCCTAACACCAGGTCTGTCGAGAGCAGACAGAGAGAAAGCCAAAGGCACCCCTGCCCTGTAAGAACCTACCCTTGGAGGGCACACATATGATTTGTCTCATGCTTACCAGCCAAACTCTGGTCACAAAGGAAGGAAAACTGAGAAATGGAGTCCTCGCCTGGCTTAAGCCATGTGCCCAGCTAAAACTTCAATTATAGGGTAAGGAGGAAAGATTGGTCTAAGAAGACGGCTAGTTGTCTCTGCCACATGTAGTAACCAAGCTATAACCTCCTACCACAGAACTCAGAGTCATGTATGAGGAAAGCATCTTTTTTTAAAATCACATATTACTAGAGCTTTCATTTTCAAAAACAGATGAGATGCACCCTGGATGATTTCAACAATCAAAAGAGGATTTCTCACCTTGTCAAGAGCTGCCCTCTCGCAGCTGAAAGCTCACACCTTATGCTAAGCTAGTCAGAGCCAAATACGATTAATTAGATTAAGCTTGTCACTAAAATATCAAGACAAATGTTCTTGAAACATGGCACTTTCTCCCTTTGCCTTCCCCACCCCCCAGTCTTGTTTATGTACAATAAAAGTAGGTTGAGGCATGGTGTTGCAGAAACTGATCCTTTTGACTATTACTCTATATATCCCCATAACTGATAACCAAAGGCTGCAGAGCAAAACAGATCTGAATTGTGTTAGCATGGACTTCCCAGCCTGGATCACGTTTAATAATTAATCACAGTGATTTTCACGGTGGTTTGAGAGCCTTTATAAAAATACTACAGGCAAGTCTGGATACGTCGTTCTCTAAGGAGCTGTCTCGATTTAGTACCAGAGCTGTGACTTGCACCTGCTGCTTCTCCAAATCAGGTCTGAATTTTCCTCTTCTTCTTTTCTTTTTTTTGGTAACCTTTCTCTAAGAAAATGATTTGCCAGAGGAGTTTTTAAAATACACCATTTAACAACTCTATGACACACCTTGATGCAGTAGACAACAGATAAGCTGATTTTTTGAAAACCCAATTCTCTTTTAAAGGCATTGGGCAAACATGCTATGTAATGGAATATGATCATGCATTTGCTCATTTGTAGAGCAAAAATAAATCATCTAACTGTTCCTGATTTATAACTCTGAGTTTCCACATGGACACATTTGCTTAGAGTTAACCTGTGAAAGAAATTATTGTATAGGACTGCTCTTCCGAAGAGGGATCAGAAAATTATGAGTTGTGGAGATCTAGGAAACATTGTCTAAAAGTCCAACTTTCATTAGCAAATGAGGACACAGAGAAATCCACAAGATTCCACACAGTTAGCAACCAGAACCTGGACCCCAGGTTCTCCCAAACCCCACAGAACTGTACTAGGACCACATGACTTTTAAGTGGAATAAACACAGATGTCTTTGTGCACAGAATCTGACTAATACATAGCTAACCTTGGGCAGCCTGGAACACGTACACACTACATTTGTAACTGTCACTGTGACAGTGAGAATCACCAGCTACCAACACGGGAAATTTAAGAAAACTTTACCTTTCTCTTTGCTTCCTTGACCCTTGCCTACTTTGGTGAGTCTACCCTTTTTATCTGAACATGTGGCTTTCCAACCTTTTGAGGTTTCATACACCTGCGATTCTCTAACTCCTGGGTGGTGGTGAGCTGTATTCTAGAAACAATAAAATGATGCTCATAAACATAATGAAAATGATATCTTCAGTTCAGTCGCTCAGTCGTGTCTGACTTTGCGACCCCATGGACTGCAGCACGCCAGGCCTCTCTGTCCATCACCAACTCCCGGAACTTGCGCAAACTCATGTCCATCGAGTCGGTGATGCCAACCAGCTTCTGTTGTCCCCTTCTCCTCCTGCCTTAAGTCTTTCCCAGCATCAAGGTCTTTTCCAATGAGTCAGCTCTTCGCATCAGGTGGCCAAAGTATTGGAGTTTCAGCTTCAGCATTAGTCCTTCCAATGAATATTCAGGACTGATTTCCTTTAGGATGGACTACTTGGATCTCCTTGCAGTCCAAGGGACTCTCAAGAGTCTTCTCAACACCACAGTTCAAAAGCATCAATTCTTCAGCACTCAGCTTTCTTTATGGTCCAACTCTGACATCCATACATGACCACTGGAAAAACCACATAGCTTTGACTAGACGAACCTTTGTTGGCAAAGTAATGTCTCCGCTTTTTCATTTGCTTTCTAGGTTGTTCATAACTTTTCTTTCAAGGAGCAAGTGTCTTTTAATTTCATGGCTGCAGTCACCATCTGCAGTGATTTTTGAGCCCAAGAAAATAAAAAGTCTGTCACTGTTTCCACTGTTTCCCCATCCATCTAAATGATGAAACCAGATGCCATGATCTTAGTTTTTTGAATGTTGAGTTTTAAGCCAACTTTTTCACTCTCCTCTTTCACTTTCATCAAGAGGCTCTTTGATAGTTCATATTCCCTTAATCATTCTTAGTGCCATGGACTTTCTTAAGCACATTACTTTCTAAGTATATTACATATATTATTTCATTTCATCGTCACACGGATCTTGTGAGGTATGTACTAGTATTTCCCCCACTTTATGACTGTGGACACCAAGGCTCAGAGCATGTAACTAATTCATCCCAAGTCCCACAGCTAATAAGCATGTATGTTAGTTGTTCAGTCGCGTCCAACTCTGCGACCCCTTGGACTGTAGCCCGCCAGGCTCCTCTGTCCAATATCAGGGTGGGCTGTCATTCCCTTTTCCAGGGGCTCTTCCCAACCCAGGGATCGAACTGGGTCTCCTGCATTGCAGGTAGATGCTTTACCGTCTGAGCCCCAGGGAAATAAGAGTAAGAGTTATTGTTTAAATTGAGTTGTCGGTTTCAATCGCTAAAACATATTAGCTCTCATAGAAAAAGAATTCTAGAGTTCAGAACATATATAGCTATGCATATACAGTATGTACAGAGGATGGTGTGGCATAATGAAATGAGCCCTAGTCTTGGGGCCAGAAGGGTTACAGTCTTCCCTCTTTTTATTTTATTTCAATCCAGAGGCTTGAGCTAATTGTCCTCCTCTGTTTGTGTATCTCTTTTGACCCATGTTAGGCTCTTGCATGTATGGATAAGCACTTCTTTTAAGACATAAGCCTCGCACTACACCTACGCATGATACTGGTTTTGAAGAAATTACTAAAAATTATGATTCCATTTGATTAAACAAATAATATGTATTAAACATGGGTGACATGCCAACCACACTGGACATGCCAGCTATTACTGGCCCTGCTCAGATAACAATTCTTAAAATTCTACTACATTCATTTCCACGGCTCCCTTACCCTCCTCTCTTTATGCAGAATGGTCCGGGATTCAATACCTCACTGCAAGTAACAGGAAAAAATGATCCTTAAGCAATCACTGCCTTTTTTTTTTTTTAACTTTTGGCATTCTGACAGTGGGGTGGTTATGCCCTGTAATCAAAGGAAAACATAAACTGGTCATCTCCTAGCAACTCACTGAAGATTACTCCCAGGGAATAATTTGTGTGGCTGAGCCGGAGTGCACATAACTTTGAAGCCAGCAGAGCTCCTGCCCTGGCCGTTAACTCTTCTCCGTATCTTGCAGATACAGTGAACTCGTTTTTGATGATGTTGCAGGAAGAACAGGCACTAAAATATCCCAAGCGTGAGCAGTTTTATGTGAAAGACACTGAAAGAGTTTTATAATCTTTTT
Organism: Bos indicus x Bos taurus; assembly: GCF_003369695.1. NCBI lineage: Eukaryota > Metazoa > Chordata > Mammalia > Artiodactyla > Bovidae > Bos > Bos indicus x Bos taurus. Next base: position 15,878,283 of record NC_040102.1, on the reverse strand, counting down.
CGTTGTCGTTAAAAAAAATCTCATCGCAGTGCAGTGTCACTAGGCATCAAGATCATTTTGCGGCTCCAGGTTCCCCTTTTGCTGACGCCTGTTCCCCGACTCTCCTGTATAAAGGGACATCTGTCGCCTAGGGTTGGGCTGCGTCACGGCAGCCTTGCCTTCCTGGGTGTTTCCTCCCAGTGGGGGCTTCGTTCTCTGCCCCCACAGTCTGCTGTGCTGATGAGACCAGTCAGTCAACACTGGCTCCTCGTTAGTCTGAGGCAGCCACCATGTGCCAAACGAAGGTGCCGTCAGAGCAGATTTGACTCAGCCATCTGTGCCTCCAGGAAGCAACTGTGACTCGGAGAATTCATTTGAGCTCTTCAAACCAAGAGTTAGTGCGCTCCTTTACAATTTTTAATTTATATAAAGAGGAAACCTGACTAGAGAATCTGTTTGAATGAATGACCATGGCAAGAAAGAGACCCACGTCTGGAAGGAGTCAGCCAGCCACTAGTCACAGGAATTGACACCAAAGAAACACTCGCTTTTCCACAGCAGGGGTAGTAAGTAGTAACATTACTGGCAGGATGCGCCAGACCCACGTCTGCAGGCTTTATGTATATTAATCATTGGACCCTCAAACAACGCGAAAAGGCTGGCACCATTGTTACTCCTATTTACAGAGTGGGAAGCTCCATAGGTTCAAGGAGAGGAGAAGTAATAACTTTCCTGAAGTTATCTGGGGATATGGTAGATTGGGCTTTTAACCCAGCTGGCTTGGCCCCAAACTCTTGATCACAGTGCCAGCCTGCCCCAGCAGCAGGCATTCTCGTTCGCCAATCCCAACTCTGTCTGGAAACCAAGGGCAGAAGGTAATGATGACACAGTTCTTGAAAATGCCTATAATTCGGATCATAAGCATTAGTTCTAACATGCCTTTTCCATGAAATCTTCTGATACAGAAATTATGTCTATTTCCAGCCTTTTCCATGAAATCCTCTGATGTAGAAATATGTCCATTTTTATTTGGTAAGAAAAAGAAGAGGACTGTTACCTTTTAGGTTTCTTGCTGTGCTTTCTGTATGGAAAAGTATTACTGTTCTGACCAGACAAAAATACGTAATCAACTTTAGTCCCAAGCCCTCCAGTAGAGTTACATTACAGGACACTGTGCAGTGAGCATGAACAGCCTTCTTTTTAAAATATTCTGTTAGATATTCTAAAAACATTTAATGAGTGGTCAGTATTTATTATTTATCTGTTGGGCATGTGGTATTTTTCATTTATTATTTATGATCTCTGTCTTTTAAGCCATTTAAAGTCAAGAGGGAAAATGAATGGGACCGTCACTCATGCACACTTATGAGGATTCTAATTCTGTCTACACTTTCAGTCTGTATAGTTAAAATTATTGATCCCCAGAAATTTTCTATTCATTATATAAAATGGTGTCTCATCTACATTTATCAAAAAGATTTTTGAAGTATAAGGAGTGTCTTTTAATCCTGCTAAGTTAGGTCTTATGGAAAAAGTAGAATTAACTTTACAAATGTTTTTCCTGATTTTAACATTTCAGTCCCATTTTTTTTAACCTTGATTATTTGGGCTAAATTATAATTTTTCTTATTTAATCTGAAAAGTTATTTTATTTTGTTTTACATCTGTCCCTTTGACCTTGTTAATATGCCTTTTCTTAACTTCATTATCTTTTTCTTAGAATGCAGGGATATTTCTTAGAGAGAAAAGCTATAAATTGCTGGAGAATAATATTAAATACTATAAATTGCTGGAGAATAATATTAACTACATTAATATTAAAATAGAATGAATTTTGTTAAGTCCCTTTTTTGCCTTATTATCTGGGATAATTCCAATTTATGCCTGTTATGTCAGCATAAATATTAAAGACACTTCCTTTTACTACTGTTCTATTTAGACAAATTATACAGACATGCTTTCCAAAAGTAGTGTAAAGCTAATGATTAAGTACATTTGCTTTTATTTCCAAGAATTCATGTATACATGCCAGAAAACCTTATTTCCTAAACCTTCCTTGAAAACTGCCACTGTAAAATAGATTTTCTTTTTTTGACAGTGGCTTATAAGCCTTTAACTTGTAGTCCAGAAACACAACTCCTTACCTTGTCATAGAGTCTTATGTTCTGAAGCTGACGTAAGTGAAAACCTAAAATCATTCTAGATCATAGCAAGATAGTATTACTTATTGCTGTTATAAAACATATCTCTGTCAAATTTCAGGATACATTCTGTGTGCAAATGAGGAAAAGACCTAAAGCAAATTTAAATAAACATTAAGCTTGTACAATCTGCCATCATTCTACATGACACCAGCTTAGTGTATCCATGAAACTCCAATCTGACCTGATATGAACCATGTACAGACCAAGTATAGAATCTGTGGTCTAGCTATGGGGTTCGTTGAGGCTCACTTGTAAGACACTGCCCCAAAAATATACTACAGTCTAGCTTGTTGGCCCCTCCCATTATTCGGGATACTCCTTTAGAAATAAATGAAAGACAACCTGTTAAAAATTTAAATGTGTTCTTTTTAGAAGTCACCACTTGAAATCTTAACAAAACTTGATGTTTTGATAATGTAAGATAGAACATCCACCATACAGCCAATTAAATAACGAAGGTTCTTCCCACCAAGGAAGTAATTTTTTCATTATACTTACGATAGGTGGTAGCTACCTGTCCCATTTAGACTTGAAAGTTAAGATCACAAGTAGTGGTACTGATTCCAAATTTCACTGAACTGCATCAGCATTGTTTGGAACCAATGCCCGTGATCAGAGTCCAAACTGGATTGGTGACTGTTTGTCTAGAAGACAACAAAGGCAAATAACGGTGCTCAGAATGAACGTACGGCAGTACTTATGTGTGCGATGCTGCAGCATAATGACAGTGGAGCAATTAGCAAATAATAATGATTAGAGTTTCTGTTGATCCAATTATAAAACACTGATCTGATCCATTCTTCTTCTTGTACTCCCGTTCATAACAGCAAAATTTCCCACTGCTGCCTAAGTGGTAACGTTTGACTGCCTCTTTGCATTAACTATAAAGGGAGACAGGGAGATTGATTTCAGGAATTGGTAGTGCTCATCACTTCCCGGCACTACCCTGTGTGGAGCCACAGGAGGCCGGTGTGTCCGTGGAACTGCCCAGGAGGCTCCACCCCATGACTGAACTTCCTGCCTCTGAATCACATTCTCCTGAGAAAGTCCCTGGTCTTCTGAGCTTATGTTCTTGGGGTGGGAAAGAGATGATAAATAAACATAAGGTGAGGGATGATAAGAAGGGTTCTGATGAAAAAAGCTTACAAAGGGTAAAGGAAATATGGAGGGGGAATTCTGTAACAGATGGTTAGGAAAGCTCTCTCTGACAATGGGGTGTTTGAACTTAGACCCAAAGGGCTAAAGGAGAGAGCTGCAGGAACAAAGGGAGTGTTCCAGGCAAAGGCAAAGACCTGGGACCATGTGAGCTTGGCCTATGTATTCACGGGGAGGAGGTCTACAAGCCTGGAGCAGAACGAGTAGGGAGGGAGGGGCAGCATGAACCACAAGGTTGAGTGAGGGCCCAGGACCCCGAGGACCCTGCAGACTATGGTAAGCATGGGAGACCAGAGGCCCTGAAGGGTTTCCACCAGGGGACTGAGTGATAGCGCTCAGGTTTTAGAGAGATCATCCTGAATATTCTGGGGACAGCAGAATGCAGGCGATATAAGCAGATGAAAGGAGACCAGTCACAAGCCCCCTGAAATAGTTCAGACTTAGACTAAAGTGAAAGGCCGTAGTGGAGAAGGCAATGAAAACCATTTGGATTCTGGACATATTCTGAAGGCAGATAGTAGAGTCTGTTCATAAATGAGGGTCAGGAATGTAAGAGAAAATATAAGTCAAATATCATGTCATTGCTGTTGGTCTGAGCAACTGAAATGGTGATACTGTTTACAGAGAAGTCAAAGGAGGGGAGGGTGGGTGACAGGGTGAAATGAAAGGTCAGGGTGATGTGCCCGGCGGACATCCAGGTGGACACGGCCAACAGGCAGGTGATGTTCCAAGCCTGGCACGCTGAGGACAGGCAGGGGCTTGAGAAGTCAATTTATGAATCTTCAAATAGTCGTAATTTTAAGTTACCCAGTCTCTCTTTTAAACACATTCATATTTTACTCTGCCACTGTTCCAAGGCTGAGTGCCTAAACCCCAACATTAAGTTTGGGAATTTTGCTTGGGCTTAGTATAAACCCAGCTGTGATGAAACAAACAAGCAAAAAATAATACAAAAAGATGATGGCAGTAAAAACACGGAACAAGGCTGGAAGGACACCAGAGATGTGCTGCCCCATTCTGCCACGTTAGCAGGTGCTTTGACCCTTAGGGCTCACCTGGACGAGGCTGCACAGCAAGAGACCATGTGCATGTTGGTTAGACCTGTATATTTCTGCGAATTGCTCTACCTGAACTTGAGAAGCAAAATATCTGTAATAAAAAGTTGTTGAGATCTGTTACATAATTCTATCTTGTTGTAGAAGGCATTACATTGGTTTTAAAATAATTCCAAACATCTAATTAGTAGGATCCTTGTTTGGGATAGATTTATGTGCAATTTACAAATAGAGCTATGACTCAGTTTTGCATCTGTTATGGTCCCTCAGTGTTTACCCGAAGAGCTTGGTTTCTCCCAGCCCCATCAGGTACATGGTCTCTCTGCATCTCCACTGCCAGACCTTCTTTCCTCCCACACAGTGTGGGCAGCAGACTGGTGATGCTCACTTTGCCATTAGCATTCATCGCTAATGCACAACGCAAAATTTGTAACTCATAAGACAAGGGCTCCCACAGCGCAGAAGCAGCTGTGTATCTTACACAGAAAATAAAAACTGAAACAAAAACAACTCAAGTGCTGGAAACTAACAGCCATAATAAAAATACAGGCATCATGCCATTGTGTGGGAAAGAACTTAAATAGTAAATATAGGGGAAAACACTTTTACTCCATCTTGAAAATTTGGAGTAAGAAGAATTTGGAGCGAGGGGAGAGGCATGTATACTCAAACACAGGTAGAGATAGACAGAGATACAGCTGAAGCTTGGAAATCCAGAAATAGTGTTCCAGTTTGGATTTTAAAAGATGGCATAAAAAAGCAACAATGAAGATTAAAATATTAAACTGTCTTGAAAGTATTTGCTTCTTTGAAAGATGCACGCTTTTAAAAGATTGCTGATTGTGGGGCCTTTTCCCTCTTGCCTTGATGATGTGAAGGTTTTCAGCACCACGTTTCCTGCTTTTTTCCTGTTTTATTGGTGTGACCAGGAAAGGCCTGGGAAAGGGGAGAGATAGAAGCAGGTGTCACAGAGGGTGGAAAGAATGGGTGAGATAATTCCAGGGAGAACTCAAAATAGCTAAACTAGTCTTTTTGCCAAAGGTAAATGAAGTAATTTACTTTTTATAAGGTTTGTTCAGCTGAATAAAATGATTTCATTTTTGAATGTTCCTGTGATTATAACTAAAATATGACTCATCCATCTGATGGCTCATTCTTCCTCTTGAGAATAAACCTTCAGAATCAGGATGAACAAGAGCTTAATGGAGCCATGTAGGGTGGCTCTGATGATGGTTTTGGTGCTGGCAAAGGAATCCAATGCTATTTGTGTTTCCTGTCTCTGATATTTCATGTATATTTTGGCAATAGTCTTTCTTGACCCAATAAATTTATTATGAGTTATTGTGTAGTGACATATGTAAACTTAAAGGGAGACATGCAATACATCATTTGCCAGAATGTCCATACATTGCTGAGGATGCTGCGTTACTGGTCCATGAGCATTTTGCTCTTCATGTAGGAACATCTTCTCTAGGAAGGGAGAATCCAAGTTGTCTCTGCCTTAAGATCATTGTCTGATTCCCTGAGAGCCACCAAGTGCCCAGACTGTGCACTTAGTATCAAGGCATAGAGGAAGCCTGGGCATCTTAAGGGGTCTTCCCAGGTGGCGCTAATGGTAAAGAGCCACCTGCCAGTGCAGGAGATGTAAGAGACACGGGTTTGATCCCTGGGTCAGGAAGATTCCCTGGAGGAGGGCATGGCAACCCACTCCAGTATTCTTGCCTAGAGAATTCCACGGACAGAGGAGCCTGGCAGGCCACAGTCCATGGGGTCGCAAAGAGTCGGACACGACTGAAGCAATTTAGCATGCACACACATGGGCACCTTAAAGGCGGATGAAGATGAGCAAGGTGATTGGGAAGATGAGTATCCTCTGATTGTCATGTAGAGCGATGCAAAGATATGGAGAGATGTGACAAGTGCCTCTGAGAGCTGCCACCCCTGGGCTGGTGGTGCAAGCAGTGAAACCTTCAACATCAAAATCTGCAGAGATGTGGATGTACCTAGAGGGTGTCATACAGACTGAAGTCAGAGAAAATCAGATGTTACATAAAGTCGCTTTTATACGTGGAATCTAGAAAAATGGGACAGATGAACCTATTTGCAAAGCAGAAAGAGAGACAAAGAAGTAGAGGACAAATGCATGGACACCAAGAGGGGAAAGGATGGGTGGGATGAATTAGGGGATTGACGTTGACATATATTCACTCCTCCAGGGGGTCTTCCCAACCCAGGGATTGACCCCAGGTCTCTGGATGGCAAGCAGATTCTTTACCACCTGATCCACCAGGGAAGTCATGTGTATATATATACACTACTGTGTATAAAATAGGTAACTAGCAAGTCAGTTGAGGGACTACTGGTTTGCTTTGTGTTGATCTAATTTTGGCTGTGATAAGGAGCAGGAAAGTAGATATAAAGAGCTGATATTATCTGCCTTGCTGCCCCCTACCTATATACCACGAAGACCATCCATTTAGGGTTCATTGCTGACACAGGTACATGAAGCAATAATATTCATCCGTGCGTCACCATTATCCTTCATGTACTCCCATCTCCTGATGCTGGATGTTAAATGATGCTTTACCTGTATTTGGCCCACAGAAAGTTTAGAGAGCTAAAAACGCTTATCCTCTCATACCCAAATCTCTTCCTGTGTAGCTGTGATAGAGGCATACTGTCCTTTCCAGGGCTAAATGTCTCCTCTTTAACTTCAAACACATACAGTTGGGAGACAGGGAATGGTCAAGGTTCCCCCAAGTTCTGCTTATACAATGCCTGCTTTCAAATTTTTTGATTAATGAATTAATGCATTGAATAATGAATGAATGGAGACATTCTCTGAGTTAGGGAATGCTAAAAAATGGGGTGAGGTTTGGGAGAGGGGAATAATCATGAACCCAGCATGAAGTAGGAAACAAAGTATATTTGAAATGTAACTTAGATGTATCAATTTACAAATGAGGATAATTGGATGAGGGTCTAGGCTGCCATTTTGATGATATTAAAAGCTAGGTTCTTAAAGAAAATGCTAGCATAAATACCTACTCGACATAAAATAAGCCTTTTTTGAAACATTTACTACATGTAAATTGATGTCACGTGCACAAGTCATTCTTATGTGTTTATTAAAATAAAGAACCCATTTTTTGGCATTATTTCCTGGACCTAGAGTTAATCTATGTTTTTGAAGGAAATAACTTGTTTCTTCACAAACATTTGCTAATTCATCCTTCTCCTTAAGTCAATTTTCTTTCTCAGTCAACTGTAACTCAATAACATGTGTATCATATAGTTGCCATATAAATAACCAAATATCCTAAAATCATAATTTATGCTAAGTAAACAGTCTAATTCCAAAGCTTCTGAAAAGAGGAACAGGCTGATTGAAATTTCTGTGGGTCATAAGACTTTGGTAATTTGTTTGTGAGCCTGATGTCAAACTTCCACAGTAACCAAAGCATATAATAGCAATCATCCACATGAAAAATCATGTGAAATAACACTGTACTTCACATGCTATTACAATTTAGCAAGCGCTGGCATGACTGACTCAGCCACTAAGAAAATGTAATAAAAATACTAGTTTGGAACACAATGTGCTGAGATCTTTCAGCCTTTTGTTTCCTCAAAGGTCAACAGATTTTACTCTTGGAAATATGAGATATGCAAAATAATGTAACATTCAGAATTTGAAACCACATTCTTGACTTATCTGTTTTTTCCATTGCAAATGCAAACTCTAATAGAAAACCCCCAAAATCAATGATCCTTGTCACTCCCAATGTCCCTGACACCATCACACCACCCGTAATGGAAAAAGCTTTAAAAAGGTGATGATAATTTATTGACTGAACTTTATACAAATTGTTTTGGATGTACATTTATAAAATGGATATTGTTTTAGGCCACATGGAATCTCAAAATTGATCATCTCCACTGAAAGGCACTTGAGGTAATATGGGAAGACATGCCATATAGAAAGAGTGCTATAGACCTCATTCCTGGACTTACGTAAACGGGGCAGCTAGAGGAAAGCAGCCACGGACGATGGCTCAGACTCGTACTAATATGTATCTGTCACATACTGATGGTACTAGAAATACAGATCTTTCAAAATCTTTTTTTCTGAACTTTAATGTGTAAATGAGTCATTAAAATACTGACTTCCAAGAAGATTCTGCTTTATATCATATACAATCATGTTAGTAAGGATACTGGATTGTACCATTCAATACATATAAATTAACTAACTCTACACTTTCTGGATTTAGGAAAATTTCAGACCACAGAAGGACCTTATGTGCTTTTGCATTATAAAACAAGCCTTTCATTTTATAAGTTAAAACACTCAGGCAGCAAGAAGTGCAGAGATTTGCCCAAGCACATATAGACTAAATACTGACACTTTCACACAAGGAAGACCTTGAGGGAATGTTAAAGAACATATACCTGAAAGTTCCCTAAAACATGTTGTTGAATCCTGACTCTGCCACTTCCTAGCTGCTGATGACAGTATATGTATTAATATATTTCTGAAGTTGCCCCTCCCACAAAGTGGAAAGTTGCTAACTTTCTGATCCACCCATTATCTTTGGCTCCCTCCTGACTTGAGGGAATATGAACTATATTTTCTCTCTTTTTTTAATTGAGTTATAATTGACATACAGCATTTTGTAAGTTTGAGGTGTACAACTGACGTGAATTATAATATGATGGGCTCCATTTCTCACCCTGACATAGGAAGGGCAGACAGGCAACATCCCAACTGAATGAGTTCACATTAGAAAACAGAAGTGTGTTCGCTCTCCTCAACTACATTTTCTAGAATCATTATGACAGCATGTGATCATAACACAGTTTCTAGGTCTCCAATGTTGCAGGAGAAATGAAGGAATGCTTCTGCTCTCCATTAATAGAGAAGAAATAATGCTGAAGTCAGGGAGTGTCAGGTTTTTGTCATGGGATGTTCACTGCGGACACAGTCGCTATCTGTGAACCTGATGGAGTTCACAGCAGAGTCCGTATGATGGGCACAAAAAGCCCAGGGTGGGTTTTTAAGATCATGACCCCATACCACAGCTTACCCTGGAGGGGAACCCAACCTGCCCTGAATCCTCAGGCCGTTGGGAAGTCAAGATGAAGTCTTTGCTGCTTTTCAAAGAGCAG